>NC_082727.1:60007150-60690007 GCF_030144855.1 Hypanus sabinus | reverse complement strand
CAATTTTCATCAACTCCGAAGGTATCCTACCACCAGGCATATCTTTACCTCCCCCTCCCTCCACGTTCTGCAGCAATCGCTCTCTCCATGAGCCTTTGTCCATTCAAACCCTCCCAGCACTTATTCCTGCAAGCAGCCAAAGTGCTTCACCTGTCCATTCACTCCATTCAAACGAGGTCATCTATTGTGTCCAGTGGTCCCGCGGTGGCCTCTACGGTGGTGAGACCCATGGAAAATTAGGGGAACCACATCTGCACCATCCACCACAAGTGTTTTCCAACATGTCCATTCCAATATGTCGGTCCATGGCTCCTCTGGGGCCAAGATGAGGCCACCCTCAAGGTGGAGGAGCAACACTTTATATTCTGTCTGGGTAGCCTCCAACAGGATGGCATGAATATCGATTTCTCCTTCCGCTAAAAGACATTCTCCCCCTCCCCACCTCTTCTATTCCATAGTCTGGCTTCTTACCTCTTCTCACCTACCTATCACCTCCACCGAGTGCTCTGCTCGCCTGTTTCCCTGTCTCCTATGCTCCACTCTCTTCTCCTATCAGATTGCTTCCTTTATTTTTCTTATCCACTTGGCTTCACCTATCACCTTCTAGCTATCCTCCTTCCCCTCCCCCATCTTTTAATTGTGACATCTTCCCCTGTCCATTCCAGTCCTGAAGAAGGACTTCAGCCCGAAACATTGACTGCTGATTTACCTCCATTGATGCTACCTGGCCTACTGAGTTCCTCCAGCATTTTGTGTGTGTTGCTCTGTTTCAATGTTGTGTGACTCTGTGACTCTCTCTGTCTCTGTGATCTAATTGGTACCAATTAACATTTTAACTACCATTCTATTGTTTTAAAATGTGAGCAGGGCTGGAGTACAGGGGGTTTACTGGGGCAGCAGGTCTGGAGGGGCTGGAGTACAGGGGGTTTACTGGGGCAGCAGGTCTGGAGGGGCTGGAGTACAGGGGGTTTACTGGGCAGCTGGTCTCGAGGGGCTGGAGTACAGGGGGTTTACTGGGGCAGCAGGTCTGGAGGGGCTGGAGTACAGGGGGTTTACTGGGGCAGCAGGTCTGGAGGGGCTGGAGTACAGGGGGTTTACTGGGCAGCAGGTCAAGGGGCTGGAGTACAGGGGGTTTACTGGGCAGCAGGTCTGGAGGGGCTGGAGTACAGGGGGTTTACTGGGGCAGCAGGTCTGGAGGGGCTGGAGTACAGGGGGTTTACTGGGCAGCAGGTCTGGAGGGGCTGGAGTACAGGGGGTTTACTGGGGCAGCAGGTCTGGAGGGGCTGGAGTACAGGGGGTTTACTGGGGCAGCAGGTCTGGAGGGGCTGGAGTACAGGGGGTTTACTGGGCAGCAGGTCTGGAGGGGCTGGAGTACAGGGGGTTTACTGGGCAGCAGGTCTGGAGGGGCTGGAGTACAGGGGGTTTACTGGGGCAGCAGGTCTGGAGGGGCTGGAGTACAGGGGGTTTACTGGGCAGCAGGTCTGGAGGGGCTGGAGTACGGGGGGGTTTGCTGGGCAGCTGGTCTGGAGGGGCTGGAGTACAGGGGGTTTACTGGGCAGCAGGTCTGCAGGGGCTGGAGTACAGGGGGTTTGCTGGGCAGCTGGTCGAGGGGCTGGAGTACAGGGGGTTTACTGGGCAGCTGCTCTCGAGGGGCTGTAGTACGGGGAGCGGTGTTTGCTGGGCTGCAGGTCTCGAGGGGCTGAAGTACAGGGGGTTTACTGGGCAGCTGGTCTCGAGGGGCTGGAGTACAGGGGGTTTACTGGGGCAGCAGGTCGAGGGACTGGAGTACAGGGGGTTTGCTGGGCAGCTGGTCTCGAGGGGCTGAAGTACAGGGGGTTTACTGGGCAACAGGTCTGGAGGGGCTGGAGTACAGGGGGTTTACTGGGCAGCTGGTCTCGAGGGACTGGAGTACAGGGGGTTTACTGGGCAGCTGGTCTCGAGGCACTGGAGTACAGGGGGTTTACTGGGGCAGCAGGTCGAAGGGCTGGAGTACAGGGGGTTTACTGGGGCAGCAGGTCGAGGGGCTGGAGTACAGGGGGTTTGCTGGGCAGCAGGTCTCGAGGGGCTGGAGTACAGGGGGTTTGCTGGGCAGCTGGTCGTGAGGGGCTGGAGTACAGGGGGTTTGCTGGGCAGCTGGTCTTCTGGAGTACAGGGGGTTTGCTGGGCAGCTGGTCCCGAGGGGCTGGAGTACAGGGGGTTTACTGGGGCAGCAGGTCGTGGTGCTGGAGTACAGGGGGTTTACTGGGGCAGCAGGTCGAGGGGCTGGAGTACAGGGGGTTTACTGGGGCAGCAGGTCGAGGGGCTGGAGTACAGGGGGTTTGCTGGGCAGCAGGTCGAGGGGCTGGAGTACAGGGGGTTTACTGGGCAGCTGGTCTTGAGGTGCTGGAGTACAGGGGGTTTACTGGGCAGCTGGTCTCGAGGAGTTGGAGTACAGGGGGTTTACTGGGCAGCTGGCGAGGGGCTGGAGTACGGGAGGTTTACTGGGCAGCTGGTCTCGAGGGGCTGGAGTACAGGGGGTTTACTGGGCAGCTGGTCTCGAGGGGCTGGAGTACAGGGGGTTTACTGGGCAGCTGCTCTCGAGGGGCTGTAGTACGGGGAGCGGTGTTTGCTGGGCAGCAGGTCTCGAGGGGCTGAAGTACAGGGGGTTTACTGGGCAGCTGGTCTCGAGGGCCTGGAGTACAGGGGGTTTACTGGGGCAGCAGGTCGAGGGACTGGAGTACAGGAGGTTTGCTGGGCAGCTGGTCTCGAGGGGCTGAAGTACATGGGGTTTGCTGGGCAGCAGGTCGAGGGGCTGGAGTACAGGGGGTTTACTGGGCAACAGGTCTGGAGGGGCTGGAGTACAGGGGGTTTACTGGGCAGCTGGTCTCGAGGGGCTGGAGTACAGGGGGTTTACTGGGCAGCTGGTCTCGAGGGGCTGAAGTACAGGGGGTTTACTGGGCAGCTGGTCTCGAGGGGCTGGAGTACAGGGGGTTTGCTGCGCAGCTGGTCTCGAGGGGCTGGAGTACAGGGGGTTTGCTGGGCAGCAGGTCGAGGGGCTGGAGTACAGGGGGTTTGCTAGGCAGCAGGTCTTGAGGGGCTGAAGTACAGGGGGTTTACTGGGCAGCTGGTCTCGAGAGGCTGAATACAGGGGGTTTACTGGGCAGCTGGTCTCGAGGGGCTGGAGTACAGGGGGTTTACTGGGGCAGCAGGTTGAGGGGCTGGAGTACAGGGGGTTTGCTGGGCAGCTGGTCTCGAGGGGCTGAAGTACAGGGGGTTTGCTGGGCAGCAGGTCGAGGGGCTGGAGTACAGGGGGTTTACTGGGCAGCAGGTCTGGAGGGGCTGAAGTACAGGGGGTTTGCTGAGCAGCTGGTCTCGAGGGGCTGAAGTACAGGGGGTTTGCTGGGCAGCTGGTCTCGAGGGGCTGAAGTACGTTTACTGGGGCAGCAGGTCTGGAGGGGCTGGAGTACAGGGGGTTTGCTGGGCAGCAGGTCTCGAGGGGCTGGAGTACAGGGGGTTTGCTGGGCAGCAGGTCTCGAGGGGCTGGAGTATGGGAGGTTTACTGGGGCAGCAGGTCTCGAGGGCTGGAGTACAGGGGGTTTGCTGGGCAGCTGGTCTCGAGGGGCTGGAGTACAGGGGGTTTACTGGGCAGCTGGTCTCGAGTACAGTGGGTTTACTGGGGCAGCAGGTCGAGGGGCTGGAGTACAGGGGGTTTACTGTGGCAGCAGGTCTCGAGAGCTGGAGTACAAGGGGGTTTGCTGGGCAGCTGGTCTCGAGGGGCTGGAGTATGGGAGGTTTACTGGGGCAGCAGGTCTCGAGGGCTGGAGTACAGGGGGTTTACTGGGGCAGCAGGTCGAGGGGCTGGAGTACAGGGGGTTTACTGGGGCAGCAGGTTGAGGGGCTAGAGTACAGGGGGTTTACTGGGCAGCTGGTCTCGAGGGGTTGGAGTACAGGGGGTTTACTGGGCAGCAGGTCTCGAGGGGATGGTACACGGGGTTTGCTGGGCAGCTGGTCTCGAGGGGCTGGATTACAGGGGGTTTACTGGGGCAGCAGGTCTCGAGGGCTGGAGTACAGGGGGTTTACTGGGGCAGCAGGTCGAGGGGCTGGAGTACAGGGGGTTTACTGGGGCAGCAGGTCTCGAGGGCTGGAGTACAGGGGGTTTACTGGGCAGCTGGTCTCAGGGCTGGAGTACAGGGGGTTTACTGGAGCAGCAGGTCGAGGGGCTGGAGTACAGGGGGTTTACTGGGGCAGCAGGTCTCGAGGGCTGGAGTACAGGGGGTTTGCTGGGCAGCTGGTCTCGAGAGGCTGGAGTACAGGGGGTTTACTGGGGCAGCAGGTCGAGGGGCTGGAGTACAGGGGGTTTACTGGGCAGCAGGTCGAGGGGCTGGAGTACAGGGGGTTTACTGTGGCAGCAGGTCTCGAGAGCTGGAGTACAAGGGGGTTTGCTGGGCAGCTGGTCTCGAGGGGCTAGAGTACAGGGGGTTTACTGGGGCAGCAGGTTGAGGGGCTAGAGTACACTGGGTTTACTGGGCAGCTGGTCTCGAGGGGCTGGAGTATGGGAGGTTTACTGGGGCAGCAGGTCTCGAGGGCTGGAGTACAGGGGGTTTACTGGGGCAGCAGGTCTCGAGGGCTGGAGTACAGGGGGTTTACTGGGGCAGCAGGTCGAGGGGCTGGAGTACAGGGGGTTTACTGGGGCAGCAGGTCTCGAGGGCTGGAGTACAGGGGGTTTACTGGGCAGCTGGTCTCAGGGCTGGAGTACAGGGGGTTTACTGGAGCAGCAGGTCGAGGGGCTGGAGTACAGGGGGTTTACTGGGGCAGCAGGTCTCGAGGGCTGGAGTACAGGGGGTTTGCTGGGCAGCTGGTCTCGAGAGGCTGGAGTACAGGGGGTTTACTGGGGCAGCAGGTCGAGGGGCTGGAGTACAGGGGGTTTACTGGGCAGCAGGTCGAGGGGCTGGAGTACAGGGGGTTTACTGTGGCAGCAGGTCTCGAGAGCTGGAGTACAAGGGGGTTTGCTGGGCAGCTGGTCTCGAGGGGCTAGAGTACAGGGGGTTTACTGGGGCAGCAGGTTGAGGGGCTAGAGTACACTGGGTTTACTGGGCAGCTGGTCTCGAGGGGCTGGAGTATGGGAGGTTTACTGGGGCAGCAGGTCTCGAGGGCTGGAGTACAGGGGGTTTACTGGGCAACAGGTCTGGAGGGGCTGGAGTACAGGGGGTTTACTGGGCAGCTGGTCTCGAGGGACTGGAGTACAGGGGGTTTACTGGGCAGCTGGTCTCGAGGGACTGGAGTACAGGGGGTTTACTGGGGCAGCAGGTCGAAGGGCTGGAGTACAGGGGGTTTACTGGGGCAGCAGGTCGAGGGGCTGGAGTACAGGGGGTTTGCTGGGCAGCAGGTCTCGAGGGGCTGGAGTACAGGGGGTTTGCTGGGCAGCTGGTCGTGAGGGGCTGGAGTACAGGGGGTTTGCTGGGCAGCTGGTCTTCTGGAGTACAGGGGGTTTGCTGGGCAGCTGGTCCCGAGGGGCTGGAGTACAGGGGGTTTACTGGGGCAGCAGGTCGTGGTGCTGGAGTACAGGGGGTTTACTGGGGCAGCAGGTCGAGGGGCTGGAGTACAGGGGGTTTACTGGGGCAGCAGGTCGAGGGGCTGGAGTACAGGGGGTTTGCTGGGCAGCAGGTCGAGGGGCTGGAGTACAGGGGGTTTACTGGGCAGCTGGTCTTGAGGTGCTGGAGTACAGGGGGTTTACTGGGCAGCTGGTCTCGAGGAGTTGGAGTACAGGGGGTTTACTGGGCAGCTGGCGAGGGGCTGGAGTACGGGAGGTTTACTGGGCAGCTGGTCTCGAGGGGCTGGAGTACAGGGGGTTTACTGGGCAGCTGGTCTCGAGGGGCTGGAGTACAGGGGGTTTACTGGGCAGCTGCTCTCGAGGGGCTGTAGTACGGGGAGCGGTGTTTGCTGGGCAGCAGGTCTCGAGGGGCTGAAGTACAGGGGGTTTACTGGGCAGCTGGTCTCGAGGGCCTGGAGTACAGGGGGTTTACTGGGGCAGCAGGTCGAGGGACTGGAGTACAGGAGGTTTGCTGGGCAGCTGGTCTCGAGGGGCTGAAGTACATGGGGTTTGCTGGGCAGCAGGTCGAGGGGCTGGAGTACAGGGGGTTTACTGGGCAACAGGTCTGGAGGGGCTGGAGTACAGGGGGTTTACTGGGCAGCTGGTCTCGAGGGGCTGGAGTACAGGGGGTTTACTGGGCAGCTGGTCTCGAGGGGCTGAAGTACAGGGGGTTTACTGAGCAGCTGGTCTCGAGGGGCTGGAGTACAGGGGGTTTGCTGCGCAGCTGGTCTCGAGGGGCTGGAGTACAGGGGGTTTGCTGGGCAGCAGGTCGAGGGGCTGGAGTACAGGGGGTTTGCTAGGCAGCAGGTCTTGAGGGGCTGAAGTACAGGGGGTTTACTGGGCAGCTGGTCTCGAGAGGCTGAATACAGGGGGTTTACTGGGCAGCTGGTCTCGAGGGGCTGGAGTACAGGGGGTTTACTGGGGCAGCAGGTTGAGGGGCTGGAGTACAGGGGGTTTGCTGGGCAGCTGGTCTCGAGGGGCTGAAGTACAGGGGGTTTGCTGGGCAGCAGGTCGAGGGGCTGGAGTACAGGGGGTTTACTGGGCAGCAGGTCTGGAGGGGCTGAAGTACAGGGGGTTTGCTGGGCAGCTGGTCTCGAGGGGCTGAAGTACAGGGGGTTTGCTGGGCAGCTGGTCTCGAGGGGCTGAAGTACGTTTACTGGGGCAGCAGGTCTGGAGGGGCTGGAGTACAGGGGGTTTGCTGGGCAGCAGGTCTCGAGGGGCTGGAGTACAGGGGGTTTGCTGGGCAGCAGGTCTCGAGGGGCTGGAGTATGGGAGGTTTACTGGGGCAGCAGGTCTCGAGGGCTGGAGTACAGGGGGTTTGCTGGGCAGCTGGTCTCGAGGGGCTGGAGTACAGGGGGTTTACTGGGCAGCTGGTCTCGAGTACAGTGGGTTTACTGGGGCAGCAGGTCGAGGGGCTGGAGTACAGGGGGTTTACTGTGGCAGCAGGTCTCGAGAGCTGGAGTACAAGGGGGTTTGCTGGGCAGCTGGTCTCGAGGGGCTGGAGTATGGGAGGTTTACTGGGGCAGCAGGTCTCGAGGGCTGGAGTACAGGGGGTTTACTGGGGCAGCAGGTCGAGGGGCTGGAGTACAGGGGGTTTACTGGGGCAGCAGGTTGAGGGGCTAGAGTACAGGGGGTTTACTGGGCAGCTGGTCTCGAGGGGTTGGAGTACAGGGGGTTTACTGGGCAGCAGGTCTCGAGGGGATGGTACACGGGGTTTGCTGGGCAGCTGGTCTCGAGGGGCTGGATTACAGGGGGTTTACTGGGGCAGCAGGTCTCGAGGGCTGGAGTACAGGGGGTTTACTGGGCAGCTGGTCTCAGGGCTGGAGTACAGGGGGTTTACTGGAGCAGCAGGTCGAGGGGCTGGAGTACAGGGGGTTTACTGGGGCAGCAGGTCTCGAGGGCTGGAGTACAGGGGGTTTGCTGGGCAGCTGGTCTCGAGAGGCTGGAGTACAGGGGGTTTACTGGGGCAGCAGGTCGAGGGGCTGGAGTACAGGGGGTTTACTGGGCAGCAGGTCGAGGGGCTGGAGTACAGGGGGTTTACTGTGGCAGCAGGTCTCGAGAGCTGGAGTACAAGGGGGTTTGCTGGGCAGCTGGTCTCGAGGGGCTAGAGTACAGGGGGTTTACTGGGGCAGCAGGTTGAGGGGCTAGAGTACACTGGGTTTACTGGGCAGCTGGTCTCGAGGGGCTGGAGTATGGGAGGTTTACTGGGGCAGCAGGTCTCGAGGGCTGGAGTACAGGGGGTTTACTGGGGCAGCAGGTCGAGGGGCTGGAGTACAGGGGGTTTACTGGGCAGCTGGTCTCGAGGGGTTGGAGTACAGGGGGTTTACTGGGCAGCAGGTCTCGAGGGGCTGGTACACGAGGTTTGCTGGGCAGCTGGTCTCGAGGGGCTGGATTACAGGGGGTTTACTGGGCAGCTGGTCTCGAGGGCTGGAGTACAGGGGGTTTACTGGAGCAGCAGGTCGAGGGGCTGGAGTACAGGGGGTTTACTGGGGCAGCAGGTCTCGAGGGCTGGAGTACAGGTGGTTTGCTGGGCAGCTGGTCTCGAGGGGCTGGAGTACAGGGGGTTTACTGGGGCAGCAGGTCGAGGGGCTGGAGTACAGGGGGTTTACTGGGCAGCAGGTCTCGAGGGGCTGAAGTACAGGGGGTTTGCTGGGCAGCTGGTCTCGAGGGGCTGGACTACAGGGGGTTTACTGGGGCAGCAGGTCTCGAGGGGCTGGAGTACAGGGGGTTTACTGGGCAGCAAGTCTCGAGGGGCTGAAGTACAGGGGGTTTGCTGGGCAGCTGGTCTCGAGGGGCTGGAGTACAGGGTGTTTACTGGGGCAGCAGGTCTTGAGGGGCTGAAGAGGCCTATTCCACACTGTATCTCAACAAATTAAAAAATAAATTAAAAGTTACAGAACTTCTGTGTTTCCTCCCTACTTTTTAGGTGATTCAAGAAATCAGCAACATTCAAGGTGAAACTTTTCCTGATGGAAATCTTGTATCCGTGGAGTGTTCCCGCAGTCATGGCCAAAGGGTGAGTCATTGCTATCTGAATGCAGTTAGGTTTAATCTGCTTTGTCCTTATTTACCCGGCCTCAGCGGAGGTCTGTAGTTGCCACACATACGCGAAATGGATTTCCTCAAAGGAGATACTAAAGATACACAATATGGAACCATGTGTGAAAAGAAGAGAGACACTTAAAAACAATCACTATCATTAGAAAAAATAGATCTTTGCATTGTGATCTTCCAAATTCTATCGATTCAGAAAAGATTCCATCAGATGCTAAACTACTATTCAAGAAAGTAAAAAAGTAAGCCAATTAACCTGACAGATTAACCTGACGTCTCTTGTCAGATAGTCTGGGACACATAGAAACTCTTGATGAACTAAGGCAGGGTCAACATGGTTTTATGAAAAGGAAATACTGTTAGACAACCTCAGTGGACTGAGGGTGTACCTGGCAGGAATAACACTGGGAACCCGGTGCATTTGGATTTACAAAGGGCTTTATTTCACAACACTATGACTGGCAGCCTTGAAGGTTATTTATTTATTGAGATACAGTGTGCAATAGGCCATTCGGACCTTTTGAGCCACACTGCCCAACAGCCCCCCTGTTTAAACCTGGCCTCATTTACAATAAACAAATAATCTACTAACTGGTGCACTTTTGGAATGTGGGAGGAAACCAGAGCAGTGGAGAAAGGCCATGCAGTGGGAATTAATCCAGGGTTGCCTGTGCTGTAAAGTGTTGTGCTAACCATTAAGCTACTGTGCTGCTGTGTTCATTATTGTGGACAGAGGCTTGGCTGAGACTGACAGAAAGCAGAGAGTAGGAATAAATAGATTGTTGTCAGACTGCACAGATGCATGGAGATCAATGTTTTATAGTTTGCACGAATGATTTAGTGGAAAGGCAAATTGAAAAAGAGTGAGCAAAAATATGATATATAATGTGAGTACATGTGAGATTATCTACGCATGTAAACAGCACATATATATATAGCTAGGGTGCTTGAGACTTCAGCACAGTACTGCATTGTCAATGTGGAGCGGAGAGCAAGTTTGTAAATCAGGCAGGAGCAAAGGATGTTGGGACTGGTGAGGGTGGAGCTGTATGTGAGGGATGTGGGACAGGGGGCAGAGAAGGAGTGCCAGAGGTGGGAGGTGGTGCAGGTACAGACACACCCAGCTCTGAGACACCGGGCAAGGTCATTAACAATTGGTTTATTGATCATTACAGAATGTCTTTCTGGTGCTTCTCACTCCCACCCCCTCCCTTCCCTTTCCCCAACCATGATTCCCCTTTCCCACTCTCAGTCCACAAATAGAAACCCATATCAGAATCAGGTTTATCATCACTCACATATGTCTTGAGATTTTTTTTGTGTGGCAGCAGTACAATGCAATACATAAAATTGCCACAGTACTATGAAAAAGTCTTTGACACCCTAGCTATATATATGTGTCAAAGACATTTGAACAGTATTCTATATGAATGGGAGTGTCCCTAGCGTACCAGATGATATAAACTTGATATATTGTCGCAGGAAAGCAGCATCCATTATCAGTGACCAGCCACCACCCAGACTATGCTCACTTCTCGCTGCTGCCTGATAAAGCAGGTACTGGAACCTTCGGTCTCACACCCCCAGGTTCAGGAACAGTTTTTACCCCTCAACCATCAGGGCCTTGAACCAGAGGGGATAACTTCACTCACCTCATCACTGAATTGATTCGACACACTGTGGACTCATTTTCAAGAACCCTACAACTCATGTTCTCTATATTTATTGTTTGTGTTTGCACAATTTGTTGTCTTTTTCACATTGCTTGTTTGTCCATATTGTTGAGTGCAGTTTTTCATTGATTCTATTGTGTTTCTTTGTATTTACTGTGAATGCCTGCAAGAAAATGTAGCTCGGGGTAGTATATATGTACTTTGATAATAAATTTACTTTGAGTACTTTGTGTTTAGAAAAGCAAATGGAATATTGGTCCTTATTGCAAATCAAATTGGGCTACAAAAGTGGACATGTACTGTTGCAACTGTTGGGGACCTTAGTGAAAGCATACCTGAAATATAATGATGATCTCTTTATTTTGGGAAAGATGATTAAAGATATAATTATTCTGGAGGGATTTCAGAGAAGCTTCACTAAAATTAACTCCTGGCACTTCTGTTTGTCTTCTGATTGAAAACTGGAAATATACTCCCCCAATTTTAAATGAATGAGAGGATTTTAATGAATTTTACTGAAACATAAAGAATTCTATTGACAGAGTCGATTCACACTTCCCCAATGTTCCTTCATGCCTACAAAGCTAGAAACAAAAACTTGACTTTAACTGATATAGAAAGAACAGACTTGTCATAGAACTGTTTAGCATGGAAACTGGACGTAATTTATGTATCTGTGCTTTGCGGGATTGGGGCCGAGGGGTGACCCACAGGCACCAGAGGAACGCACACAAAACAGTATATATGTATATATATTAAACAGTTAAATTAATTAAGTACTGCAAAAAAATTAAGAAGTAGTAAGGTAGTGTTCATGGCTTCAATGTCCATTTAGACCAAGATGGCAGAGGGGAAGAAGTTGTTCCTGAATCACTGAGTGTGTGTCTTCATGCTCCTGTACCTCCTTCCTGATGGTAGCAATGAGAAAATAGCATGTCCTGAGTGATGAGGATTCTTAATGATGGATGCCACCGTTTTGAGGCATTGTACCTTGAAGACATCCTGATGCTGTGGAGGCTAGTGCCCATGATGGAGCTGACTAAGCAGTTTACAAGTCTCTATAGCTAAATTTGATCCTGTGTAGTGCCCCCCGCCCCCATACCAGACCGTGATGCAGCCAGTTAAAATGCTCTCCATGGTACTTCTGTAGAAAAAAAGTCTTGGGCACTGTTTGGCAAAAGGGGAAAGGAGTAGGAAGCACCAGAGAGACATTCTGTAATGATTAATAAACCAGTTGTTAATAACCTTGCCTGGTGTCTCAGGGCTGGGTGTGTCTGTACCGACTCCACCCCCACTCCCCACCGTTACCCCACCAGCACTCCTTCTCTGCCACCTGCCCCATACCCTTGCCGTGGCGCTCCACCCTCACCATTCCAAACAAACTTTGCTCCCGCCGTATTCACAAACTCTCCCTTCGCTCTACGTTGACAAATACAGTACTGTGCAAAAGTCTTAGGCACCCTAGCTATATATTTGCACAGCACTGTAAATACTTGTCAGGGCTCTGTTACGTAGATGTGTTTCATTACCACTTACAAACATAACATTGGACTTGTGCCCTGTGCTTCATTTCAGCTGGATTCTACCGAACGGTACTCAGGGGCATCGGAGAGTGGGAACAGTACTGACGGTGGATCTGTCCATGAAGTTAATGACAGCAAGGATGGTACGACCCGATTTTCTTGTCCAATGAATTAACGTGGTTTATTTTTGTTTGTATTGCACAGAAGGAAAATTTTAGCCCAATGAGCACAGTGAAAGACCCAGTGTACATTTCATCCTGCTTCAGTAATGGA
This sequence comes from Hypanus sabinus, assembly GCF_030144855.1. NCBI lineage: Eukaryota > Metazoa > Chordata > Chondrichthyes > Myliobatiformes > Dasyatidae > Hypanus > Hypanus sabinus. Next base: position 60,677,915 of record NC_082727.1, on the reverse strand, counting down.
AGCCATTTCTTTATTTATTGGGATGCAGAGTGGTCTATGCCCTTCCGGCCCTTCGAGTTGTACCAAGAAATCTCCTGTTTAACCCTAGTCACAGGACAATTTACAATGACCAATTAACCCGCGGGTGGAAACCAGAGCACCCAGAGGAGACCCACACAGTTATGAGGAGAACATACAAACTCCTTACAGGCAGCAGCATGAATTGTACCCAGATCGCTGGTATTGTAAAGCATTGTGCAAGCCACAGCATTATCCTGATGCCCTATTAATTTAAATGGAAGGAGATTTGATTACATCTGTGACAGATGTAATCACTGCACTCAGCTTTTCCTTCCGCCAAAGCCTCACTTTTGCCCTGCTAAGATAATTCTACGTACTGATGTTTATTAATTAAATGACCAGATACAATTAATTCTATTGGATCAACAAACAATCTGCTGGAGGAACTCAGTGGGTTGAGGATCATCTATGAAGGGAAAAGAATTGTTGATGTTTCTCATCAGAACCCTACACCAGTCCTGACACAGGGTTTTACCCCAAAATTTCCACACTTTCTTCCCTGCCCCCACCACAGATGCTGCTCGGCCTGCTGAGTTCTTCCAGCAGATTTTTTGTTGCTTCAGATTACAGCATCTGCAGTCTGTTATGTCTGGAATTATGTTGGATCACAATTTAATAAGATACAACAAAAGTTCATGTCCTTCTCACACCAGTTGTCAGCACAGGAGAGGTCATGTGACCCATTGGCTATTCTCCAACTGTAGATAATATCTATTCTTCCCCAAGGCAAGTTTTATTTCATTTAATTTGGCATGACAAAGTTTAGCATAATATAACCAGAAACTAAACATTTGATACTTCAGATTCTATGTGCAATATAATGTCTATATCACTGCTGGCTTCCACTTTGACCCATTATTGTTCTCCCATTCCAACTTTTTCTTCTTTTGACCCCGCACTATCAAGGCCAACTGGTGAGGATAAAACACTGTGCAGGTGTCCTCCAACCTCGCTGCCTGTGTGAAGTTTAAGGAGACATTTAGAGAGGCACATGAACAGCCATGAACAGGAATGGGGAGATACAGACCTTGTACAGGCAGAAGGGATTACTTCAATTTGGGATCTTGGTTAACACACACATAATGGGTTGAGTTCCCTGTTCCTGTGGTGCACTGATCTAGGTTCTATGATGTATCTATTCTTTTTCTGGAATTTGGAACAATAGATGCAGAGAGATGCTTCCGCTGACCGAAGTGTCTAGAGCAAGGAGTTGCTGTTGGTCACTTCTTCAAATAGAAGATAGATAGATCCATTCTTAAAATCTCCAGAAACATTCCCACATTTGATGTAAGGCGTGTAGATCCCTGGCTTGTCCTTGCAGTCCTTCAAAAGCATTAGCCGCTCTCTAATCTTCCAGGTCCTTACTCATGACTAAAGAAGACAGAAATTTCTGACAGGGCCTCAGCAATTTCTTTGGTTAATCCTTGTTCAACAAATCAGGTTGTAACATCATGAAAAATCATTAGTGAGTTTAAAAAAGCGCAGGGGTTCCGAACCTGGGATCTATGGACCCTTTGCTAAATGGTTTTGGTCCATGGCATAAAAAAGGTTGAGATCCCCTACTTTAGGCAAAGGTCAAGAATGGAAATGGTGGGTATAGATTTAAGCTCATTTAAAAAAGAGAGAATTGAGGGAAACTTATTCCACCATCACCGCCTGAAATAACAACAAAGATGGAAATGCTCTTCATGTTTAGAATGTTGGCTTACAGAGTAAGAGCTGTGGAGTTTGAATCGGTTGAAATACATGAATGTGTTGGGTTGAATAGCTTTCTTCTGCTCTTAGATGTCAATGTTTCTGTGACTCTAGGAAGAACATTGCTGTGGAGTTTCAGCCCAGCTGGGGTTGCATGAGCTTCACATCTTAAACACAAGAGATCCTGCAGGTGCTCGAACTTCAGAGCAGCACATATAAAATGCAGCAGGTCAGGCGGCATCTGGGGAAATGATTAAACAGTTGACGTTTTGGGCTGAGACCCTTCTTCAGGACTGGAAAGGAAGTGAGAAGAAGCCAGAATAAGAAGGTGAGGGGAGGGGAAGGAGGACAGGCTAAAAGGTGATAAATGAAGCCAGGTGGGTGGGAATAGTAAAGGGTTGGCGAGGCAGGAATCTGATAGGAGAGGAGAGTGGACAATGGAAGAAAGGAAAGGAGGAGAGGCATCAAGGGGAGGTGTTAGACAGGTGAGGAGAAGAGGTAAGAGGCCAGAGTAGGGAATTGAAGAAAAGGAAGGGGGAAGGGGAAAATTATCAGAAGTTTGAGAAATTGATGTTCATACCATCAAGTTGGAGGCTACCCTGGTAGCAAATGAAGTGTTGCTCCTCCAACCTGGGAGTGGGCTCATTGTGGCAGTAGAGCAGGCTATGGTCCAACATGTCAGAATAGGAATGGGGATAGGAATTGAAGTGGTTTGCCACTGAGAAATTCCACTTTATGTGGATAGAGATGAGGTGTTCAACAAGGCAGTACCCCAATTTACATACTTGTAGTTCCTCGCATCCACCAACTCAGTCTTTGGATTTGACCCTGTAGATGAGATTAATCAGAAATTAGAGGGTGAGGGAAGCGAGAAAACTCAGAAGAATATGTTTCCCGCGGATTTAACTTCAGGGCTCCTTTAGCTGGACTCCCCCACACGAACTCCCATAGGCTTTTACATTGGCAGTCCCACTTCAAAGCCCCAAACCATAGAAAGTTGGGTAGGCATAATGAGAGAGCAAGAAGGAGGGAAAATTTGGGAATGGACTGAAAGAAAGATAAATAAGTAGGTAAATAGCTAGATAGACAAATAGAAAGATAGATGGGGAGAGAGATAGAGAAAAGTAGATAGTTGGAGAGATAGAAAGAGAGACAGACAGGAAGAAAGATAGAGGAGGGTGAAATAGATATAGAGAAAGAGATATGGAAATAGAGATAGTGTATGATGGATAGAGAATGGTAGATAAATGGACCATCTGACAGATCTGAGGCAGGAGGAAGTTCAGGTCTATTTATGAGGATGCCTTTATCTCTGTCTCTGGGGGAGGGGTGTGAACTGATGTTTGTCAGATACAATATGGGAAGCGAGCTCAATGAGAGATTTTAGTCCTGATCACAGGAAATGCTTGTCTCAGAAATACTCCAGCAACTGCATTCTGCAGCAACCAGTACTGCTACCACACAGCTGCAGCAACTCAGGTTCATTCCTGAGCATGGGTGCTCTCTGAGTGGAGTTTGCAAGTACTTTTAATCTACATGGGTTTAACTCATATTCTCCCTTTTACTCCTGCATTTCAAACACCTGCCAGTTGGTTAATTGGCTTTTGGGAACAGCCCCTCCATGTAGGCATCTGCCAAAAGAATCAAAGAGAATATGTGAAAGGATAAGTTGGGATCGTGAATGACACAGACGTGTCAGAGAGAATAAGTTGCAAGTTTATGGAGCAAAAAGGAAAAGGGATAATGAGAACAGTAAGATTAGTCTGCAGGTAGCTGGCATTATTCCCTTTAAGCTGCACAGCTGCACAGTAACTGCAATGCTCCCATGCACATACCCTTTGTTGCCGTGCAGGTAGAATTGGAGGCAGATAGAAAAAGTTTACAAAATGTGAAAGATCTTCTTTGTTGTACCACATTTCATTATACCCTTTATTTAATAAATAAAATCAAAAGTATGTGATGTTTCAATTTCCATTCTAAATATTTACAGTATGCATATTCCAAACAAAAACACTTAAAAGTTCTGCATAGTTCTTAGGCTGTGGAAAAAAAAAATTCCTACTCAGAGCAATGGCTGGTCCATGCTGCTGTAAAAAAAAAATTGAAGGGATGTTACAGCTGGCGTAGAGCATAGATCTGAGGTACTGAACAGTCTCCTCGTGTGTCATAGTGAGTAAGCAATCACTGATTTCCTTCTCCTGAAAACCTGACCCTAGGTCTTCATACCAGATCTAGGAACTTCTCATAACCATTAGGCAGGAAGTCAAATGCCCAGCATGTATAGGGTCAAATTCATAGCTGTGATCTCAGACCTGTCCAGTGTATTGTGAATCATCCACTAAGTAATTCTTTATCTAAATACAATGTGAACAATGAAACATCTAACACCAATAATTCTCAGGGAGAATTTACTTTACTGATTTGTTGCTGGTTGAAGTTTCTGCCTGGTTTATGCAAAGGTTAGGAGCTACTAACAGGCCCTGGTGCAATCCTTTCATTAGAGGTCAGATGTAACTCATCATCTTTCCTTAATGCATGTTCAGGATCCACCCTGAGTACAAATATTCAGAATTAGAATCAGGTTTAATCTCGCTGACATAGGCTGTGAAATTTGTTGTTTTGCAGCAGCAGTATATTGCAATACATAATAATAAAAATTGTTCATGAGTTCAAAGTCCATTCAGAAATCGAATGGTAAAGGGGAAGAAGTTGTTTTTGAATTGTTGAGTTTACTATCTTTCTGATAGTAGCAATGAAAAGAGGGTAATATTTAATATAGGCTCAGTATTGTTGCATTCTTCCCATCAGTAGAATTACATGTTGAAATAATTCCTAATGTGATTGAGACATATAAGAGTTTGTATAAGCTCAAAGAGATGATTCAGCCAGTTGTGATATGCCAAATGTTTGAAAGAGTTATCCAATTAGTCACCTTTATTACTGTTTGCATATTGACTGCAAATCTTTTGTTTTCAATTTTTTATTCAATCCCCTTTGAAAAAATATTATTAGATTTGCTTCCACCATCCTTTCAGGCCATGCATTCCAGACACTAACTGTTTGACTTAGTATTTCATTATCACACCAGTGCTGCTAATTATGTTCGATCTTGGTTTAGTGTCCCCATATATTCCAGCCTGTGGAAATTCACAGACATTTTGCCAATCCAACTTGAAGGAAAATCTTTGGACCTTTCGCTTTCATACACATGCGTATTACTTGGCAAGAGAAAGAATAAAAATAAAATTAATAGAGAGTTTTAGTTGTTCATCGAGATCAGGTTGAAACAAGCCTTTAGAACACTCTCACATCAGAGACCACAGATCATAGCCTCTGATACTGAAGGTGTAGGGTGGCATTGACTGGTTCAAAACTGATGCTTTCTGTGTTTTGAGCTGGTATTACCCTCGTCTCTTTTTCCCAACCTGTGTTAAATTTCTTCCCACAGTTTCCGAAATGAGCAATTTTGGTGGAAACTTTTTTTTAATTTTCAAAACAATGGTGTTACTTCAGTGTTATAGGAATGTGCAGACTAGTTAAAAAAAGTATCAAAGGAACTGTGAAGCACTCTGATCAGACACACAGTGCCTTTGAACTTCAAATCACTATCTGTGTACTGACATTGTTTAGAAATTCTACAATGAAGTAGCCAATTAGAAACACAAGGCCATATTGTTAAGTGATCTTTGTTCATACATAATTAAGTGAGAAAAGAGAAATGTGTAGATCTGGGAACTTCCGGGTAAGCCGTTCCACTGCATTTACAACGGTGCCATCAATGTTGAAAAAGGCCCCACTCCCAAATGCAGGTTAAATCCACAACAGCTTTTCTTCTCAGTCAGTCCTTCAGGATTAATGATAACTTGTTTTCACTCCAGCTCCGAGATCCATATGATCAGCCAGGACAGTTTGTGGGCTGAGGTACTCCTGCCACTCATGTGAGGCTTCTGTGAGATTCTGATTCATGGACTGACGCTCTCAATACCATCGCAAACCTAGTTCAAAGTAAATGTTATTATGAGAGTACGTATATGTTACCATATACAACCCAAAGATTCAATTTCCTGTGGGCATACTCAGCAAATCGAGAGAATAGTAACTGTGACAGGATCAATGGAAGATCAACCAGACAACAGAAAACAACAAACTGTGCAAATGCAAATATAAATAAACAGCAAATAATAAGTAAATAAATAATAGTAAATAATCTTTTATAACAAGATAAAGAGTTGCTAAATGATGAACTGATAAACAAGGCATTGGGCCTACTCCAGGCTGTTCTGGGGTTCAGACCTGAAGACTCAATTTTGGTTCAGAATGCTGTTGTTTGCTTCAATTGTTCACATAATTTGTATCTTTTTTCTTCCTCTTGCACATCGACTGTTGGCCTTTTATTTTTATTTTTATTCTCTTTTCTCTTTAATTGGGTTCTTTCGGGTTTCTTACTTTGTGGCCGCCTATGAGCAAGCAAATTTCAAGTGTTACGACCCCCGTAACTGGGTCACTTACCAGCAAAGATAGAGAGGTCCATTGAAGTCTGATGGTACTATTTTAACAGTATTTATTAGTAAAAATACACAAAAATAATATCAATGCAAACATACAGATAATATACGTTGTCAATACTAAATCTAAAAGTGCGGGTATAATAATAATCAATAAGAAATAAGCTCTATTGTTGTCTAGGGGATAAATGTATTGTCCGATGGAAATATAAAAGTCACACAGTTCATGCAGGCTGCAGCCTTGGGGACCACTGGGTTGCAATGGATGGACAGAGAGAGAGTTTTGGGAGAAAAACTTGCCGGCTTTTCTTTTATGGTTTTGATCCGTCAGAGTCTCGTTAGTGTGGCCGTTCACTTGTGGCCGCTTCTTTAGCTAAGCCATTCTTTCATGATGAGCCTGCCACCCTGGCAAGGGAGGACGCACACAAGCCCTCACCGGCGTTCGCTATAAAATGCTGTCATTGGATTTCCAGCGTTTCACCTGGTGCGTCTAAAGGAGTTGTTCCCCAGACCCTCTTTTATTCTTACTCACAGGGTCTCAGATGTCAATCAGGTTGGGATGATGCAATCCCTCAACCAGCCCACTCTGGTCGTCCCCTGAGGGGCTTCAATGAATAGTACAGTACTCAATACACAATTCCGGCTCCAAGAGACAATGGCCATTATCAGTGGCTTTGTTTCAATGAGGCCAGGACACATTCCAAACCTTGTGGATTCTCTCTCACTTCCTGGGTCCCAGACCCGAATTAATAGCGATCTTGCGATTCTCAAAAAGGAGGGGGCGACTTTGTACCCTTCGGCCCCTCAGAGTTGTGGCACATTCGTAACACAAGGTTATATAATATGCACGTTCTTTGATAATAAATGTACTTGAATCTTATAAAATGAGATCTTTGGTTGTGGGAACATCTCAAAGATGGAGCAAGTGAGTGTAGTTATCCCCTGTATAAGAGCCTGATGGGTGAGGGGCAGTAACTGGTGTTTTACTGTTTTACCTGATGGCAACAGTGAGAAGAGAGCATGGCCTGCGTGCTGAGGATCTCTGATGATGGATGCTACTTTCCTATGAATGTGTTCCATGTAGATGTGCTCAATCGTTACCAGTTCGCATTCTTAGTCATCAACAAAGAGGTAGAAGAAGTCAGCAGAGATATGAAGTTGGTCCCAAATCTCATTTATTGGGGGTTCTACTAGAACTTCAAACCTTATTACAGCTCTCCTCCAAAACAAAGCTCAGACCTGAGGTGAATATTATTTCTGTAAGCATAAGGAAATGTTTCACCAAGGAGGCCAATAATTATGCTATAGATTTTGATAATAATTTGTGAGAAGCATTCATAATCACATTCACATTGCAAATGTACAGAGTGATGCAAAAGACTTAGGCACATATATATAGTCAGGGTGCTTAAGACTTTTGCACAGTACTGTACTTGTCAATGTGGGGCAGAGAGTGAGTTTGAAAATATGGTGTGAATAAAGGGCACTGGGAATGGTGAGGGTGGAGCGTCGCAAGGGGTTGTGGGACAAGTGGCAGAGAAGTGCCAGAGATGGGAGTTGGTGTGGGTGCAAACACACCCAGGCCTTAGACACAAGCAAAGTCATTTGATTCTGAACAATTGGTTTATTGATCATTACAGTATTTCTTTCTGGTGCTTCCTGCTCTCTCCCCTCTCACTTCTCCTTTCCCCAGCCATGATTCCCCTCTCCCTGCCCCCTCTCCACTCTCAGTCCTCAACAGAGACCCATATCAGAATCAGGTTATCATTACTCACCTATGCCATGAAATATTTTTGTGGAAGCAGTAGAGTGCAATACTTAAAATTACTATAGTACTGTGCAAAAGTCTTGGGGGTGTGTGTGTGTGTGTGTGTGTGTAAGTAAGACTTTAACAGGTCATACCAATTTCCAAGATAAAAACTTTGTATTTACATTTGATGTTTAGTGACATTATTGGGGTAAAGTACCTCGCCAGCTATTTGCTGGAGACTATCATTGCCCAAAATGTGTATCTGTATTTAAATATATAACTTCTGTGCTTATTTCCTTACAGTTGATTGTCTGAACACAAGTTGGGATTATGAGTTAATTTTTGAGTTAAAGATTTGAACGAAATCTGTGTAAAGTTCTGTCCCTCTGGTTCAAAAGTTTACATGTGATTTGGGACAATACAGCTAAGAGACAGAATGGCGATGGGGTCAAAATGTTGTGGGCCTCCCACTATTACAGTAACTTGGATATTTTCTTTTGTGGCTAGTGAAAAAGAAACCGGGCATTGGCGATCTTAAAAATGCTGGTCTGAAGCTGAGTAGCTTTATGAATCTTGGGAAGAAGAAACCCATCTCGGTGGAGATTCCCATTAATAATAAGAAGAATGTAGAAGCGTCAGGTAAGTGTGTTCTTTTTCCCTCAAGGATGTAGAGACACTGCCACCTGGTGGTACTGTGTTTTAACGTGTGGGAACCAGGCACTTATTGGGAAGTTATCATTGGGAATGTCTGAGTACAACTCATCTCTGTTCAGGGTACGTTTATTATCAAAGATTGTATACGATAAGCAAGGATGTAATGTTGAGGCTTTATAAAGCCCTGGTGAAGCCTCACTTGGAGCATTGTCAGCAGTTTTGGGCCCCTTATCTCAGAAAGGAAGTTCTGACATTGGAGAGGGTTCAAAGTAGGTTCATGAAAAGATTCCGGGATTGAAAGGTTTATCATTATGAGGGGTGTTTCATGCTTTGGACCTGTACTCACTGGAATTTAGAAGAAAGAGGGATGATCTCATTGAAACCTATCAAATTTTGAAAGGCCTTGAGTGGATGTGAAGAGGATGTTTCCTATGGTGGGGGAGCCTAAGACCAGAGGACACAGCCTCAGAGTAGAGGGATATCCATTTAGAAAGGAGATGAGAAGGAATTTCTTTAGCCAGGGAGTCGTGGATCTGTAGAATTCTTTGCCTATAGGCAGCTGCACAGGTCAAGTATCTATGTATATTCAAGACCGTGGTAGATAGACACTTGATTAGTCAGGCCACGAAGAGAAATGGGGCTGAGATGTAAAATTTATCAGCCATGGAGTAGACTCGATGGGCCAAATGGCCTAATTCTATCCCTATATTTTATGGTCTTATACAGCCTTAAGATTTGTCTCTTTACAGTCAGCCACGAAACTAAGAAACCCAATAGAACCCACTAAAGAAAGAAGACAGTCGAACACCCAATGTGCAAAAAAAAACAAATCGTACAAACAACTGAGGTTCACAACAGCGAGTGCACAGCCACGAAGCCGGTCATCCCTGCAGCCAGTCCAGTAGCCCATTAGTTGCAGGTCACAGCCTCAGCGTCGAATGTCTTACTGTTTCTTTATGTATACAGAGCCCAGAGCTGTGATTCTTAGAGAATAGAATGTGCTGATTCTTTAGGCATTTATAGAATCTAATGCTTGCAAATAAAACTCTCACTGTAGCGTATGGTGGCAAATACTTTGTGAATAAATTTACTTTAAACTTTGATCTTTGAACTTAAAGTTCTAATTCATGCATACAACCCCTTTGGCATAAATTGTCCTTGACAACCAATTTACCCACCTAAGCTAGTCCCATTTGGCTGTGCTTGGCCTCTGTCTTTGCAGACCGTCCCTCAGAGTCAAGGTGGATTTGCATCAGTTTTAGATCTGTAGATTCCAGAGAAGAGCTGTACAGTTTCTACCATATCTGGAATGGGAGTGTTTAACAGGGGCGGGCAAGAGTGTAGCTACTTCCCCCAATACGCTCAGCTCTATGTGCTCCCACCAAAGTGTCTTGAAGCTCTCAATGCTATCTCAACTCAAGTGCCATTTTGATTGGTCATCAGCCTGGTCCCAGGAACCATCTGTGGGGGGGTGGGGGTGTTGACGTCACAGTACGTAGTAGTTAGCACCACTCTATTACAGCTCGGGGCGTCAAAGTTCTGAGTTCAATTCTGACATTATCTGTAAGGTGTCTGTACGTCCTCCCCGTGGTATATGTGGGCTTTCCCTGGTTCCCTCCACATTCCAAAGATGTGCTGGTTGGTAGGTTAACTGGTCATTATAAATTGTCCCATTTTGGCCTGGGGTTAAATCGGGGGTTGCTGAGTGTTGAGGCTCAAAGGGCCAAAAGGGCCCCTTCCACTCAATAAATAAATAACTGTAAACCCTTCCTTGAATTGTCTGCTCAACCCACCTGGTAATCTATTGCTGTGACAGTGTTTGGAATATAATACCTGGTTTGAGTGTGTGGTGGACAACATGTATTAACATGGCCTGCCCGTTGTGTTAATTAGGGCCACAATATTTTGATTAGGAGAGGAAGATGATGTCAGTTCCCTTATTCTGCCAGTGAATTCAGAGGGCTTTGCAGAAGCTACCTCTCCGGTGCTTTGAAATACCTGCTAGATGGTTAATGTAGGGTATAGGAGGGTAGGAGTCACTGCAGTCTTTATCTTGCCTCATCTGCAATGCATGCCCACCACCCATGCCCCACCCCCATAGCAAGCGAACCAATGGTTCAAAAGATTCAAAGTATGTTTATTATCAAAGTATGTACGCAGTATACAAATCTGGCATTTGTCTTCCCACTGACGGCCACAAAACAGAAAGAAAAACCATGGAACCAGTTCAAAAAAAAATCAAACCTCCAACACACAAATGACAAAACAAATGAGCAGAAAGCACAGAATATAAAACATTAAATGACAGATCATCCAATTAATCCAGGCATATTCAGTTCAGTTAACTCTGTGTCATTTATTAACTTCGGCCGCAGAGCCAGACTGCCCCGATCAGAAACTTCCCATAACAATCTCAAAAACAATCCTTCCCATAACTCTGCGTCCTGGGACACCATGAACCTTCTGCTGGGTTTGAGGTCATCATAAATCTCTTCTACAGCTGGTCATAGACTCTGCTTGCGTATCAAAGAGTCTTTGATATGAGGATGTTTCTGGGATTTTAGAGGCCTCCATCGCCATGTAATTTAGGAAGGGGGACATGGACAGACACAAGACAAAGACAAGCTAATGCTTCAGATGGAACCATTTATGAAAATCTGAAATATTAACACACATTCCCTTTCTTTGTAATTTTTTTTTCAGATTGACAATGTTTCTATTTTTTTCTGAGATTGGGAGAATAAACTGGTAGAATTAACACATTGTATTTAGAGAGTTAGGGGGCAGAAGTTTAAGGGAAACACGAGGGGGTATTTCTTTACTCAGAGAGTGATAGCTGTGTGGAATGAGCTTCCTGTAGAAGTAGTAGAGGCCAGTTCAGTTGTGTCATTTAAGGTAAAATTGGATAGGTATATGGACAGGAAAGGAGTGGAGGGTTATGGGCTGAGTGCGGGTAGGTGGGACTAGGTGAGATTAAGGGTTCGGCACGGACTAGGAGGGCCAAGATGGCCTGTTTCCGTGCTGTGATTGTTATATGGTTATATGGTATTTCACTGAGTGTCTGTATCTGCAACATTCAATCTCATTCCTAACCAGGAATACAATCTAAGTTATTTATTGGAATTGTATACCTGCTTTTGTTCTGAGTTCAGATTCTGACTTATTGAATTTATCATGTGTACAGTATGTTGAAACATGTATGTGTGTGTTTCAATGTACACGTGATTAACAATGAAGGATGAGCTGGGGGCAGCCCGTGAGTGTCGCCACACAGTTTGGTGCCAGCATAGCACGTCCACAGTGTTCATCAGAATGACATGGAGCTCAGCACAGCAACAAACAGCAGAACAAACCCCTTTCTCCCCTCCCACTGACATGTCTACCCACACAAACAGTCCTCCAACCACAGGGCATGACGCCGGGCCTCCAACCGCAGGGCATGACGCCGGGCCTCCAACCGCAGGGCATGCTGCCGGGCCTCCAGCCGCAGGGCATGCTGCCGGGCCTCCCATAGGGCATGCTGCCGGGCCTCCAACCGCAGGGCATGCTGCCGGGCCTCCCATAGGGCATGCTGCCGGGCCTCCAACCGCAGGGCATGCTGCCGGGCCTCCAACCGCAGGGCATGCTGCCGGGCCTCCAACCGCAGGGCATGCTGCCGGGCCTCCAACCGCAGGGCATGCTGCCGGGCCTCCCATAGGGCATGCTGCCGGGCCTCCCATAGGGCATGCTGCCGGGCCTCCCATAGGGCATGCTGCCGGGCCTCCCATAGGGCATGCTGCCGGGCCTCCCATAGGGCATGCTGCCGGGCCTCCAACCGCAGGGCATGCTGCCGGGCCTCCCATAGGGCATGCTGCCGGGCCTCCCATAGGGCATGCTGCCGGGCCTCCCATAGGGCATGCTGCCGGGCCTCCCATAGGGCATGCTGCCGGGCCTCCCATAGGGCATGCTGCCGGGCCTCTGACCGCAGGGCATGCTGCCGGGCCTCTGACCGCAGGGCATGCTGCCGGGCCTCCCATAGGGCATGCTGCCGAGCCTCCCATAGGGCATGCTGCCGAGCCTCCCATTGGGCATGCTGCCGGGCCTCCAACCGCAGGGCATGCTGCCGGGCCTCCAACCGCAGGGCATGCTGCCGGGCCTCCCATAGGGCATGCTGCCGGGCCTCCCATAGGGCATGCTGCCGGGCCTCCGGCCGCAGGGCATGCTGCCGGGCCTCCGGCCGCAGGGCATGCTGCCGGGCCTCCCATAGGGCATGCTGCCGGGCCTCCCATAGGGCATGCTGCCGGGCCTCCGACCGCAGGGCATGCTGCCGGGCCTCCCATAGGGCATGCTGCCGGGCCTCCAACCGCAGGGCATGCTGCCGGGCCTCCAACCGCAGGGCATGCTGCCGGGCCTCCAACCGCAGGGCATGCTGCCGGGCCTCCAACCGCAGGGCATGCTGCCGGGCCTCCCATAGGGCATGCTGCCGGGCCTCCGGCCGCAGGGCATGCTGCCGGGCCTCCGGCCGCAGGGCATGCTGCCGGGCCTCCGGCCGCAGGGCATGCTGCCGGGCCTCCGGCCGCAGGGCATGCTGCCGGGCCTCCCATAGGGCATGCTGCCGGGCCTCCCATAGGGCATGCTGCCGGGCCTCCCATAGGGCATGCTGCCGGGCCTCCCATAGGGCATGCTGCCGGGCCTCCAACCGCAGGGCATGCTGCCGGGCCTCCAACCGCAGGGCATGCTGCCGGGCCTCCAACCGCAGGGCATGCTGCCGGGCCTCCCATAGGGCATGCTGCCGGGCCTCCGGCCGCAGGGCATGCTGCCGGGCCTCCGGCCGCAGGGCATGCTGCCGGGCCTCCCATAGGGCATGCTGCCGGTCCTCCCATAGGGCATGCTGCCGGGCCTCCGGCCGCAGGGCATGCTGCCGGGCCTCCGGCCGCAGGGCATGCTGCCGGGCCTCCCATAGGGCATACTGCCGGGCCTCCGGCCGCAGGGCATGCTGCCGGGCCTCCGGCCGCAGGGCATGCTGCCGGGCCTCCCATAGGGCATGCTGCCGGGCCTCCCATAGGGCATGCTGCCGGGCCTCCCATAGGGCATGCTGCCGGGCCTCCGACCGCAGGGCATGCTGCCGGGCCTCCCATAGGGCATGCTGCCGGGCCTCCAACCGCAGGGCATGCTGCCGGGCCTCCCATAGGGCATGCTGCTGGGCCTCCAACGGACGTATAGACAACTGGTTTCCAATTTCCCCGATGGGCTTCAGACCCATAGATCCACAGCTTCTGCCACTGGGCTTTGACTTCTGGGCTTCTAATCAAACTTTGAGCTTCAGTCTTTAGTACTGACCCATTACTAGCTGATGACAGTACCACAAACCATGAACTCTCGTCTCATCAACTAACATACTTAGGGGTCACCAGCTCTCGTGCCCTCTGTCTACGTAGAAGTCCATTCTGGGGACCAACTGACCTGGGGTTCTAGCTGACTGGTGGGCCACCAGCTCTCATCCTTGCTGGTTCTTGTCCACAGTGCTTGCCAGCTTAACATCTACAGAGTCCTTAGTCAGCCCTGCATGTCACTGCCTTCGAGCATTGAGTAGAGTCGTAGACTCTACATGTGCTTTGTCCTTTGAATACAGAGCACAGAACGGAGAGTGAGACTCATTCTGACCTCTAACCCCAGTGACTCCCCTCACTGTCCCCAAAATTATCCCTATGAATTTAAAAGAACAACTAAATCTGAGTCATGACCTTGAAAAAGACTAGAGAGAGAGAAAAAAGTTTCTTATCTTAACAAATGTGTGAGTAACTTGCATAAGAATCTCAGCTAAGTGGCTATTTCAGGCTAAAATGTAGATAGGGTAGCCTGACAATGAGAAGGCCAAAACCCTGGCTAAATAAGAGAGAAAAAAAGACAATTATCCCACATGGTTTGTCAGGATCTGATGATTATGTGTTCCCTCTTCTTATCATTTCTTGCACTTTAAAATGGAAGTAAATTAAAATTGTGTGGTCAGCGTAAGGTGTCTGAGGCGGAAGGATGATGGTACAGTAAATGCCCGTTCTCGGTTGTAAATAACAGAATCTTAGAATCTTAGATGTTAGGCAAAGCTATGAAGATAAATGGTAGAGTCAGTGTTGATCGGGAATCTCGGAGAGATTCATTCCAGCTGTATCTTTGTTTGTGTTGGGCTGAATGATGTGAGTGGATTTGCTTCTTCTATTGCCAGGGTATCTGAATGTTTTTATGAACAGCCAGTGGCGCACACGATGGTGTCAAGTGAAGAATGGACTTATTTATTTCTACCAAGACAAAAGCAAAAACAAATCAGTTCAGCAACCGCTGAACCTGGAAGGCTGTGAGGTTATTCCTGACTCTAGTCCAGAGCATTTATATTCTTTCCGCATTCTACACGATGGCGAGGAAGTAGCTTCTCTGGAGGTAACTTTAATTCTGCATGGTCACTCTAATTCACCATGAAGTGTATAGAATGATTGAATCGGAGAATGTTTACAATGCGGGAAGAAGTTCATTAGTACATTCTTTTCTTGCTGGTGTAAATAATATTCTCCAGACTTAGAAGCTCTACAAATGAACTACTGTTTAAATTGTGCCCAGTGCTCCCCATGTGGCCTCCTCTCCATTGGTAAATTTGGGGACCGCTTTGTCACACACCTCCAATGCAACCCCCAAAAAGGAACATCCCAGTGGCCAAAGATTTTAATTTTAATTCCCATTCCTCTTCCAACATGGCACTCCATGGCCTCCTTGTGCCAAGATGAGGCCACCATCAGGCAGCACTTTATAGTCCTTCTGAGTAGTCTCCAACCTGATGGCATGAATATTGATTTCCCTCCCCCTCATCTCTTCTTCTGTTCCCCACTTTGATCTCTTATCTCTTCTCACCTGCCTAACACCTCCCATGGGTGCCCCTCTTCCTCGCCTTTCTCCTGTGATCCACTCTCCTCATCTATCAGAATACTTTTCCAGCTCTTTACCTTCAGTCTGATGGCAGAGGAGAAGAAGCAATTTCTGATTCACTAAGTGGTGTGTCTTCAGGCTCCTCCTCAATGGTAGCAATGAGAAGAGGGCACGCCCTGGGGGTTAGTGGCTTTTAATGGTGGATGCTGCCTTTTTGAGGCATCATCTTTTGAAGGTGCCCTCGATGCTTGGATGCCCAAGATGGAGCTGGTTGAGTTTACAGCTTCCTGCAGCTTTTTCTGGTGATGCAACCAGTTAGAATGCTCTGCCGGGTACATCTGTTGAAATTTAAGAGTGTCTTTGGTGACAATCCAAACCGCTCAAACTCCTAATGAAATATAGCCACTGTCTTTGTAACTGCATTAATATTTTAGGCACCAGATTACAGTCATCCATTGACACAGAAATTTCATGCCACAAGATGGCAAAGTTCTGTACAGGAAAAGACGTGGCATCTTAAGATCATTCTTCACCTCAGATGCATTGGCTTGATTTGCTAGAGCTGCAGTTTTCTTTATTTTATTAAGAGTAGGCCCTTCCGGCCCTTTGAGCCATGCCACTGCAGAAACTCCCAGCAAACCCAATCACGGGACAGTTTACAATGACCAGTTAACCTATCCAGTACGCCTTTGAGCCATGCCACTGCAGAAACTCCCAGCAAACCCAATCACGGGACAGTTTACAATGACCAGTTAACCTATCCAGTACACTTTTGAGCCATGCCACTGCAGAAACTCCCAGCAAACCCAATCAACCCTAACCCAATCACGGGACAGTTCACAATGACCAGTTAACCTATCCAGTACATCTTTGAGCCATGCCACTGCAGTAACTCCCAGCAAACCCAATCACGGGACAGTTTACAATGACCAGTTAACCTATCCAGTACACCTTTGAGCCATGCCACTGCAGTAACTCCCAGCAAACCCAATCAACCCTAACCCAATCACGGGACAGTTCACAATGACCAGTTAACCTATCCAGTACATCTTTGAGCCATGCCACTGCAGTAACTCCCAGCAAACCCAATCACGAGACAGTTTACAATGACCAGTTAACCTATCCAGTACACCTTTGAGCCATGCCACTGCAGTAACTCCCAGCAAACCCAATCAACCCTAACCCAATCACGGGACAGTTTACAATGACCAGTTAACCTATCCAGTACACCTTTGGACTGTGGAAGGAAACTGGAGGATTGGAGAAAGCCCTCGCATTCCATGGGGTGGGCATATAGAGACTCCTCACAGAACGGTGCCAGAATTGAACTCCAAACTCCAGAACATCACAAGCTGTAACAGTGTCACACTAACCGCTTTGTTACCATCATGACCTGTTCCATAAAACAATAAACAGCCCAAGACTAACCAGTTAGGAAATTAATTTATCATTGTACATTCGGCTAGGGTTAAAATCGGTCAGTTCCTGGGCGGTGTGACTCGAAGGGCTGGAAGGGCATGTTCCACAGTGTACCTCATTAAAAATTAACTAAAACACTTAAATTCGACCAGCAATAGATCCTGTTTTTGTGTAGTAATTATTTTTCCCACACAACAAGGGGGACACAGCATGAGATGGTGAAAATATGAAACGATGAAAGTTCTTGTTTCTTTTTGTAGGCTAAGTCTTCAGAAGAGATGGGTTACTGGCTGGGCCTTCTGCTAGCAGAATCGGGATCCAAGGCTGACCCGGAAGAGTTTGCTTATGACTATGTAGATGCTGACCGTGTGTCTTGTATAGTACATGCAGCTAAGCATTCTTTATAGTAAGTCAAACTTTCTGTTTGGAAACACAGTGGTTTTACAAAGCATACACTGTTTATTGGATAAGACCTCAGAATCAAAGTGAAGTTCATTGTCGTCTGTATTAGTACTTTGCACAGATCCAATGAAAAACATACTTGCAAAAGCATCACAGGCACTAAGCTTTAAAAGCATAATATTCACAAGAAAAGACATAAATTAAACATAAATCGCAATAAATTATACAAGCAGAACATAATTAGACCAGTAAAGCAAAGTCCATTGTAGTGCAAACTGGTCACAACGTTGCTATAGTGAGGCTGTGATTAGGATTGTGCCAGTCGGTTCAAGAGCTGAGTGACTGAAGGGAAATAGCGGCTCTTGAACCTGGCAGCAAACACCTTCAAGCTTCTGCACCTCCTACCCAATAATGGCGTGGTCTAGATGGTGAGAGTCTTTTGATGAGAAATGTTGCCTTCTTGAGGCAGCACCCCCTGTAGATATGACTGGTGGTGGGGAGGGATGTTCTGCGCAGGACCCATTACTCTGCAGCTTCTTATGTTCTGTACATTTGAATTGCTGCATAATTCACATACTGTACACCAAACATATCGATCATCATGCCAGACCATGATGCAACCGGTCACAATGCTTTCATCAGTACATTTGTAAACGTTTGTTAGAGTGTTTAGTGGCATTTTTATCTTCAAGATGGTCAGAACACTGGCGTGTCTTCCTCGTAATTGCATCTATGTGCCTGTATCTTGTGAAGTGTTTGAGAATCCAACTATTGGAATTGTTTTTTGGGCATATTATTAACCGGAAGGATTTTTGATTTTGAGTCAGCTGTAATATTTTTCTTAGTTTTATCTTAGAACACAGACTCTTCATTGAGGGACCTCTGTATGAGAAGAAATAGCAGCAGGGTTGGGCCAAAGGTGTAATTTGGACCGGTGGTGCACTTCGCTATCATAGTGCATCCTCCACAACAGAGGTTCCAAACCTTTTTACTGCCATGGACCACTCCCACTAACCAAGGGGTCTCTGGAGCCCAGGTTGGGAACCCTGCTCTGTAACATGTCCATGTTGCTTGCTTTTAAGCTTTATAAAACTTCAAAAGTAAACACTTCCTCATGAACCTCCATGGGTGTGCAATCCAGTAAGGACAGTTTACCCCACTATGTCTTCCATTAGCTTGAGCCTCAGGATCAAGGATTATGTGTCACTTGTGACGGAAATCAGTGAAGAGGTAAAATAGAAATGCTGACTTTAGATGCCCTACCTCCATCATTTTTATATTTTTATGTTTCTGCAATCAATTGTTTCATTTGACACAATCCATGAAGACTTTCAAGCATTGACAGTAATGCTGATGTTTGTGAGTAGAAATATAAAGTTGCTAAATACTAAAGCATTTAGTTTTTAATAATAAGTGCTGTAATTTTTATTAATAGACTTCTCAAAGAATTTATTTTACGATCATTTTATTACACCCTAGTTTACTACAGCGGAGATATTCAGAACCAAACACGTACGTAGATGAATTACCTGCTGTACAGAACCAATCAGAAGACTTGTATGATGATGTGGATGTACCTGAATCTGTGGTAGGAACAACTTCACACTTCTTATTTAAATATTGTAACTTGTGTAGAATGCAAATTTTAGATCATTGGTCAAAATTTTTACAAAACAGAGAAGCTCCTTCAATCAAATTTTAATCTCATTACAGTATATGTTCTATGGTCTAACAAAGAGGAACTTTTTGGGGCAGTTATAGTAACTGCTTTGGTAACGTTGCCATTACGATGCTATTACAGCTTGTGGCACTGTGGAGTTCAGAATTCGATTCCGGTGCCATTCTGGAAAGAGTCTCCGTGTGTCACTGTGGAATGCATGTGTTTCTTCCCAGTGCTCTGGTTTCATCCCACAGTCCAAAGACATACAGGGACGGCCATAAGATATAGGAGCAGAATTAGCCCATTTGGCCAATCAAATCTGCTCTGCCATTTCATTATGGCTGATCCATTTTCCATCTCAGCCCCAATCTCCTTCCTTCACCCTTTATCCCTTCATGCCCTGATCAATCAAGAATCTATCGACCTCTGCCTTAGATAGACCCAATGACTTGGCTTCCACAGCTGCCAGTGGCAACGAAATGCACAGACTCACCACCCTCTGTCTAAAGAAGTAGACCATTTGGTCATGGTAAATTATCCTGTGATTAAGTTAGGGTTGTTGGGCAGCGTGGTTCAAAGGGCAGTAGGACCTGCTCCATGCCGTATTGCTGTATCTATCTATCAATCAATCAATCAATAAAGGATCCAGTGCTTTCCCAGCGTAAGTGACAAATAAACTCTCCTCGGGCTTCTAGCCAGGTACAGGCATCGATTATAACTGATGTTTCGAATACAAGCTCTGCTATCTTCTTCAGGGATCATACCTGGGCATATCCAGATAGATAGATAGATGGATAAATATTATCTGTTTTGAAAACTATGATAAGTTTTATTTAGATCTCAAATGCCCAAATGTGAATCTCCAAAGAACCCTCACAGTTTCAAAAAAATAACATTTTAAATGTTGCTATAAAAATACTATTTAGTTGAATTGCTGTTGAAAATTATTTTACTACCGAGATGATCATTTTAAATCTTACCTGTGTAATTTGATTTCAAATTAAATGTAACCAAAACACTCATCTATTTTCTGGAAAGATTGGAGTGGAATAAGGAATTCATTTCAAAAATTAAAGAAATGTTTAAATCAGATTTTCCCACAACGTGTTTTGATCTTGTGATCAAAAGATACAAGTTTGCATCCACCCAATGACTTGCCAGTCAGTACAATTAGCGGAATCTCCCTTGTAGGTAACCAGATAGCCCCTCGGCATGGCCTGTTTCAATGGTGAATTCTGTTATGAAAGAAACTCAAATTGCAGTAAACACGCTCAAAATTCTGTTGCACTGTGAGTTGAAAAAATTCAACAGAACATCCCAAGCACTTTGGTCAGGATCAGGTTTCAGTTGTATCTGGCACAAGGAACTCATCAATTAAATAATGAATTTTAATAACTTATATTATTAATAATGTATTGTCATAGTTTTTAATTATTATTTTATATACTCTGTACGGTACTGTGCAAATGTCTTAGGAACGTATACTGTGTATAGCTAGGATGCCTAAGACTTTTGCACAGTACAGTTTTGTCAATATGGAGCAGAGAGCAAGTTTGTAAATCTACAGGAGCAGAGGATGTTGGGGGTGGTGGGGGCTGGGACTTGTAGCAGAGAAAGAGTGCCGGGGCAGGTGGTAGCGCTTCCACAGCCCCACACCAGGCAAGGTCACTTGATTCCAAACAGTTGGTTTATTGATCATTGCAGAATGTCTCTCTGGTGCTTCAACACTCCCTCCCTTCTCCCTTCTCCCTTCTCACTCTCAGTCCACAATAGAGACCCATATCAGCATCAGGTTTATCATCACTCACATATGTCATGAAATTTGTTTTTTTTTGCAGCAGTAGTACAGTGCAATACATAAAATTACTGCAGTGTTGTACAAAAGTCTTCAGCATCCCAGCTATCTATTTGCGTGTCAAAGACTTTTGCACAGTGCGGTATATTTATAATATACGTAATTTATACTGCATATACTGTAGAAAGAAACAGATAGAAAGAGAAAGAGAGAGAGAAAGAAGTCAGGTGGGATAAAGTGTGATGAAACTGGGGCCCCTGGGTTGATTTCTGGAAGGGAAAGAAAAGTGTCGAGGAAAGGAAAGGAAGAGATAGAAATGTGCAAGAGAATTGGGGAGAACTTTGCAGGAAAAGTGATGAAACTTTCTAATGGAAGTTCGGGATGGGAATGCTTTCATCCAAGTCGAGTATACTGTGGAGTCTGGCTGGTTGGGCCTCTGTTTAAGGAAGAAGCAAACAGCATTTCAGCCCTCCTGATGGGGAGGGAATGGGGATGAAGTAAAGTTGGGCTGGGCGTCTGGGAACTGGAAATTGTGGAGGATGTGTGGTGGATGAAGGTGAAAAAGAGAGAAAAAGAAAAATCAATATCATATACATTAGAGGTTCTATCACAGATGAGTGGGCGGTGTGGTAGCGTAGTGGTTAGCACAATGCTTTACAGCACCAGTGGCCAGGGTTCAATTCCTGCTGCTGCCTCTAAGGAGTTTGTACGTTCTCCCCGTGACTGTGTAAATTTTGTCTGGGTGTTCTGGTTTTCACCCACAGTCCAAAGACGTACTGGTTGGTTGGTTAATTGGTCATGGTAAATTGCCCTGTGATTAGGCTAGGGTTAATTCTAGAAATAGCTGGGCAATGTGGTTTGAGGGCCAGTTCCATGCTGTATCTCAATAAATAAAAGTTAAATTGACTCAAACTAAATCTGGTTCTGCAAACAAGAAGTATCTATGCATTATGTAAAGTGGTAAATTTGAAATAGTTACCATTAGCATTATTCCTTTGTGGTAAATTTGATATTTTATTATATTTTTATACAGGAAGACAAAGCTAATGAGGAACAAAGCTTTGGTGAAGATCAAGCAAAAGTTTATTTGGACCTTACTCCTGTAAAGTCTTTCCTCCACTCAAGTAACAACAACGCACCCTCCAATGGGCAACAAAACGCATCAAGCCAGGACAATGGAAAGGGAGCTTCAAACCTTTCACAAGTAAACATCAAGGACACAGCTGGTGATTCCGATTCTGGAATCATTACAAAGCCAACAGAGAGTAGTACTAAGGTAAATTAATTGTCATACTTTGTGATATATCTGCCCATAATCTGCAGCAATGGTGAAAGGCAAGGTGCACCGTGGACCTTGACAAAAGCTGCTCACATGTCTTGGCACTCTTGGTGACATGAGACCATAAGCTATAGGAGAAGAATTAAGCCATTTGGCCCATCAAGTCTGCTCCACCATTTCATCATGGCTGATCCATTTTCCACTCAACCCCAATCTCCAGCTGTATCTTTCCATGCCCTGACTAATCAAAAATCTGTTAACATCTGCCTTAAATATATCCAATGACTTGGCCTCCTCAGCTGTCTGTGGCAATAAATTCCACAGATTGACCACTCTCTGGCTAAAGAAATTCCTCCTCATCTTCTTTCTAAAAGGACATCCCTCTACTCTGAGTTTGTGTTCTTTGGTCTTAGACTGTCCCACTATTGGAAGCATTCTCTCCACGTCCACTCTGCCAAGGCTTATCACCATTCAGTAGGTTTCAATCAGGTCACCCTCAGTCTTCTGAATTCCAGTGAGCAGCGTCCGAGAGCCATCAAATGCTCCTCATATGACAAGCCATTCACGTATGACATGGACCTCCCCTACTTCAATGTGATCTTGTACCATTTGTTGGGGACCTAGTGCTTCCAAGAACAATGATATCATTAAACAAAACAAGCAACTAACTCTGTTACAGAATTCTCTCAGCAGGCAAGGAAATGCAATATCCAAAATTAAGTGTTGAACACTTTTAAATCAGCAAGTTCACAAGAATGTGATTGTATTTCTCCATTGGGTTTGTCTTTTGTATTTTAAATGGCTTCTTTACATCTTTTTTTACTTGGAGACCAAAGAGTTAATCAGAACCCAGAACTAAGAATATCTCCGTTTTGCATTAATTAAAAGAGGGTTTTCAAAGGTAAAACACATTCTGAGCCATTGCTGTCTGCAGAGTTCTCTGGTCTACAATTGCTGAATCACTTTGAGATAACGGATGTCTCCTCCCAATGTATGAGGGGTTAAGAGTCTCCTTGTTCTTCCCAAATAAAGTTGAAAAGGAGCTTTTATTTTGTTGAACTATGAATTTATGTTCCAACTGTGCCTTTGTGCATCAAAATATCAAAGTAAATGTAAACAACTTCTATCATGTGAAAACAGAAATTAGGTTAAGCACACTTGTTCGTCATTTATAGACGTGTCATGCACAATTAATTTCATTTTCCATTTATTACCATTTTGTTGTAATATTCCTTTTTAAAAGTCTTTTGAAATTTAACAATACGAACAACTATTGCAAAATGTATTTTCAGTGATTTGAATAGTTTTTATGGGAAATCACACTTCAATATTTGATATAAGTGGAAGACTAACAGGACTGATTACAACTTATTCATAGGAGAAAAGTGGACTGTTCGGCTCTTCAATCCTGCACTATAAAGAGTTATGTTGGTTTTCTATTGTCACATCTACCAAGGTACAGGGAAGGGAAAAACCTGTTATTCATGCTGTTCTTACAGTTCAATTCAGTACAACCGTGCTTTGAGAAAGTACCTAGGAAAACAATAACAGAATGCAGAAGGAAGTGTTACAATTACTGCGAAAGATCAGTGCAGGTAGATAATAAGAACACTATAACAAGGTAGATTGGGAGGTCAACAGTCTATCTTATCATATTAGGGACTCCTTCTTAAAACACTGAGGTTTTAGCCTGTCCTGGAGCCCATTGGTACGGGCTTTCAGATTTCTGTCTTCTGCCAGTGGGAGGTGGGAGAAGAAAGAACGTTTGGGCTGGGTGGGATCTTTAATTTTGCTGGCTGTTTACTGAGGTGGTGAGGTGTAGACAGGGTGTATGGGAGGGGGGCTTGATGCCATGATGTGCCAAGCTGTGCCCACAGATCTGTAGTCTCTTGTGCTCATGGGCAAACCAGTTGCCATACCAAGCTACGATACACCCAAGCAGAGTGCTTTGTATGGAGCATTATCAAAAGTGGATGAGCATCACCAAATTTCTGTATCCTCCTGAGGGAGCAGAGGTGCTGGTGAGCTGTCTTGGTCATGTGGCTAAGTGGTTGAACTAGAACAGGCTATTGGTGATGTTCACTCCTAGGAACTTGACCTCCCACCCCTCTCATTCTCAGCACCTCAATTCAGTTAGATCATGCTGAATTACTACCTTCATCTGACTCTACTTAACTAAATTTGAGCCCATCTACAATAAAAATCCATTAATCTCAATTTTGGAATATTCATTTGACCCAGACATTGAGGAGACAGTTTCTCGATTTCCCCTAGGCTATGTGTATGTGAGAAGACACACATCCTGATCTCAGTCCTGGTTCAAATGCTAATTTTCTCCTCCACTTTGTCTTGAACTTCTCTACCACAATGCGTAAGTGAGCAGTGGCAAAGTAGGTTGTATTCCTGACACAGGATGTCTTCTTTTGCAAATGGTTCTTTATCAGTCTTACCACCACCCAGGCCATGCTCTTTTCTCACTGCTGCCATCAGGAAGAAGGCACAGGAGCTTCAAGACCCAGACCACCAGGTTCAGGAACAGTTATTATCCCTCAACCAACTTCTCTTGCCTGTCACTGAACTGTACCTACTGAAATGGACTTACCTTCAAGCAGTCTTCAACTCACGTCTTCAATATTCATCAGTCACTTATATATTATTATTTTATTATTATTATTATTATTATTATTATTATTATTATTATTATTTCCTTTTTTTATTTGCACGTTGGTTGTTTGTCCGTCCTGTTGGAGTGAGTTTTCATTCGTTCTATTGTATTTCTTGCATTTACCATGACTGGCTGCAAGAAAATGAATCTCAGGTTTGTCTATGGAGGCATATATGTACTTTGATAATAAATTTACTTTGTAGTTTGTTGGTTTATGTATAATTTTCCACAAAGTTCTACTGTATTTCTTTTTTCCCCTGTAAATGTCTGCATGAAAATGAATCTCAAGGTCATATATGGTAAGAGATAAGTACCTTAATAATAAATTTATGTTGAACTTTGAACGCATTTATGATAGCAATCAGATGTTTTCTTCATGGCTATGGTCAACATGGCCATATAAAGCACCCTACCTGGATGCGTCATAGCTTGGTACAGCAACTGCTCTGCCCATGACTGTGAGAGACTGCGGTGAGTTGTGGACCCAACTCAGTACATCATAGAAACCAACCTCCCCTCCGCCCACATGCCCCACCACCTCAGTAAAGCAGCCAGCATAATCAAAGACCCCAGCCACCTTGATATCCTCTGTTCTCCCACCTCCCACTGGCAGAAGGTTCAAAGATTGAAATGCATATCACCAAGCCCATGTTACAGAACTTGCTGTGTGCAAAAACAATGTTGAATTTTTCACCTTCCTCAATTTCAGATCTCTCAAGTGAAAGCAGACTTTGAAGAGAAAGCCGCAAATGCTGCTAGCAAACCCCCCAGCAGTCAGAAGGTCGCGGCATCCCGGGGCGAACAGAGCAAAAACATCACACAAGCAACGAGTCAACCAGCAAAGCCTGTCACAGAGTGTGTCGAAAAGCAGAAGCTGGGCACAACAGGTGAACTCTGCAGCTTACCCACTGTCAGCTCATAGCTGATCTGACGTCTGAGAGTGCTTGATCACAGTTATTGCGCTGAAAATGCTGCTCTGGGTCTTGCAAGCTTTTGACATACTTGATCCATCTCATTCCACAGAGGACCAGGTCCAGTAGCTCCTGCCTCCTACTGCAGCCACTAACACATTGGTCAAAGAAATTCTCCTCAACACTTACTTTATCACTGTGATACATGAATGCAGAATTTGGCCATGTGGCCAATTGAATCTGCTCTTCAATTCTATCATGGCTGATTTATTATCCCTCTCAATCTCATTATCCTGAATTCTCCCCATAACCTTTGATGCTGTTGCTAATCAAGAACCTGTCAACCTCCACTTTAAATATATCCAAAGATTTGGCCTCCTTAGCCATCTGTTGCAATGAGTTCCATATACTGTATTATATATTATTATTTTAAATAATATTTTTGAGTCAGAGAAAAGTAGAGCACAGAAACCAGCCTTTCAGCCCATCTAGTCTGTGCCGAACTATTTAAACTGCCTACTCCAATGAGTTTTGTTCACTAAAGCCCCCAATATCACTATTGTTCTATTGTCCTTGCAATATCCCTGCTGTTTTAAACAAGAGCCTCAGATTCTTAAGACAGTTGGAGTAATTGTGTGGTAGGAGCCACCTATTCTAAAAGGCTGGGCGGACTTCAACAGGGCTGGGATCATTCTGGGAGATCCAGCGATGTGTGCGGAGGAGGGTGCTGACATATCAAAGAGGAAAAAGATACAATAAGTGCGAGTGATGGATAGTAATGAAAATATAACAGTACCTTATAGACAGAAGCAGAAAGAGAAATGACACAGGGAAAATCAAATTATGCTTAGAATGTATAAATGCAGAATGTGTACAGATTAAGATTGGGAAGCTGCAAACACAAATAGTCATAAAGAAATCGGGTATTGGAAATTATAGAAACGTGGCTTAAATGCGGTGAAAACTGGGTGCTTCATGTTCACAGTTACATAATGTTCAGAAAAGCTAGGAGAGGAACAGAGGCACGGAAAGTACAGCATAGACCAGTACAGGACTAGCCCTATGGTACACCTTGTCTATGCCAACCATGATGCCAATCTAATTAATCCCATCTGCCAGCATGTGGTCTGAATTCCTCTGCTTATTACTTCCAAGCACCTTAAAACTGAGCCCTCTCATGGTAGCCATTTCAACTCTGGGAAAAATCCTCTGATTATCCACATGATAAATGCTTCTCATCATCTTATACACCCCTATCAGGTCAGTACTCATCCTCCATCACTCCAAGGAGAAAAGGCCGAGTTCATCTGTTCAATTGAACCGTGGCCCTACTAAACAAGAGACTCTCAACATGACCTTGTGGGATTTCAGTACTGTTTAACGTTAACAGCTTTTGTAATAACGTGGAGCCTTCTGATCTTGAGGTCAAATATCTGTATGGTCCCATCTGCTATGTGGAATTGTATTTATAGTTCCCCTGAATAATTCATCTGGCATCTTTCAGCAAGCTTTATGCTAACATGTTGCTTTGGATTTTGATCTCTCACCAGTATCAATTGAAACCAAATTTGGAAAGAATCGAACTGAGGCTGATCTTAAAAAATATGTTGAAGAGAAAGAAAACCTGGAGAAGGAGAAAGAGCAGCTTCGGAATGAACTGATGTTGCTAAGGAAACAGAAGAGGGAGTTGAAGGATGTAATAGCAGTTTGCAAAGGTAGGTATGACAATTAAGAGCAAATGTGGAAAGTTTGCTCAGTGTATGGTGAACTCTGTGAAATGTTGAAATGGTACTAAACACATAATTTAGTAAACATGTCTTAATTAGAAAGGGTATCAAAGGTTATGGGGAAAAGGCAGGAGCAAGTTCAAAGGCCAAGTGGCCTAATTTCTGCTCCTATGTCTAAAGGTAATTTCCGTGAAGGGGAAAAAACATTAAAGCATCCTAAAACAAAGGTGAAGTCAAAATTGATTCTGAACCAATTGAAACATTTTATGCAAATTTAACTATTAATGAAGTAATTTGCTTGGCCCTTTTTTTTTAGCTGATTTCATAGAAGAGCAATTGTGGGCAATGTGTTCATGTCTATGACCAGTAACACATCTGAAATATCATATCCCCTTATCCAATGCCTCCACGTTTTCATTTCCCTTGTCCAAGAGCCAAGGGGGTCCTTTGAGTCCTTGAATCTCTATTGTTCTGGCAAATAAAGAATGTTTTTATTTTTGATTAAATCCTCTTATGTTTCCCATTATTCTTTACTGGCACAGTTGCCCGCCAGCAGGAGCCCTACATGCACAGATGAATAATGATTCTCTTGCCAGTTCTCCCTGTGGCTCTTCACATGATGCTTTTCCACAACAGTAAGCACAGTTGCCTGACCAGGGCAATGCTGCTAGGGCACTTCTTAATTAATTTATTTATTTAGCGATGCAGCCAGGAACTGGCTCTTCTAGTCCAACGAGCTGCACCGCCCAGCAACCCGCCTGTTTAACTGTAGCATAGTTACAGGACAATTTACAATGACCAATTAACCTTCTAACTGGTGCGTCTTTGGACTGTGGGAGGAAACTGGATCACCGGGAGAAAACCCACACGGTCATAGGGAGCAACATAAAAACTCTTTACAGATGACATCAGAATTGAACTCCAAACACCAATACCCCAAGCTGTAATATCGTAATACTAACCGTAATGCTACCATGGCACCTGGTTAACTTTAACATTGCTCTGGTTAAAATTACTTTGGGCAGTGCCTATCACTTTTAAATCTGGAGAGGAAATCTGCATTGATGGAATGTAATTCCATATAAGAAAAGCTCAATTGTCAGCAGCTCCAAAAATAGAGACCTTCTTGGCTACTCCAAGTCCTTCAGTTTAAAGTGGTAATGCCATTCTAGTTAGTGATGTGGCAGCCACCATTGTATTAGTGAGACAGCTTTCTGTAAAATAACTGTCCTTGCTCCATGGAGACGATATTATGGCCCTACTGCTCTCCTTACATTAACAGACTAAACTGACTCAGTGGCCGAGTAGCTAAGACATGTTATTTCATCAGTGTGGATGACATACGTCAGTGAGGTAAATGGAACATACTGCACTACAGTTTGAAAGCTGTAATTAAAGACAATTATGCATTTTCAACATGCGCAAAATGTAATTATTGCATGATGGAATGAATTACGCATGATGGCCCAACACTCTACAGTACAGGTGACCCGAGTTCAATTCCCGCCACTGCTTGTAAAGAGCTTGTACGTTCACCTCGTGACCGTGCGGGTTTCCTTCCCAGTCCAAAGAGGTACCAGCTGGTATATTGATTGGTCATTGTAAATTGTCCTGTGATTAGGCTGGGATTGAATCAGGGCATTGCTGGGTGACATGGCTCGAAGGGCCAGAGGGCCTATCCCATGCTGTATCTCAATAAATCTTTGGAACATAGAGGACAGGCACCAATCACGTGAAACAGGAATTTCAGTGATCTGGAGACCCATGGCATGGAACTAAAAGCCGGATATGTCTGCGTTTAGTTTTGTATTGAAAGGTATTGCGCACAACAGTATGGCCGGAGTATTACATAGGCTTTCACATTCTGTTGTGAGATATGGATTTAATTTAAAAGATTAATCAGCAGATCAGATTGTGATCTGGCTCCTGCATCTTCTAGGTCTTGCTATCTGCATTGATACAGGTTGATCACTTGCCCACATATCGATACAGATACGAGGAAGACATGACAGTGGCTGTATTTCATTAGGAGTTTTAGGGGATTTGTTATGTCATCAAAAACACTCTAAAATTTCTACAGATGTACCGGCCAGGGCCTTCTAACTGGTTGCATCACCACCAGTTATGGGGGTGCGGGGGTCACTGATGCAAAGGATCAAAATAAATTGCAGAGAGTTGTAAATTTATTTTGCCCCATCATAGGTATGAGCCTCCATAGTATCCAGGACATCTTCAAGCAGCGGTGCCTCTAAAAGGCAGCATCCATCATTAAGGACCCCCAACACCCAGGGCATGCCCTCTTCTCACTGCTACCATCAGGGAGGAGGCACAGAAGCCTGAAGGCACACACACAGCAATTCAGGAACAGCCTCTTCCCCTCTGTCATCTGATTTCTGAATGGCCAATGAATTCATGAACACTACCTCACTACTTTTTTATTACTCTACTTACTTAACCATTTGATATATAAATACTTAATGTAAAAACACCTTTTTTCTCTCTAGCATCATGTATTATAATGTACTGCTGCCACAAAGACAACTAATTTAACGACATATGCCAGTGATATTAAATCTGATTCTGAATCTGCTGCCTGCAGTATTATTAGTGAGGCAAGAGTGGACACTCCAGCACCACTGACTGACGAGGTCAATATTTAAATCAACTGTTTATTCTTCTCCATAGATGCTGTCTGACCTGCTGAGTTCCTCCACCATTATATTGTGTGAATTGCTCTGGATTTCCTTCATCCTTGTGTTCAGGATTTAAATGTCTGGATTGTTGGCATTCTCCATCAGTATGTTCCACGTCCCCATGAAGTTTCTCATAAGGAATCTCAAGTCCATTTATTCTGGGTTCCGCAGTGGAAATTGTCAGCATTTCATTATCCTAAAAAGCTACAAGCACACTTCATCGCCTCTTCAGCTTTAGATATTGCAGCTCAGATGTATCCAATTACATGTCATAGCTAAGTTCTTTCATTTTAGATATTACCCTGGTGACTCACAGTTAAACATTCACCAAGGCCAGTTGGTAATATATTCATGTTGAAGAAGAGTCATAGACCATTAGAGCACATAAACAAGCCCTTCAGCCCATCTAGTCCATGGCAAACTCTGAATTTGCCTAGTCCCATTGACCTGCACCTGGACCTTAGTCCTCAATACCCTTCCCATTCATGTACCTATCCAAATTTCTCTAAATTCTTGAAATTAAACCTGCATCCACCACTTCTGCTGGCTTTTTTTCTCTCAACTCCCACAAGTGAAGGAAAGTTCTCTATAAACTCTAGAGACTGTTGTGTGTGAAATCCCAGGAAATTAGCTGTTTCTGAAAAACTCAAACCACCCCATCTGGCACCAACAATCATTCCACGATCACATTTCTTCCCCATTCTGATGTTCAATCTGAGCAACAACTGAACCTCTTGACCATGTCTGCATGCTTTTATGCAATGAGTTGCTACCACATGATTGGCTGATTGGATATTTATATTAATGAGCAGATGTTCCTAATACAGTGGCCACTGAATGTACTTCCAAACTTTTCTGTTCTGTCTCATATTTACAGCATCCATAGCATTTTGTATTTAGATACAAGGGTTCTCCTTAAACATTTAACTTTCACCTTTAGCCTGTGTTCCATGTAATCAGTTTATTTGAATCACCACCATCCCAGTGGTCAACTTGAGAGGCATTTCTCTTGAAGGTCATCCTTTGTGATTAAGCAGATCAAACTTGACACAAAATAAGATTAAAGTTTAGCTTTGTTTGTCACAGGTGCATCGAAACCTAGAGTGAAATATGAGGTTTGCGTCAACGCCCGACACAATCCAACATGCGTTGTACAGCCCACAAGTGTCACTGTGCTTCCGGCTCCCACATAGCATGCCCACAACTTCCTAACCTTAACTTGTACCTCTTTGGAACGTGAGAGTGAAACTGGAGCACCTGGAGGAAACCCATGTAGCCACAGACAGAACTTACAATCTCCTTACAGACCACGGCAGGAATTGAACCCCTGTCCTACAGCTGGTACTGTAAAGCATTGCGCTAACTACTACACTACCATACCATCCCTCTGGTACTTCATTGACTTTAATGCCAGGATGCAAGGTGCCATCACTGCTACATTGTCCATTCAGCATTGTACACCAGGCTTAGATGAACTTCCAGACCATTTAAATTCAAATCCAAATGCAAAATGCTATGAGTGCTGGAAATATGAAACAGAACAGTAAGAGTTGGAAACTACACTCTGTGGCCACTTTATTAGGTACACCTGCTCATTAATGCAAATATCTAATCAGCCAATCACTTGGCAGCAACTCAATGAGTAAAAGCATGTAGACATGGTCAAGAGGTTCAGTTGTTTTTCAGACCAAACATCAGAATGGGGTATAAATGTGATCAAAGTGACTTTAATGTGTAATGATTGTTGGTGCCAGATGGGGTGGTTTGAATATCTCAGGAACAGCTGATCTCTGAAGATTTTCACACACAACAGTCTCTGGAATTTACAGGGAACGGTGCAAGATACAAAAAACATCCAGTGAGTGTTAGTGAGAGAGGTCAGTGGAGAATATCCGGACTAGTTCAAGCTGACAGGAAGGAGACAGTAGCTAATACAGTATAACCACACGTTACAACAGTGGTGTGCGGAAGAGAATCCCTAAATGCACAGTGTCAAACCTTGGAGTGCATGGACCACAAACACACACTCAGTGCCCACTTTATTAGGTACAGAGGTACTAATAGAGGGACCACTGATGTACTAAGTCTGTGGGAAAAGAGAAATTGTGTTAATAGTTCAGGTTGATAAAACATTCTGATTGAAGGTCATCAGTCTAAAATATTAATGCTGTTTCTCTTTCACAGGTGTTGCCTGTGTGTTGAATATTTCCAGTGCTGTGTGTTTTATCTGAATTTCACATTTGGTGGTCTCCATAAAACAGCAGCAATAAGACCATTTTAAGTTCATGTGTGACTACTGAGAGGCCCACAGAGACAAATAATTGTTTACATCTGCATTGTGCATCAGTTAGATTTTTTTGAACATGCCAACAAATTAAAATGGATGAAATAAAAGGATGATAGTTATAGAATTTGGATTTCCTCATGTTCTGCAGCAGGAAGTAGCAATTCCCATTGACTTTTGGCTATTTTCTTTCTAATGAAAGGTCGGGGCATTTTTTTTTTGCATTTCCACTTGTCGAGGCCAATTGTTTAAAGATTCAAAGATTAAGCATACATTTACATTTACTATCAAAGTATGTTTACAGCCCTGAGATTCATCCTTCTTCAGGCAGGCACGAAATAAAGAAAAACCATGGAACCCATTCAAGAAAACATTAAAAACACCCAACACACGAATAAAGAAATAGAATATCGAACATCAACCCTGGAGTCAGTAGTATTACATTTAGTTCAGTTTAATCAATATTGCTAAGGATGAATCGGCTTCCATGGCTTAGGGTGCTCTGAGCCATTGAGTG
The DNA here is from genome assembly GCF_030144855.1 of Hypanus sabinus. Classification (NCBI taxonomy): domain Eukaryota; kingdom Metazoa; phylum Chordata; class Chondrichthyes; order Myliobatiformes; family Dasyatidae; genus Hypanus; species Hypanus sabinus. Next base: position 60,645,005 of record NC_082727.1, on the reverse strand, counting down.
CGCACAAACTGTAAATTCCATTTGTTAAGAAAGTGCAACTTGTATTTTCCTAGCAGGCAACTAAAAAGATTTAGGTTAAATTATGCAGAGTCTTGTCTGAAGCATGCTACACCCACAGGAGTTTGGATTTAGTTTAGATTTTGATTTGCCTTGGACTCCCTGCCTTCAAAACCCAAATCTGGCAGTTGCTGAGACCAGAACTAGCTGATGGAGGACCTTATGTTAATTCATTTAACAATACCTGAGATGATTTTTTAATGGTGTAATCTGGATTCTGCCTCTCCTAAATTAGCTAACAATTGGGGATCTAGTTGAAACTTGCTGGTAATCTTCAAAAGCACAAGAGATTCTGCAGATGCTGGAAATCCTGAGTAACACGCACAAACTGTTACAGGTCAGGGAGCATCTAAGAAAGGGAATAAATGGTTGAGCTTTCTGGTTGGGACCCTTCATCAGAGGATATTTACTGTTGCGCATGCGTTGTGACGTTTACTGGAGTGCTTGGTGACATGCTGAATCTCCTTACGCGTAAGAAAGCGAGGTACTGGCTTGCTCTCATTATGTGTGCTGCTTCTGTGCTTGGAAGATTCAAGATTAAAGATTGTTTATTGTAATTTCCTGTACACAAGTGGAAGGAAAACAAAGTAATTGTTACCCTGGATTTGATTCATCACAAAAAACACAAAAAAATAGTGAACACAATAATAATAATAATAATACAAGCTTATTAAATAAATCACACTTTACTGTAAGTACAAGCTTCATCCAGTTTTAGAGTCCGAATCCCACAAATTATATTGTGACTGATCCATTATTACAGATAGGACAATCCATAATAATTGCCCAGATATAATAATACAGGATAAGCAAGCAAGGACGACTTAATAGATATTGCCATTCCAATCACACATAACATACAGAGATCAATAAGTGAAAAGACCAGAAATATGCTGAGCCTAGAGCGGAAATGGAAAGACTTTGGAACATGAACAGGGTATACATTATCCCAATAGTAATATCTACAACTGGTATCATCCCCAAAGTCACTGCTCATTAACATTAAATAATAAGGCCTATACGCCAATCTCTATGTAAACCTTCAAAAAGCCACAATACTAAACACCACTAGAATAGTCTGCAAGTTCCTAGTAACTGAGAAATGAGAGTGCTTGGCTGTGCCCGTACCTCAGGTTTTACCAGCTTGACCTGAGAAAAAAATGTTTTAAAAAAATGTTTATAATAATAATAAAATACACAATAAATATAAGTTCATAAGATAGCTTATATACACATAGATTGTTTGTATGTCCATAAAATGACACTAGGCTGTACATAAGATGACGGACAGGAAATAATCAATTAGTGGTGGAGTTAGTGGGTGGAGGTGTTGATCAGCCTTACTGCCTGGGGAAAGTAACTGTTTTCGAGTCTCGTGGTCCTGGTGTGGATGCTATGTAGCCTCCTCCCTGATGGGAGTGGGGCAAAAGCTGCCAGTTTTCCTAATTTACATCAGTGATTATATTTTTATCATTTGTGAGTTAAGTATGAGCAGAAGAATAATTTTCTTTCTGTTAAACATGTCAGATAAGCAGGTGCTTTGCACTCAGGAGGAAAGGCTGCGTCAGATTGAAGAGGAATGCAAATCGAAGGAGAACAGGAGGGTGGACCTGGAACTGAAACTGGTATCAGTGAAGGAAAGCTTGAAGAAAGCAGAGTCAGGACCAGTGACATTGGGAACCACTGTGGACACCAGTCATTTTGACAATCTAACCTCAAATGTATGTAGTTTCTAATTTTATTTTATTTAGAGATAGTGCGGAACAGGCCTTTCTGGCCCAATGAACTTCACTGGCCAGCAACCCACTGATTTAACCCTAGTGTAATCACTGAACAATCTACAATAACCTACTAACCAGTACATCGTTGGACTGAGGGAAGTAACTGGAGCACCCAGAGGATACCCACACAGTTCACGGGGAGAACATGCTATCTCCTTTCAGATGGTGCTGAAATTGAACCCCGAACTCCAGATCACTCTGAACTGTAATAGCGTTATGCTAACCACTGCACTACCAGGGCACCCTACCGTAAAGGTTTCAACAAATAAATTAACCTGTTAATTATAAACAATCAACTAGCCATTAGTAAGTAATTCACTTTAACTTCCAACAGAATTTGGTTGAATATAGTTGGAACTGTTGATAATAAGGTTTTCACTGTCTGCTCCTCAATGGTAATAGTATCCCTATTGTTTCGTGAGATTATTTGTCAACCATATGGAGAACAGTTTGGAGCTTTTGATCTTCCACAACATAGGGTGAACAATGTTCTAGGAGTAACATGGAGCGGATGTGGTCCATATGACCATTTTAACCCGTTATGCCATCCAGTAAGTTCCTCTCTAGCTTTGACCTTGGAGTTCTCTTTGCTGCCTGTCACTTGTACTCGTTGACTTCCTGATCTCACAAGTCTACTGACCTCAGACTTGCACGTGCTCAGCAACTGCCATTCCAGGGCAGTCTTGAGTAAAGGAATATCTCCCTGAACTAGACCTAAACATCTAAGAGTACAACCCCTTCAGCAAGGGATTCCCATCCTGGGGTCCTTGGTTAATAGTAGGGGCCATGACATAAAAAAGGTTGGGAGCCCCTGGAATCAGCCTGACATGACTTATCCTGCCCACACATTTCAGTAGGAACCACGTAAGAATGAAGCATGGTGACAGGGCAGAAATTTAACAGTTTGCATCTAGATGGAAGGAGGAAGAGAATAAGAGGTGGGAATATGACCATGCCATTGACACTTGGGTTAATTATTTTCAACCAATTCAACAGTCAGATTTAACATCAGAGAACACTTAAAACCTACCTAAAGTATCCAAAAAATGTCTTTCTGTAAAGTGAAGCAAATGGTCTGAAATTCTAGTATCATTTGTTTTACAGAAATCTGATTAAAGTTTTGTTAGTTCTGACAGTTTACGGTAGAGGAATTTGGAGGCCTATACCTTACTTTGTCTTTTAAATCAGTACCTTTCAACTTGTTGGTCTGTTTCTGTGCATCTTCATATCTTGTATTCCTAATGTTAATGCAACTAGGAAAACATTTATACATCGGGAGAGAAGTTTAAGAGTTCAGTAAGAAACATGGATTCAGTGATATTTCATCCTGTTCGTAGTGGGGAAGATGCAATGAGTAAGAAATATACACTAGGAGACAGAGTGTAGGTTTCCTAGTTGAAGATTTCAGAGTTAATCTTGTTACTTTTCCTCAGGCTAAGCCGACCACTGTGACCAATAGTGCTGACAACTCACCCGTCAACTCTGCGGCCTCACTAAAGAACAGACCTTTATCAATTATGCAATCTGGAAAAGGGACTGTCCTACAAAAAGCAAAGGTATCATTGCAAGGAGTTAAATCAATTGGTTACTTGAAGATTTCTAAGCAAGAGTCTGTTTATTAATAATATCATTTTCATCTTTCTACGTGTTTGTTTCTTCCAGGAGTGGGAAAAGAAAGCTACCAGCTAGAAAATAATTTTGAAGTCAAATGGACTATGATAACAAAAAACTAGCCTTTGGAACAGAGAGCTATTTTTGTCCATCTATTCATGGAAGGCATTTTGTAGAAAGCCACTATTACTTGGCACAATTCTTCATAAAAGAAAACTTCTACTGCCTCGATCATCAACAGGAACTCACATACTAATATCATGGACCCTTAATACAAAGCATTTTCAAGGTTCTTAATTTCACCTCTGGAAGTTGTATGTAAGAAAACTGAGAGCAACTTCTATCAGAGCTTACTGATTAACTGTCTTAAGTCATTCCATGCAGCAGATATCCAATGGATGTTTTTTCTTTTTGGTGCTTACAGGTTGTACGACATAAGGAATATTTCTCTTGCAAGTTAAAATATCCTGTTTATTAAGGTATTATTACATATAGATGCCATGAGAAATGTGACTGTTGAGTAACATGAAAGATGGTGATGAGAGCATCCCACATTATTTCTGAATATTATTGGATACTTTGGTGTGATGGTTATGCCATTTGATCAAAAAGCCTGGACTGGTTGGATCAGCAAATGAGTTCAAATCCTCCCAGGAAGGGCTGAGAAATTAATTCAAGTAATTAATCAGTTGTAGTGGTGATGAAACAGGTTGATTGTATCATAAGAGGGAGCTGGTCCATTGATTTTATTTAGGAAAGGAAATATGTCAACATTATCTTGCTTGTGGTAACTCTGCATCTACACGGCAACACTAACCTGCCTCAGGGAATGGCCTAAGAAGGCACACGGTTTGAGGACAATTAGGTTCTATGTAATGAAATCTGACCTTGCTGTTCATATCCAGCAAATTAAAGAAATTGAGAATAAGTCAGAATTCAGATACCAAACTGGTGTTTTGGTTCCAATCTTATTTGGTTTTCCAGGCGGTCTGCATTTTCTGAAAGCTGGCAGGTGTGGAGTACATTGTGGTGTGTACTCTTATTAAGTGGTTGATAACAAGAATAACATAGAAGTCAGTGGTAGAGAAGTTACCATTTTTTATTGATCAAATGGAGCATTTTTTGGATGCTTCTGGCATATACAATGAGTGGGAATGACAAATGTTTTCTTTAACAAGAAACTTTCACTCAGGCCAGCCAAAATTAATAAAAATGACATTTTAATTAAAGAAAAGCAGCTTCCATTTCCTGCCATCTTAATACTCCTCAGACAACTGGATCTCCAGCAAAAATATCTCTCATCAACTCCATTTATAATCAGTCATTCCTGGCATGCAGTCCTGAAATTCTTGATGGCATGGCACCTTTTAAAACAATTTTGTTTTTTTTTCTGTCTTTTGCATCATTGTAAATACATTTACTTACCTGTGAACAGTTACAAGCACATGGTTGTCATAGCAACAATGGAAATATGAAGGGAGAAGTACTTATGTCAGATTTCTTGAAATAAATATTTCCCCATAATGTAACTGCAGTTGGTGTATTTATTCCAGCAGGTACTGAACGCAGTTTAAACTCGATGAAGTACACTTCTCACTCAAGTAAATGACATGTTATTATTACTTACAATTCCGGTAAGTGATTTTATGTACACACTTACTCATTTGTATAATATTATTGATATTTATTTAGTTGCTAGGACTTGGCATATCTCCACATTTATTACATTCAGAATGTTTTATTACATACAATACTGTACAAAAGTTTTAGGCACATATAAAAAAAATCTGCAAAGACGCCTTCAAAAGTAATGAAATGAAAAGTTTCTAATATTTTAAAAATACTATAAAGAGCAGTAAACAGTAATGAAACTAAAAATCAATATTTGGTGTGACCACCATTTGCATTTAAAACTGCTTCAATTCTCTTGGGTACCCTGTTGTGCAGTTTTATAAGAAAATCAGCTGGTTGGTTGTTCCCAACATCTTAGAGGACTTGGTACAAGTTTGTCTGCGGACTTAGGGTATCTCATTTGCTTCTGTCTCTCCAGGTAATCCCACACACATCAGGGCTCTTTCGAGGCCATACAATCTAAAACCACATAAAAAAACATAGGATGCCTAGACTTTTGCACAGTCTGTATTTGTTCATACAGTTTGAATTTTTTTAAAAATAAACTTTTCAAGTTCAAGTTTAATTGTCATTCAACCATACATGAATACCCGTGAACACAGCCAAACGAAACAGCATTGCTCTGGGACAAAGATGCAAAACAAAGAACCAACAGCAAGCGACACCACGACATGAGGGCCTGGTCCGCACTACAACCGAGGCATCACAGCTCCTCCGCCATTGGGTCTTGGCAATGAACCTATGAACTGGACTTGCAGTGCTCTACGTTACCAATGTCCAACAGGGTCTTGCGATCACAATAAATTTTCTAGCAACTAAATAGTACAGAATTATAATTATGAATGCGTTGCCTTTGAGAGAGCTGCTTCTTTCCGTCTTTGTACAAAACTTTGAAAACAACTTTAATTTACACAAAAGAATACTGATGCTTAAATCTGGAGCGACACACAGCAAACATTATCTGTCCACTTCCCCTGGACAAGCTGCCTAACCCAGTAAGCTCCTCAGGCATTTTGTGTGTTGATTGTACACTTTTAACGGTAACCCAAGCATTTCATAGGAGCAGTATCAAACAAAACTCACAGGCTGATAAGGTGGTTAAGAAGGCTTATGGAAGGTATTGAGTTCAAAAATCAAGAGATTATGTTGCAAATTTATAGAACTGTGGTTAGGCCACATCTGGTGTATTGTATACAGTTCTGGTTGCCTCACTATAGGAAGGATGTTGAGGCTTTGGAGGAGGTGCAGAAGAGGTTTACCAGGATGTACCGGGTTTAGAGGGCATGTGCTATCATGAGAGGCTGGGTAAACTGAGGTTGTTTTCTCTGGAGACCCAGAGGCTGAGGGGAGATCTGATAGAGGTTTATAAGATGAGAGGCACAAATAGAGTGGACAGAGAATATCTGTTTCCCAGGGTTGAAATACCTAATACCAGAGGGCATGCATTGAAGGAGAAGGGAGGGAGGTTCAAAGGGAATGTGAGGGGTAAGCATTTTTATGCAGAGAGCCGTGGATGACTGGAATGTGCTGACGGGTGTGGTGGTGGGGGCAAATGGATGCTTTTAAGAGATATTTGGATAGTAAATGGACGTAAGGAAGATGGAGGGATATGGACATGGTGTTTGGTGTTTTTGCTTTGCTTTTTCACTGGTTTGGTACAATATTGTGGGCTGAATAACACACACAAAATGCTGGAGGAACTCAGCAGGCCAGGCAGCATCTGTAGAAAAGAGACAGTTGATGTTTTGGGCTGAGACCTTTCATCAGGCCTGGAGGAAAGAAGGATGAAGAATCGGAGTAAGGACGTGGGGAGAGGGGAGGACAAAACACAAAGTGAAACTGGGAGAGGTGAAGTAAAGAGGAGGGAAATTGTTGAAAGAGGTATAGGGCAGGAGAAGGGTTAGTCTGATAGGAAAGGACAGAGGTTATGGAAGAAAGAGGGGAGTAGTACCAGAGGGAATGCAGTGAATGAAAGGTAGTTCAGGGAGTTGAAATTAAGCAGTGGGCAAATCAACATTGATGTTAATTATGCAAGGAAAGGAATTCTACATCAGCATGTTCAACATCCCTCACTTATATCATGCAAATAAATTCAAGACTAAATCAATTTTGAATTGAATTTCTACACAAATTAGATCTCAAAGTTAGGGACATTAGGACCACGTGTGTCCTTTGTTTCATGGAATCTTGGTTAACCCCTTCTGTACCGGATGCAGCAATTCAGATCAACAGGTTTACTTTACACCGTCAGGGTAGATCTATAGAGTCTCTCAAAAACAGAGGTGGAGGAGTACGCCTCGTGATGAACTCTTCTTGGTGCACAAATGTATCAGTGCTGCCCCAGTTCTGCTCACCAGACCTGGAATATCGAGCAGTAAAGTGCCGTCCTTTTTGCCTACCACGGGAGATCTCCGGGGTCATTTTGTTAACAGTATTCATTCCACCTCAGGCCAGTGTCAATCAGGCTTTAGATGATCTGAGCAATGGGATCAACATGCACAAAACAGCATATCCTAATGCCTTCACCATTGTTTTGGGAGATTTTAACCAGGCCAGTCTGAAAAAAATCACTAAGCAATTACCATCAACAGATCACTTGCACTATCAGAGGAAACAACACACTGGACCATTGTTACACCAGCATCAAGAATACCTACCGTGCTATTCCACGCCCTCACTTTGGGAAGTCTGATCACCTGGCTGTACTTCTACTCCCTGAGTATAGGCAGAGACTGAAGACTGCAGCACCAGCAGTGAGGACCAAGAAGGTATGGACAAGGGATGCTCAGGACTGCTTTGAATCAGTGGACCGGACTGTGTTCAGGGATTCCTCTTCGAACCTGGATGAGTATGCTGCAGTTGTTACCGACTTCATTAAAACCTGTGTGGATGAGTGTGTGCCTACAAAGACTTACTGTACATTCCCAAACTACAAGCCGTGGATGAACCAGGAGGTAATTTGTCTGGTGGTCTGTGGCATTCCAGTCTGGCAACCCTGGCTTGTACCATAAAACCAGGTATGGTTTGTGGAGGGCTATTCAAAGGGTGAAGAGACAATTTTGAATGAGGTTGGAGGCGACATCGGATGCTCGGCATCTCCGGCAGGGTCTGCGAAACATTACTTTCTACAAAGCAAAACCCGATAGCATGAATGGCAGTGATGCTTCACTACCAGATGAACTCAACACCTTCTATGCCGGCTTCGAAAGGGAGAATACAACTACAGCTGTGACGATCCCTGCTGCACCTGACGACCCTGTGATCTCAATCTCAGAGGCCGATGTTAGGCTGTCTTTAAAGAGAGTGAACCCTCGCGAGGCGGGAAGTCTCAATGGAGCACCTGGTAAGGCTCTGAAAATCTGTGCCAACCAACTATCGGGAGTATTCAAGGACATTTTCAATCTCTTACTGCTATGGTCAGAAGTTCCCACTTGCTTCAAAAAGGCAACAATTATGCAAATGCCTAAGAAGAATAATGTGGGCTGCCTTAATGACTATTGCCCAGTAGCACTCACATCAACAGTCTTGAGAGGTTGGTCATGACTACGCTGAACTCCTGGCTCTGCAAGGACCTGGACCTATTGCAATTAGCCTATTGCCACAATAGGTCAACGGCAGGTGCAAACCCAAAGGCTCTCCACATGGCTTTAGACCACCTGGACAACACAAACACCAACGTCAGGATGCTGTTCATCGACTATAGCTCAGCATTTAATACCATCATTCCCACAATCCTGTTCGAAAAGTTACAGAACCTGGCCCTCTGTACCTCCCTCTGCAACTGGATCCTCAGCTTCCTAACCAGAAGACCACAATCTGTGCGGACTGGTAAAAACATATCCTTCTCGCTGATGATCAGCTCTAACGCACCTCAGGGGTGTGTGCTTAACTCACTGCTCTACTCTCTGTATACACATGACTGTGTGGCTAAGTATAGCTCAAATACCATCGATAAATTTGCTGATGATACAACTATAGTTGGTAGAATCTCAGGTGGTGACAAGAGGGCATACAGGATTGAGATATGCCAACTAGTGGAGTGGTGCCACAGCAATAACCTGGCACTCAACGTCAGTAAGATGAAAGAGCAGATCATGGACTTCAGGAAGGGCAAGACGAAGGAACACATACCAATCCTCATAGAGGGATCAGAAGTGGAGAGAGTGAGCAGTTTCAAGTTACTGGGTGTCAAGATCTCTGAGGATCTAACATATCAATGCAGTTATAAAGAAGGCAAGACAGTGTCTATACTTCATTAGGAGTTTGAACACTCAAAAACTTCTCTAGTTATACCACGGAGAGCATTCTGACAGGCTGCATCACTGTCTGGTATGGAGGGGCTACTGCACAGGACCGAAAGAAGCTGCAGAGGGTTGTAAATCTAGTCAGCTCCATCCTGGGTACTAGCCCACAAAGTACCCAGGACATCTTCAGGGAGTGGTGTCTCAGAAAGGCAGCGTCCATTATTAAGGACCTCCAGAATCCAAGGCATGCCTTTTCTCATTTTTACCATCAAGTAGGAGGTACAGAAGCCTGAAGGCACACACTCAGTGATTCAGGAACAGCTTCTTCCCCTCTGCCATCCGATTCCTAAATGGACATTGATCCCTTGGACATTACCTCACTTTTTAAAAAATATACAGTAATTCTGTTTTTTGCACGTTTTTAATCTAAATATACATATTCTATAGACAATAGATGCAGAAGTAGACCATTCAGCCCCTCGAGTCTGCACCACCATTCTGAGATCATGGCTGATCATTCACTATCAATACCCAGTCCCTGCCTTGTCCCCATATCCCTTGATTTCCCTATCCATCAGATATCTATCTAGCTCCTTCTTGAAAACATCCAGAGAACTGGCCTCCACCATCTTCCGAGGCAGTGCATTCCACACCCCCACAACTCTCTGGGAGAAGTTTTTCCTCAACTCTGTTTTAAATAACTGACCTCTTATTCTCAATCCATGCCCTCTGGTACTGGACTCTCCCAACATCTGGAACATATTTCCTGCCTCAATCCTATCAAATCCTTTAATTATCTTAAACGTTTCAATCAGATCCCCTCTCAATCTCCTCAATTCCAGTGTGTACAAGCCCAATCTCTCCAATCTCTCTGTGTAAGACAGCCCTGCCATCCCAGGAATCAAGCTAGTGAATCTACGCTGCGCTTCCTCAATTGCCAGAATGTCCTTCCTTAAACCTGGAGACCAAAACAGTACACAATATTCCAGGTGTGGTCTCACCAGGGCCCTGCACAAATGCAAAAGGACATCCTTGCTCTTGTACTCAATTCCCCTTGTAATAAAGGCCAACATTCCATTTGCCCTCTTCACTGCCTGTTGCACTTGCTCATTCACCTTCATTGACTGATGGACTAGGACTCCTAGGTCTCTTTGCATTTCTCCCTTACCTAACTCTACACCGTTCAGACAATACTCTGCCCTCTTGTTCCTGCTTCCAAAGTGGATAACTTCACAATTATTCACATTGAATGACATCTGCCAAGTATCTGCTCACTCACCCAGCCTATCCAAGTCTCCCTGTATTCTCCTAACATCCTCTTCACATGTCACACTGCCACCCAGTTTAGTATCATCAGCAAACTTGCTGATATAGTTTTCAATGCCCTCATCTAAATCGTTGACATAAATCGTAAAGAGCTGTGGTCCCAATACAGAGCCTTGTGGTACCCCACTAGTCACCTCCAGCCAGTCCGAGAAACACCCATTCACTGCTACCCTTTGCTTTCTATCTGCCAACCAGTTTTCTATCCATGTTGAAACCCTGCCCCCAATGCCATGAGCTCTCATTTTACTCACCAGTCTCCTATGTGGCACCTTATCGAATGCCTTCTGAAAATCTAGGTACACTACATCCACCGGCTTACCCTCGTCTAACATCCTTGTTACACCCTCAAAAAACTCCAACAGATTAGTCAAGCATGATTTGCCCTTGGTAAATCCATGCTGGCTCGGCCTAATCCTATTACTGCCATCAAGATATGCCGCTATTTCGTCCTTAATAATGGACTCAAGCATCTTCCCCACGACTGACGTTAGGCTAACAGGGCGATAGTTCTCCGTTTTCTCCCTCCCTCCCTTCTTGAAAAGTGGGATAACATTAGCCACTCTCCAATCTTCAGGAACTGATCCTGAATCTAAGGAACATTGGAAAATTATTACCAATGCATCCGCAATTTCCTGAGCCACCTCTTTTAGAACCCTCGGATGCAGACCATCTGGACCCAGGGATTTATTAGCCTTCAGTCCTATCAGTCTACTCATCACAGTTTCTCTCCTAATGTCAATCTGTTTCAATTCCTCTGATATCTTATGACCCTGGCCCATCCATGCATTCTGGGAGATTGCTTGTGTCCTCCTTGGTGAAGACAGATCTAAAGTACGCATTAAATTCTGTTGCCATTTCCCTGTTTCCCATAACAATTTCTCCCAATTCATTCTTCAAGGGGCCAACATTGTTCATAACTATCTTCTTTCTTTTCACATAGCTAAAAAAGCTTTTGCTATCCCCTTTTATATTCCTGGCTAGACTGAGCTCATACCTGATTTTTTCTCTCTGTATTGCTTTTTTAGTTAAGATCTGTTATATATTTGTAATATATATATCTGTAATATATTTGTTTGTTTATTTATTTCCTCTCATCTATTGCATTGATCGCATTGATCTATTCATTTATTGCATTGAACTGCTGCTGCTAGGTTAACAAGTTTCACATCACATGCCGGTGATAATAAATCGGATTCTGATTGTGATGACAGGCAAGTGAGCTGACCACGGCTAATGTTTGAGGGGCCTTTTCTAAAAGAGTGTGTTTAGTAAATCTTGCAGCTCAAAGTGAGCCAAACAATCTGGATTGCTGATTACATCAATGACATTTGTAAATGTAAAGTAGCGAGACTATGGAAGAACAAGATCACCTCTATTTATGAAGAATAGGAAAGGCAATATTCCTTATGGTTGTTACAGCTGGGATGGTGGGTAGTGGAGGTGAGATCCCACCACCTATTAAATGTTCCCAATAGCTTGCATCTCATATAGCCTTTGACTACCTAATCCAGCTCCTGGCCTTCCTTCACACATGGCATAGCTACTAAGCCCAGTGGAACCATTTCTACTGACAGAAGGGGCAAAGGTGGATTATTTGTGGCTTAAAACCAGTCACTTTGGGCAGATGGGGCTCATCAGCTGTGGTTGGCAGCTCATCTGGGAGAAGGAAAACTCTGATCTCAAACCTCCGCTGCATTGCAGCTGTACTCACTTCTGCAGTAAACCCAGAGGAAAATTCCAGAACTGGAGTCCCAAAGCTAGTCCTACGTTGAGTCAAAGCTGACCAGCAACTCCTGTGACACCACTGGTGCAAACTGTATCGGCCTCTGCTATTTCTTTGGATCCCTCAGCTGCGTGGGCAACAGTTTGCTCTCCATATCATACTGCCCTGGCATGTATATGGGCTGAAATGTAAGCAGCTAGGCTGCAAGAGTCATGGTTGATCTCAACCAGTGAAGGGCCTTAGGAAAGGCAAGGAGATGGGATCTGGACCAGATAGAGATTTGACAAGGTCCACTCATTTCTCCGAGTCTGGTATTTAAAGAGATGAAAGTGAAACAGATATGAGGGCTCTTGAAGCAGAGGTGTCCAATCTAATGCTAGAAGCTCCAACCTCCAGCAAACTCCTTCTTTCATGTTCACTGCCTGCTCTCATCACCCCCACCTACAGCCTTGCCCCAAAGTCTAATGATCGGTCCTTGAACGGGTACCAAGACAGCACCATTTCATTCCCTCTTTACTGGCTGCTCCCATATGGATTTTCTTTCATAGTTGAAGTTTAGGAAGGAGGTTGATTTTTCTGCTGTTTCATCACAAATGAATAATTCCTTAACCAATGCACCAGATGACATCAGCGCTATGAGGATGTGAGGGCTAAGTTTTTACTCAGAAAGTGGTGGATGCCTGGAATGGTGGTAAAGACAATTAGAGGCTCTTAAGAGACATTTAGATAGTACACGGTTGTAAGGAGGATGGAGGGATATGGACACGGTGTAGGTAGGAGGGATTAGTGCTTTTGATTTGCTTTTTAGATGGTATGGAACAACGTTGTGGGCTGAATGGTCTGTTCCTGTGCTGTACTAAAATGAATTTCTTTACAAATTAGATTAGTGATGACAGGCAAATGAGTTGTCCTCGGCTGATGTTTTCTAAAGGAGTGTGTTTAGTAAATCTTGCAGCTGGAAGTGAGCGGAACAATCTGGACTGCTGATTGCCGCTGTGACATTTGTAAATGAGACTATGGAAGAACAAGATCACCACTATTTATGAGGAATGGGAAAGGCATGTCATAGCTGAGGGGGAGGGGGGGTGTGCTGGGTTGTCATAGCATATGAACATGTAACTGTGGCCTTTCCAAGGTTTAGAATCAGAACCAGATTTATTAGCACTGATACATAATGTGAAATTTGTTGTTTTGCAGTGGCAGTTCAGTGCAAGACAGAAACATCTCGCAGTTACAAAATTAAATGAACAGAGTAAATAAAAGGAATACTGAGGGAATGTTCACGGGTTCAAACACCATTCAGAACTCTGACGGTGGAAGAGAAGAAATGTCCCTAAATCAGTGACTGTGGCTGTTCAGGCTCCTGTACCTGATGGCTGCAATGAGAGGAGGGCACATCTCTGCTGCTGAGGGTCTGTGACGATGGATACTGCCTCTTGAGGATGTCCTGGATGGATCCAGGACAGTGTTACACAAAGCACATGAAACAAATTTCACAACACATGCTGGAGATCCTGATCCCAATCCCAATCCTTATTTTCTGATCCTGATCCCAATCCCGATCCTGATCCCAATCCTAATCCTGATCCTAATCCTAACCCTCTGATCCTGGTTCCTGATCCCAATCCTGATCCTGATCCTGATCCTGATTCCTGATGCCTGATCCCGATCCTGATCCTGAACGAGAAGGGATTGTTCTGTCCAGCATTATGGATAATCTCAGGCAGTGACAGCAGGCCAGTCGAAACCAGAACTCATGTGGCGTCACGATAGTGTAGCAGTTAGTATCACAGTATTACAGTTCAGGCCATTGGAGTTCAGTACTGGCATCCTCTGGGTTTCCTCTATTTTGGTTTCCTCCCACAGTCCAAAGACATATTGGTTAGTATGTTGATTGGTCATTGTAAACTGTCCCGTGAATAGGCAAGGAAAAAAAAAGTGATTGCCTTTGTACTATAAAGATGAGAAAATCTTCAGATGCTGGAAATCCGAGCAATGCACAGAAAATGATGGAGGCCAGGCAGCATCGATGGAAAAGATGAGAAGTTAGCCTACTCATTTATTTTTCCAGTACTCGGCCCAAACCTCGACTGTTTACTCTTTTCAGCAGCCTGGCCTGCTGAGTCCCTCTGGCATTTTGTGTGTTGCTTTTGTACTATAGACAATAGACAATAGGTGCAGAAGTAGACCATTTGGCCCTTCGAGTCTGCACCGCCATTTTGAGATCATGGCTGATCAATTACTATCAATACCCGGTTCCTGCCTTGTCCCCATATCCCTTGATTCCCCTATCCATAAGATACCTATCTAGCTCCTTCTTGAAAGCATCCAGAGATTTGGCCTCCACTACCTTCCGAGGCAGTGCATTCCACACCTCCACAACTCCCTGGGAGAAGAAGTTTTTCCGTAACTCTGTCCTAAATGACCTACCCCTTATTCTCAAACCATGCCCTCTGGTACTGGACTCTCCCAGCATCTGGAACATATTTCCTGCCTCTATCTTGTCCAATCCCTTAATAATCTTATATGTTTCAATCAGATCCCCTCTCAATCTCCTTAATTCCAGTGTGTACAAGCCCAGTCTCTCTAACCTCTCTGCATAAGACAGTCTAGACATCCCAGGAATTAACCTCGTGAATCTATGCTGCACTTCCTCTACAGCCAGGATGTCCTTCCTTAACCCTGGAGACCAAAACTGTACACAATACTCCAGGTGTGGTCTCACCAGGGTTCTGTACAAATGCAAGAGGATTTCCTTGCTCTTGTACTCAATTCCCTTTGTAATAAAGGTCAACATTCCATTAGCCTTCTTCACTGCCTGCTGCACTTGCTCATTCACCTTCAGTGACTAATGAACAAGGACTCCAAGATCTCTTTGTATTTCTCCCTTACCCAACTCTACACCGTTCAGATAATAATCTGCCTTCCTGTTCTTACTCCCAAAGTGGATAACCTCACACTTATTCACATTAAACGTCATTTGCCAAGTATCTGCCCACTCACCCAGCCTATCCAAGTCACCCTGAATTCTCCTAACATCCTCATCACGTCACACTGCCACCCAGCTTAGTATCATCAGCAAAATTGCTGATGTTCTCAATGCCTTCATCCAAATCGTTAACGTAAATGGTAAACAGCTGTGGTCCCAATACCAAGCCCTGTGGCACCCCACTAGTCACCACCTGCCATTCCGAGAAACACCCATTCACCGCTACCCTTTGCTTTCTATCTGCCAACCAGTTTTCTATCCAT
Organism: Hypanus sabinus; assembly: GCF_030144855.1. Classification (NCBI taxonomy): domain Eukaryota; kingdom Metazoa; phylum Chordata; class Chondrichthyes; order Myliobatiformes; family Dasyatidae; genus Hypanus; species Hypanus sabinus. Next base: position 60,629,379 of record NC_082727.1, on the reverse strand, counting down.
GTCAATGCCTTCCCCCCGATGCCCTGAGCTTTGATTTTACCCACCAATCTTCTATGTGGGACCTTATCAAATGCCTTCTGAAAATCGAGGTACACCACATCCACTGGATCTCCCCCGTCTAACTTGCTGGTTACATCCTCGATAAACTCCAACAGATTAGTCAAGCATGATTTACCCTTGGTAAATCCATGCTGGCTCGGCCCAATCCTATCACTGCCATCTAGATATGCCACTATTTCATCCTTAATAATGGACTCTAGCATCTTTCCCACCACCAATGTCAGACTGATAGGTCGATAGTTCTCTGTTTTCTCCCTCCCTCCTTTCTTAAAAAGTGGGATAATTCTCCAATCCTCAGGAACCGATCCTGAATCTAAGGAACATTGGAAAATGATTACCAATGCATCCGCAATTTCCAGGTCCACCTCCTTTAGTACCCTAGGGTGCAGACCATCTGGACCTGGGGATTTGTCAGCCTTCAGTCCCATCAGTCTTCTCATCACCGTTTCCTTCCGAATGTCAATCTGTTTCATTTCCTCTGTTACCCTATGTCCTTGGCCCAACGATACATCTGGGAGATTGCTTGTGTCTTCCTTAGTGAAGACAGATCTAAAGTACTCATTAAATTCTTCTGCCATTTCTCTGTTTCCCATAACAATTTCACCCAATTCATTCTACATCTCATTACACCCCATTAAGTTGCTGAAGTTATAAGCATATTACAGAAACTGTGGAGACAGTTTCATGTTGAGCCCAATGGAGCAAGATGAAATTTAAATTTTATGTCACATAATCTACTTTGGAAAGACAAAAACTGCACAATTACTTTAGTTATTTTAAACCCTTGTCAAATAGACAAATATATCACAAGAGAAGATTATATTCAAACTTTACCTGGACATCAATGGGCGCCACAGTAGCGTTGCGGTTAGCACAACACTATTACAGCTTCCGGCATCAGAGTTCAGAGTTCAATTCCAATGTGATCTGTGAGGGGTCTCAGTACGAACTCCCTGTGGAGTACATGGGTTTTCTCCAGGCACTCTGGTTTCCTCCCACTCTCCAAAGATGTACTGGATAGTAGATCAATTTCTCAACGTAAGTTGTGCTGTGATTAGGTTAGGGTTAAATCGGGGATTGCTGAGCGGCGCATATCGAAGGGTCAGAGTGGCCTGCTCTGCACGATATTTCTAAATTTTAAAGAAATTTTTAAATTGCTGGGGCAGTCTGTGTACAAAGAGCAGGAAGCAAGCCATATGTTCTGAACGTTTGAAGGTTACACTTACCTTTAATTTAAAATTACAGCAGGTAACATCAGTTTTCTATATAAGTGCAACAGCCGATTAATGAAACTACAGAGCCTTGTTTGACAGGCTGCAAAAGAAATCCATCTGTTGCCCTTGAGTTTAATGGTCAAAAGTCATTAAGGCATTTGATGAGATGAATCAGGTCTCCACCATGTCAGTCTATCCTCCACGTAGATGTGACAGTTTTCTGTTGTACTCTGGCTGGAGTAGTACGGTATAACTTGCTGGCTATGAACACTGAGCTCCTGAGTTTTTGGCAGGAAACAAGAGCTACTGCAGCTGTGACTCAGTGTTCAGTGTTTCCCCAAAAGGTGTCTGCAGAAAAGTTTGAGATGCTGTCTTTCTCCGATGATTCAGACTGTCCTTAGGGGAGAATGCTCTTTCAGTGAAGGAGATGTACTGATATTTATAGGATTTATCAGCAAAAGTTGCTAGGTTTCAGGTGTTCCCATGCAGTTAGCTGGTCCCTTTGATCAATTGTTCCAAAGCAATGCACACACAAAATGCTAGGGGAACCCAGCAGGTCAGACAGCGTGCATGGAAATGAAGAACCAGTCAATTTTTCAGGCCAAGACCCTTCTTCAGGACTGTGAAGGAAGGGGGAAGATGCCAGAGTAAAAGGATGGGGAGAAGGGTTTTCAGATTATGCAGAGCATCAGAGAATCGCAGAATGAAGTGACTTAAGTCAAAAATCAAAGTTCATGAAAAGTGAGAGAAATGTTCGCAAGACACAGGGCGCCCTCTAGTGCTGGAGTAGAACAGCATCTGTGAATTATGGCTTCTGTCTTGCTTTGGAGGAAATATCTTAACCAAAAATACTTACCTTAACTTTTTGGTATCTTGCAAACTGATGAAGTTTGAAGGAGAGTATTTTTGTAACTTTAAATTAGATGCACTTGAAAAATGGTAAATCATAAGGGCTTTTTAATTATGGCATAATAAATGGATAACACAACCAGGGTTATTTGCACAGGCTAAAAAGCTATCACCTGCATGTATAGAAAAAATATCTATTAAGCAGGCACACAAAATGTCGGGGTTTGTGGGAGGAGCCACAGGAGCAATCAACAGGGGGCGTGTCCAGACAGGTACACCACATATATTCAACTGAACAACTGAACCATTGAGATAACCACCGCAAGTCCTGTTGTATAACCTTGATCTTTTTTTATGTATTTGTAGTGCTGAAGCCTCTAGCCAGGACAGATGCAGAATAGCTGTCCGATCACCTTTTTACCTATTCACAAGTTCTGCAAATATAGTTAATTCAATTCATTGAGTAATTTGAAGTATTTTATTGTGAACCAGAACTTTGGTCATTTGGAGAAGTGATAGAAGCTGCAAATGTTCTTTTTAGAAAAGAAAAGGAAAATTTGATAGAGATGTTGACTATTATGCAGTTCTTTGATAGAGTAGATTAGGAAGACTACTCCCAATGATGAAATGATTGAAATCCTAGCGTTACGGATTTAAACTCTTTACGAATGTGGCAATCTAAATTGGTTCTGTAACCTTTTCCATAGTTTGATTTGAAAGCTTCTTTAACTCCAATGCACCTGAAAAACAATTTGAATAAACGTCCCCTCAGGTGTTGAATACTTCAGTTATTCACAAAACAAAACCAAGAGGGAACGTTGCTACACATGGGGAGTTGTTATCAAATTTACTATTTGAAAGGGAGATGTAAGAAATTAAATATTAATTTGGGATAAATCCTTCAACGAGATCATATTGCAGGACAATGAGGAAAGGGGAATTCCCTTGGAAATTAGCTTTTATAAAGAGTGTAGCGGTAACTTGAAGAAACAATTACCGCTGCAGGTGACCCCACGGGTTGTTAATCTTGTATCACACACCTCCTGATCCATCCAATAATAATCATCCAAAAAGCTGAAGAAATGTATTTGATCCTTTATTAGCAACTACCAAAACATACAATCTTGAAGTAATTAAACTTAAGAAACTAAACCTAGTGATATTAAATGTACTTAAGTGAATTTAAGCAATTTCAAATGTAATTAAGTTAAGAATTAAGCAATCAACAAAAGATATGACATCTGTCGGTCCCCAGCTCTAAAACTAAGCAGAATAAAGCATGAATATGTAAATTAATCCCTTCGCTTTTACCACACGTCCACTCGCATAACCAGTTACCGTAATAAACATGCAATACAAAATATATTGCAGATAGAAAAGAGATGCATGGCTCCTACAAAGAGCTTAATGGACTCCTCTTTGCTGTCATTATATAATTCCATTATCTACGGCTTTGAGAGGTTGGTCACGATGAGAATAAACTCCTGCCTCAGCAAGGACCTGGACCCATTATACTTTGCCTATTGCCACAACTGGTCTACTGCAATCTCAGTAGCTCGTCATATGACCTTAGATCACCTGGACAATACAAACATCTATGGCAGGGTGCTGTTCGTTGACTGTAGTTCAGTGTTTAGCACCATCATTTCCACAGTTGTGATCGATAAGCTGCAGAACCTCACACTGCTGCGGGTGGAAGTTCCCACTTGCTTCAAAAAGGCAACAATTATACAAATGCCTAAGAAGAATAATGTGAGCTTCCTTAATGACTGGTAGCACTCACATCTACAGTGATGAAATGCTTTGAGAGGTTGGTCATGACTAGACTGAACTCCTGCCTCAGCAAGGACCCGGACCCATTGCAATTTGCCTAATTGCCACAATAGGTCAACAGCAGACGCAATCTCAATGGTTCTCTACACAGCTTTAGACCACCTGGACAACACAAACATCTATGTCAGGATGCTGTTCATCGACTACAGCTCAGCATTTAATACCATCATTCCCACAATTCTGATTGAGAACTTGCAGAACCTGGGCCTCTGTACCTCCCTCTGCAATTGGATCTTCGACTTCCTAACTGGAAGACCACAGTCTGTGCGGTCTGGTGATAATGTATCCTCCTCGCTGACGATCAACACTGGGTGTGTGCTTAGCTCACTGCTCTACTCTCTATGTACACCTGACTGTGTGGCTAGGCATAGCTCAAATGCCATCTATAAGTTTGCTGACGATACAACCATTGTTGGTAGAATCTCAAGTAGTGCCAAGAGGGCGTACAGGACTGAGATATGCCAACTAGGGAAGTGGTGCTACAGCAACAACTTGGCACTCAATGCCAGGAATACGAAAGAGCTGATTGTGGACTTCAGGAAGGGTAAGACAAAGGAACACATACCAATCCTCATAGAGGGATCAGAAGTGGAGAGAGTGAGCAGTTTCAAGTTCCTGGGTGTCAACATCTCTGAGGATATAACCTGGTCCCAACATATCGATGTAGTTATAAAGAAGGCAAGTCAGCGGTATACTTCGTTAGGAGTTTGAAGATATTTGGCTTGTCAACAAATACACTCAAAAACCTTTATAGATGTACTGTGGCGAGCGTTCTGACAGGCTGCATCACTGTCTGGCATGGGGGGGGGGGGGCTACTGTACAGGACTGAAAGAAGCTGTAGAGGATTGTAAATGTAGTCAGCTCCACCTTGAGTACTAGCCCACAAAGTACCCAGGACATCTTCAGGGAGTGGTGTCTGAGAAAGGTAGTGTTCATTATTACGGACCTCCAGCACCCAGGGCACACCCTTTCTCACTGTTACCATCAGGTAGGAGATACAGAAACCTGAAAGCACACACTCAGCGATTCAGGAACAGCTTCTTCCCCTCTGCCATCCGATTCCTAAATGGACATTGAACCCTTGGACACTACCTCACTTTTTTGTAATATACAGTATTTCTGTTTTTTGCACATTTTTAATCTATTCAATATACATATACATTAATTGATTTACTTATTTACTTTTATTATTATTACTTTTTATTTTATTTTTTTCACTTCTAGATTATGTATTGCATTGAACTGCTGCTGCTAAGTTAACAAATTTCATGTCACATGCCGGTGATAATAAACCTGATTCTGAGAACCTGGGGAAAAAGGGAGATAGTTAAGGTCTTTGACAAGTATGCAGTTCTTTGATAGAATAGATTAGGAAAACTGCTCCCAATGCAGAATGCGTGCTAACCCAGGGGCATAGATTTAAACTATGTGGGAATGTGACAACAGGAATGGGTTATAAACATGAGAAAATCTGCAGATATGGAAATGCAAAACAACACACACAAAATGCTGGAGGGACTAAGCAGGTCAGACAGTAGCTTTGGAAATGAATAAATAGTTGATGTTTCATGCCAAGAGGCCTTTCCATTTTCTGATCTCATGAACAAGTTTCTTACTGGTTTTTGGTCCAGCAACAGTAACTGCTCAAGTGTTTCTCATAGAAAAAGAGAGCTGTGTTTATGCCACACCTTCCAATTAAAACTGAAAATTAAACAGATTTCAAATCAATATTTTCCCCTCAGTTACAAATAATGCCTAAAATTGTAAGTTTTGAATGAATAAGGAATTTACAAAAGAAATGTTATGAAGCATTTGCAGAAGTGAGGCAGCTAAATCTGTAGATCTGCATGTGTGGGCCGATCCAAGTATTTGGTTTTCAGGAACCATGGACATAAAACAAGTAACAGTTACATTTATGTACTTCTACCAACATCTTGTCTTGTTTGCCAAACCCTTTTTTGGCAGAGTGATGCAATTATTGTATTGTCAGCTTTACCAACTGGCCACACAAGCAGATAGGTTTTGTCTGTACATGTCATGCTGAAGTATTCAAAAGATCTTGTAGTATTTGTCTGTCAGCAAGGTATCATCCTACAGGCTTGAAGGAAGATTAAAATAAACTGCATAGATTAGCCTTACACACCCACCCCTGAGATAAAAAGATCTTTGCTATGAGCATTTCTACAATGATAAATATGTTTATAGAAATCTCTCATATATTGCAAATTCATTCTCAGGACTGCAATACAGGATCCATGTGCCTTTATTTTATTCCCTTTGATAGTTTGGAAAGAATTCCCACTATTTAAAGTCGTTAACTTGAGTTGTTCCTTTTGTCAAATTATTGATTCCTATGCATTATAAAACTTCTCATTTTCTCCTTGTTAACAAATTTCTTGTTGCTAGTCTGGCAACAATAATTCTGCTTAGAATCAACGCACAAATGTTCTTCATAGAGCGAAAGAGTTCTGTTGATATGAAATCCAAGGGATTCTGCGATGCTGGAAACCTTGAGAAACACACACAAAAAGCTGGAGGAACGCAGCAAGTCAGGCAGCTTGATTCCCCTCCACTGCTGCTATGTGACTTTGTGTCCCAATCAAGAGAAAATCTGCAGATGCTGGAAATCCGAAGGGTCCAGCAAAGTTCTGCCAAAAGGTTTCGGCCTGAAACATCAACTGTGCTCTTTTCCTAGATGCTGCCTGGCCCGCTGAGTTCCTCCAGCATTTTGTGTGACTTTTTTGTGCTCTGTATTTATACTGCAACTTTCATGTTTTTTTTAGACTTTACAAGAATTTGGTAGCCAGGGAAACACTTGGAGAATGTAGGCAAAGTTGCAATAAAGGAAGCCGGCAGGATTAACTCCAGCGTGATGAGGCCCTCTGTTGGTTGTGGATGACTCTGGATGTTGTGATATATAAGACTGGATGCAGCTAAGGTAGTACGATATGGAGAGCAGACTGTTGTCCATGCAGCAGGCTCCCCCTCTCCATTCAGCTGATGAATCCAAAAGAAAACCAGTCACTGGTACTGTTTGGCAGCAGCGGCACGGTTGGCGTTGCCAGTGTTGAGCTCACATTGGACTGCTTCGGCGACTCCAGCTCTGGATTTTTCTCTTGGGGTTTACACCCAAAGCTTTCCCCATGACTGACCACAGCTACAGCGCAGCAGAGCTTTGAGATCAGAATTTTCCTTCTCCTAGGTATGCTGGCAACCTTACTTGATGAGCCCCATCTCGCCCGAAGTGAGTAGTTTTAAGGCGCCAGTAGCCCACCTCCTGTCAGAAATGGTTCTGCCGGGCTTAGCAGCTAAGCCACAAGTGAAAGCCAGGAGTTGGACTTGGTTGTCAGAAGCGATTTGAGACTCAGGCCACTGGAAGCATTTAATAGCTCGTGGGAGCTTATCCCCACTAACAGCGTGGCTATGATAACCTTTAGGAATAAACACATGATAATGGGATTTTCCTCAGTAACAATGAATTAGAGATAAATATTAGCCATAACACTAGAGATAATTCCCTCATTTAATTTGAAATAGGACCATAAGATCATTTATGTCTGGGTGAGTCTTGGTTACTATACAGGAAAGTCAGTCTGGATTTAAGCAAATAGAAATAAAACTAGAAAATATGAGTGTTCAGTGAAAGCAAAAATTGTTAAAATTTCAGGAAGAAGACCTTTGTCAGAATTGGAAAGAAGAGAAAACAAGGTAACTTTTCTTTTGTAGGATTGTTTGCCAAGCCTAGCTGTTAGATTGAAAACACTTCTTCACCAGTCAAGGTGACATCATCAGTGCACAACTGAGTCTTGTTTCTGCCCAGTGTTCATGTTTCTATTGGTCCAACTCGTTGTTCTGATTGGTTGGCTGTCATGCTGGCGGCTAGTCTCAGCTGGGTCCTGGCCAAACGGATAACTGAGTGATCCACACTGGTCCATATCTCTGGTTATTGTCGTGAGCACTGGTTTGTTGGTCACAACACCGATAACCAGGGATACGGACCAGCAGAGATCACTCAGCTATCCAGTTGGCTGGGATTGAGCAGAGACTAGCAACCTGCATGACAGCCAACCAATCAGAACAATGCGTCGGATTAACATAAACATGAGCACTCGGAAGAAAGAACACTCAATTGCACACTGATGATGTCACCTCGACTAGTGACAAAATGTTTGTGAGCTAACCTCCAGGCTCGGCGAACAATCCTACAAACCAGCAGCCAACCCGAGCTACCAACCTTCACCTTCATTTCAAACAAGACACCTTTAAATAGCAAAGAGGTTGAGAAATGGGTGGGCAGGACAAAGAATAACTGTGACAGGGTAAGACTACATTTACTCTTGGTTATAATCTGTTGATGAAATTATCAGGTTGACAGGTTAAACAGAAATGTTACTGAGACAGAAGACAAACAAGAATTTAAAAATTGTGAAATGCAAAGGTCTAAGAAATGCCAGCTGATAAGACTTCTCTAGCAGAGAGAAAACTGAACTGATGTCACAACAGTATAGGCCAGAGGGCTGCAAAGTGCTTAGAAGAAGTCTTATTTTCTTTCAGTGACACATAACTAAAAATGAAAAAGAATTCCAGACATTTGAAACGTGAATGACAAGGAGATACCATCTATAAATTCATAGTGTCTGGTGGTATTGTGGATAGTGTGGAGAGGTAGCTTTAAACTGCAGGTAACAATGTGCAAGTAAAATGGCTGAAAATGGCACATGGAGTTTAATCCAAGCAAATATAAAGTGTTGAATTTTGGGAACACTAATGAGGCTGGGAATTCAACCATGAATGGTAAGATCATAGAGACTAAAGAGGGACAGAGGGACCTTAGGGTACAAGGCAATAGATTCTAGAAGGTTGCAGCAGAAATAATTGATGTGTTTATGAAAGCGGATGGAATACTGGTCTTCATTAGTTGGAACGTTGATACAGGTGTAGGGAGATAATGATCCAAATTTATAAGATGCTGCCCTTAGTTGGAGTGTTGTATCAAGCTCTAGCAACCTGCTGGAGGAAGAATGTGAGCAATGTATGTGATGGGCACCACAGTAACATAAAGATTAGCGCAATACTATTAGGGCTCGGGACATCGGATTTCAATTCCAGCGTCATCTATAAGGGATCTGCACGTCCTCCCCATGGAATGCATAGGTTTTCCCCGGGCACTCTGATTTCCTCCCAAAGAAGTACCACTTAGTAGGTTAGTTGGTCATTGTAAATTGTCCCATGATTAACCTAGGGTTAAATCAGCGATGCTGGGGGTTGCTGGGGCAATGCAGTTTGGAGGGCCAGAAGGGTCTGTTCCTCAATGTATCATTAAATAAATAGGTAGTTAGGTAGATAGATAGATAGATCAAGAGAGCTGGTGAGGGTGCAGAGGAGATCAACCAGGATAATACCTGGGAGCCTTTCAGTTATGAGGAGCTCGGTCTGTTTGCCCTGGAGTAGAGGAGATGAAGAAGGAATGTGAATGAGGCATTTAAAATGATAAGAGATATAAAACAGTGAAACTGTGGGAAAAATTTCCCTGAATCAGAGGTAGATAAAGCAAGAGAACACAGATTTATGACAAGAGAGAACGAGTGGAGATATTCTTCGCCCAGAGAAAGGTAATATACTGTCTGAAAGCTGGGTCACTATCAGCAGTTAAGGTGTGTCCAGGCGAGCATATCAGTAGGCGAGTCATAGTAGGTAATAGACCAATTCCTGGATGAAAGGGTTAACAAGGAGGGTTCCCAAGGGTCAGTGTTGGGCTGAATGGCCTGGCTACGACAAAAGCATTTAGAACCAAGAACATTTATAACACATATCAGTTGATTCTCTTCCTTTTCCAGAAAGGAATAACTGCTGGCCTTGCTAAAAAGATTAGCTTCATAACATCATGTTGTACACAGCAAAGATTAGCTTGTACCGTAAATTCTGATTAATTAGGCCTGCAGTTAACCAGTGCAGCCACTTATTTGGGAACACTTTTAAAGAACAAAAACTAATGGGGAAAAAACAGCTAGGATTCCCTTCATTTATTTGAGATACCCATCATCATTTTGTGCTGCATCATATGACGTTGGTGATCACAGTCTTATGACCATATTTTTATTAGCAAATTTTTCTACAGAAGTGATTTGCCATTGTCTTCTTCTGGGTAGTGACTTTAAAAGACAGATAACCCTAGCCATTATCAATACTCTTCAGAGACTATCAGCCTGGCAACAGTGGTCAGGATTTGTGATATGCACTGGCTGCTCATACGAGCATCCCATGGCTCCACGTGACCCTGATCAGGAGGCACAGCACCTTGCCCAAGGGTGACCTGCAGGCTAGTGGAAGGAAGGAACACCTTTGCTACAGACACATCTCCACCCCGATAGGGATAGGAGACCGTTGCCGAATAGTTTCTAACTAGCACCAGATGCATGCACTTGTGTGTGGGGATTAGACAACTACACCATGCTCAGAGTGAACAGTTTTTAAATAGTGTCAGTTGTGTTTGCTTGTTTTCAAAAAGCAGTGATTTTTGTTACTGATAGTTGGCGACAAATTAGTAGTAAGATGATTCAAAACTGTTTAGCTCACTGCAGTTTCAAGCATAGAGGCTTGGAGGTGCCAAAAATGGCTGGGAGTGAAAAAAGAAGCAAGTTCACTACTTCAACAGATTAGGAGCTATGAGGAATTCGATCTTGAATGGTACAATGAAAATGAAGATTTGGAGGATGCAATCTTCAAAAGCATTTTATGAAGGCAGTCCGTTATCTGCACTGATATTGTTCATTTACAGACAATCAAAAGAATGTGACAGCAAACACTGAACAAATTCCTCCATTGTTAATTATTAGGAACCAATACACAGTTTTATAGTACTGTAGTAGCACTGGTAGTGTTCTAATTTGTTCAGTATTTCATTTAAATACATAATTTGTTACTCAGATAAAAGATAGTTTGTGATTTTATAATTTTTAAACTATTTCCATGTAACTTCAGCTCATTAGGGCAGCTGCTTATTTGGACAAATTGTACTGGCCCCAATGTGTCCCGATTAACCAGAATCCATGATATATGGTAGTGTGGGATTGTGAAGAGAACACTGGAAATTTCTGCTGTAAGTTTAAAATGGGTAGCTATTGTGAAATGCTGATATTCCCATGCCTTTGTTGTATTGACAGGTTTTCAGTAAGGTATCAACCAGATTGCAGGTCCAGCCCAAGTCTCAAGGCACAAAGCATGCAACACATAATTATTCCCTGGTTTTTACAAGCGCATTTTTAAGATGAAAAAAAAAACAATGGCTTACTGTTGAATTTATTGCTTTTACCATCTGGCTCAGCTATGAAAAGTATTTCTACCTGGTCGCAGTAACATTTGCTATAGAATTGCCCAGACACACCTCACCCTGTTTGTCGACTTAAAATGAAAGGCCTAACTACTCTTTTTTTTATCCCTTATACCTTCTACATAACTGCCTTTACTTCTGCTGGCATTACAACAATTAATAATAAACACCTCAAAGTATTTTTGTACAAATAATTCTTCCAAATTGCAGCACAACCAAATTAGGCTATTAGTCCAATCTCTATTTGAGAAATCAAACGCAATCCAATCATTTAATTGCTTATTAACACATGTTGTAAGTTGAATTTCGCTCTCTCATTATTCCCACCTTCCCATTCCACTCATTACTATCATTCTGTCAATGAGTCTGGGGGGAGTCCCTCTGTGCTGTTCATCTTTCTATTTTCTATCTCTACTCCATAAATCCACTAAGACCTCCAGATCACCCTACCTAATTGCACCTTCATTATTCCTTCCAAAATTGATAACACAAGTCATAGGAGCAGAATTAGGCCCTTCAGCCCATTGAATCTGTTCTGCCATTCTATCACTGCTGATTTATTATCCTTTTCCAACCCCATTCTCCTCCCCATAATCTTGAAGCCCTGAGTAATCAAGAATCTCTGCTTTAATTATACCCAATAACTTGGCATCCACAGCCATCAGTGGCAATGAATTCTACAGACTCACTACCCTCTAGCTAAACAAATTCCTCCTCATCTCTGTTCTAAAGGGATGTCTTTCAGTTCTAAGGCTGTGCTCTCTGGTCCTAGACTTGACCACTACAATGGGCGCCTTCTCCATATCCACTCCAGGCTTTTTAATATTCAGTAATTTCATTCTTCTAAACTCCAGCAAGTACAGACCCAGAGCCATCAAACACTCCTAATGCAGTAACACTTTAATTCCCAGAATCATTCTGATTAACTTCCCCGGACCCTTTCCAATGCCAGCACATTTTTTCTTAGATAAGGAGCCCAGAATTGCTCAGTACTCCATGTGCTGTCTGACAGAGCCTCAGCATTACATCCTTGACTTCTGGTCTAGATGGCACCTGCCGACGGTTCTTTGGTCGACATCTTCAGGATAGTTCAGGAAATCATATATTTGCTTCCTTTATGTCTTTTGCATTTGTTTTTCATCTTGGATGTGATTCTGGAACTGTTGGAGCCGGTGATTTGCTGCTTAGATAACAGTTGGATGTTTCAGCACTCTGCACTCTCCAAGCAGATTCCAGGAAGCAGAGGCAGCTTCCACAGACCTCTTGGCGAGCAGGCTGTGGGACAGGGCGCAAGCCAATGTTCGACTCCATTTTGCCAATCAAAGCTTCCACTGTTCACCATTTAAAGTGACGAGGAGGTTTGAAACATTGAGGTGAATATGGAAGTTTGGAGATGGTTTGGGAGCTTCAGCACTGCAGTTTCCAAGAGGATTCCAGGAGACAGAGGCAGAGTGAGCAAACTTGTGGTGAACAAGCTGAGGGATGGGGCACGAGCCGATGTTTGACTCCATTTCACTGATTAAAGCTCCCATTGTGCACCAATTAAAGCGACTAGGGAGACTGAGGTATCAAGGTGAGCGCCAGCTACCTGTCGTTTGATCACTGGGGGGGTCGCTCTGCTACCAGAGTGGGGAGAGCCTGCCACCGTGCCTGGAGAATTTTACTCAGGATTTCTGCGTTTTGGATATGGACTTGGACTATAGACTTTTTCAGTGTTATAGTTTCTTATATACTGTGTTTTTCACCCAATCTTTCTTGTTTTTTTGTGCGGGGAGGAGGAATTAGGGGTTGGTGACCATGCTGCCTTTCTTTATTGGTTTTGTGGCTATCTGGAGAAGACTTGTATACATTGATAATAAATGAACCTTTGAACCTTGCTTTTAAATCCTAGTCCTTTCAAAATTAATGCTAACATTGCATTTGCTTTCCTTACCATTGACTCAACCTGTAAGTTACTTTCAGGAAATCCTGCACAAGGACTCCCAAGAACCTTTGTACCACAATTTCTGAACTTTCTCCCCATTTAGAAAACAATTTGTCTTTATTCCTTCTACCAAAGTGCATGACCATACACATCCTTACACTGTATTCCATCTGCCTCTTCTTGGTCAATTCTCCTAATCTGTCTAAGTCTTTCTGCAGATTCCCTGCCCCTTCACCTATCTTCATGGTGTCCACAAACTTGACCACAAAGCCATCGATTTCTGTCATCCAAATCATTGACATATAACACGAAAAGAAGTGGTCCCATCACTGACCCCTGCAGAACAATATTAGTCACCCTGGCAGTGTAGCAAATCAGAAAAGACCCCCTTTATTCCCACTCTTTGCCTCCTCCAATCAGCCAATCTTCTATCCTTGCTAGTATCATTCTTATAATTCCATGGGGTCTTGTTAAGCAGCCTCATTTGTGGCATCTTGCCAAAGGGCTTCTGAAAATCCAGGAAAACGATATCCACCAATTCTCCTTTGTCTACCCTGCCTGTTATCTCCTTAAGGAATAACAAAAGATTTGTCAGCCAAGATTCTGACAATTTCTTGCTTATTTTGATACATAAGACCATAAGACATAGGAGCAGAATTAAGCAATTTGGCCTATCGAGTCTGCTCCACCATTAGGACATGCCTGATCTTTTTGGCGCTCAATCTTCTGCCTTCTCCCTCAAACCTTTCATACCCTGACTTATCAAGAATCTATCAATTCCTCTTTAAAAACACAGTATCAATGACGTGGCCTCCACAGCCACTTGAGGCTACAAATTCCACAGATTCACCTTGACTAAAGAAATTGCACCTTACCACCACACAAAGTGGGCATCCCTTGAGGTTGTGTCTTCTGGTCCTAGACTCCTCCCCTATAGGAAACATCCTCTCCAAACCCACTCTTTCGAGACCTTTCAACAATTGATAGGTTTCAATGAGATACCACTTCATTCTTCTAAACTCCAGCGAGTACAGGCCCAGAGCCATCAAACCCTCCTCATATGATAAGCCTTTCAAGGAAGAGTACAACACAGCAACAGGCCCTTTGGCCAATAATTTTATGCCAAACCAAATCCAAAACACCAAAACACTAATCCCTCCTACCTACACAATGTCCGTATACCTCCATCTTCCTTACATCCATGTGCCTATCTAAATGTCATTTAAAGCCTCCAATTGACATCAATGGATTTGAGGTTGAGAGAGTAAACACCTTTAAGTTTCTCAGCATCCACATCACCGAGGACCTCATGTGAACTTTATACACTTGCTGTGTGGTGAAAAAGGTACAACAGTGCCTCTTTCATCTCAGACAGTTGAGGATGTTTGGTACGGGCCCCCAAATCCTAAGAACCTTCTAGAGGGGCACAATTGAGAGCATCCTGACTGGCTGCATTACTGCCCGGTATGGGAACTGTGCCTCCCTCAATTGCAGGACTCTGCAGAGAGTGGTGCGGACAGCCCAGCGCATCTGTAGTTGTGAACTTCCCATGATTCAGGATATTTACAAAGACAGGTGTGAGAAAAGGACCTGAAGGATCATTGGGGACCCGAGTCACCCCAACCACAATCTATTCCAGCTCCAGGAAATGGTACCACAGCATAAAAGCCAGGACCAACAGGCTCCAGGACAGCTTCTTCCACCAGGCCATCACACAGATTTGAATGTATATCTAAGTTAAATCAACTGTTCTATTTATTAAAAATTATTATAAATTACTATGATCACACATTACCCATTTAGACAGAGATGTAAGAAATAAAGTCAATTCAATTCAATGTATTTGTCTCTACCACCATAGCAGGCAGTGCATTCCAGGCATCCACCACTCTCTGAGTGAAAAACTTACCCCTCACATCCTCCTTGAACCTATCCCCTCTCACCTTCAATGCCTGCCCTCTGGTATTAGATATTTCTACCCTGGGAAAGATACTCCCTGTCTACTTTAGCTATGCCTCTCACAATCCTATAAACCTCTATTAGATCTCCCCTCAGCCTCTGTTGCTCCAGAGAAAACAACCCAAGTTGTCTTATGATAGCACATACCTCCTTTGAACCCTCTCCAATGTCAGCACAGCCTTAGATAAGCGACCCAAAACTGCTCACAATATTCCAAGTGAGGCCTCACTAGTGACTTGTAAAGCCTCAGCATAACATCCTTGTTTATAAGCTTGGCATAGTGGATAGTCCACATCAACAATAAAAAACAAATAAGCAATGCTCAATATTTTAGTATTGTAGAGAATCATAACACTTACTGTCAAAATACTAGAGAAGTCTGCCATTTATTAATTTCTAATATTATAGCACCTTTGAGTATGTCACATGGACCTTTTACAAGCCAGCCTGATTTCTTGGTAAACTTCTTCAAGATATAAAGCAATGCATAAAGATATTGTTGCATTACATCCAACACAAACATAAAAATGTACAAAGATTAATATCTGATTTTACATACAAAATTCTTTAACATTGTCATTATACATTAGAGATGTTGTCAATAGGAATGTACCTTTAGTTTCAGATATACCACACCAGCTTAAGTTCAAATTTTAATACGTCACAAGAAGGCTATATACTTCTAGTTTCATTAAACTGATCACTATTTTTAACATAGAAACATTATAATTTCTTCACATTAAAATTCCAAGCTTTGTTGAGAATGTTTTCTATTGTTTTGCATTTAGTGTGAATGCCCACAATAAAATGACATATACATACTTTGATAATACATTTGCTTTGAACTTTGAAACATTTTTCCACTTCCTAATTTACTCTAGGATATTTCTATGCTATAACTGCAATAGAATATAATTCATTAAATAATAACTCATACCCTGAAAATAGGGGCTCAACTACAGTTTGGGTGGTTCTCCAATAGAATTCCTTTCTACTCTGTAGTTCCAAGCAGAGATTAAACTAACCACCCAAAGGAGTATTAACCCATTTGCTTCACTCATTACACGTTGGTCTATATTTGTAAGATAGGATTATGCTGTTCACTGCAGACCCATTCTGCTCCTCTTGTCAAGTGGGAAGAGCAAAGAGCAGAACTCAGCTGAAGAGTAAAGGGGATATATCAGTATTTCTTTCAAACAATGGCACCGATTCAGCCTGGTTTACAATGCAGTTTTAATGCATGGTGCAATGATTGGTTCTTTAGTTTGACAAATTCCTTTGTCTATGTTTGAAGTTCAAGCTGTTCATATAAATGTGTCACATTGTACTTCCACCACCCTGCTTGTAGTGGTAGAGTGTGGGGTGGAGATACATTTCCACCAAAGTAAGTGCAAGGCACTCCTTCCCTCTGCAAGCCTGCAGGTCACACTTGGGCTAGGTGTAGCACCTGCGTGAAGCTATGGGAGAGGTAGTATACAGTCGTATGAGCAGCTGGTGCACATCACAAATCCTGGTTATGCGACCACTGACACCAGGCAGACCATCTCCAAAGAGTATTGATAATGGCTGGGGTCATCCGTCTTAAGACACTGCCCAGGAGAAGGTAATGTCAAGTCAATTCTGTAGAAAAATTTGCCAAAAACAATCATGGTTAACAGATGGAAAACCATGATTGCCCATATTGTACGATATGGCACATAATGATGATGAATGTGGTATCCTTTGCTTCTAGAATAATTCCATCTTCCAGCACTTCAGCCTGCATCTCAGATTTTTAAAAAATTAAGCTCCAATGAACACTCCTTCACATCCTAGGACAGGGTTTCCCAACCTTTCATACCATGGACCAATACCATTAATCAAGGAGTCCATGGACCCCAGGTTGGGAGCCCCTCCTGTGGAATTTTGCTATGCTACAGAAGCAATATGAAATGTTCCATCATACAAAAACACATACCTTAAATAGGGACTCAACTATCAACAGCATGGCCTCTTCAAAATTATTAGCTGTTGAGCTAAACCCACTTCATTTGAAGTCTACACTTCAACCTGTGTTGCCTCAGGCGACTGACTGACACACCAAGATTTTATTTCTAATACTGTCTAGCCATTCTGATAAACTGTACCTGCTGCGGGTTTCCTCCCACACTCCAAAGACTTAGTGGTTAGTAGGTTAATTGGTCACATGGGCATAAGTGGGCTCAGTGGACTGGAAGGGTCTGTTACTATGCTCTATCTCTAATAAAATAAAATACTGCATTTTAGTTAACTCGAAGCATGTTATCAATATCTAATAATAAGATAATATGGGGTTGGAGTCATTTCCCATTTATGTAAATTGCCACCCAATAAACTTATGATTGTGATTTGATTGACATCTTATCTCTGCCCAATTGCTTCAGCTTTTTACAAGTTAGTGGGCGGGGTGGATGACTTGTCATTGGGTGCCTCAAACCAAGGTCAACCATAACAAGATGATTACAAGAACATATCCTATCAGGTAAGACCATGGAAATAATAGGCAGCTGATTGACTTAAGTGACTACTTTACCTACAATAGTACTGTTCTGTACTCCTCCTTTCCCTTCCCCACCCCCTGCCTTTTAATTCTGGCATTTTCCTCCAAAAGAAAGGTCTCGGCCTAAAATGTTTATTGTTTATCTATTTGCGTAGACCTGCTGAGATCCTGTGTGTGTTGCTCTGGATTTCCAGCAACTGAAGAATCTCTTGTGTTTATGATTTACTATTTCGATGATCATTCTCATAAATTCCCTCCATGGTTGAATTGGCTCTTTCTGGATATTCCTAAACAGTGTGTGTTTTATGAAGGAGCAAAGCCCTCTAATTCATTGGAGTAGTACTGCAAACTATCAGAAATCTGTCTTCTTTTTATCGCTAGTGAAAAACATCAAGAGAGACTACGGGGGAAGACATCACAGGTAAGGAAGCTAAAGCAACTAAGTCAAGAAAAGGCCTGAAGTAAGACAAGCACATCAGGAGAAGGAAGAGACTGCAAAGTACTTCTGACATCAGGCAGTTGGGGTGGATATCAAGCAGACACACATGGTAATTGTTTGGAAAATAGTATGCTAAGGCTGCAAGTAACTAGTATACACATCTGTAGCATAATTGCATAGCAAAGTTAAGTGGTACTTTCATCTCAATTCAGAATGCATTTTACTCAAGCCTGTGATAAATACCTATTATATGATCAGAAAGCTTGGAATACATATATCTTCAACAATATAGATGCTAGATATACACCTAGGAATTCTAATTAGAGTGCATAGATTCTCTCCACATTATTTTCTAGTGCCACTAAATCAAAGGAACGCCAAAGAGATATTTATGCAAAATAAGCTGTTGAAAGTAATTGCCTTAAGGTCTTGATGTAAAATATGCAGAGTAGACTGTCAATAATGTGGAATAGCTTGTGTTACATTTATAATAACAATCAAGGTTCCTAAATAAAATACAAGCTTCGCACTGGCTCTGTCACACAGTACAATTCAAAAGACTTCATATGAGATTCTAGCTTTTCACTTATATGCCAAACTCAGTGAAAAGTGCCCAGCTACAAGTAACATATACTTGGGATCTGTACAAATTTATAAAGCAACACATCAAATCTTTTAAAAAGGGAAATTTGGGTTAAGGATATCAATATTGCTGGCTAAGTATAAAAAGTATAACATTCCAATGAATAACCATTGCACAGATTTTCCTCCATTGATGAATATTTTTAATGTTAGTCGGTGAATTAATCTACTGCTCACACATATATATTCAGATTTGATTAAGAGCCTTCAACACTTGGTTAAACCTCATATTAATTTAAATTTGTATTTTTGCAACTCTCTTAACATGAACTACACCTCTCTACATGTTCAAAGGACATGTCCTACAGTACTATGCAAAAGCCTTCACGCACATATATATAGCAAGATTTTTGCACAGTACTGTAATAATTTTATGTATTGCACTGTACTGCTGCTGCAAAAAAATAACAAATTCCATGATATATGTGAGTGATGATAAACCTAATTCTGATATAGAGTCACTATTGTGGACTGAGGGTGGGAAGGGTACAGGAAGAGAGGAATCATGGTTGGGAAAATAGGAAAGGAGAGGTGAGAGAGCGGAAAGCACCAGAGAGACATTCTGCAATGATCAATAAACCAGCGGTTTGGAATTAAATAACCTTGCCTGGTGTCTCTGGGCTGGGTGTGGTGTGTCTACACCAGCACTACCTCTACCCCCACCCCTAGCCTTCCTTTGCAGCCACCCTGTGCACACCACTCCCATGGGACTCCACCTTCGCCATTCCCAACATCCTCTGCTCCCACCAGATTTACAAACTCGCTTTTCACTCCACATTGACAAATACAGTACTGTCCAAAAGTCTTAGGCTACCCTAGTTGTATGAATGTATCCAAGATTTATGTACAGTATTGTAAGTTTTGCATCTTTTGATCCTGATGTGTATTTCAATCACCTTCTTGTCAATAAACAACTTAGTTAACTAATCAGAGTTTGGCTGGATAACCTCTGTGTTAGCTCTTTTGCATATTTAGCATGTATCACAGATCAAAAACCTTACCAATGTGGAAAGCATTAATAGATGGAGGCAATGAATTGCAAAATTTCTTTCAGAAACAAAACCCCATGAAGAAAAGAATACCAAAATGCATTGTCTTTTTGAAACCTCAAAACCATGCAGTGTCACATGAGAAACAATGTTTAAATACTTGCATGACCAGTTAAACTTAAGATAATGTTATAAAGGAATGGATATTACAAACTGTAGAACATATTCCTTTGAATGTAAACCAAAGCTTGAACAGTCCGTGCAGACACGTTGGAAGTCCACATAAATGTGGACCTGACAAACAATTAAATCATTAGCTTAGTAGCAGTGTTCCCTTAAGAAACATGAATAACTTCTCAAATGATCATATACCAGTTACTTCAGAATTGGAAACAGTACAGGTATTCTAGTTAACAAAATTAGAGCAATAAGCTGCTGACATCAGCCTCTTTCTACCTGCTCCATGTCAGATCATATGCCCAGTATGAATGTGTAACAGGACAGAGTAAGCCCAGTTAGGATAAAGTATTCTTATTCCTTCGGTGCCTACGTCTTCTGTGAAACCTTTTCCCTCTTCTGTTTAAATGCCACAGCCGCCTCCTGTGTGTCCTGGGGACGTCTCCACGAGGCACCGGGTCTGCAATTCCTGCAGGAACAGCAAAAAGATAGTATCAGGTTTTACCAAAATTCCCTAATAATTCATTCATTTATTCCATCACCAGTGTTAGAAACTGTTATTTTATTAATAATGCTCCTTATAAAATTTGTACTTTTTAACAAACTCATATTTTTCACAGTATGTGGTGGGTCAGTCCCACTCACCGGCAGAAAATGGTACAGTGAGAGTTTAGGACATCCCAAAGTATCTTATACCCGGTAAAGTTTCTTGTACTACATATAGCCTTTGCTGTAATACAAAAAACACAGCCACCAATTTGCACATAACAGGATCCCGCAATCAGTGATATGAATATTTCCAAATTGATTAACTGTCCTAGGTCCAGCATATAGGCGCAATCAACAGGAAGGTATGCAACTTTATTGGAAAGTTAAGGCATGTTCTGGAACAAACATATGCTGCTTCATGTCTTCCAACTGGTTGCATCATGGTCTGATACTGCAACTCAGATGTGCAGGGACATAAGATGTGACAAAGAGTAGTGTGCCAAATGTTGGTGGAACGCAGCAGGCCAGGCAGCGTCTATAGGAAGAAGCACAGTTGACATTTCGGGCCGAGACCCTTCGTCAGGACCCTCGTGTTTACAGGCATATCCCTCTCCGCCAACATCTGTCTAAGATTTCCACCATCTAAGCCATGTCGTCTTCTCATAGCTACCACTGGGCAGGAGGTAGATTGTGAAGTCCCACAACACCAGGTTCAAGAACACCTAGTTCCTTTCAACGATTCAGTCTTGAATCGACTTGCAAAACTTTAATCACTGCAGTTTAGCAACACTATAGTTAGACTATTTTTGACCTACAGTACTGTGCAAAAGTCTTAGGACCATATACAGCAAGGGTGCCTAAGACTTTTGCATGGTACTATAATTGTGTTCTTCCTTGTAAAACCTATGTATATTTTATGTTTCATTGATGCTTTTCTTGTGAATGTTTGTGTATCTGATACTCTGTGCCTGTGATGCTGCTGCAATTAAGTTTTTCATTGCACCTATGCGCATGACAATAAACTCGACGTTGACTTTGAAATAATCAGTTTCATTAAAATCATATAACCATATAACAATTACAGCATGCAAACAGGCCATCTCGGCCCTTCTAGTCTGTGCCAAACGCTTACTCTCACCTAGTCCCACCTACCTGCACTCATCCCATAACCCTCCATTCCTTTCCAGTCTATATACCTATCCAATTTTTTTTTTAATGACAAAATTGAACCTGCCTCTACCACTTCTACTGGAAGTTCATCCCACACAGCTACCACTCTCTGAGTAAAGAAATTCCCCCTCATGTTACCCTTAAACTTTTGCCCCCTAACTCTCATGTCCTGTTGTTTGAATCTTCCCTACTCTCAATGGAAAAAGCTTATCCACGTCAACTCTATCTATCCCCCTCATAATTTTAAATACCTCTATCAAGTCCCCCCTCAAACTTCTATACACCAAAGAATAAAGACCTAACTTGTTCAACCTTTCTCTGTAACTTGGGTGCTGAAACCCAGGTAAAATTCTAGTAAATTTCCTCTGTACTCTATTTTGTTGACATCTTTTCTATAATTCGGTGACCAGAACTGTACACAATACTCCAAATTCAGCCTCACCAATGCCTTGTACAATTTTAACATTACATCCCAACTCCTATACTCAATGCTCTAATTTATAAAGGCCAGCATACCAAAAGCTTTCTTCACCACACTATCCACGTGAGATTCCACCTTCAGGGAACTATGCACCATTATTCCTAGATCACTCTGTTCTACTGCATTCCTCAATGCCCTACCATTTACAATGTATGTCCTGTTTTGATTAGTCCTACCAAAATGTAGCACCTCACACTTATCAGCATTAAACTCCATCTGCCATCTTTCAACCCACTCTTCATATGAGGAATAAACATTGTCCTTTTCTCTCCTTTAACGTTCTGGCATGGGATCATTCACACCTACTGCTGATGGCATCATCATCAAAAATGGCACAAGCTGTTAAAGGTCATCTGAGTTGATGGGGAATGGCCATAAGATATGTTGTCCAGAGGCCCAATCACTGCTTATAGCTCAAATGTTTCGCAGGATGACTATGAAACCAAAGCCTCTGGGTTATCAGAAGCCATCTTGTCACTTCACCACAGGGTTACTGCAGCCATAGAGCAAGCTCAGGTTCGGGTGCAGGCGGGCAGCTGATCAGACCAAGTACAAACCAAACCAATGTTGAGTGTGGGCTGCTTTGCCCTGGACAGCGTTAAACTACCGGAGTATTGTAGGAGACGCATCCATCTGTGGCAAAGTGTCCATGAATTGAGTATTGTCCATTCTGAGATTCTTACCAAATGCTTCCTCTCCGTGATTTCCCATGGAGAGAATGTGGGGGTAAGCTGCAAACTTTATCCCTGAATTCATAGAGCCTTGGCACCTTCAGAGTAATTCAACACTATCTACTGCTATGCTGCCACTATATACCATATAATAGTGGGAGGAATCAAGATATACAGAACCATAGCGGTGACTACTGCTTGTAACTAGTCATGAGATTTAGATTCATAAATAATGCAATGACATTTCTTTCTGAAATACACAGCATTCAACACATAATGACTGAGGCTTTGGTTCATTGCATTTCAGATCCAATTTGAAGAACAGTAGCCACTGCTGTGCAGAACAGCTCAGCCATTTCTTGTCCACCAATGCTAATCAATGCTAGGTAGCATGGCTTCAAAGACCGGTACTGAGTGGGGTCTGGAGGAGCTCCTGGCCATACTTTAGTTAGTAGAATGGATATCTGAAACCCGCAAAAGCACTATCTCAGTAAGGAGTGTCTTCTGTCAGCAGTCAGCTTTGGTTCCAGTGGTATACTATTCAGTAATAATTTCTGCAAAGTAAGAAACATTTTAGGAATGGGAGTCCATTTGAACTTCATTCTTTGTTATTGTCAGGGGAGTGGGGGGGGGGGGGGAACCCAGCTTGCTTACCTCTCCAGAAATCTTTGGGAGGGAAATGGAGCGCCCGGAGAAAACACACCCATTCCACGGGGCGGACGTACTGACTCCTTACAGATGAGCTCAGAACTCAGACACCCCAATCTGTAACAGTGTCTCACTAACCACTGCACTACTGTTGCGCCCACGATGTGGCCCTGTATGTTCTGAGGGGAAACACCTTTCTTTTACTTTAAATCAATTCTGAAACAGTAAAACGTGTCCAATTTTTGTTGCCAATTTCCATCATTATTTTGAGAATTTCAATTTTCCAAAAGAAACAAAGAAAAAATTAACTTTTTTAGCCTTTCCACGTAACCTAAACAATGTGTGGGAGTGCTGCTGTTGTCAATATGTCCTGCCTAAAGCAACAAGGCCTCACATGCTGTCTAGCAGGAGTTCTCTCAGGAGCTGTTCTGTTTCATGCAGACAGCAGCGTTTCATGAAAAGAACTGGATGTTGATAAATCATTTCCTAATTCCATACGTGAACATGCATTAACTTATATGATTTAAGTTGGAGCAGTGGCTTTCTGAATTGTTCACAGCATAAGGTTCATAACTTCCCAGCGGGATTACTTTTTATAAACTGCTGCCACCCATCAATCCTTAAACTAAAGGGCCAACATATTCAGTCAGTGCTGATATCTCATGTTCATAACCTCCTGACAAAAATATAGAATCTATTCCAAGCCCCTGTTCGTTGTCAGAGAAATTAAAGGTAAGGGCCAAATGCAATGCGGTTTCTTCTGGTTTTAAAAAGCTGGGAAAATGTAGAATGCCACAAAGCCAAAGAAAATAATTTTACAAACAGAACAGTAATTATATTAGCCACAAGAACATTTTTGTGACAGTGAAAAATCGTTTTAAATTTAGGTTTAAAACTTACTGATGGGAAAAAAAAAACACAAGATGTAGTATGTAGAAAATGACTGAAGATTTATTCTGTCTGTAATAATCCAACACAATTTCGTGATGCCAGACTGGCAGATCTTCAAGACTGTCAGAGGTTATTCTTATTAACATAGAAAAATGCTTTAGTTGATCTTAAATGTAACATTGCATCATAATAAATTTGCCAGTGTAACAGGAAGCAGAGGAACCAGGGCTCTGTTGAGTCTCAACGGAGTGGAAACCAGGAACCTATGGGTTTCAGAGTGTAGACACCAGGTCCCTAGAAAGTTTCAGGAGATTGAGGGGACCAGGTCCCTGGAGAGTTTCAGGGAAATGTGGTGATCAGGTCCCTGGTGAGTTTGAGGGAAGTGTGGTGATCAGGTCCCTGGTCAGTTTGAGTGAAGTGTGGTGATCAGGTCCCTGGTGAGTTTGAGGGAAGTGTGGTGATAGGGTCCCTGGTGAGTTTGAGAAAAGTGTGGTGATCAGGTCCATGGTGAGTTGGAAGAAAGTGTAGTGCTCAGGTCCCTGGTGAGTTTTAATCAGGTCCCTGATGAGTTTCAGGGAAGTGTAGTGATCAAGTCCCTGGTGAGTTTGAGGGAAGTGTGGTGATCAGGTCCCTGGTGAGTTTGTGGGAAGTGTGATGATCAGGTCCCAGGTGAGTTTGAGGGAAGGGTGGTGATCAGGTCACTGGTGATTTTGAGGGAAGTGTGGTGATCAGGTCCCTGGTGAGTTTGAGGAAAGTGTGGTGATCAGGTCCCTGGTGAGTTTGAGGGAAGTGTGGTGATCAGGTCCCTGGAGAGTTTGAGGGAAGTGTGGTGATCAGGTCCCTGGTGAGTTTGAGGGAAGTGTGGTGATCAGGTCCCTGGTGAGTTTGAGGGAAGTGTGGTGATCAGGTCCCTGGTGAGTTTGAGGGAAGTGTGGTGATCAGGTCCCTGGTGAGTTTGAGGGAAGTGTGATGATCGGGTCCCTGCTGAGTTTGAGGGAAGTGTGGTGATCGGGTCCCTGGTGAGTTTGAGGGAAGTGTGGTGATCGGGTCCCTGGTGAGTTTGAAGAAAGTGTGGTGATCAGGTCCCTGGTGAGTTTCAGGGAAGTGTGGTGATCAGGTCCCTGGTGAGTTTGAGGGAAGTGTGGTGATCATGTCCCTGGTGAGTTTGAGGAAAGTGTGGTGATCAGGTCCCTGGTGAGTTTGAGG
This sequence comes from Hypanus sabinus, assembly GCF_030144855.1. Classification (NCBI taxonomy): domain Eukaryota; kingdom Metazoa; phylum Chordata; class Chondrichthyes; order Myliobatiformes; family Dasyatidae; genus Hypanus; species Hypanus sabinus. The sequence goes on along the minus strand of NC_082727.1, from coordinate 60,603,888 downwards.
TAAGTGTGGTGATCAGGTCCCTGGTGAGTTTGAGGGAAGTGTGGTGATCGGGTCCCTGGTGTGTTTGAGGAAAGTGTGGAGATCCGGTCCCTGGTGAGTTTGAGGGAAGTGTGGTGATCGGGACCCTGGTGAGTTTGAGGGAAGTGTGGTGATCTGGTCCCTGGTGAGTTTGAGGGAAGTGTGGTGATCAGGTCCCTGGTGAGTTTGAGGGAAGTGTGGTGATAGGGTCCCTGGTGAGTTTGAGAAAAGTGTGGTGATCAGGTCCATGGTGAGTTGGAAGAAAGTGTAGTGATCAGGTCCCTGGTGAGTTTTAATCAGGTCCCTGATGAGTTTCAGGGAAGTGTAGTGATCAAGTCCCTGGTGAGTTTGAGGGAAGTGTGGTGATCAGGTCCCTGGTGAGTTTGTGGGAAGTGTGATGATCAGGTCCCAGGTGAGTTTGAGGGAAGGGTGGTGATCAGGTCCCTGGTGATTTTGAGGGAAGTGTGGTGATCAGGTCCCTGGTGAGTTTGAGGAAAGTGTGGTGATCAGGTCCCTGGTGAGTTTGAGGGAAGTGTGGTGATCAGGTCCCTGGAGAGTTTGAGGGAAGTGTGGTGGTCAGGTCCCTGGTGAGTTTGAGGGAAGTGTGGTGATCAGGTCCCTGGTGAGTTTGAGGGAAGTGTGGTGATCAGGTCCCTGGTGAGTTTGAGGGAAGTGTGGTGATCAGGTCCCTGGTGAGTTTGAGGGAAGTGTGATGATCGGGTCCCTGCTGAGTTTGAGGGAAGTGTGGTGATCGGGTCCCTGGTGAGTTTGAGGGAAGTGTGGTGATCGGGTCCCTGGTGAGTTTGAAGAAAGTGTGGTGATCAGGTCCCTGGTGAGTTTCAGGGAAGTGTGGTGATCAGGTCCCTGGTGAGTTTGAGGGGTCTGGTGTTCGGGTACCTGGTGAGTTTGAGGGTAGTGTGGTGATCGGGTCCCTGGTGAGTTTGAGGAAAGTGTGGTGATCAGGTCCCTGGTGAGTTTGTGGGAAGTGTGGTGATAGGGTCCCTGGTGAGTTTGAGGGAAGTGTGGTGATCGGGTCCCTGGTGAGTTTGAGGGAAGTGTGGTGATCGGGTCCCTGGTGAGTTTGAAGAAAGTGTGGTGATCAGGTCCCTGGTGAGTTTGAGGGAAGTGTGGTGATAGGGTCCCTGGTGAGTTTGAGGGAAGTGTGGTGATCGGGTCCCTGGTGAGTTTGAGGGAAGTGTGGTGATCGGGTCCCTGGTGAGTTTGAGGGAAGTGTGGTGATCGGGTCCCTGGTGAGTTTGAGGGAAGTGTGGTGATCAGGTCCCTGGTGAGTTTCAGGGAAGTGTGGTGATCAGGTCCCTGGTGAGTTTGTGGGAAGTCTGGTGATCATGTCCCTGGTGAGTTTGAGGAAAGTGTGGTGATCAGGTCCCTGGTGAGTTTGAGGTAAGTGTGGTGATCAGGTCCCTGGTGAGTTTGAGGGAAGTGTGGTGATCGGGTCCCTGGTGTGTTTGAGGAAAGTGTGGAGATCCGGTCCCTGGTGAGTTTGAGAGAAGTGTGGTGATCGGGTCCCTGGTGAGTTTGAGGGAAGTGTGGTGATCGGGTCCCTGGTGAGTTTGAGGGAAGTGTGGTGATCTGGTCCCTGGTGAGTTTGAGGGAAGTGTGGTGATCATGTCCCTGGTGAGTTTGAAGAAAGTGTGGTGAACAGGTCCCTGGTGAGTTTGAGGGAAGTGTGGTGATCAGGTCCCTGGTGAGTTTGAGGGAAGTGTGGTGATCAGGTCCCTGGTGAGTTTGAAGGGAAGTGTGATCAGGTCCCTGGAGAGTTTCAGGGAAGTGTGGTTGATCAGGTCCCTGGTGAGTTTCAGGGAAGTGTGGTGATCATATCCCTGGTGAGTTTGAGGAAAGTGTGGTGATCAGGTCCCTGGTGCGTTTGAGGGAAGTGTGGTGATCAGGTCCCTGGTGAGTTTGAGGGAAGTGTGGTGATCGGGTCCCTGGTGAGTTTGAGGGAAGTGTGGTGATCAGGTCCCTGGTGAGTTTCAGGGAAGTGTGGTGATCAGGTCCCTGGTGAGTTTGAGGGAAGTCTGGTGATCATGTCCCTGGTGAGTTTGAGGAAAGTGTGGTGATCAGGTCCCTGGTGAGTTTGAGGTAAGTGTGGTGATCAGGTCCCTGGTGAGTTTGAGGGAAGTGTGGTGATCATATCCCTGGTGAGTTTGAGGAAAGTGTGGTGATCAGGTCCCTGGTGAGTTTGAGGGAAGTGTGGTGATCAGGTCCCTGGAGAGTTTGAGGGAAGTGTGGTGATCAGGTCCCTGGTGCGTTTGAGGGAAGTGTGGTGATCAGGTCCCTGGTGAGTTTGAGGGAAGTGTGGTGATCGGGTCCCTGGTGAGTTTGAGGGAAGTGTGGTGATCAGGTCCCTGGTGAGTTTCAGGGAAGTGTGGTGATCAGGTCCCTGGTGAGTTTGAGGGAAGTCTGGTGATCATGTCCCTGGTGAGTTTGAGGAAAGTGTGGTGATCAGGTCCCTGGTGAGTTTGAGGGGTCTGGTGTTCGGGTACCTGGTGAGTTTGAGGGTAGTGTGGTGATCGGGTCCCTGGTGAGTTTGAGGAAAGTGTGGTGATCAGGTCCCTGGTGAGTTTGTGGGAAGTGTGGTGATAGGGTCCCTGGTGAGTTTGAGGGAAGTGTGGTGATCGGGTCCCTGGTGAGTTTGAGGGAAGTGTGGTGATCGGTCCCTGGTGAGTTTGAAGAAAGTGTGGTGATCAGGTCCCTGGTGAGTTTGAGGGAAGTGTGGTGATAGGGTCCCTGGTGAGTTTGAGGGAAGTGTGGTGATCGGTTCCCTGGTGAGTTTGAGGGAAGTGTGGTGATTGGGTCCCTGGTGAGTTTGAGGGAAGTGTGGTGATCGGGTCCCTGGTGAGTTTGAGGGAAGTGTGGTGATCAGGTCCCTGCTGAGTTTCAGGGAAGTGTGGTGATCAGGTCCCTGGTGAGTTTGACGGAAGTCTGGTGATCATGTCCATGGTGAGTTTGAGGAAAGTGTGGTGATCAGGTCCCTGGTGAGTTTGAGGTAAGTGTGGTGATCAGGTCCCTGGTGAGTTTGAGGGAAGTGTGGTGATCGGGTCCCTGGTGTGTTTGAGGAAAGTGTGGAGATCCGGTCCCTGGTGAGTTTGAGAGAAGTGTGGTGATCGGGTCCCTGGTGAGTTTGAGGGAAGTGTGGTGATGGGGTCCCTGGTGAGTTTGAGGGAAGTGTGGTGATCTGGTCCCTGGTGAGTTTGAGGGAAGTGTGGTGATCATGTCCCTGGTGAGTTTGAAGAAAGTGTGGTGATCAGGTCCCTGGTGAGTTTGAAGAAAGTGTACTGATCATGTCCCTGGTGAGTTTTAATGAAGTGTAGTGATCAGGTCCCTGGTGAGTTTGAGGGAAGCGTGGTGATCAGGTCCCTGGTGAGTTTGAGGGAAGTGTGGTGATCATGTCCCTGGTGAGTTTCAGGAAAGTGTGGTGATCAGGTCCCTGGTGAGTTTGAAGAAAGTGTAGTGATCATGCCCCTGGTGACTTTTAATGAAGTGTAGTGATCAGGTCCCTGGTGAATTTGAGGGAAGTGTGGTGATCAGGTCCCTGGTGAGCTTGTGGGAAGTGTGGTGATCAGGGCCCTGGTGAGTTTCAGGAAAGTGTGGTGATCAGGTCCCTGGTGAGTTTGAAGAAAGTGTAGTGATCATGTCCCTGGTGACATTTAATGTAGTGATCAGGTCCCTGGTGAGATTCAGGGAAGAGTGGTGATCAGGTCCCTGGTGAGTTTCAGGGAAGTGTAGTGATCAAGTCCCTGGTGAATTTGAGGGAAGTGTGGTGATCAGGTCCCTGGTGAGTTTGTGGGAAGTGTGGTGATCAGGTCCCTGGTGAGTTTGAGGGAAGTGTGGTGATCAGGTCCCTGGTGAGTTTGAGGGAAGTGTGGTGATCAGGTCCCTGGTGAGTTTGAGGGGTTTGGTGTTCGGGTCCCTGGTGAGTTTGAGGGTACTGTGGTGATCGGGTCCCTGGTGAGTTTGAGGAAAGTGTGGTGATCAGGTCCCTGGTGAGTTTGTGGGAAGTGTGGTGATAGGGTCCCTGGTGAGTTTGAGGGAAGTGTGGTGATCGGGTCCCTGGTGAGTTTGAGGGAAGTGTGGTGATCGGGTCCCTGGTGAGTTTGAGGGAAGTGTGGTGATCGGGTCCCTGGTGAGTTTGAGGGAAGTGTGGTGATCGGGTCCCTGGTGAGTTTCAGGGAAGTGTGGTGATCAGGTCCCTGGTGAGTTTGAGGGAAGTGTGGTGATCGGGTCCCTGGTGTGTTTGAGGAAAGTGTGGAGATCCGGCCCCGGTGAGTTTGAGGGAAGTGTGGTGATCGGGTCCCTGGTGAGTTTGAGGGAAGTGTGGTGATCGGGTCCCTAGTGAGTTTGAGGGAAGTGTGGTGATCATGTCCCTGGTGAGTTTGAGGAAAGTGTGGTGATCAGGTGCCTGCTGAGGTTGAAGAAAGTGTACCGATCATGTCCCTGGTGAGTTTTAATGAAGTGCAGTGATCAGGTCCCTGGTGAGATTGAGGGAAGCGTGGTGATCAGGTCCCTGGTGAGTTTGAGGGAAGTGTGGTGATCATGTCCCTGGTGAGTTTCAGGAAACTGTGGTGATCAGGTCCCTGGTGAGTTTGAAGAAAGTGTAGTGATCATGCCCCTGGTGACTTTTAATGAAGTGTACTGATCAGGTCCCTGGTGAATTTGAGGTAAGTGTGGTGATCAGGTCCCTGGTGAGTTTCAGGAAAGTGTGGTGATCAGGTCCCTGGTGAGTTTGAAGAAAGTGTAGTGATCATGTCCCTGGTGACATTTAATGTAGTGATCAGGTCCCTGGTGAGATTCAGGGAAGAGTGGTGATTAGGTCCCTGGTGAGTTTCAGGGAAATGTGGTGATCAGGTCCCTGGTGAGTTTGTGGGAAGTGTGGTGATCAGGTCCCTGGTGAGTTTGAGGGAAGTGTGGTGATCAGGTCCCTGGTGAGTTTGAGGGAAGTGTGGTGATCAGGTCCCTGGTGAGTTTGAGGGGTGTTGTGTTCGGGTCGCTGGTGAGTTTGAGGGTACTGTGGTGATCGGGTCCCTGGTGAGTTTGAGGAAAGTGTGGTGATCAGGTCCCTGGTGAGTTTGAGGGAAGTGTGGTGATCAGGTCCCTGGTGAGTTTGAGGGAAGTGTGGTGATCAGGTCCCTGGTGAGTTTGAGGGAAGTGTGGTGATCTGGTCCCTGGTGAGTTTAAGGGAAGTGTGGTGAACAGGTCCCTGGTGAGTTTGAGGGAAGTGTGGTGATCAGGTCCCTGGTGAGTTTGAGGGAAGTGTGGTGATCAGGTCCCTGGTGAGTTTGAAGGGAAGTGTGATCAGGTCCCTGGAGAGTTTGAGGGAAGTGTGGTTGATCAGGTCCCTGGTGAGTTTCAGAGAAGTGTGGTGATCATATCCCTGGTGAGTTTGAGGAAAGTGTGGTGATCAGGTCCCTGGTGAGTTTGTGGGAAGTGTGGTGATAGGGTCCCTGGTGAGTTTGAGGGAAGTGTGGTGATCGGGTCCCTGGTGAGTTTGAGGGAAGTGTGGTGATCGGGTCCCTGGTGAGTTTGAAGAAAGTGTGGTGATCAGGTCCCTGGTGAGTTTGAGGGAAATGTGGTGATAGGGTCCCTGGTGAGTTTGAGGGAAGTGTGGTGATCAGGTCCCTGGTGAGTTTGAGGGAAGTGTGGTGATCGGGTCCCTGGTGAGTTTGAGGGAAGTGTGGTGATCGGGTCCCTGGTGAGTTTGAGGGAAGTGTGGTGATCAGGTCCCTGGTGAGTTTCAGGGAAGTGTGGTGATCAGGTCCCTGGTGAGTTTGAGGGAAGTGTGGTGATCATGTCCCTGGTGAGTTTGAGGAAAGTGTGGTGATCAGGTCCCTGGTGAGTTTGAGGTAAGTGTGGTGATCAGGTCCCTGGTGAGTTTGAGGGAAGTGTGGTGATCGGGTCCCTGGTGTGTTTGAGGAAAGTGTGGAGATCCGGTCCCTGGTGAGTTTGAGGGAAGTATGGTGATTGGGTCCCTGGTGAGTTTGAGGGAAGTGTGGTGATCGGGTCCCTGGTGAGTTTGAGGGAAGTGTGGTGATCGGGTCCCTAGTGAGTTTGAGGGAAGTGTGGTGATCTGGTCCCTGGTGAGTTTGAGGGAAGTGTGGTGATCATGTCCCTGGTGAGTTTGAGGAAAGTGTGGTGATCAGGTCCCTGGTGAGTTTGAAGAAAGTGTACTGATCATGTCCCTGGTGAGTTTTAATGAAGTATAGTGATCAGGTCCCTGGTGAGTTTGAGGGAAGCGTGGTGATCAGGTCCCTGGTGAGTTTGAGGGAAGTGTGGTGATCATGTCCCTGGTGAGTTTCAGGAAAGTGTGGTGATCAGGTCCCTGGTGAGTTTGAAGAAAGTGTAGTGATCATGCCCCTGGTGACTTTTAATGAAGTGTAGTCATCAGGTCCCTGGTGAATTTGAGGGAAGTGTGGTGATCAGGTCCCTGGTGAGTTTGTGGGAAGTGTGGAGATCAGGTCCCTGGTGAGTTTCAGGAAAGTGTGGTGATCAGGTCCCTGGTGAGTTTGAAGAAAGTGTAGTGATCATGTCCCTGGTGACATTTAATGTAGTGATCAGGTCCCTGGTGAGATTCAGGGAAGAGTGGTGATCAGGTCCCTGGTGAGTTTCAGGGAAGTGTAGTGATCAAGTCTCTGGTGAATTTGAGGGAAGTGTGGTGATCTGGTCCCTGGTGAGTTTGTGTGAAGTGTGGTGATCAGGTCCCTGGTGAGTTTGAGGGAAGTGTGGTGATCAGGTCCCTGGTGAGTTTGAGGGAAGTGTGGTGATCAGGTCCCTGGTGAGTTTGAGGGTACTGTGGTGATCGGGTCCCTGGTGAGTTTGAGGAAAGTGTGGTGATCAGGTCCCTGGTGAGTTTGTGGGAAGTGTGGTGATAGGGTCCCTGGTGAGTTTGAGGGAAGTGTGGTGATCGTGTCCCTGGTGAGTTTGAGGGAAGTGTGGTGATCGGGTCCCTGGTGAGTTTGAGGGAAGTGTGGTGATCGGGTCCCTGGTGAGTTTGAGGGAAGAGTGGTGATCAGGTCCCTGGTGAGTTTCAGGGAAGTGTGGTGATCAGGTCCCTGGTGAGTTTGAGGGAAGAGTGGTGATCAGGTCCCTGGTGAGTTTCAGGGAAGTGTGGTGATCCGGTCCCTGGTGAGTTTGAGGGAAGTGTGGTGATCGGGTCCCTGGTGAGTTTGAGGGAAGTGTGGTGATCGGGTCCCTAGTGAGTTTGAGGGAAGTGTGGTGATCATGTCCCTGGTGAGTTTGAGGAAAGTGTGGTAATCAGGTCCCTGGTGAGTTTGAAGAAAGTGTACTGATCATGTCCCTGGTGAGTTTTAATGAAGTGTAGTGATCAGGTCCCTGGTGAGCTTTACTTAAGTGTGGTGATCAGGTCCCTGGTGAGTTTGAGGAAAGGGTGGTGACCATGTCCTGGGAGAGTTTCAGAGAAGTGTAGTGATCAGTTCCCTGGTGAGTTTGAGGGAAGTGTGGTGATCAGGTCCCTGGTGAGTTTCAGGGAAGTGTGGTGATCAGGTCCCTGGAGAGTTTCAGAGAAGAGTGGGGACCAGGTCTCTGGTGGGTTTGAGGGAAATGTGGTGATCAGGTCCGTGGTCAGTTTGAGGGAAGACTGGTAATTGGGTCCCTGATGAGTTTCAGGGAAGTGTGGTGATTGGATCCCTGGTGAGTTTGAGGGAAGTGTGGTGATCAGGTCCCTGGTGAGTTTGAGGGAAGTGTGGTGATCAGGTCCCTGGTGAGTTTCAGGGAAGTGTGGTGATCATGCCCCTGGTGAGTTTGAGGAAAGTGTGGAGATCAGGTCCCTGGTGAGTTTGAGGGAAGTGTGGTGATCAGGTCCCTGGTGCGTTTGAGGAAAGTGTGGAGATCCGGTCCCTGGTGAGTTTGAGGGAAGTGTGGTGATCGGGTCCCTGGTGAGTTTGAGGGAAGTGTGGTGATTGGGTCCCTAGTGAGTTTGAGGAAAGGGTGGTGACCATGTCCTGGGAGAGTTTCAGAGAAGTGTAGTGATCAGGTCCCTGGTGAGTTTGAAGAAAGTGTACTGATCATGTCCCTGGTGAGTTTTAATGAAGTGTAGTGATCAGGTCCCTGGTGAGCTTTACTTAAGTGTGGTGATCAGGTCCCTGGTGAGTTTGAGGAAAGGGTGGTGACCATGTCCTGGGAGAGTTTCAGAGAAGTGTAGTGATCAGGTCCCTGGTGAGTTTGAGGGAAGTGTGGTGATCAGGTCCCTGGTGAGTTTCAGGGAAGTGTGGTGATCAGGTCCCTGGAGAGTTTCAGAGAAGAGTGGGGACCAGGTCTCTGGTGGGTTTGAGGGAAATGTGGAGATCAGGTCCCTGGTCAGTTTGAGGGAAGTCTGGTAATTGGGTCCCTGATGAGTTTGAGGGAAGTGTGGTGATTGGATCCCTGGTGAGTTTGAGGGAAGTGTGGTGATCAGGTCCCTGGTGAGTTTGAGGGAAGTGTGGTGATCAGGTCCCTGGTGAGTTTCAGGGAAGTGTGGTGATCATGCCCCTGGTGAGTTTGAGGAAAGTGTGGAGATCAGGTCCCTGGTGATTTTGAGGAAAGTGTGGTGATCAGGTCCCTGGTGCGTTTGAGGAAAGTGTGGAGATCCGGTCCCTGGTGAGTTTGAGGGAAGTGTGGTGATCGGGTCCCTGCTGAGTTTGAGGGAAGTGTGGTGATCAGGTCCCTGGTGAGTTTCAGGGAAGTGTGGTGATCAGGTCCCTGGAGAGTTTCAGAGAAGAGTGGGGACCAGGTCTCTGGTGGGTTTGAGGGAAATGTGGTGATCAGGTCCGTGGTCAGTTTGAGGGAAGACTGGTAATTGGGTCCCTGATGAGTTTCAGGGAAGTGTGGTGATTGGATCCCTGGTGAGTTTGAGGGAAGTGTGGTGATCAGGTCCCTGGTGAGTTTGAGGGAAGTGTGGTGATCAGGTCCCTGGTGAGTTTCAGGGAAGTGTGGTGATCATGCCCCTGGTGAGTTTGAGGAAAGTGTGGAGATCCGGTCCCTGGTGAGTTTGAGGGAAGTGTGGTGATCGGGTCCCTGGTGAGTTTGAGGGAAGTGTGGTGATTGGGTCCCTAGTGAGTTTGAGGAAAGGGTGGTGACCATGTCCTGGGAGAGTTTCAGAGAAGTGTAGTGATCAGGTCCCTGGTGAGTTTGAAGAAAGTGTACTGATCATGTCCCTGGTGAGTTTTAATGAAGTGTAGTGATCAGGTCCCTGGTGAGCTTTACTTAAGTGTGGTGATCAGGTCCCTGGTGAGTTTGAGGAAAGGGTGGTGACCATGTCCTGGGAGAGTTTCAGAGAAGTGTAGTGATCAGGTCCCTGGTGAGTTTGAGGGAAGTGTGGTGATCAGGTCCCTGGTGAGTTTCAGGGAAGTGTGGTGATCAGGTCCCTGGAGAGTTTCAGAGAAGAGTGGGGACCAGGTCTCTGGTGGGTTTGAGGGAAATGTGGTGATCAGGTCCCTGGTCAGTTTGAGGGAAGTCTGGTAATTGGGTCCCTGATGAGTTTGAGGGAAGTGTGGTGATTGGATCCCTGGTGAGTTTGAGGGAAGTGTGGTGATCAGGTCCCTGGTGAGTTTGAGGGAAGTGTGGTGATCAGGTCCCTGGTGAGTTTCAGGGAAGTGTGGTGATCATGCCCCTGGTGAGTTTGAGGAAAGTGTGGAGATCAGGTCCCTGGTGATTTTGAGGGAAGTGTGGTGATCAGGTCCCTGGTGCGTTTGAGGAAAGTGTGGAGATCCGGTCCCTGGTGAGTTTGAGGGAAGTGTGGTGATCGGGTCCCTGCTGAGTTTGAGGGAAGTGTGGTGATCAGGTCCCTGGTGAGTTTCAGGGAAGTGTGGTGATCAGGTCCCTGGAGAGTTTCAGAGAAGAGTGGGGACCAGGTCTCTGGTGGGTTTGAGGGAAATGTGGTGATCAGGTCCGTGGTCAGTTTGAGGGAAGACTGGTAATTGGGTCCCTGATGAGTTTCAGGGAAGTGTGGTGATTGGATCCCTGGTGAGTTTGAGGGAAGTGTGGTGATCAGGTCCCTGGTGAGTTTGAGGGAAGTGTGGTGATCAGGTCCCTGGTGAGTTTCAGGGAAGTGTGGTGATCATGCCCCTGGTGAGTTTGAGGAAAGTGTGGAGATCAGGTCCCTGGTGAGTTTGAGGGAAGTGTGGTGATCAGGTCCCTGGTGCGTTTGAGGAAAGTGTGGAGATCCGGTCCCTGGTGAGTTTGAGGGAAGTGTGGTGATCGGGTCCCTGGTGAGTTTGAGGGAAGTGTGGTGATTGGGTCCCTAGAGAGTTTGAGGAAAGGGTGGTGACCATGTCCTGGGAGAGTTTCAGAGAAGTGTAGTGATCAGGTCCCTGGTGAGTTTGAAGAAAGTGTACTGATCATGTCCCTGGTGAGTTTTAATGAAGTGTAGTGATCAGGTCCCTGGTGAGCTTTACTTAAGTGTGGTGATCAGGTCCCTGGTGAGTTTGAGGAAAGGGTGGTGACCATGTCCTGGGAGAGGTTCAGAGAAGTGTAGTGATCAGGTCCCTGGTGAGTTTGAGGGAAGTGTGGTGATCAGGTCCCTGGTGAGTTTCAGGGAAGTGTGGTGATCAGGTCCCTGGAGAGTTTCAGAGAAGAGTGGGGACCAGGTCTCTGGTGGGTTTGAGGGAAATGTGGTGATCAGGTCCCTGGTCAGTTTGAGGGAAGTCTGGTAATTGGGTCCCTGATGAGTTTGAGGGAAGTGTGGTGATTGGATCCCTGGTGAGTTTGAGGGAAGTGTGGTGATCAGGTCCCTGGTGAGTTTGAGGGAAGTGTGGTGATCAGGTCCCTGGTGAGTTTCAGGGAAGTGTGGTGATCATGCCCCTGGTGAGTTTGAGGAAAGTGTGGAGATCAGGTCCCTGGTGAGTTTGAGGGAAGTGTGGTGATCAGGTCCCTGGTGCGTTTGAGGAAAGTGTGGAGATCCGGTCCTTGGTGAGTTTGAGGGAAGTGTGGTGATCGGGTCCCTGCTGAGTTTGAGGGAAGTGTGGTGATAGGGTCCCTGGTGAGTTTGAGGGAAGTGTGGTGATCGGGTCCCTGGTGAGTTTGAGGGAAGTGTGGTGATCGGGTCCCTGGTGAGTTTGAGGGAAGTGTGGTGATCGGGTCCCTGGTGAGTTTGAGGGAAGTGTGGTGATCAGGTCCCTGGTGAGTTTCAGGGAAGTGTGGTGATCAGGTCCCTGGTGAGTTTGAGGGAAGTGTGGTGATCATGTCCCTGGTGAGTTTGAGGAAAGTGTGGTGATCAGGTCCCTGGTGAGTTTGAGGGGTGTGGTGTTCGGGTCCCTGGTGAGTTTGAGGGTACTGTGGTGATCGGGTCCCTGGTGAGTTTGAGGAAAGTGTGGTGATCAGGTCCCTGGTGAGTTTGTGGGAGGTGTGGTGATAGGGTACCTGGTGAGTTTGAGGGAAGTGTGGTGATCGGGTCCCTGGTGAGTTTGAGGGAAGTGTGGTGATCGGGTCCCTGGTGAGTTTGAGGGAAGTGTGGTGATCGGGTCCCTGGTGAGTTTGAGGGAAGTGTGGTGATCAGGTCCCTGGTGAGTTTGAGAGAAGTGTGGTGATCAGGTCCCTGGTGAGTTTCAGGGAAGTGTGGTGATCATGTCCCTGGTGAGTTTGAGGAAAGTGTGGAGATCAGGTCCCTGGTGAGTTTGAGGGAAGTGTGGTGATCAGGTCCCTGGTGAGTTTCAGGGAAGTGTGGTGATCATGTCCCTGGTGAGTTTGAGGAAAGTGTGGAGATCAGGTCCCTGGTGAGTTTGAGGGAAGTGTGGTGATCGGGTCCCTGGTGTGTTTGAGGGAAGTGTGGTGATCGGGTCCCTGGTGAGTTTGAGGGAAGTGTGGTGATCGGGTCCCTGGTGAGTTTGAGGGAAGTGTGGTGATCGGGTCCCTGGTGAGTTTGAGGGAAGTGTGGTGATCAGGTCCCTGGTGAGTTTGAGAGAAGTGTGGTGATCAGGTCCCTGGTGAGTTTTAAGAAAGTGTACTGATCATGTCCCTGGTGAGTTTTAATGAAGTGTAGTGATCAGGTCCCTGGTGAGTTTGAGGGAAGTGTGGTGATCAGGTCCCTGGTGAGTTTCAGGGAAGTGTGGTGATCAGGTCCCTGGAGAGTTTCAGAGAAGAGTGGGGACCAGGTCTCTGGTGGGTTTGAGGGAAATGTGGTGATCAGGTCCCTGGTCAGTTTGAGGGAAGTCTGGTAATTGGGTCCCTGATGAGTTTGAGGGAAGTGTGGTGATTGGATCCCTGGTGAGTTTGAGGGAAGTGTGGTGATCAGGTCCCTGGTGAGTTTGAGGGAAGTGTGGTGATCAGGTCCCTGGTGAGTTTCAGGGAAGTGTGGTGATCATGCCCCTGGTGAGTTTGAGGAAAGTGTGGAGATCAGGTCCCTGGTGATTTTGAGGGAAGTGTGGTGATCAGGTCCCTGGTGCGTTTGAGGAAAGTGTGGAGATCCGGTCCCTGGTGAGTTTGAGGGAAGTGTGGTGATCGGGTCCCTGCTGAGTTTGAGGGAAGTGTGGTGATCAGGTCCCTGGTGAGTTTCAGGGAAGTGTGGTGATCAGGTCCCTGGAGAGTTTCAGAGAAGAGTGGGGACCAGGTCTCTGGTGGGTTTGAGGGAAATGTGGTGATCAGGTCCGTGGTCAGTTTGAGGGAAGACTGGTAATTGGGTCCCTGATGAGTTTCAGGGAAGTGTGGTGATTGGATCCCTGGTGAGTTTGAGGGAAGTGTGGTGATCAGGTCCCTGGTGAGTTTGAGGGAAGTGTGGTGATCAGGTCCCTGGTGAGTTTCAGGGAAGTGTGGTGATCATGCCCCTGGTGAGTTTGAGGAAAGTGTGGAGATCAGGTCCCTGGTGAGTTTGAGGGAAGTGTGGTGATCAGGTCCCTGGTGCGTTTGAGGAAAGTGTGGAGATCCGGTCCCTGGTGAGTTTGAGGGAAGTGTGGTGATCGGGTCCCTGGTGAGTTTGAGGGAAGTGTGGTGATTGGGTCCCTAGAGAGTTTGAGGAAAGGGTGGTGACCATGTCCTGGGAGAGTTTCAGAGAAGTGTAGTGATCAGGTCCCTGGTGAGTTTGAAGAAAGTGTACTGATCATGTCCCTGGTGAGTTTTAATGAAGTGTAGTGATCAGGTCCCTGGTGAGCTTTACTTAAGTGTGGTGATCAGGTCCGTGGTGAGTTTGAGGAAAGGGTGGTGACCATGTCCTGGGAGAGTTTCAGAGAAGTGTAGTGATCAGGTCCCTGGTGAGTTTGAGGGAAGTGTGGTGATCAGGTCCCTGGTGAGTTTCAGGGAAGTGTGGTGATCAGGTCCCTGGAGAGTTTCAGAGAAGAGTGGGGACCAGGTCTCTGGTGGGTTTGAGGGAAATGTGGTGATCAGGTCCCTGGTCAGTTTGAGGGAAGTCTGGTAATTGGGTCCCTGATGAGTTTGAGGGAAGTGTGGTGATTGGATCCCTGGTGAGTTTGAGGGAAGTGTGGTGATCAGGTCCCTGGTGAGTTTGAGGGAAGTGTGGTGATCAGGTCCCTGGTGAGTTTCAGGGAAGTGTGGTGATCATGCCCCTGGTGAGTTTGAGGAAAGTGTGGAGATCAGGTCCCTGGTGAGTTTGAGGGAAGTGTGGTGATCAGGTCCCTGGTGCGTTTGAGGAAAGTGTGGAGATCCGGTCCTTGGTGAGTTTGAGGGAAGTGTGGTGATCGGGTCCCTGCTGAGTTTGAGGGAAGTGTGGTGATAGGGTCCCTGGTGAGTTTGAGGGAAGTGTGGTGATCGGGTCCCTGGTGAGTTTGAGGGAAGTGTGGTGATCGGGTCCCTGGTGAGTTTGAGGGAAGTGTGGTGATCGGGTCCCTGGTGAGTTTGAGGGAAGTGTGGTGATCAGGTCCCTGGTGAGTTTCAGGGAAGTGTGGTGATCAGGTCCCTGGTGAGTTTGAGGGAAGTGTGGTGATCATGTCCCTGGTGAGTTTGAGGAAAGTGTGGTGATCAGGTCCCTGGTGAGTTTGAGGGGTGTGGTGTTCGGGTCCCTGGTGAGTTTGAGGGTACTGTGGTGATCAGGTCCCTGGTGAGTTTGAGGAAAGTGTGGTGATCAGGTCCCTGGTGAGTTTGTGGGAGGTGTGGTGATAGGGTACCTGGTGAGTTTGAGGGAAGTGTGGTGATCGGGTCCCTGGTGAGTTTGAGGGAAGTGTGGTGATCGGGTCCCTGGTGAGTTTGAGGGAAGTGTGGTGATCGGGTCCCTGGTGAGTTTGAGGGAAGTGTGGTGATCAGGTCCCTGGTGAGTTTGAGAGAAGTGTGGTGATCAGGTCCCTGGTGAGTTTCAGGGAAGTGTGGTGATCATGTCCCTGGTGAGTTTGAGGAAAGTGTGGAGATCAGGTCCCTGGTGAGTTTGAGGGAAGTGTGGTGATCAGGTCCCTGGTGAGTTTCAGGGAAGTGTGGTGATCATGTCCCTGGTGAGTTTGAGGAAAGTGTGGAGATCAGGTCCCTGGTGAGTTTGAGGGAAGTGTGGTGATCGGGTCCCTGGTGTGTTTGAGGAAAGTGTGGAGATCCGGTCCCCGGTGAGTTTGAGGGAAGTGTGGTGATCGGTTCCCTGGTGAGTTTGAGGGAAGTGTGGTGATCGGGTCCCTAGTGAGTTTGAGGGAAGTGTGGTGATCTGGTCCCTGGTGAGTTTGAGGGAAGTGTGGTGATCATGTCCCTGGTGAGTTTGAGGAAAGTGTGGTGATCAGGTCCCTGGTGAGTTTGAAGAAAGTGTACTGATCATGTCCCTGGTGAGTTTTAATGAAGTGTAGTGATCAGGTCCCTGGTGAGTTTGAGGGAAGTGTGGTGATCAGGTCCCTGGTGAGTTTCAGGGAAGTCTGGTGATCAGGTCCCTGGAGAGTTTCAGAGAAGAGTGGGGACCAGGTCTCTGGTGGGTTTGAGGGAAATGTGGTGATCAGGTCCCTGGTCAGTTTGAGGGAAGTGTGGTAATTGGGTCCCTGATGAGTTTGAGGAAAGTGTGGTGATCGGATCCCTGGTGAGTTTGAGGGAAGTGTGGTGATCAGGTCCCTGGTGAGTTTGAGGGAAGTGCGGTGATCAGGTCCCTGGTGAGTTTCAGGGAAGTGTGGTGATCATGTCCCTGGTGAGATGGAGGAATGTGTGGAGATCAGGTCCCTGGTGAGTTTGAGGGAAGTGTGGTGATCGGGTCCCTGGTGCGTTTGAGGAAAGTGTGGAGATCCGGTCCCTGGTGAGTTTGAGGGAAGTGTGGTGATCGGGTCCCTGGTGAGTTTTAATGAAGTGTAGTGATCAGGTCCCTGGTGAGTTTGAGGGAAGTGTGGTGATCAGGTCCCTGGTGAGTTTGAGGAAAGAGTAGTGATCAGGTCCCTGGTGAGCTTTACTTAAGTGTGGTGATCAGGTCCCTGGTGAGTTTGAGGAAAGTGTGGTGACCATGTCCTGGGAGAGTTTCAGAGAAGTGTGGTGATCAGGTCCCTGGTGAGTTTGAGGGAAGTGTGGTGATCAGCTCCCTGGTGAGTTTCAGGGAAGTGTGGTGATCAGGTCCCTGGAGAGTTTCAGAGAAGAGTGCGGACCAGGTCTCTGGTGGGTTTGAGGGAAATGTGGTGATCAGGTCCCTGGTCAGTTTGAGGGAAGTGTGGTAATTGGGTCCCTGATGAGTTTGAGGGAAGTGTGGTGATCGGATGCCTGGTGAGTTTGAGGGAATTGTGGTGATCGGGTCCCTGGTGAGTTTGAGGGAAGTGTGGTGATCGGGTCCCTGGTGTGTTTGAGTAAAGTGTGGAGATCCGGTCCCTGGTGAGTTTGAGGGAAGTGTGGTGATCAGGTCCCTGGTGAGTTTGAGGGAGGTGTGGTGATCGGGTCCCTAGTGAGTTTGAGGGCAGTGTGGTGATCTGGTCCCTGGTGAGTTTGAGGGAAGTGTGGTGATCGGGTCCCTGGTGTGTTTGAGGAAAGTGTGGAGATCCGGTCCCTGGTGAGTTTGAGGGAAGTGTGGTGATCGGGTCCCTGTTGAGTTTGAGGGAAGTGTGGTGATCGGGTCCCTGGTGAGTTTGAGGGAAGTGTGGTGATCGGGTCCCTAGTGAGTTTGAGGGAAGTGTGGTGATCTGGTCCCTGGTGAGTTTGAGGGAAGTGTGGTGATCATGTCCCTGGTGAGTTTGAGGAAAGTGTGGTGATCAGGTCCCTGGTGAGTTTGACGAAAGTGTACTGATCATGTCCCTGGTGAGTTTGTGGGAAGTGTGGTGATCGGGTCCCTGGTGAGTTTGAGGGAAGTGTGGTGATCATGTCCCTGGTGAGTTTGAGGAAAGTGTGGTGATCAGGTCCCTGGTGAGTTTGAGGGAAGTGTGGTGATCATGTCCCTGGTGAGTTTGAGGAAAGTGTGGTGATCAGGTCCCTGGTGAGTTTGAAGAAAGTGTACTGATCATGTCCCTGGTGAGTTTTAATGAAGTGTAGTGATCAGGTCCCTGGTGAGTTTGAGGGAAGTGTGGTGATCAGGTCCCTGGAGAGTTTCAGAGAAGAGTGGGGACCAGGTCTCTGGTGGGTTTGAGGGAAATGTGGTGATCAGGTCCCTGGTCAGTTTGAGGGAAGTGTGGTAATTGGGTCCCTGATGAGTTTGAGGAAAGTGTGGTGATCGGATCCCTGGTGAGTTTGAGGGAAGTGTGGTGATCAGGTCCCTGGTGAGTTTGAGGGAAGTGTGGTGATCAGGTCCCTGGTGAGTTTCAGGGAAGTGTGGTGATCATGTCCCTGGTGAGATGGAGGAAAGTGTGGAGATCAGGTCCCTGGTGAGTTTGTGGGAAGTGTGGTGATCGGGTCCCTGGTGTGTTTGAGGAAAGTGTGGAGATCCGGTCCCTGGTGAGTTTGAGGGAAGTGTGGTGATCGGGTCCCTGGTGAGTTTGAGGGAAGTGTGGTGATCGGGTCCCTAGTGAGTTTGAGGGAAGTGTGGTGATCTGGTCCCTGGTGAGTTTGAGGGAAGTGTGGTGATCGGGTCCCTGGTGTGTTTGAGGAAAGTGTGGAGATCCGGTCCCTGGTGAGTTTGAGGGAAGTGTGGTGATCGGGTCCCTGGTGAGTTTGAGGGAAGTGTGGTGATCGGGTCCCTGGTGAGTTTGAGGGAAGTGTGGTGATCGGGTCCCTAGTGAGTTTGAGGGAAGTGTGGTGATCTGGTCCCTGGTGAGTTTGAGGGAAGTGTGGTGATCATGTCCCTGGTGAGTTTGAGGAAAGTGTGGTGATCAGGTCCCTGGTGAGTTTGAAGAAAGTGTACTGATCATGTCCCTGGTGAGTTTGTGGGAAGTGTGGTGATAGGGTCCCTGGTGAGTTTGAGGGAAGTGTGGTGATCGGGTCCCTGGTGAGTTTGAGGGAAGTGTGGTGATCGGGTCCCTGGTGAGTTTGAGTGAAGTGTGGTGATCGGGTCCCTGGTGAGTTTGAGGGAAGTGTGGTGATCATGTCCCTGGTGATTTTGAGGGAAGTGTGGTGATCAGGTCCCTGGTGAGTTTCAGGGAAGTGTGGTGATCATGTCCCTGGTGAGTTTGAGGAAAGTGTGGAGATCAGGTCCCTGGTGAGTTTGAGGGAAGTGTGGTGATCGGGTCCCTGGTGTGTTTGAGGAAAGTGTGGAGATCCGGTCCCTGGTGAGTTTGAGGGAAGTGTGGTGATCGGGTCCCTGGTGAGTTTGAGGGAAGTGTGGTGATCGGGTCCCTAGTGAGTTTGAGGGAAGTGTGGTGATCTGGTCCCTGGTGAGTTTGAGGGAAGTGTGGTGATCATGTCCCTGGTGAGTTTGAGGAAAGTGTGGTGATCAGGTCCCTGGTGAGTTTGAAGAAAGTGTACTGATCATGTCCCTGGTGAGTTTTAATGAAGTGTAGTGATCAGGTCCCTGGTGAGTTTGAGGAAAGAGTAGTGATCAGGTCCCTGGTGAGCTTTACTTAAGTGTGGTGATCAGGTCCCTGGTGAGTTTGAGGAAAGTGTGGTGACCATGTCCTGGGAGAGTTTCAGAGAAGTGTGGTGATCAGGTCCCTGGTGAGTTTGAGGGAAGTGTGGTGATCAGCTCCCTGGTGAGTTTCAGGGAAGTGTGGTGATCAGGTCCCTGGAGAGTTTCAGAGAAGAGTGCGGACCAGTCTCTGGTGGGTTTGAGGGAAATGTGGTGATCAGGTCCCTGGTCAGTTTGAGGGAAGTGTGGTAATTGGGTCCCTGATGAGTTTGAGGGAAGTGTGGTGATCGGATCCCTGGTGAGTTTGAGGGAAGTGTGGTGATCGGGTCCCTGGTGAGTTTGAGGGAAGTGTGGTGATCGGGTCCCTGGTGTGTTTGAGGAAAGTGTGGAGATCCGGTCCCTGGTGAGTTTGAGGGAAGTGTGGTGATCGGGTCCCTGGTGAGTTTGAGGGAGGTGTGGTGATCGGGTCCCTAGTGAGTTTGAGGGAAGTGTGGTGATCATGTCCCTGGTGAGTTTGAGGAAAGTGTGGAGATCAGGTCCCTGGTGAATTTGAGGGAAGTGTGGTGATCGGGTCCCTGGTGTGTTTGTGGAAAGTGTGGAGATCCGGTCCCTGGTGAGTTTGAGGGAAGTGTGGTGATCGGTTCCCTGGTGAGTTTGAGGGAAGTGTGGTGATCGGGTCCCTAGTGAGTTTGAGGGAAGTGTGGTGATCTGGTCCCTGGTGAGTTTGAGGGAAGTGTGGTGATCATGTCCCTGGTGAGTTTGAGGAAAGTGTGGTGATCAGGTCCCTGGTGAGTTTGAACAAAGTGTACTGATCATGTCCCTGTTGAGTTTTAATGAAGTGTAGTGATCAGGTCCCTGGTGAGTTTGAGGGAAGTGTGGTGATCAGGTCCCTGGTGAGTTTCAGGGAAGTCTGGTGATCAGGTCCCTGGAGAGTTTCAGAGAAGAGTGGGGACCAGGTCTCTGGTGGGTTTGAGGGAAATGTGGTGATCAGGTCCCTGGTCAGTTTGAGGGAAGTGTGGTAATTGGGTCCCTGATGAGTTTGAGGAAAGTGTGGTGATCGGATCCCTGGTGAGTTTGAGGGAAGTGTGGTGATCAGGTCCCTGGTGAGTTTGAGGGAAGTGTGGTGATCAGGTCCCTGGTGAGTTTCAGGGAAGTGTGGTGATCATGTCCCTGGTGAGATGGAGGAAAGTGTGGAGATCAGGTCCCTGGTGAGTTTGAGGGAAGTGTGGTAATCGGGTCCCTGGTGTGTTTGAGGAAAGTGTGGAGATCCGGTCCCTGGTGAGTTTGAGGGAAGTGTGGTGATCGGGTCCCTGGTGAGTTTGAGGGAAGTGTGGTGATCGGGTCCCTAGTGAGTTTGAGGGAAGTGTGGTGATCTGGTCCCTGGTGAGTTTGAGGGAAGTGTGGTGATCGGGTCCCTGGTGTGTTTGAGGAAAGTGTGGAGATCCGGTCCCTGGTGAGTTTGAGGGAAGTGTGGTGATCGGGTCCCTGGTGAGTTTGAGGGAAGTGTGGTGATCGGGTCCCTGGTGAGTTTGAGGGAAGTGTGGTGATCGGATCCCTAGTGAGTTTGAGGGAAGTGTGGTGATCTGGTCCCTGGTGAGTTTGAGGGAAGTGTGGTGATCATGTCCCTGGTGAGTTTGAGGAAAGTGTGGTGATCAGGTCCCTGGTGAGTTTGAAGAAAGTGTACTGATCATGTCCCTGGTGAGTTTGTGGGAAGTGTGGTGATAGGGTCCCTGGTGAGTTTGAGGGAAGTGTGGTGATCGGGTCCCTGGTGAGTTTGAGGGAAGTGTGGTGATCGGGTCCCTGGTGAGTTTGAGTGAAGTGTGGTGATCGGGTCCCTGGTGAGTTTGAGGGAAGTGTGGTGATCATGTCCCTGGTGAGTTTGAGGGAAGTGTGGTGATCAGGTCCCTGGTGAGTTTGAGGGAAGTGTGGTGATCATGTCCCTGGTGAGTTTGAGGAAAGTGTGGAGATCAGGTCCCTGGTGAGTTTGAGGGAAGTGTGGTGATCGGGTCCCTGGTGTGTTTGAGGAAAGTGTGGAGATCCGGTCCCTGGTGAGTTTGAGGGAAGTGTGGTGATCGGGTCCCTGGTGAGTTTGAGGGAAGTGTGGTGATCGGGTCCCTAGTGAGTTTGAGGGAAGTGTGGTGATCTGGTCCCTGGTGAGTTTGAGGGAAGTGTGGTGATCATGTCCCTGGTGAGTTTGAGGAAAGTGTGGTGATCAGGTCCCTGGTGAGTTTGAAGAAAGTGTACTGATCATGTCCCTGGTGAGTTTTAATGAAGTGTAGTGATCAGGTCCCTGGTGAGTTTGAGGGAAGTGTGGTGATCAGGTCCCTGGTGAGTTTGAGGAAAGAGTAGTGATCAGGTCCCTGGTGAGCTTTACTTAAGTGTGGTGATCAGGTCCCTGGTGAGTTTGAGGAAAGTGTGGTGACCATGTCCTGGGAGAGTTTCAGAGAAGTGTGGTGATCAGGTCCCTGGTGAGTTTGAGGGAAGTGTGGTGATCAGCTCCCTGGTGAGTTTCAGGGAAGTGTGGTGATCAGGTCCCTGGAGAGTTTCAGAGAAGAGTGCGGACCAGGTCTCTGGTGGGTTTGAGGGAAATGTGGTGATCAGGTCCCTGGTCAGTTTGAGGGAAGTGTGGTAATTGGGTCCCTGATGAGTTTGAGGGAAGTGTGGTGATCGGATCCCTGGTGAGTTTGAGGGAAGTGTGGTGATCGGGTCCCTGGTGAGTTTGAGGGAAGTGTAGTGATCGGGTCCCTGGTGAGTTTGAGGAAAGTGTGGTGATCAGGTCCCTGGTGAGTTTGAAGAAAGTGTACTGATCATGTCCCTGGTGAGTTTTAATGAAGTGTAGTGATCAGGTCCCTGGTGAGTTTGAGGGAAGTGTGGTGATCAGGTCCCTGGTGAGTTTCAGGGAAGTCTGGTGATCAGGTCCCTGTTGAGTTTGAGGGAAGTGTGGTGATCGGGTCCCTGGTGAGTTTGAGGGAAGTGTGGTGATCGGGTCCCTAGTGAGTTTGAGGGAAGTGTGGTGATCTGGTCCCTGGTGAGTCTGAGGGAAGTGTGGTGATCATGTCCCTGGTGAGTTTGAGGAAAGTGTGGTGATCAGGTCCCTGGTGAGTTTGACGAAAGTGTACTGATCATGTCCCTGGTGAGTTTGTGGGAAGTGTGGTGATAGGGTCCCTGGTGAGTTTGAGGGAAGTGTGGTGATCGGGTCCCTGGTGAGTTTGAGGGAAGTGTGGTAATTGGGTCCCTGATGAGTTTGAGGAAAGTGTGGTGATCGGATCCCTGGTGAGTTTGAGGGAAGTGTGGTGATCAGGTCCCTGGTGAGTTTGAGGGAAGTGTGGTGATCAGGTCCCTGGTGAGTTTCAGGGAAGTGTGGTGATCATGTCCCTGGTGAGATGGAGGAAAGTGTGGAGATCAGGTCCCTGGTGAGTTTGAGGGAAGTGTGGTGATCGGGTCCCTGGTGTGTTTGAGGAAAGTGTGGAGATCCGGTCCCTGGTGAGTTTGAGGGAAGTGTGGTGATCGGGTCCCTGGTGAGTTTGAGGGAAGTGTGGTGATCGGGTCCCTAGTGAGTTTGAGGGAAGTGTGGTGATCTGGTCCCTGGTGAGTTTGAGGGAAGTGTGGTGATCGGGTCCCTGGTGTGTTTGAGGAAAGTGTGGAGATCCGGTCCCTGGTGAGTTTGAGGGAAGTGTGGTGATCGGGTCCCTGGTGAGTTTGAGGGAAGTGTGGTGATCGGGTCCCTAGTGAGTTTGAGGGAAGTGTGGTGATCTGGTCCCTGGTGAGTTTGAGGGAAGTGTGGTGATCATGTCCCTGGTGAGTTTGAGGAAAGTGTGGTGATCAGGTCCCTGGTGAGTTTGAAGAAAGTGTACTGATCATGTCCCTGGTGAGTTTGTGGGAAGTGTGGTGATAGGGTCCCTGGTGAGTTTGAGGGAAGTGTGGTGATCGGGTCCCTGGTGAGTTTGAGGGAAGTGTGGTGATCGGGTCCCTGGTGAGTTTGAGTGAAGTGTGGTGATCGGGTCCCTGGTGAGTTTGAGGGAAGTGTGGTGATCATGTCCCTGGTGAGTTTGAGGGAAGTGTGGTGATCAGGTCCCTGGTGAGTTTCAGGGAAGTGTGGTGATCAGGTCCCTGGTGAGTTTCAGGGAAGTGTGGAGATCAGGTCCCTGGTGAGTTTGAGGGAAGTGTGGTGATCGGGTCCCTGGTGTGTTTGAGGAAAGTGTGGAGATCCGGTCCCTGGTGAGTTTGAGGGAAGTGTGGTGATCGGGTCCCTGGTGAGTTTGAGGGAAGTGTGGTGATCGGGTCCCTAGTGAGTTTGAGGGAAGTGTGGTGATCTGGTCCCTGGTGAGTTTGAGGGAAGTGTGGTGATCATGTCCCTGGTGAGTTTGAGGAAAGTGTGGTGATCAGGTCCCTGGTGAGTTTTAAGAAAGTGTACTGATCATGTCCCTGGTGAGTTTTAATGAAGTGTAGTGATCAGGTCCCTGGTGAGTTTGAGGGAAGTGTGGTGATCAGGTCCCTGGTGAGTTTGAGGAAAGAGTAGTGATCAGGTCCCTGGTGAGCTTTACTTAAGTGTGGTGATCAGGTCCCTGGTGAGTTTGAGGGAAGTGTGGTGATCAGCTCCCTGGTGAGTTTCAGGGAAGTGTGGTGATCAGGTCCCTGGAGAGTTTCAGAGAAGAGTGCGGACCAGGTCTCTGGTGGGTTTGAGGGAAATGTGGTGATCAGGTCCCTGGTCAGTTTGAGGGAAGTGTGGTAATTGGGTCCCTGATGAGTTTGAGGGAAGTGTGGTGATCGGATCCCTGGTGAGTTTGAGGGAAGTGTGGTGATCGGGTCCCTGGTGAGTTTGAGGGAAGTGTGGTGATCGGGTCCCTGGTGTGTTTGAGGAAAGTGTGGAGATCCGGTCCCTGGTGAGTTTGAGGGAAGAGTGGTGATCGGGTCCCTGGTGAGTTTGAGGCAGGTGTGGTGATCGGGTCCCTAGTGAGTTTGAGGGAAGTGTGGTGATCTGGTCCCTGGTGAGTTTGAGGGAAGTGTGGTGATCGGGTCCCTAGTGAGTTTGAGGGAAGTGTGGTGATCTGGTCCCTGGTGAGTTTGAGGGAAGTGTGGTGATCATGTCCCTGGTGAGTTTGAGGAAAGTGTGGTGATCAGGTCCCTGGTGAGTTTGACGAAAGTGTACTGATCATGTCCCTGGTGAGTTTGAGGGAAGTGTGGTGATCGGGTCCCTGGTGAGTTTCAGGGAAGTGTGGTGATCATGCCCCTGGTGAGTTTGAGGAAAGTGTGGAGATCAGGTCCCTGGTGAGTTTGAGGGAAGTGTGGTGATCAGGTCCCTGGTGCGTTTGAGGAAAGTGTGGAGATCCGGTCCCTGGTGAGTTTGAGGGAAGTGTGGTGATCGGGTCCCTGGTGAGTTTGAGGGAAGTGTGGTGATTGGGTCCCTAGTGAGTTTGAGGAAAGGGTGGTGACCATGTCCTGGGAGAGTTTCAGAGAAGTGTAGTGATCAGGTCCCTGGTGAGTTTGAAGAAAGTGTACTGATCATGTCCCTGGTGAGTTTTAATGAAGTGTAGTGATCAGGTCCCTGGTGAGCTTTACTTAAGTGTGGTGATCAGGTCCCTGGTGAGTTTGAGGAAAGGGTGGTGACCATGTCCTGGGAGAGTTTCAGAGAAGTGTAGTGATCAGGTCCCTGGTGAGTTTGAGGGAAGTGTGGTGATCAGGTCCCTGGTGAGTTTCAGGGAAGTCTGGTGATCAGGTCCCTGGAGAGTTTCAGAGAAGAGTGGGGACCAGGTCTCTGGTGGGTTTGAGGGAAATGTGGTGATCAGGTCCCTGGGTCAGTTTGAGGGAAGTCTGGTAATTGGGTCCCTGATGAGTTTGAGGGAAGTGTGGTGATCAGGTCCCTGGTGAGTTTGAGGGAAGTGTGGTGATCAGGTCCCTGATGAGTTTCAGGGAAGTGTGGTGATCATGCCCCTGGTGAGTTTGAGGAAAGTGTGGAGATCAGGTCCCTGGTGAGTTTGAGGGAAGTGTGGTGATCAGGTCCCTGGTGCGTTTGAGGAAAGTGTGGAGATCCGGTCCCTGGTGAGTTTGAGGGAAGTGTGGTGATCGGGTCCCTGCTGAGTTTGAGGGAAGTGTGGTGATAGGGTCCCTGGTGAGTTTGAGGGAAGTGTGGTGATTGGGTCCCTGGTGAGTTTGAGGGAAGTGTGGTGATCGGGTCCCTGGTGAGTTTGAGGGAAGTGTGGTGATCAGGTCCCTG
The DNA here is from genome assembly GCF_030144855.1 of Hypanus sabinus. Taxonomy (NCBI): domain Eukaryota; kingdom Metazoa; phylum Chordata; class Chondrichthyes; order Myliobatiformes; family Dasyatidae; genus Hypanus; species Hypanus sabinus. The sequence continues at coordinate 60,579,829 of NC_082727.1, read as the reverse complement.
GTGAGTTTGACGAAAGTGTACTGATCATGTCCCTGGTGAGTTTGTGGGAAGTGTGGTGATAGGGTCCCTGGTGAGTTTGTGGGAAGTGTGGTGATCGGGTCCCTGGTGAGTTTGAGGGAAGTGTGGTAATTGGGTCCCTGATGAGTTTGAGGAAAGTGTGGTGATCGGATCCCTGGTGAGTTTGAGGGAAGTGTGGTGATCAGGTCCCTGGTGAGTTTGAGGGAAGTGTGGTGATCAGGTCCCTGGTGAGTTTCAGGGAAGTGTGGTGATCATGTCCCTGGTGAGATGGAGGAAAGTGTGGAGATCAGGTCCCTGGTGAGTTTGAGGGAAGTGTGGTGATCGGGTCCCTGGTGTGTTTGAGGAAAGTGTGGAGATCCGGTCCCTGGTGAGTTTGAGGGAAGTGTGGTGATCGGGTCCCTGGTGAGTTTGAGGGAAGTGTGGTGATCGGGTCCCTAGTGAGTTTGAGGGAAGTGTGGTGATCTGGTCCCTGGTGAGTTTGAGGGAAATGTGGTGATCGGGTCCCTGGTGTGTTTGAGGAAAGTGTGGAGATCCGGTCCCTGGTGAGTTTGAGGGAAGTGTGGTGATCGGGTCCCTGTTGAGTTTGAGGGAAGTGTGGTGATCGGGTCCCTGGTGAGTTTGAGGGAAGTGTGGTGATCGGGTCCCTAGTGAGTTTGAGGGAAGTGTGGTGATCTGGTCCCTGGTGAGTTTGAGGGAAGTGTGGTGATCATGTCCCTGGTGAGTTTGAGGAAAGTGTGGTGATCAGGTCCCTGGTGAGTTTGAAGAAAGTGTACTGATCATGTCCCTGGTGAGTTTGTGGGAAGTGTGGTGATAGGGTCCCTGGTGAGTTTGAGGGAAGTGTGGTGATCGGGTCCCTGGTGAGTTTGAGGGAAGTGTGGTGATCGGGTCCCTGGTGAGTTTGAGTGAAGTGTGGTGATCGGGTCCCTGGTGAGTTTGAGGGAAGTGTGGTGATCATGTCCCTGGTGAGTTTGAGGGAAGTGTGGTGATCAGGTCCCTGGTGAGTTTCAGGGAAGTGTGGTGATCAGGTCCCTGGTGAGTTTCAGGGAAGTGTGGAGATCAGGTCCCTGGTGAGTTTGAGGGAAGTGTGGTGATCGGGTCCCTGGTGTGTTTGAGGAAAGTGTGGAGATCCGGTCCCTGGTGAGTTTGAGGGAAGTGTGGTGATCGGGTCCCTGGTGAGTTTGAGGGAAGTGTGGTGATCGGGTCCCTAGTGAGTTTGAGGGAAGTGTGGTGATCTGGTCCCTGGTGAGTTTGAGGGAAGTGTGGTGATCATGTCCCTGGTGAGTTTGAGGAAAGTGTGGTGATCAGGTCCCTGGTGAGTTTGAAGAAAGTGTACTGATCATGTCCCTGGTGAGTTTTAATGAAGTGTAGTGATCAGGTCCCTGGTGAGTTTGAGGGAAGTGTGGTGATCAGGTCCCTGGTGAGTTTGAGGAAAGAGTAGTGATCAGGTCCCTGGTGAGCTTTACTTAAGTGTGGTGATCAGGTCCCTGGTGAGTTTGAGGAAAGTGTGGTGACCATGTCCTGGGAGAGTTTCAGAGAAGTGTGGTGATCAGGTCCCTGGTGAGTTTGAGGGAAGTGTGGTGATCAGCTCCCTGGTGAGTTTCAGGGAAGTGTGGTGATCAGGTCCCTGGAGAGTTTCAGAGAAGAGTGCGGACCAGGTCTCTGGTGGGTTTGAGGGAAATGTGGTGATCAGGTCCCTGGTCAGTTTGAGGGAAGTGTGGTAATTGGGTCCCTGATGAGTTTGAGGGAAGTGTGGTGATCGGATCCCTGGTGAGTTTGAGGGAAGTGTGGTGATCGGGTCCCTGGTGAGTTTGAGGGAAGTGTGGTGATCGGGTCCCTGGTGTGTTTGAGGAAAGTGTGGAGATCCGGTCCCTGGTGAGTTTGAGGGAAGTGTGGTGATCGGGTCCCTGGTGAGTTTGAGGGAGGTGTGGTGATCGGGTCCCTAGTGAGTTTGAGGGAAGTGTGGTGATCTGGTCCCTGGTGAGTTTGAGGGATGTGTGGTGAGCGGGTCCCTGGTGTGTTTGAGGAAAGTGTGGAGATCCGGTCCCTGGTGAGTTTGAGGGAAGTGTGGTGATCGGGTCCCTGTTGAGTTTGAGGGAAGTGTGGTGATCGGGTCCCTGGTGAGTTTGAGGGAAGTGTGGTGATCGGGTCCCTAGTGAGTTTGAGGGAAGTGTGGTGATCTGGTCCCTGGTGAGTTTGAGGGAAGTGTGGTGATCATGTCCCTGGTGAGTTTGAGGAAAGTGTGGTGATCAGGTCCCTGGTGAGTTTGACGAAAGTGTACTGATCATGTCCCTGGTGAGTTTGAGGGAAGTGTGGTGATCGGGTCCCTGGTGAGTTTGAGGGAAGTGTGGTGATCAGGTCCCTGGTGAGTTTCAGGGAAGTGTGGTGATCATGCCCCTGGTGAGTTTGAGGAAAGTGTGGAGATCAGGTCCCTGGTGAGTTTGAGGGAAGTGTGGTGATCAGGTCCCTGGTGCGTTTGAGGAAAGTGTGGAGATCCGGTCCCTGGTGAGTTTGAGGGAAGTGTGGTGATCGGGTCCCTGGTGAGTTTGAGGGAAGTGTGGTGATTGGGTCCCTTGTGAGTTTGAGGAAAGGGTGGTGACCATGTCCTGGGAGAGTTTCAGAGAAGTGTAGTGATCAGGTCCCTGGTGAGTTTGAAGAAAGTGTACTGATCATGTCCCTGGTGAGTTTTAATGAAGTGTAGTGATCAGGTCCCTGGTGAGCTTTACTTAAGTGTGGTGATCAGGTCCCTGGTGAGTTTGAGGAAAGGGTGGTGACCATGTCCTGGGAGAGTTTCAGAGAAGTGTAGTGATCAGGTCCCTGGTGAGTTTGAGGGAAGTGTGGTGATCAGGTCCCTGGTGAGTTTCAGGGAAGTCTGGTGATCAGGTCCCTGGAGAGTTTCAGAGAAGAGTGGGGACCAGGTCTCTGGTGGGTTTGAGGGAAATGTGGTGATCAGGTCTCTGGTCAGTTTGAGGGAAGTCTGGTAATTGGGTCCCTGATGAGTTTGAGGGAAGTGTGGTGATCAGGTCCCTGGTGAGTTTGAGGGAAGTGTGGTGATCAGGTCCCTGATGAGTTTCAGGGAAGTGTGGTGATCATGCCCCTGGTGAGTTTGAGGAAAGTGTGGAGATCAGGTCCCTGGTGAGTTTGAGGGAAGTGTGGTGATCAGGTCCCTGGTGCGTTTGAGGAAAGTGTGGAGATCCGGTCCCTGGTGAGTTTGAGGGAAGTGTGGTGATCGGGTCCCTGCTGAGTTTGAGGGAAGTGTGGTGATAGGGTCCCTGGTGAGTTTGAGGGAAGTGTGGTGATTGGGTCCCTGGTGAGTTTGAGGGAAGTGTGGTGATCGGGTCCCTGGTGAGTTTGAGGGAAGTGTGGTGATCGGGTCCCTGGTGAGTTTGAGGGAAGTGTGGTGATCAGGTCCCTGGTGAGTTTCAGGGAAGTGTGGTGATCAGGTCCCTGTTGAGTTTGAGGGAAGTGTGGTGATCATGTCCCTGGTGAGTTTGAGGAAAGTGTGGTGATCAGGTCCCTGGTGAGTTTGAGGGGTGTGGTGTTCGGGTCCCTGGTGAGTTTGAGTGTACTGTGGTGATCGGGTCCCTGGTGAGTTTGAGGAAAGTGTGGTGATCAGGTCCCTGGTGAGTTTGTGGGAAGTGTGGTGATAGGGTCCCTGGTGAGTTTGAGGGAAGTGTGGTGATCGGGTACCTGGTGAGTTTGAGGGAAGTGTGGTGATCGGGTCCCTGGTGAGTTTGAGGGAAGTGTGGTGATCGGGTCCCTGGTGAGTTTGAGGGAAGTGTGGTGATCAGGTCCCTGGTGAGTTTGAGAGAAGTGTGGTGATCAGGTCCCTGGTGAGTTTCAGGGAAGTGTGGTGATCATGTCCCTGGTGAGTTTGAGGAAAGTGTGGAGATCAGGTCCCTGGTGAGTTTGAGGGAAGTGTGGTGATCAGGTCCCTGGTGAGTTTCAGGGAAGTGTGGTGATCACGTCCCTGGTGAGTTTGAGGAAAGTGTGGAGATCAGGTCCCTGGTGAGTTTGAGGGAAGTGTGGTGATCGGGTCCCTGGTGTGTTTGAGGAAAGTGTGGAGATCCGGTCCCTGGTGAGTTTGAGGGAAGTGTGGTGATCGGTTCCCTGGTGAGTTTGAGGGAAGTGTGGTGATCGGGTCCCTAGTGAGTTTGAGGGAAGTGTGGTGATCTGGTCCCTGGTGAGTTTGAGGGAAGTGTGGTGATCATGTCCCTGGTGAGTTTGAGGAAAGTGTGGTGATCAGGTCCCTGGTGAGTTTGAAGAAAGTGTACTGATCATGTCCCTGGTGAGTTTTAATGAAGTGTAGTGATCAGGTCCCTGGTGAGTTTGAGGGAAGTGTGGTGATCAGGTCCCTGGTGAGTTTCAGGGAAGTGTGGTGATCAGGTCCCTGGAGAGTTTCAGAGAAGAGTGGGGACCAGGTCTCTGGTGGGTTTGAGGGAAATGTGGTGATCAGGTCCCTGGTCAGTTTGAGGGAAGTGTGGTAATTGGGTCCCTGATGAGTTTGAGGAAAGTGTGGTGGTCGGATCCCTGGTGAGTTTGAGGGAAGTGTGGTGATCAGGTCCCTGGTGAGTTTGAGGGAAGTGTGGTGATCAGGTCCCTGGTGAGTTTCAGGGAAGTGTGGTGATCATGTCCCTGGTGAGTTTGAGGAAAGTGTGGAGATCAGGTCCCTGGTGAGTTTGAGGGAAGTGTGGTGATCGGGTCCCTGGTGTGTTTGAGGAAAGTGTGGAGATCCGGTCCCTGGTGAGTTTGAGGGAAGTGTGGTGATCGGGTCCCTAGTGAGTTTGAGGGAAGTGTGGTGATCTGGTCCCTGGTGAGTTTGAGGGAAGTGTGGTGATCGTGTCCCTGGTGTGTTTGAGGAAAGTGTGGAGATCCGGTCCCTGGTGAGTTTGAGGGAAGTGTGGTGATCGGGTCCCTGGTGAGTTTGAGGGAAGTGTGGTGATCGGGTCCCTGGTGAGTTTGAGGGAAGTGTGGTGATCGGGTCCCTAGTGAGTTTGAGGGAAGTGTGGTGATCTGGTCCCTGGTGAGTTTGAGGGAAGTGTGGTGATCGGGTCCCTGGTGTGTTTGAGGAAAGTGTGGAGATCCGGTCCCTGGTGAGTTTAAGGGAAGTGTGGTGATCGGGTCCCTGGTGAGTTTGAGGGAAGTGTGGTGATCGGGTCCCTGGTGAGTTTGAGGGAAGTGTGGTGATCGGGTCCCTAGTGAGTTTGAGGGAAGTGTGGTGATCTGGTCCCTGGTGAGTTTGAGGGAAGTGTGGTGATCATGTCCCTGGTGAGTTTGAGGAAAGTGTGGTGATCAGGTCCCTGGTGAGTTTGAAGAAAGTGTACTGATCATGTCCCTGGTGAGTTTGTGGGAAGTGTGGTGATAGGGTCCCTGGTGAGTTTGAGGGAAGTGTGGTGATCGGGTCCCTGGTGAGTTTGAGGGAAGTGTGGTGATCGGGTCCCTGGTGAGTTTGAGTGAAGTGTCGTGATCGGGTCCCTGGTGAGTTTGAGGGAAGTGTGGTGATCATGTCCCTGGTGAGTTTGAGGGAAGTGTGGTGATCAGGTCCCTGGTGAGTTTCAGGGAAGTGTGGTGATCATGTCCCTGGTGAGTTTGAGGAAAGTGTGGAGATCAGGTCCCTGGTGAGTTTGAGGGAAGTGTGGTGATCCGGTCCCTGGTGAGTTTGAGGGAAGTGTGGTGATCGGGTCCCTGGTGAGTTTGAGGGAAGTGTGGTGATCGGGTCCCTAGTGAATTTGAGGGAAGTGTGGTGATCTGGTCCCTGGTGAGTTTGAGGGAAGTGTGGTGATCATGTCCCTGGTGAGTTTGAGGAAAGTGTGGTGATCAGGTCCCTGGTGAGTTTGAAGAAAGTGTACTGATCATGTCCCTGGTGAGTTTTAATGAAGTGTAGTGATCAGGTCCCTGGTGAGTTTGAGGGAAGTGTGGTGATCAGGTCCCTGGTGAGTTTGAGGAAAGAGTAGTGATCAGGTCCCTGGTGAGCTTTACTTAAGTGTGGTGATCAGGTCCCTGGTGAGTTTGAGGAAAGTGTGGTGACCATGTCCTGGGAGAGTTTCAGAGAAGTGTGGTGATCAGGTCCCTGGTGAGTTTGAGGGAAGTGTGGTGATCAGCTCCCTGGTGAGTTTCAGGGAAGTGTGGTGATCAGGTCCCTGGAGAGTTTCAGAGAAGAGTGCGGACCAGGTCTCTGGTGGGTTTGAGGGAAATGTGGTGATCAGGTCCCTGGTGAGTTTGAGGGAAGTGTGGTGATCGGGTCCCTGGTGTGTTTGAGGAAAGTGTGGAGATCCGGTCCCTGGTGAGTTTGAGGGAAGTGTGGTGATCGGTTCCCTGGTGAGTTTGAGGGAAGTGTGGTGATCGGGTCCCTAGTGAGTTTGAGGGAAGTGTGGTGATCTGGTCCCTGGTGAGTTTGAGGGAAGTGTGGTGATCATGTCCCTGGTGAGTTTGAGGAAAGTGTGGTGATCAGGTCCCTGGTGAGTTTGAAGAAAGTGTACTGATCATGTCCCTGGTGAGTTTTAATGAAGTGTAGTGATCAGGTCCCTGGTGAGTTTGAGGGAAGTGTGGTGATCAGGTCCCTGGTGAGTTTCAGGGAAGTGTGGTGATCAGGTCCCTGGAGAGTTTCAGAGAAGAGTGGGGACCAGGTCTCTGGTGGGTTTGAGGGAAATGTGGTGATCAGGTCCCTGGTCAGTTTGAGGGAAGTGTGGTAATTGGGTCCCTGATGAGTTTGAGGAAAGTGTGGTGGTCGGATCCCTGGTGAGTTTGAGGGAAGTGTGGTGATCAGGTCCCTGGTGAGTTTGAGGGAAGTGTGGTGATCAGGTCCCTGGTGAGTTTCAGGGAAGTGTGGTGATCATGTCCCTGGTGAGTTTGAGGAAAGTGTGGAGATCAGGTCCCTGGTGAGTTTGAGGGAAGTGTGGTGATCGGGTCCCTGGTGTGTTTGAGGAAAGTGTGGAGATCCGGTCCCTGGTGAGTTTGAGGGAAGTGTGGTGATCGGGTCCCTAGTGAGTTTGAGGGAAGTGTGGTGATCTGGTCCCTGGTGAGTTTGAGGGAAGTGTGGTGATCGTGTCCCTGGTGTGTTTGAGGAAAGTGTGGAGATCCGGTCCCTGGTGAGTTTGAGGGAAGTGTGGTGATCGGGTCCCTGGTGAGTTTGAGGGAAGTGTGGTGATCGGGTCCCTGGTGAGTTTGAGGGAAGTGTGGTGATCGGGTCCCTAGTGAGTTTGAGGGAAGTGTGGTGATCTGGTCCCTGGTGAGTTTGAGGGAAGTGTGGTGATCGGGTCCCTGGTGTGTTTGAGGAAAGTGTGGAGATCCGGTCCCTGGTGAGTTTAAGGGAAGTGTGGTGATCGGGTCCCTGGTGAGTTTGAGGGAAGTGTGGTGATCGGGTCCCTGGTGAGTTTGAGGGAAGTGTGGTGATCGGGTCCCTAGTGAGTTTGAGGGAAGTGTGGTGATCTGGTCCCTGGTGAGTTTGAGGGAAGTGTGGTGATCATGTCCCTGGTGAGTTTGAGGAAAGTGTGGTGATCAGGTCCCTGGTGAGTTTGAAGAAAGTGTACTGATCATGTCCCTGGTGAGTTTGTGGGAAGTGTGGTGATAGGGTCCCTGGTGAGTTTGAGGGAAGTGTGGTGATCGGGTCCCTGGTGAGTTTGAGGGAAGTGTGGTGATCGGGTCCCTGGTGAGTTTGAGTGAAGTGTCGTGATCGGGTCCCTGGTGAGTTTGAGGGAAGTGTGGTGATCATGTCCCTGGTGAGTTTGAGGGAAGTGTGGTGATCAGGTCCCTGGTGAGTTTCAGGGAAGTGTGGTGATCATGTCCCTGGTGAGTTTGAGGAAAGTGTGGAGATCAGGTCCCTGGTGAGTTTGAGGGAAGTGTGGTGATCCGGTCCCTGGTGAGTTTGAGGGAAGTGTGGTGATCGGGTCCCTGGTGAGTTTGAGGGAAGTGTGGTGATCGGGTCCCTAGTGAATTTGAGGGAAGTGTGGTGATCTGGTCCCTGGTGAGTTTGAGGGAAGTGTGGTGATCATGTCCCTGGTGAGTTTGAGGAAAGTGTGGTGATCAGGTCCCTGGTGAGTTTGAAGAAAGTGTACTGATCATGTCCCTGGTGAGTTTTAATGAAGTGTAGTGATCAGGTCCCTGGTGAGTTTGAGGGAAGTGTGGTGATCAGGTCCCTGGTGAGTTTGAGGAAAGAGTAGTGATCAGGTCCCTGGTGAGCTTTACTTAAGTGTGGTGATCAGGTCCCTGGTGAGTTTGAGGAAAGTGTGGTGACCATGTCCTGGGAGAGTTTCAGAGAAGTGTGGTGATCAGGTCCCTGGTGAGTTTGAGGGAAGTGTGGTGATCAGCTCCCTGGTGAGTTTCAGGGAAGTGTGGTGATCAGGTCCCTGGAGAGTTTCAGAGAAGAGTGCGGACCAGGTCTCTGGTGGGTTTGAGGGAAATGTGGTGATCAGGTCCCTGGTCAGTTTGAGGGAAGTGTGGTAATTGGGTCCCTGATGAGTTTGAGGGAAGTGTGGTGATCGGATCCCTGGTGAGTTTGAGGGAAGTGTGGTGATCGGGTCCCTGGTGAGTTTGAGGGAAGTGTGGTGATCTGGTCCCTGGTGAGTTTCAGGGAAGTGTGGTGATCAGGTCCCTGTTGAGTTTGAGGGAAGTGTGGTGATCATGTCCCTGGTGAGTTTGAGGAAAGTGTGGTGATCAGGTCCCTGGTGAGTTTGAGGGGTGTGGTGTTCGGGTCCCTGGTGAGTTTGAGTGTACTGTGGTGATCGGGTCCCTGGTGAGTTTGAGGAAAGTGTGGTGATCAGGTCCCTGGTGAGTTTGTGGGAAGTGTGGTGATAGGGTCCCTGGTGAGTTTGAGGGAAGTGTGGTGATCGGGTCCCTGGTGAGTTTGAGGGAAGTGTGGTGATCGGGTCCCTGGTGAGTTTGAGGGAAGTGTGGTGATCGGGTCCCTGGTGAGTTTGAGGGAAGTGTGGTGATCAGGTCCCTGGTGAGTTTGAGAGAAGTGTGGTGATCAGGTCCCTGGTGAGTTTCAGGGAAGTGTGGTGATCATGTCCCTGGTGAGTTTGAGGAAAGTGTGGAGATCAGGTCCCTGGTGAGTTTGAGGGAAGTGTGGTGATCAGGTCCCTGGTGAGTTTCAGGGAAGTGTGGTGATCATGTCCCTGGTGAGTTTGAGGAAAGTGTGGAGATCAGGTCCCTGGTGAGTTTGAGGGAAGTGTGGTGATCGGGTCCCTGGTGTGTTTGAGGAAAGTGTGGAGATCCGGTCCCTGGTGAGTTTGAGGGAAGTGTGGTGATCGGTTCCCTGGTGAGTTTGAGGGAAGTGTGGTGATCGGGTCCCTAGTGAGTTTGAGGGAAGTGTGGTGATCTGGTCCCTGGTGAGTTTGAGGGAAGTGTGGTGATCATGTCCCTGGTGAGTTTGAGGAAAGTGTGGTGATCAGGTCCCTGGTGAGTTTGAAGAAAGTGTACTGATCATGTCCCTGGTGAGTTTTAATGAAGTGTAGTGATCAGGTCCCTGGTGAGTTTGAGGGAAGTGTGGTGATCAGGTCCCTGGTGAGTTTCAGGGAAGTGTGGTGATCAGGTCCCTGGAGAGTTTCAGAGAAGAGTGGGGACCAGGTCTCTGGTGGGTTTGAGGGAAATGTGGTGATCAGGTCCCTGGTCAGTTTGAGGGAAGTGTGGTAATTGGGTCCCTGATGAGTTTGAGGAAAGTGTGGTGATCGGATCCCTGGTGAGTTTGAGGGAAGTGTGGTGATCAGGTCCCTGGTGAGTTTGAGGGAAGTGTGGTGATCAGGTCCCTGGTGAGTTTCAGGGAAGTGTGGTGATCATGTCCCTGGTGAGTTTGAGGAAAGTGTGGAGATCAGGTCCCTGGTGAGTTTGAGGGAAGTGTGGTGATCGGGTCCCTGGTGTGTTTGAGGAAAGTGTGGAGATCCGGTCCCTGGTGAGTTTGAGGGAAGTGTGGTGATCGGGTCCCTAGTGAGTTTGAGGGAAGTGTGGTGATCTGGTCCCTGGTGAGTTTGAGGGAAGTGTGGTGATCGGGTCCCTGGTGTGTTTGAGGAAAGTGTGGAGATCCGGTCCCTGGTGAGTTTGAGGGAAGTGTGGTGATCGGGTCCCTGGTGAGTTTGAGGGAAGTGTGGTGATCGGGTCCCTGGTGAGTTTGAGGGAAGTGTGGTGATCGGGTCCCTAGTGAGTTTGAGGGAAGTGTGGTGATCTGGTCCCTGGTGTGTTTGAGGGAAGTGTGGTGATCGGGTCCCTGGTGTGTTTGAGGAAAGTGTGGAGATCCGGTCCCTGGTGAGTTTAAGGGAAGTGTGGTGATCGGGTCCCTGGTGAGTTTGAGGGAAGTGTGGTGATCGGGTCCCTGGTGAGTTTGAGGGAAGTGTGGTGATCGGGTCCCTAGTGAGTTTGAGGGAAGTGTGGTGATCTGGTCCCTGGTGAGTTTGAGGGAAGTGTGGTGATCATGTCCCTGGTGAGTTTGAGGAAAGTGTGGTGATCAGGTCCCTGGTGAGTTTGAAGAAAGTGTACTGATCATGTCCCTGGTGAGTTTGTGGGAAGTGTGGTGATAGGGTCCCTGGTGAGTTTGAGGGAAGTGTGGTGATCGGGTCCCTGGTGAGTTTGAGGGAAGTGTGGTGATCGGGTCCCTGGTGAGTTTGAGTGAAGTGTGGTGATCGGGTCCCTGGTGAGTTTGAGGGAAGTGTGGTGATCATGTCCCTGGTGAGTTTGAGGGAAGTGTGGTGATCAGGTCCCTGGTGAGTTTCAGGGAAGTGTGGTGATCATGTCCCTGGTGAGTTTGAGGAAAGTGTGGAGATCAGGTCCCTGGTGAGTTTGAGGGAAGTGTGGTGATCCGGTCCCTGGTGAGTTTGAGGGAAGTGTGGTGATCGGGTCCCTGGTGAGTTTGAGGGAAGTGTGGTGATCATGTCCCTGGTGAGTTTGAGGAAAGTGTGGTGATCAGGTCCCTGGTGAGTTTGAAGAAAGTGTACTGATCATGTCCCTGGTGAGTTTTAATGAAGTGTAGTGATCAGGTCCCTGGTGAGTTTGAGGGAAGTGTGGTGATCAGGTCCCTGGTGAGTTTGAGGAAAGAGTAGTGATCAGGTCCCTGGTGAGCTTTACTTAAGTGTGGTGATCAGGTCCCTGGTGAGTTTGAGGAAAGTGTGGTGACCATGTCCTGGGAGAGTTTCAGAGAAGTGTGGTGATCAGGTCCCTGGTGAGTTTGTGGGAAGTGTGGTGATAAGGTCCCTGGTGAGTTTGAGGGAAGTGTGTTGATCAGGTCCCTGGTGAGTTTGAGGGAAGTGTGGTGATCGGGTCCCTGGTGAGTTTGAGGGAAGTGTGGTGATCGGGTCCCTGGTGAGTTTGAGGGAAGTGTGGTGATCATGTCCCTGGTGAGTTTGAGGAAAGTGTGGTGATCAGGTCTCTGGTGAGTTTGAGGAAAGTGTGGTGATCAGGTCCCTGGTGAGTTTGAGGGAAATGTGGTGATCAGGTCCCTGGTGAGTTTGAGGGAAGTGTGGTGATCGGGTCCCTGGTGAGTTTGAGGGAAGTGTGGTGATCGGGTCCCTGGTGACTTTGAGGGAAGTGTGGTGATCGGGTCCCTGGTGACTTTGAGGGAAGTGTGGTGATCCGGTCCCTGGTGAGTTTTAGGGAAGTGTGGTGATCAGGTCCCTGGTGAGTTTGAGGGAAGTGTGGGGACCAGGTCCCTGGTGAGTTTCTGAGAAGAGTGGGGACCAGGTCCCTGGTGAGTTTCTGAGAAGAGTGGGGACCAGGTCTCTGGTGAGTTTCTGAGAAGAGTGGGGACCAGGTCTCTGGTGAGTTTCAGGGAAGTGTGGTGATCTGGTCCCTGGTGAATTTCAGGGAAATGCGGGGTCTCGATCTTTGGTGAGCTTCGGGAGAAGACAGCAAACAACACCAACTGAGTGAGATGCTGAACCATTGAGATTCCCAAATAGTTGAATTATAAAATAACTTTTAAAAATGGAAAATAAATTAGTTGCGTTTTATAAAATGTCTTCATAACCACAGATTACCACAGATTATGCATTTTACGGTCAATAAAATTGTAAATAAAATGTAAATATCCTCCCATGAAGCAAGTATGAAGTGTTTATGAATTATCAACTTATGAATTCACCACTCTCAGCAAGTGGAGAAGACACTTTGAAATTTCCAAACACACTACAAAATTCTTTGAATTATGAAGAATATTTCTGCATGGCCTTTGGATCCACTTTCAATTCAGTACACATCAGGCTAATTTATGGATCGGTTCAAATGCTTTGTTGTTTTTCTCATCTTTTGATTTGTGGAGCTTTGTGCATTCTTTCTGTTTATCTACATAGTCATTGAGTTGAGGGCGGTTAAAAATCACAACAATAACCTCACCAGTACAGATCTGCACTGGCAAGTCATTACATTGAAGCCAGTGGCTGGGGCTGAAACTTCACTCCTGGCTGATCTAGAGATAAGTGACCTGATGAACACTGCATATGACGGAATGGTTTATTGTCCCACGTTAATGCTCAGACCGAGGGTTTAACAACGCTGCAGTTGAGCTGAATACTTACTGTGTTCACAGTGGACTCCCTCCCAGCCTTCACACTCACAATGGTATCTTCCAGCATGAAGTATGCATTCCCCACCGTTCATACATGGATTAGGTTTGCACAAGTTGACTGGCTGCTTGGCCACTGTTAAAATAATGCAGAAACATGTTCACCAAAACAGTGTCAAAATATTTTCCACTGATGTAATTCCTTACGTTCATCACCTTCCGAATCAGCTCTTATCTTTCCCATGCATTCCATTTCTCTATCGTAAGCCATCTCTTTTACGTGCTGTTGTCATCTCTTTTCTCTAGGTAATAAACCACCCTAATCCTTAAATCCGACCAGCCTTTAACTTTGAAAAGAAGGTGGCGGGGTTGGGAATTCATGTAATATATTCCAACATTAATCAATTGACTGAAACAATAAGCATCCTATTCAATCCACAAAAGGGATTGAAAACTGCAGAGTAATTAATCACAATTATTGAGTTGAATCAGTGAAAACACTTGACATCAGCACAAATATATCCTTATATATAGGATTATGATTTGAACTTGCATTTATAGAAAATAATAATCTTTAGTTCACTGTGTTTTGAAACACCATGATGGTCAGTAGAATGTGCTAGTGATTCCCATTGGAGTTATGAATGTTTTTCACTAAAACGTTGTATAAAAGCTAGGTTCATACAAGTCTCAATATCGATCAGGCTCTACCTGATCTGGCAAATGATCAAGTACATTAATGTGTGCTGTTTAGCACACCTGCACCAGGCAATTTTTCTCATGGAATACATTTGATTATAAGCTGGCTCCATAATTTATTAGATCGAATTTGTAGAGGACCTTTTAATTAAAAAAGTTACCTATTTATTCTAGTTGCAATTATTAAGAAAACCATGGTCCATCCAAAACAAAAGATATGTGTCCGTAAAAGCACTTTCCTGTGTTTTCAAATAATGACAAAAAGAAATGTGCAGTTATGTAAGAAATTATTATTCAAACTGTAGCACAGACAATGCACACACAGCATTACTCTTCTGCTTATATAAATGCACTAGAAATATGCAAGCTCCAGAACACATAATTCAAATGACATACTGTGGCTTGTACAGTTCTTAAAGTAGACGTCCTTCTTTTAAAGATCTAAACTGTAAAGTAAACTCAGGTTAAGAGACAGATTCAAAGTTATCTCTAAGTTCAAAAAGGCTTCAACTTTTGAAGTGCAAGCCTATACTTTCCGAGAAAAGAGCACGTTGCAAAGTCAAAAAAGATCAAAGGTAAAAATCCTCACACACTAAACACATTTTCAAAACATGTTTTGTTGTCATTAACCACTAATAACACAGTGCAACAAATTCAGCGGGATCAAATAGCTCCTCTGGTTTTAAAGTAGCCCCAACTGGTTTACCATATGACATTGCAACGCCTTTACAAACTGGCCCATTACAGTTCCATTCTGGATTGGCAAGGTGGTGTTGATTCTCCTTTCAATGCATGAAATCACTGAGCAATTCTGCTATACGGGCTTGTGTAATGAGAGTTAAAGGAGCATTCATATTGCAATCTTATAAACATGGTCAGCTCACAGCGAGGATCATAGTAGAGGTTAAATTACTGAACTGGCAATGCTGTTGCTCAGACTAAAGGTCTGGAAACACCATGACAATGTCCTGATTATATTCATTCCTTATTTTAAATAAAGAGGTCAGCTAGCCTGCATAGCCTGTTACACACCCATTTTGGAAAAAATGCAAGAAATATTCTTGGTCAATAACTTTATACTTCATTTTAAAACTATCACTTTTTTACTACTGAATGTAGTAGCCATATTGTGATGCCTTTCCAACTAGTCAAACAGACCATAAGACTTAGAAACAGAATTAGGTCATTTACCTATTGAGTCTACTCCATGACTGCACCATGGATGATTTATTGCCCCTCTCAATTCTATTCTCCTCCCTTCTCTCCATAACCTTTGGCACCCTGACTAATCATGTACCTATCAACCTACACTTTAAATATACTCAATGACTTGGCCTCCATAGATTCACCACCATCTGGCTAAAGAAACTTCATCCACTTCTCTATTCTCAATCGATGTCTCCTTATTCTGAGACTACACACTCTGCTCCTCGAGGAAAAGTGCCCTCCAGATCCACTCTTTCTAGGTCTTTGAATATTCAACAGGTTTCAGTGAAATCCCCCTCATTCTTCTGAACTCCAACGGCCCAGAGACATCAAACACTCCACATACATTAACACTTACATTCTCAGAATCATTCTCGTGAACCTCCTCTAGACTCGCCGCAATGCCAGCACATTTTAGATAAGCGGCGCAAAACTGCTCACAATACTCTGTGCATTCTGAGCAATACCTTATAAAGCCTCAGCATTATTACATCCTTGCTGTTATGTTCTAGACCTCTTGAAATGAATGCTAACATTGCATTTTCCTTCCTCATCACTGACTCAACCTGTAAGTTAACCTTCAGGGAATTAGAACCATAGAACATTACAGCACAGATACAGGCCTTTTGGCCCTTCTTGGCTGTGCTGAACCATTTTTTCTGCCTAGTCCCACTGACCTGCATCTGGCCCATATCCCTCCATACACCTCTCATCCATGTACATTCTGTACAATGACTCCAACGTTCGTTTGCACATCTGATTTTTGAATTTTCTCCCTGGTTAGAATATAGTCTACTCATTTACTTCTACCAAGAACCATAAAAGTTGGAATTGCTCTTTGTGGAAGATTCAGCCTGGTCACTTTTACCATAAAGTTGTGCTCAAGATGACTGAATAACATCAGAAGGAAAAATATGTTGGAGGTATAAAATAATTAACTGATGCATTTATTTAACTCAAAGTTATTGTGATTACAAGACAAATTGATACCAATAGTTATCTAAATATCATTTGTGAAATGTAATCTTAGAGTAGGAAAATCACCTCAACATAACCTACCAAATCTAAACTTCTCTGTTGTATTCCACATCCAACTTACTTTGATAAATCCGTTTACTTGGATGGAGATACTTCTCTACCAAAGGAGATGTAAGGCACTCCTTCCCTCTGCCAGCCTGCAGGTCACAATTTAGCAAGGTGTAGCACCTGCTCAGTGGCCCCCTCCCCACTGTTCAGGGTCACATGAAGCTATGGGAGCAGGTGGCAGACGGTCGTATGAGCAGATGGTGTATATCACAAGTCCTGGTTATGCGACTACTGATGCCAGACAGACAGCCTCTGAAGGGTATCAATAATATTTGGGGTCATCGGTCTAGTAAAAGACACTGCCCAGAAGGAGGGAACGGCAAACCACTTCTGTAGAAAAGTCTGTCAAGAACAATCATGGTCATGGAAGAACCATGATTTCTGATGTCATACGACATGGCACATAACAAGCCAACAAATCAGTTCACTATAATTTTTCAACAGTGTGTTACTTTGAATTTAAAATAGGTCTTAAAAAAGAGGGAGAAGTGGAGAGATTTAGAATCATACTTCCTGACTTTTGGTATACGAATGAGAAAATGGGAAGGCTCACAGTCCTTGGTAACTTGTAAGATGAAAGAAGGTATGGAGACTCACTCATTTAATGAGATAGAATTCCACTTCCTGCTTGTTTAGTGTCAATAAGTTACACTCTTGGAACTTATGACTGATTAGGAAATTACTTATTCTTATACATTTGAATCTCATTACTGATTAGCAAATTACCTCTTTTTAAGAACACTAGAACATTACAAAGTTTTTGATGAGAACCAGCCAATTGGTCCAACAAAGTTTGCCAAATTTCTATTCACATAGTGTATTGAAATAACTAATTAGTTTAGAGTTGAACATCCCTAAGGTACCTCTCTCAACGACACAACTAGGTAGTTTGTTCCATGTGTCCACAACCCTGTGTAAAGAAATGCTTCCTAATATTAGTCTGGTTATATTCAGTATGTGATACTTCCCCATGTCACTTTGAGACCACAAACTATCCAAGTCTATTTCTAGTTCCAGATGTGTAATTCAGTTATGTGTCCTTATTGCAGTTACCATCTGCTAACTTTTATTTTAAATTTCCTTTTGTCTGTGCACCAATATTAGTTCACCTGCATTTTATATATTTCTGTTGATAATGTTTAGTTTGAGTATTAACACTGAAGGTCGGTGTGCCAATGGCTTCTTGAACTTTATTATAACTTGCTGATAGATTTACAATAAATGCATTGTTGATATTATCTGCCAGATCTGTCGAGGCATTGAGTGCTGACACTGTCCAAAACTGAAGTCTTACAAGAGTTCTCAGCTAGAGGAGTGCAGTAGGTTGTTCCAATGACAACAAACCTGGCTGCAAGTGAGTGAAAAAAAATCAAGGGTGGAGAAAGATTAACTCATTCTCTCTTTTTAAGTTGAGTTGGTAGTAAGAAAGGCAATGTTAGTATTTATTTCAAGAGGACAAGAGCATAACAGAAAATATGTAATGCTGAGGCTTTATATGGCATTGGCCAGACAGCACTTGGGGAATTGTGAGCAATTTTGCGTCACTTATCTAAGAAAAAACATTGGAGAGGGTCCAGAGAGGTTCAAAAGAACGATTCTGGAAATGAAAGGGTTAACATACTTGCCCCATTTGATGGTTCTGGGTTTGTACTCTCTGGAATTCTGAAGCATGAGGGGGGATCTCAGTGAAACCTATCAAACATTGAAAGGCTTTGATAGACAAATCCTCAAGACCTTCTACGGGGGTACCATTGAGAGCATCCTGACTGGCTGTATCACTGCCTGGTACAGGAACTGCACCAACCTTGATCACTGGGCACTGCAGAGAGTGGTATGGACAGCCCAGCACATCTGTGAATGTGAGGACATTGAGGACATTTACTTCAGCAGGAAGGCCTGGGAGATCACCGGGGACACCAGTCACCCCAACCATAAACTGTTTCAGCTGCTTCCATCTGGCAAACGGTACCACAACATTAAAGCCAGGACCAACAGGCTACGGGACAGCTTCTTTCTACAAGCCGTTAAAATTCACATCTGTACATTGCAACGGAGTCACAACGCAAAGGTTATTACTCCCTCATGTTGTGAGACAGACGTAAGATTTAAATAAATACAATTAATTCAGTTCTTTGTGAGTGGATCTGATAAGGATGCTTCTTGTAGTAGGTGAGCCTAGAACGAGAGGACACAGCCTCAAAATGAAGGGCTGTCCATTCAGATCAGAGATGAGAAGGAATTTCTTTAGCCAGAGAGTGGTGAATCTATGGACCATGGTCGGCTTTTGAGGCCAAATCATTGGGTATATTTAAGGTGGAAGTTGGTAGGTTCATGATTAGTCAGAGCATCAAAGGTTATGGAGAGAAAACAAGAGAATGGGGTTGAGAGGGATAATTTATCAGCCATGATGGAATGGTAGAGCAGATTCAATGGGCTTCATGACCTCATTCTGCCCCGATGCCTTATGGCTTTAAATTTAGCTCTTTAAAAATGAAAGTAACATATAAAAATGCAAGCTTTCCCTGAACTCTGAAGGGCATGGACTTCTTACTGTTCTGTAGATTTGTTAAGTATGTCTGCAGAAAAATAATCTCAAAGTTGTGTGTAGTGACATGTATGTACTCTGATAATAAATTTATTTTGAACTTTGAACTTACTGGGATAGACTCTAGCGGGTGCATGGTACTTTCCAGTATCTTTCCGAGTTGCTATTATTGAAGTATATGCTCTGCCAGTTAGCATTAGTGGATATTTCTCCTCACCTAATGCTTCCAGCCGGAGACTTGCCATAGGAAGAAGTTTCTTCACACTCTGGTCGTCGTCATAGTCATAGAGTCAACACGCAAACAGGCCCTCCAGCCCACTGGGCTAGTCCCATCTGTCTGTGTTTGGCCCATAGTGTAGCGGTTAGCACAACGCTACTGCAGCTCAGGACTTTGGAGTTCAGACTTCAATCCCAGTGTCCTCGGTAAGGAGTTTGTATGTCCACCCCGTGAAATGTGTGCTCCATTTTCTTCTCACATTCCAATGGCATACCGTTTTATCGGTTAATTGGTCATTGTACATTGTCCTATGATTAGGCTAGGGTTAAATCAAAGGTAGCTGGGTGGCATGGCTTGAAGGGCCAGAAGGATTTGCTCCACACGGTAACTCAATAAATAAATTAACTTCTAGTATCCATGTACTTCCCTGGATGGTATTGAATGTTCCAAATGTGCCCACCTCAACTACTGTTTCTGGGGGCTCACATCAAATACGCACTACCCTTTGCATGAAGAAGCTGCCTCGACATCCCTTGTAAATCTCTTGCCTTCGGTCTTCAATCTACCTGTATACTTTCTGTTTTAACATCCACTCCCCTCGAAAACAAGGTGTGCTTTCACCCTGTACTCACCTCTTAAATACATTTCTACAATCACCACTCTATCTCCTATACTCTTAATTTGTTATATGCCGTGTCCTATGACGTGGACGATGATGGTCTTTCCATGACTATGACAGCTCTTGGCAAATTTTTCTACAGAATTGGTTTGCCATTGCTTTCTTCTGGGCAGTGACTTTACAAGACGGGTGACCCCAGCCATTATCAATACTCTTCAGAGATTGTCTGCCTGGCATCAGTGGTCGCATGACCAGGACTTGTGATCTGCACCAGGGGCTCACACAGCCATCCACCACCTGCTCCCATGGCCTCACGTGACCTGGATCAGGGGGCTCAGCAGGTGCTACACCTTGCCCAAGGGCGACCTACAGGCTAGAGAAGGAAGGTGCACCTTACACCTCCTTTGTTAGAGACGTATCTCCAGACCACCACTCAAATCTCCTCATATACACCTCAAAACCTACACGTAGTGGTCCTGGCAGTGTACCAATCTAGTCAGTTTGGGATCAAATCAGATCCTTGTTACAGATTTACTCTACTGCAAGTCACAATCAAATTCTCAAGGTAAACTACTCTCTAGGCATTTGATTTACTTTAATTAACAACCATGAATTAAATATCTGACAGAATAATTAAAAAAAGACATTATGGAAATTCTTTTGGCAAGATGCATCTAATTACCTTCACAAATCCTGTGAGCAATGATTTCGTCAAAATATTTCAAATCCTCAAAGGATGGCACAGTTATCATGTAATTGGCAGAGCCAGCGATCCTTCGCAATGATTCCTTCTGCACATCACCGATACCTGCAGCAAAGACAGTGATGCCGTTGTTCCTCAGAGTCTGTGCAGGAACTGCTGCATCATCGGTGCTTGCTCCATCTGTTAGGACCACCACTACTTTATTCACACCAGGCCGAGTACCTTGTCGGACAGTCATCACATCATCGTAAATGTGAAGGAGGACGCTGCCAGTGGAAGCAGTTCCGCCCAAATAAGGAGCTAAGTCAATGGCCTTCTGGAGGTTAATGCCTGAATCAAACGCATCAAGGCCAAAAATTGTTCTCGAACTGCTGCCATAAATCACGAGGCCAACCTGAGTAATGTCACGGTTTATTTCAAAATGCATGGTGACAGCCTTCGTAAAATCTTTCACTTTATCAAAGTTGTCCTTTCCAACTCCAGATGATGCATCCAAAGCAAACACGAGATCTAAAGGCTGGGATAAGCATCCTGCACAGAAAGAGAGTTGGCACAGAATTAGAAATTCCCAGTAATGTAATAGTTCATGGAACAGTACAGTACAAACCCTTTGGTTCACCATGTTCCCCAACCTTTCAACCTACTCCAAGTTCAATCTAACCCTTCCCTTCCACATGGCCTTACATTTTTCTTTCAGCCATGTTCCTATCTAGGAGACTCTTAAATGTCCCTAATGTTTCTGCCTCTAGCACTACTCCTGACTGCTCATTCCGAACCCCTACCACTCTGAGTAAAAGGAAATCCATCCTGATATCCCACCTATACTTGCCACCAATCAGCTTAACAGAATGTTAATGGTGTGCATAGACCACACTTACAAGGATTTTTAAAAGTAATAGAGTGTTCTCGAGTACAAATTCCAAGCGATAGGTTGAAAATTGCAGAGAATTAGAAGCAAGTCTACGCATATAAATCCAAAGACCACAAACATGAAGATTTAGGAAAGGATGTGGAAGCTTTGGAAAGGGTGCAAAGGAGATTTACCAGAATGCTGCCTGGATTAGAGATCATGCCTTTTGAGGACAGGTTGAGCAAGTTAGGGTTATTGACTTTGAAGTGAAGGAAGATGAGAGGAATATGATAAGAGACATAGCTAAAGTGGATTGGCAGATACTCTTTTTCCCGGGCAGAAATGGCTAGTAAGAGGTGACATAATTTTAAGGTGATTGGAGGAAAGTACGGGGGCGGGGAGTGTCAGAGCTACATTTTTTACACAGATGCATGGAACATGTTGCCAAGGGGTGGTGCTAGAGGCATTTACATTAGAGATATTTTAGATAGGCACATGTGGCTGAAAGAAAAATAGAGGGTTATGGGGGAGGGAAGGGATAGCTTGACTCTAGAGTGGGTTAAAAGGTGTGCACACTACCTTAGGCTAAAGAGCCTGCACTGTGCTATGGTGTTCTCTGTTCTACGATGCAGGGCCAGGGAAAACTGCAGGTATAAAAAGGCATGTGATGATGGGAAACCAGTACTATTCAACAGGACAACAGCTGTGTTACAAGCAAGTTTTTCATTGTACTTGTACTTGTGACAATACAAGTGACAATAAACTTGACTTGATGACTTGACTCGGTAAGGCAAGATACATGTTATCGAGTATTCCACAAGTTTTACAATCATAAATGGGAAAAGCATAGAAAGAGTTAATTCTGAAGATTTCAGATATTTCAGACATAATGATTTCAGACATGAAGGGGCAAACAGAGGGTTAAGGAGGTCAAAGTACAGTATCTGAAACTAAGTTTGGGGGTTAAAGAAAAGAGAGAAGGAGAAACAATTCTAGAAGAAGGAAAGGAAGTATTCTGGAGCAGGAAGATGACCATGATATTTATTCAGATATGTATCACAACATCCAAAGAGAATGACCTTTGGATTCAGAAACTCACTCCTAAAGCATAAAGTGGTTTGAAGAATGAAGATAAGCATGGCTCCTACTAAACATCAACACGTAGTGGAGGACAAGTGCCAAGGTCAGAAACTGCAGGTTGACGATTAAAAGTAATAGGAAATACACTAGATCCCTTAGTCTGATTGTAATAAATTACAAAAGTATGTTTAGGGCAGCAAAATGTTGTGGAGGGATGAGTAGGCTAAGTGAATAAGAGGCACACAGATACTGTTGGTGTGAAGGTGACACTGTGGGGTTGGCACACAGCATTCCTGACAGCACAAGGTATTAGGGAAAAACATATTCCTGAAGATGAAGAGAACTTTGGCAAAAGTAGACGAATCAATTATAGTATTTTAAGAAGTAAGTTTTGTGGAGTTACTGTTCAGCTCACAAATTAGAACATATTGGCACCTCTCCCAGGATGTTTGTAATGTTAGAACATAGAACAGTAAAGTTATTAACCAGCACCGTGAATGCATTCCTTGCATTTTCTTGTAATGTGGATGTGATAAAAGAGTGTCTGTCAGACTAAACATGCAGAATATTTTGTCTGACAGACAGCCTAAGAGATCCAAATCAGAAAGTAATACTTTATATGTAGTGCTGAGGTGATTTGTGATGATCTTGCAGTATTCCACATTTTCAGCTTTTACTCTCTATAAAGTGAATGCACAATTGATTTGTAATAGAGTACAAATAGTTCCTCAGTCTTGATTAAAACCTACAGTGCTGACACTTGAAAGTCTGTAGATGCTGGAAATCCAAAGCAACACACAAAATGCTGGAGGAACTCAGCAGGTCAGGAAGCATCTACAGAAATGAAGGAACGGTCAATGTTTCACGAGTGAACTGGAAAGGGAAAGACAAAGGTTGGGGAGGGGAGGCCGAGGAGGCTGGCTAGAAGGTTCTGTTACTTTGCTTCCAAAATTCAGTCACTTAATGGAATACATTAAAACATTCCACTTTCATCACATTTAACAGAGGATAAATCTCTTCCCTGTCATTTGTATACTTTTCTTTATTTATAATAAAAATCCCTTGTCCTCTCTTATTAGCTTTCCTGGTTCCGTGACTGACTGGGTAGGCAAACAATGTCATTGGGCTACAGGTCTTTTAATATTTGGTAAGTTTCAGTGAGATCCCCACTCATCCTTTTAAACACTGCATGGTATGTAATGCAATGACACCAGTTATAATGTCATGTCTTCAATCTTACCATAGTGCTATCAGCTCAGCCAGATGAGGGACAGTTTAGGAAAGTGTTTATACCTTGATTGTAAATGTTGCAGATTTTTGTTCTTAGTTCAGGGATCTGATTGAAGAAATGTTGAGGATTTGAATATGTGACTGTACGCTGGGGATTTCCTGTAATTGCAACCAACTCTGACTGAAGACTGTGGCTTCCAACTGCAAGGAGGAAGACCTCTCGCTCTCTGGCATATTTGGCTGATTCAGCTATGGAATCGTCTGCTTTTGAGTTTGTTAGTAGAATTAAAACGTGCGGACGGTCCTCATGAACATGTGGAACTGTCGATCTGGTTTTAAATCCAATCTGGGTGAGGTATTCTAAAGCCGTCCCAGTCTTTGTGCTGCCTCCTTTGAAACGCATCAGTTCAATCTTACGAGCAACATCTGATACATCCTGGTGCAGTCCCATAGGCAGTTCCATTTGGACTCCATCACTGTACTGTGCCACACCTACGTTAATTTGACTGTCCGCAGTCAGCACAACCTGCAGAAATCTTTTTACAAAGGCTTTGTGCCGGAGGAATCCTTCAGGGGTTGCCTTGGCTGAGCCATCAATTAGCAGCAGAAGATCCACACTGCATTCAAGTCCTTGCTGTGGAGCTGTTAAAATTTTAAAAATATATAATAACAAGAAACACCGACAGTGGCAAAGCTTAACTAAAATTACAGACAGTCATTTAAATGGATTATTTTTCTCTCCAGTAAAAAGACTGGACATTTGCCAGTCTTTGTTAAGTGTGGCTTTTCATGGATTCTATTGTGTCTCTTTGTTTTGTGGAAGACGAATCTCAAGGTTGTTTGTGGTATACGTGCCTCAATAATAAATTTGAACTTTGATATTAAAAATTCATACTAAAATGAATTATGCATCAACGGAAAGGCAATATCGATAGCATTGCTCTGGCACAAACTCAAATATAATACTGTGCTTGCGCCTTTAATGCAAGTGTGTTAAATTGTTTCTTTCAGTCCTTTTAAAATGGGATTTCCTTGTGTTTTCTTGAACTTTTCATTACATTAAATAAAGGAATATGAAAGAGTTTTATTGTTCACCAACTAGTATTCAGCCAATGAAACAAAATGGACTTTTAAGTGCCAAAAATATCAGCAAATGAAAGGCATAAAGCTGAAAATATGTATTTTGAAAGAAAGCTTCATTCCTTCAAGGAATGCGACTTCAAACTGACTATTCTGCTGTGACTGTGTTAAAAGTTTGACATCAGACCACACATCGCCAGCAGACATTTAGGCAAGATCTAGTTATTAATAGTAATAATAACAACTATTTATAGAACTCTTTTCATACAGATTGTGTAGCTCAAAGTGCTTTACAATGAGATCAAGGTTAAACAAATAGGTTTTGAGCTGGCATTTAAAAGTGTCAACTGAGTCTGCATCCTTTATAGTTTTACATATTGAATTCTACAGTTTAGGACGGTCATTCAGAAAAGCTGACTTAACAAATATCTTTTGAGGTAGATTATTTAAATTTAAGAAACTGGCAGAAAAAGACTTGAGAGCTCAAGTAGGATTATAAAACAAAAAGGATTCTGTGATGCACTGTGGTCTCAAGTAATCAATTCTAAAATATACAGGAAGCCAAGGCAGAATAGCTAGTACGGGAGTAATACGTTCCTTTATCCTGGTTTTGGTTACAGGTCCAGCAGCGGCATTCTGAATGAGTTGGAGCTTGTTAATGGGTTGATTTGAAAGGCCAGTAAAATGTATGTTGCAGTAATGTAGTCTATTCAACACAAACACATGAATTAAAGGAATGAATTACCATAAATAAATACAAAGAAAGTGTACGATTACACTAAAACATAATCAGAATCAGGTTTATTATCACCAGCATGTGTCATGAAATTTGTTAACTTAGCAGCAGCAGTTCAATGCAATACATAATATAGAAGAAGAAAAATATAAAATGATAATAAATAAATAAATTACAGCATATGATAGATTTTAATTAGATTGTAAAAATGTTTAAAAACGTAAGTACTATATATTAAAAAAGTGAGGTAGTGTCCAAGGGTTCAATATCCATTTAGGAATCGGATAGCAGATGGGAAGAAGTTGTTCCTGAATCGCTGAGTGTGTGCCTTCAGGCTTCTGTACCTCCTACTTGATAGTAACAGTAAGAAAAAAGCATGCCCTGGGTGCTGGAGATCCTTAATAATGAACGCTGCCTTTCTGAGTCACCGCTCCTTGAAGATGTCCTGAGCACTTTGTAGGCTAGTACCCAAGATGGAGCTGACTAAATTTACAACCCTCTGCAACTTCTTAGTCCAGTGCAGTTGTCCCCCACCCCCATACCAAACAGTGATGCAGCCTGTTAGAATGCTCTCCACGGTACATCTATAGAAGTTTTTGTGTTTTTGTTGTCATACCCAATCTCTTCAAAGTACTAATGAAGTATAGTTGCTGTCTTGCCTTCTTTATAGCTGCCTTAATATGTTGGGACCAGGTTAGGTCCTCGGAGAACTTGACACCCAGGAACTTAAAACTGCTCACTCTCCCCACTCCTGATCCCTCTATGAGGATTGGTATGTGTTCCTTCATCTTATCCCTTTGGAAGTCCACAATCAGCTCTTTCGTCTTACTGACATTGAGTGCCAGGCTGCTGCTGTGTCACCACATTTACCAAATATAATCATGGCAACTGTTTTAATAACTTTGAGTATGGTGTACCCCTTTAAAGTGAAGAAAAACAAGATGATATTGAGCCTATGAACACTACCTCACTTTCTTTCTTGTATTTCTGTTTTTGCACTATTTTTAATCTAACTATTTAATATACACATATATATACTTACTGTAATTGATTTACTTATTTTTTCCATGTTATCATGTATTGCATTGTACTGCTAGCACTAAGTTAACTTCAAACGTATGCCGGTGATAATAAACCTGATTTGGTTTCAATAATAGTTTAGGCATTAGGAAGTTTACAGTCTAATTTTCCTGGATGAATTAAAGTACAGCAATTTCAATATTCAATGATACACAAATTTTGTTGGAATGTACAATCTTCGTCATGAGTTTCAGCACTCAGCCATTAATTCAAACAATGGTAGATCAATTTTGAGATTACACAGAACTAGGTCAAACAAAAATAGAAACTGAAGGAACAGACAAACTCAACAACTCAGTCAGCACCTACGGAAAGAGGGATAGTCAATGATTCATGTCCAGCACTATTCATCTGATCCGAGAAAGAGAAAGAACAAGCTCTTTGAGGTAGCAAAGGGGGCAGGGAAAGGCAATTGATGTAGCATTGAGAATTTCTCTGATAGGATGAAATAATGTCCTAATTCAGGAGCAGCTAAGATCAGAGAAAATGTGTTGCTAATTGTGTATAGACTGACTGCATACAAAAAGTAAATAAAGAGACAGCAGGCAAAAATGGCTAGTTCTTAATATAAATAAAATGAAAGGGTGAATTGTCTAAAATTGGATAATTCAATATTGATTCTTTTCTTTTTTTTCCCTTTAATCTGTTGTACATCTTCTGTCAGACTACACAACATTAAACCAGCTGATGGTGTAGTGATGTCCGCAAGAGACTTTGAGGTGAGTGGTCCCGGGTTCAGATCCAGCCAGTTCCTTACATGCTTTCCAGCCGTGCTGGATTGAGCTTTGAGCTAGCAACTTGGCCTCAAAAAAAACAGGCAAATGCTAATGAAATGGCAAGGTTGGCACCTGATGAGCCACAAGGTGCAGAGAGGAATAACACACAACTTCAGCAGTACTGAATTTTCAGTTTTTGTTTCAGATTTCAAGCATTTGCAGCTTTTTTTAAATCTTCATTTCTTTTTCTTTCAAACAATATTTGCAAGGAACCACTCCAATGGAAACAGATTTGTAAGTATTATTCAGACCAAACAAAGCATGGTTTAATGGAACAGAGACATCAGATGAACAAATTTACACACATTTGTGGAAAATAATAACAAAAAAATGTAAGACCAGTTTACCGCAATTAAAATCTTCTCCAAATGCTGCAGGGCAGATACAGTGGTACTTTTCAAGGTCCTCTGAGACACACGTGCCTCCGTACTGACAGGGCTGTGAATCACATGGTTCTGCAAAGGGTGTACATAAAATACTGATAGGATGTTCAAAGACTTTTTGAAAAGGAAGTTACATATGAGATTAATAAATATCCAGAAGAAATAACTGTTTCATTCATTATAACCAAAATGTGCATTGATTGATAAAATAAAGAATAGCAATACTTTTGCATTTCTTGTCAGCCAGATAATACTTGA
This sequence comes from Hypanus sabinus, assembly GCF_030144855.1. NCBI lineage: Eukaryota > Metazoa > Chordata > Chondrichthyes > Myliobatiformes > Dasyatidae > Hypanus > Hypanus sabinus. The sequence goes on along the minus strand of NC_082727.1, from coordinate 60,552,782 downwards.
GTTGCAATCACAGACACATTATATTGGCAATTAAATCAACATTCACGTTTCTTGAATTAAGTGCTGTTCATTAATTGTACCTAAAATATTCTTGTGAAAAGAAATATCTGAATTGATTAAAACATAACTCTAAAATTATTCTTGTCAATCTCATTTAGAAAGCTGGATATTTCATGCTGACTTTAACAAGCAATCTGAAGAATTACCACAAAGTGTTTGATCTTGCACCATATGGTTTTTCTTGAACAATTCTTTTTGATCGGCTTGATACTCTAGTTAAAAGCAATTAGTTTTTGAGACTTTAAAGCATTATACCTTATATGGTAAAAAAACCATAGCCCTTATGAATTGCAATGTTATTCAACTTGCCAACTGCAAAAGATTTGGGTGCCACAAAGCGCAGAGGTTATTACAGCTCGGGGCATTGTAGTTCATAGTTTAATTCCGGCGTCATTGTTAGAAGACAGCACTTCCTCTCTGTGAAATGTATGGGATAGTCCCGACGAAGGGTCTCGGCCCGAAACGTCGAAACGTCCCCTTATAGATGCTGCCTGGCCTGCTGTGTTCCACCAGCAGTTTGTGTGTGTTGTTTGGGATTTCTCTGGGTTCTCTGGTTTCACCCCACAGTCCAAAGATGTACTGGTTAATAAGTTAATTGGTCATTTTGAATTGTCCTGTGATTTGATTAAATCGGGAGATGTTGGGCAGTGCAGATCAAAGGGCCAGAGGGCCTATTCTGCGCTGTCTCTCAAATAAATAAATAAAGTTGAGGGCACAGATATGGATCACTAATTCCAGTCTGTGATCCCGATTACTGGGGTGCATCATTTTATGTTTTATTTTGAAGTTGTGGTTATTTACACTGATTTGATGTCAGACTCTCACACAGAGAAATACATTAACAAGAATAATCTTTTCAACCTTAGTAAACAATGTTACAGAAAATAACGTTAGCACTTAATAAAATATTTTACCACAGACATCTTTAACATTGCACTTAAATTCATCAAGAAGGAAAGTACTCCACTGAAACAACAAAACTGGTCTTTGGAATAGGATGAAATGTGAGAAAGTATTTTTTAAATATTAAATACCTGGGCACATAGTTCTGTAGCATCGAGCAAGATGTGTCTTATAAACTCGCTTCCAACTACAAAAAAGATTAATTTCTGTGAGAACTTATCAAGATATTTCCATGCAAAGAATATGGAATATTATGGAATACTTTCCAGAGTTTATTCTTTCTACTTCAAAACTTCCCAAAAAATTTACTTTTTAGTCAATTATTATCTAAATTCACTCATAGTGTGAAGTTTGCAACAAACAAAGTCCCACAGCAGAGTAGTGCGGGCATACGGAAATATAATATCATTCTGATAGAATGATCATTCTCTGATGATCTTTCTCTTCCAAAGACATCTCTTGGTGGCCTTTTGAAAGCTTGCAAAGGCCTCCCTCATGATTATTTTACTTAAAGTCTCTTGGAAATGTCTACACAACTTAACAGTATTCTTTGGGCTTGTCACTTCTCCAGAAACACTCTAACATTATCAAATAGAACCTATGTCAAACAAGTCACTAGTAACTATAATGATTCTCCCATGAACCTCCGAAGGTCAGAGTGTCGGGCCTGAGGCAAGGGATGGAAAAGGCCAGGGTGTTGGGGCCTGAGGCGAGGGATTAAAAAGGCCATGGTGTTTGGACCAAAGGTGAAGGACAGAAGAGGTGAGTGTGTGGGGGCCAGAGGCAAGGGATGGGCCAGTGTTCAGCTTGCTGTTCTGCAAGGTTTACTCATCTCTGATTGAACTGAGGCTGAGGCTTGTAACTAATGGGCTCCTGGAACGGCTGTAGTGATGACTAACTTTGAGGCTGTCGTCGAACTTCCATGAACTTCAGTCCTGAAAGTTATTTGTTTACCTTTATTGTTTGCATGATGTATTTTTTTTCTGCACATCAGTTGTTTGAAGATCTTTTTTAAATGAGTTAATAGAACATAGAACATAGAATAGTACAGCACATTACAGGCCCTTCGGCCCACAATGTTGTGCCGACCCTCAAACCCTGCCTCCCATATAACCCCCCACCTTAAATTCCTCCATATACCTGTCTAGTAGTCTCTTAAACTTCACTAGTGTATCTGCCTCCACCACCGACTCAGGCAGTGCATTCCACGCACCAACCACTCTCTGAGCGTAAAACCTTCCTCTAATATCCCCCTTGAATTTCCCTCCCCTTACCTTAAAGCAATGTCCTCTTGTACTGAGCAGCGGTGCCCTGGGGAAGAGGCGCTGGCTGTCCACTCTGTCTATTCCTCTTAATGTCTTGTACACCTTTATCAAGTCTCCTCTCATCCTCCTCCTCTCCAGAGAGTAAAGCCCTAGCTCCCTTAATCTCTGATCATAATCCATACTCTCTAAACCAGGCAGCATCCTGGTAAAGCTTCTCTGTACCCTTTCCAATGCTTCCACATTCTTCCTATACTGAGGCGACCAGAACTGGACACAGTACTCCAAGTGTGGCCTAATTAGAGTTTTATAGAGCTGCATCATTACATCGCGTCTCTTAAACTCTATCCCTCGACTTATGAAAGCTAACACCCCATAAGCTTTCTTAACTACCCTATCTACCTGTGAGGCAACTTTCAGGGATCTGTGGACATGTACCCCCAGATCCCTCTGCTCCTCCACACTACCAAATATCCTGCCATTTACTTTGTACTCTGCCTTGAAGTTTGTCCTATTGGGACAAATATTGGGTTCTATTGGGTTTCTTTGTTTTGTGGCTGCCCGTAAGGAGACGCATCTCAAGGCTGTTTATTGCATACATATGTTGATAATAAATGTACTTTGAACTTTTAACTTATTAATTTGATCTTAAACAATGAACTTTGTGCATTTTTCTATAGCCGATATCAAGCTAACAGGTTCACTGATATTCTCTATTCTGCAGTTCCATTGCTTACAATGTTTACCACAATCTTCATACATACTGTACTTAAAGAGACAGTGAGAACTTGTTATCTGTCTTCCTCCACCAGTTAGAGTGCCTCCCATGATCTATCTACTTCAACATTTGATTGATAGTTCAATACTGAATTATTTTCCAGTCATTTTACTCAAAGTCTCCTCTCACTCATCAAGGTTAAAGCAACTGGACAATGCAGTACACTGCAGCTGGATCAGGTGACAATCCACATACAATGCTTCACAGTGTTTTATTTTTTCCATGGCCAAGTTTTAGAACAAGAGTTACTAACCTGTAATAAGGACATAGTGTTGAGAAAGGTCCACCATATGCATATGATCCCCTCCAGCACATGAAATTCCCTTTGAATTCCTTCACTGTTTCTAGAGATTTACGTAGACAGACATGGGTCTCAAGTTTGCAAGCTGAAAGAAGCAAATTACAATATTTTACTCACGTGTAATCATTTACAGTAATGTGCAAAAGTACACACACACACACACACACACACACACACACACTTTTAAGCTTTTGGATTGCACTGTTCTGTGGCCACACAAAAAAAAACAAATTTCATGACATTTGTGAGTGACGATAATCCTAATTCTGATCTGAGTCTCCATTGTGAATTGAGAGTGAGAAGGGAGCAGGGAGAGGGAAAATCATGGTTGGGAAAAGGGGAAGGGAGGGGGGAGGAAGCAGGAAGCACTGGAGAGGCATTTTGTAATGATCAACAAACCAATTGTTTGGGATCAAATGAGCTGGGTGTGTCTGCACCCATGCCACCACCCTGGCACCCACCCCACCCCGGCACTCCTTCTCTGTCACCTGTCCCACACCAATCCCGCAGAGTTCCATCCTCTCCATTCCCAACACCCTTTGCTCGCATCAGATTTACAAACTTACTCTGTGTTCCACGTTGACACTGTGCAGAAGTCTTGGGCACCCCAGCTATATATATGAGCTTTAGACTTTTGCACAGCACTGTATGAATACTTTCTTAGATGAGAATGTATTCCTTTTTAAAGTATGGAAACCCAGCAATGGGTGAGAAGACTTTGATAAGGTTGGGGGTGGGAGGGGCTGTTATTTGTGCTGTTTGTGGTCCTTTATAAGCCAAAAGTATTTGTCTCATCTGGACCTATCCTACCTACAAGTTATGCTGGGGTCCTTTAAGTGAAGGGCCACACTTACATTTGTTTAGCTTCAGGCAGAAAGGTTAACTAGCCAGATTAAGCCTTAATCCAAGATTTAAATCTGCCTGTCTTTAGGTGGGACTTCTATAAACAATTCTCCTCACCATTCACATTTCAGAATGAGTGGGTAATAGGTGGGTAAAAAAAGGTGATTTATTTTTGTTTTTTCCACAAAAATTGGCACATTTTGACTTTATATCTACTCAGTGGCCACTTTATTAGGTGTAGGAATGGAACCCGGTGTAATCTTCTGTTGCAGTGGCCCATCCACTTGAAGTTTCAATACTCTGTGAGTGCAGAGATGCTCTTCTGCATACATTTTATGTGTTGTTATCTGAGTTACTGTCGCCTTTCTGTCAGCTTGAAACAGTCTGGCCACTCTTCTCTGACCTTTCTTATTAACAAGGTGTTTTTACCCACAGAACTGCTGCTCACTGGATGTGTGTACGTGTGTTTTTGTTCTTCACACCATTCACTGTAAACTCTAGAAAATCCCAGGAGAAAATTTCTGAGATATTCAAGCCACCCTGTCTGGCACCAACAATCAAAGTCACTTAAATCTCATTTCGTCCCCATTTTGATATTTGGTCTGAATAACAACTGACCATCTTGACCATGTCTGCATGTTTAGTCTCATTAAGCTGCTGCTGCATCATTGGTTGATTAGATATTTGCATTAATGAGCAGGTGCAATATGCTTCAAAACATAATATTGATGAGATGGTAATTGTAGATGCACAAACTGGTACACAAAGACAAGATTCTCCATAATACATAGTAAAAGACAAAAAAAAGTTTTTGGATGGTTGAACTCATACTTGAGAAGAAGAGAAGTTGCTTTGTTGTGCACTGAGATTTAACATGGCTTTTCAGATTGGCAGTTAACATAAAAAGAACTGGAATAGATTTTGAATTTGTAAAGATTGTGCAGTATTCTATTGTAGTCAGGGCAATGATATTCTTTACTGTATGGATGAGCAACTCGACATCTATCAACCCAGATTTAGAAGTTTTGCTACAAAATTCTGTGTATTACCTGGTGGAATAGCAGAACAGACATCAGAGCTTGTTAGTGTGGTATACAGACCATTGACGGCATCGTCAAAGTGCTCTGCAAACAGCACATGGCTGTCTGTAGGTTCACTAGCTAGTAAAGTCAACTCCTCCCATCTGAGAAGAGAAAAAGAGTTACAATGAAAATCAACTAACATTTTATTGCCAACATGTGATCATCGCGTGTGTTTTTTCCGGCTTCCACCCACAGTCAAAAGATGAATTGGTCGTTGTGAATTGTCCTCGGGTTAAATAGGTGGGCTGCTGGGTGGCTCAACTTATTGGGCAAGAAGGGCCTGTTCTGTACTGTATCTCTAAATAAAATAAGAGACATTATAGATTCTGTGAATTTGTTCCCTGAACAAAAGGCAGAATGTTCCATCGCCAAATTTGACAAACAGGTATCAAGACTTTGTTTGGCTGGTGGTGAGCAGAGCCCTCCAGGTCAGACAGCATAACACCCCCAGTGCATGCTGCCTTTGGGATGGCTGTTGTGGGGAAGAGAGAGTCATCCATTTCCTTACAGTCTGTGACTTTGCTAAAAGGGTGTAGGGAAGGATGCAGGGTTCTGTGTCTCAATTCATCCACAGCAGTTATATTTCAGAAGACTCTCCGATCAATAGGGACACATGGTGACCACATCAAAATAGACAAATGCTGCTGCAAGATCATCAACAAAGTGAAAAGCATTGTTTGCCAATCATCCTGCACGGCGTGATTGGCACAATCCAAACTGCAGGGGTACGTACTGAGGGATGCACTCAAGCTCAGTGCAGCCAATGCTAAGGCTCTGTGGAGGGATCAAAGTCTGAGCTCCTTCAAAGGGGCAGATTTGGGTGAGGAAGCCCCTATGACAATGAAAGTGATATCACCTTAAGGAATCATGTGACAGGCTACAGTGTTATGTTTGTCTGTGAGTATATATACATATATATATTTCTTTGTATTATGAATACTATCTATTTTTGAAATAAAATTTAAAATCTCTTTCCACAGAGTTGCCTCATCTGCTGAATATCAAGGCAAAAGAGCATCCAGGACTTGTGTCTGGATATGCAAGGAGGAAAACAGTAACATAAAGCTCACTCATAGTTTAATTATCCAACCTTGGAACAATTCTGCCTACTAAATTAAAATTCAATTTGAAGCTTGGCTTCTTCACTTCCAAATCTATAGATGTTGTGAAAGATTCTCACAGGAGAAAGAATGCATATTGATTCAATAATGACTCCTGAGACAATGCATTTTAATCTCTGACGGTTACAGATTAAAACAACAATTAACTATCAGGGAACTCCTGATGAAGGGTTTCGGCCTGAAACGTTGTCACTACCTCCTCCCATAGATGCTGTCTGGCCTGCTGAGTTCTGCCAGCATTTTGTGTTTTTAATTAACTATCAGCCTAACTGAGAAGCAGAGAGACAAGGTACAATATTCCTCTAGCAACCGTCAACATAGAAATTTGTTGTGCTTCCTTTGGAACTAACAAGATGTTAATTTTCACACTGCGGTTTTTTAAATCAGGGGTTCCCAACCTGGGGTCCACAGACTCCTGGATTAATGGTAGGGGTCCATGGCATAAACATTTTTGGGAACCTCAATACTTTAAGTAAAAGGTGAACCCATAATGCAAAGGGTTTTGACCTTAATGTCACTAAAAAATTTATAAACTATAAATTTCCTAAAAATGCACTGTAAAGCTCAGGTGCCAAATTTCCTGTAGAAAATTGTGCATTATATCATTGCAGGATGATCATTCCTGGCAAATCTTTGAAAGAAAGCTCCTCACCTTGGAAACTTCACTCCAACAGCAAACACGGTTATACCAGTTTCTTTCACTTGAGCTGCTACCTCCGCCACATTGCCCTGAGATTTACCATCAGTAAGAATGATAAGAATTCGAGGAATGGAAGCATTTCTTGCAGCAATAAATCCTTTTTGAAGTACATATTTCAATGCCAGGACAGTCTGTGTACTTCCACCTCTGAGATAATAAAGCAAATACATTTAATGAACCTAATAGTCAATACCACATGAATAATCTTGTTCTACTTAGGCCTACATTTATTCATAATTTTGTAACAATTGGAGTTGCTTTAATAAAACACAATTTGGACATGGTATTGAATATTTAATTGTAACATATATTTGGCCATGCTGGGGTGAGTAACCATTAATCTGAAGCTTATCTAGCATTTTAAATACTCCCTTTACTCCATGGGGAAATATTCCAAACATAGTTAAAATGGATTTCTGAAGTGTCTACATGTGGTCAAGGAAAAATAATCCCACCCTGCTTGAAATCAGTCACAAATCCGCTCCTAATTAAAATTCTGAACATTGTTACCAGGTATTAGAACGGAATTAAGAAGACTGCAGAGTTTCAGGCTGTGACATGGGCTTATTCCCAATGAACCAATTCTAATTATCTCGTGGTCCTGACTTCCAATAAAGGGAATAATAATCAGATGACATACATTCCTCGGACAAGTGGCAGCATTACTTTGTAAAAGGAAACCTTCCCTGTGGATTGCCACAATCTTCATTCAGGCTTAAATATACATTTACATTTATTTAGAAAATTTGTGTTATATTTGCACTAAGGGTTACCTATTTTAAATATATTCCATCTTCAGTCAGTAATACACATAACAGCTTGATAGTAAAATGGTTTGCACTCTAATAATCATTTTTGCAATCATTAAAGATATTACACATTAAAAAACATACCGAAATACAATTTTCTTAAGTTGTTCTTTTACTTCTTCTTTTGTTAAGTAGGAATTCAGATAAAATTCAACTTTAGGCATTGAACTGTACTGAATGGCTGCAACTCTGACCTGTGGAGAAAATTCAAGGATTATCCTTTCCATTGGCCTATATTCTCCCATACATATTGTGTTCTAAAGGGCATGGCAGTTGTACAGTTTAAAGATCAAAACTGTCACTATAATCATGAATGATCGTGAATAATAATTTGTGAGAAGCACTTATTGAAATGGGAGAATGTTATGTATTTTGGAAACATGACTATTGAAAATGAATTGTGTTTGTTGCAACTAATAAGGCTGTCTATTTCCATCTCTATAATAATATCTAGGTCAAAGAAAGGGGCGAGATGGGAGTAGGTAATCAGGTGATATGAGGGAAAGGCAACATTAATTTGCCTCCACAACATGCAGAATAGAAATCTCCACACTTCCTCTAACTTTCAGCTGAATCTCTTCTTCTCCCATCATCCTCACTTTGGCTCATGCCAATCTAACATTTGGCTGTCAATCCATCTTGTAGAGTCCAATGCACACAACAAGGCACTCAGGAGCACTATTTAACTCACAACCCTCTCATTCAGGTGCCAGTGCAGCAAACTTGAAGAAAACTCCACAATATCTACATGTTGAGGTAATGAAACAAAAAAAAACCTAACTTAGCTATCTGTAGAAGCTTATTCCACACAGATTTGCTTCTCTTTTGCCTATATTATACTTCAAGGTATTTAAGTGGTGAAACACTTCAGTTCAGGAATGTTTAGAAAAGGAATTTTTGAAGGATGGTGTTTTTAAGTTTGAGAGGGAATATTATGTTCTGACAGTTACTGTAATATCATACATGAATTAACTTCTACTATTCATCAGTTTTCATTGTTCATTGCTGAAGCTGCAAATCAATAGATTTTTAATTTCTTTATCTTGTATAGAGTACTTCATTACTTTCCAAAATATATCTCAAAAAATGTTCGTATAATCCAGAGTCAAAGATTTACATTTCTCAATTATGTTACTTTAATAAAAAAAATCTATACAGTATATGCACATATCAGTTACCATACAATTAAATTTGATATTATTTTACATAACTATTGAAGCCCATATTCTGAAAACTTCACTAAATTGACAATGATTGAATGGATTAATGCAGCTCCTGTAATGAAATCTAGAACAAGTGATAACGGACGAGTGTAATTACCAGCTATCCAAGCCAGGATTACCACAGGGCTTCATATGAATCTGTGACATTTGCAAGGACCTTTTGGTGTGATTGGTGCTAAATGATTAAAAAACAACACTGAGCTTACCCTGCCCGGATTGATATCAAGAGCATCACAAAGTTTGAACGCGACATGCTTGGATCTCTCGAAGCTTCCTTTGCCAATACTGTATGACCCATCCAGCAGGAACAGCAAATCGATGGCTGCAGAACACTGCATCACTGCCAAAGAAGAAGTTCGAAGTTCAAAGTAAATTTATTATCAAAGTACATATATGGCACCAAATACAACCCTGAGATTCATTTTCTTGCAGGCATGCACATTAAATCCAATAACCATAATAGAATCAATTTGGCGTTCAACCAGTGTGAAAAAGATAACAAACTGTGCAAATATAAAATGAAAAAATAATAATAATTAATTAATTAATAAGCAATAAATATCAAGAACATGTGATGAAGAGTTCTTGAAAGAGAGTCCATAAGTTGGGGCAAGTGAAGTTCAGTTAAGTTCAAGGTTTCAAAGGTACATTTAATGTCAGAGAAATGTATACAATATACACCCTGAAATTCTTTTTCTTTGCAATCATCCAAGAAAACAGAGGAGTGCCCCAAAGAATGAATGACATTTAAATGTTAGAACTCCAAAGCACCCCACCCACACGTAAGCAGCAGTAAAGCAACGATCCCCCCTCCCCCACTAGCAAAAGCATTGCCAAACCTCTCTTTTCAAATGCAGAATTAAGATTTATGACTTTAATACAACCTAACATTTAACTTAAAGATAGCTTGTATTTAGACAGTCTTCAAAAAGCCAAAGAATTTAAAACAGAGTTTCTATCTGTCCTTTGTAATTATACAGTGCGTGGAATTCTATTTGCTACCTTGAGACCTTTCTGCACTTAGATTGTCTGAAAAATGATTGAAAGACCGAAAGTCACCTACATTGTCCAGCAGTGGAGATCTTCACAATTGTTTCATGATCAATGTCAAGTTTTTGCAAACAGAAGTATGGCAAGACTGAAATGTAAAAAAACACAATTTTGGGTTAAAATTTTGTGAAACGAGGATACATGTCATTAGACAAACATTAAATTATTTTAATGATACACAAAACAACATAATTATACATGTACAAGTAGCCTCTGCATTTAAAATTTTATAAAATGCAATCAAAATGCAGATGCATTATTTAATATTTTATTTTAAGCAATAAAAAAGCAGTTTAATCAGGAGCTTGATGGCGTGGTAAATTGCCTTTTGAAGGGTTACATGGAGTCCATCCATAACTATTTTCACCCAATCTAATCTTTAGCAAGGCATTTATCACCTTCTTGTCACAGAAAAACTTGTCACTTTCTTGTCTACATTAAAATGACGTAACTGTTAAACACAATCTAAGTTGTTGATGTTAGGGAAAGTGATTTACAAATAGATATCCTTTTTATTTTCCCTCAGTTCAAGATTTTTACATTGCATCACTTTTAGAATCACATGTTAAAAACAAGAGATTCTGTAGATGCTGGAAATCCAGAGCAACACACTCAAAATACTGGAGGAACTTAGCAGGTCAGACAGCATCTGTGGAAATGAATAAACAGTTGATATTTTGGGGTGAGACCCTTCATCAGGATGACAACTGTTTTCATACATGCTGACTGACCTGCTGGGTTCCTCCAGCATTTTGTGTGTTATTCTGTTATCTTAGACCAAGGAAAATTGCAAGCATAACAGATTCTGTAAGTTCTGTTGCGAAACAAGCTGATACAGTTGAACAGGGACGTTGGTGTTTCACCACAACATGCAGAGGTGGGAATTCAGAGCAAGTATGGATCCACAACACCAAAAAGTAAATGTGAAAATAAAAATAAAAACCTGCAGGCAGTGCAAATCTGATATGCCTGACCTGCTGAGTTCCTCTAGCACTTCCTGTTTTTATTTTAAGTAAATATGTATATATAGCAAAGAATTCAGATTCAGAATCAGAATTAATATCAGAGGCATATTGTTACGAATGTGCCACTGCTCTGAGGGGCTGAAGGGTGTGGGGTAGCCTCCTTCTTTTTGAGAATCACAAGATCACTATTGAGTCAGTTCAGGAGACCCAGGAAATGAGAGAAAGACATGCAGAATCCACAAAGAGTTTGGAATGTGTCCTGGCCTCTGAAAGGTGGAACCATTGATAACGGCTATTGTCTCTTGGAGCAGGGATTGTGTATTGAATACTGTACAATGCATCGAAGCCCCCAGGCAATGAACCAAGGGGGGTTGGTGGAGGGATTGCATCACCCCAACCTGATTGACATCTGAGACCCTGTGAGTCAAGATAAAAGAGGATCTGGGGAACAGCCCCTTCAGACGCACCAGAAGAAACGCTAGCGATCCTGTAATAGCAAAAGCCGGTGGGAAGGCCACATGTGTCCTTTTCCATTTGCCCCGGAATCGGTGGGCCTTTGCCACGGAAGAACGGTTTTTAGCTAACAACAGGGAAATCAACTCCCAACGACTCTCGAAGGATTGACATCATAAAAGGAATGGGCAAGTTTTAACCCGTCTTTCTCTCCAACCAAAAAGCTGCAGCTTGAATGAACTAAAGTGACTTTTATATTTCCATCGGACAATACATTATCCCCTAGACAACGATAGAGCTATTTCTTATTATTATTATACCCGCGCTTTTAGATTTAGTATTGACGACGTATATTATCTGTGTGTTTGCATTGATATTATTTTTGTGTATTTTTATCAATAAATACCGTTAAAAATAGTACCATCAGACTTCCACGGACCTCTCTATCTTTGCTGGTAAGTGACCCAGTTACGGGGTACGTAACAATATGTTGTGAAATTTGTTATTTTGTGGCTGCAATACATTGCAATAAATAGCAATAAAAAACTTTAAATTGCATAAATATATATATATATATATCTTTTTTAGATTAAGTAGTGCAAAAAGAGAGCAAAAAAGAGAGAAAAAAAGTAGTGAGATGGTGTTCATGGATTCATTGTACATTCAGATATCAGATGGAGGGAGGGAAAGAAGTTGTTCATGAAACATTGAGAGTTTGTCTTTAGGCTTCTGTGCCTCCTCCTTGATGATAGCAATGAGAAGAGGGATGATCTGGATGATGAGGGTCCTTAATGATGGATGCCACCTCTTTGAGGCATTGCTTTTTGAAATTGTCCTTGATGCTGGGGAGGCTAGTCCATAAGACCATAGGGCATAGGAACAGAATTAGGCCATTCAGCCCATCAAATCTGCTCTCACCATATCCTTTCATGTCCTGACCAGTCAGGAAACCAGCAACTTATGCTTTAAATATAGCAGTGAATTTTGCCTTCACTGCAGTCTGCGGTAGAGCGTTCAACAGATTCACTATTCTCTTGCTAAAAGAATTCCTCCTTACCTCTGTTCCAAAAGGTCACTCCTCAGTTTTGAGGTTGGGCCCTCTAGTTCTGGACACCATGGGAAACATCTTCTCCACATCCACCCTATCTAGTCATTTCCACATTTGGTAGGTTTCAATAAGACCCCCAGACATTCTTCTAAATTCCAGTGAGTACAGGCCCAAATCTGACAAATGGTCCTCTTACATTAACCCCCTCAATTCCAGAATCATCCTTGTGAACCTCCTTTGGACTCTCCAATGACAATACATCATTTCTGAGATATGGGGCCTATAGTTCTTTGGGCACAGAGCTCGGAAAAAGCGACGCAACATCCTTTTAACATTGTAAATCAGCAAGTTGTTTGTTAAGTTACCCCTCTCGCTGTGAAACGGAGACATCTCTTTTGTTTGTGTGTGTGTGTGTGTGTGAGAGAGAGAGAGCTGCAACATCAATAACTCTCCGACGCGTGAGGCAAGATATTGGCTATAGTCACACTTTTGCGGTGGCTCTGGAAGTCCAGCCCCAATAGCACAGGCGCGCACAGTTGAGGCATGACCAGTAGCGCAAAGTTCCGATATGCTGTGCCCTGCAGCACCAATGTCGCTACACAACCCACCCGGCTGTCTGTGGAATGCAACCCAGAAGCCAAGGTGACCCTCTGGCTTACCGGCCGTGTCACGAGTCTGAAGCGTTGCACCGTGTCCGGGTCAATAAAACTCTCAGTGCTGCCCATATCGAACAGGCAGCTAGTCCTGCGCCCCTCCACCAGGATGTCTATCATTGACCTTGCAAGCTGGTGTGGGGCACTTTGATCGAGGGTTACGGAGGCCAGATTTGAACTGCCGTCTTCGTGCCCGGTAAGTACCGATGGGTCGGGGGCGGGGCGATGTGGCACCGACAAAGATGGCCGCCCCCATGTATCGCACAAGGCGGGCAGGCAAGATGGCGGCGACTAAGATGGTGGCCCCCATGCTTCACACACAGTGCTGCCTGACCCCACTCATGGTTCAGACTTACAGACCTTGGCGAAATGGCCCTTCTTCCCGCAGCTGGAGCAGGTAGCTTCTCGGGCCGGGCAGCGTTTTCCGGGGTGCTTTTCGAGTCTGCAGAAGTAACACTGTGCAGACTTGAAAAGCACTTCTGAAAACGCTGCCCGGCCCGAGAAGCGACCTGCTCCAGCTGCGGGAAGAAGAGCCTTGAAGGGTACGAGAAAAGAATGCTACTGGCCTGCCTGCCTGATTGAGGGTAGCAGTCAGCGCGAAATCGGAGGTGTCATTCTCTACTTGGAAGGGAATGGTCTCATCCACCGCATGCATCGTTGCTTTGGCAATGTCCCCTTTAATGCCGCGCGGGCCTCGGCAGAGAGGGGAAATGTGGTAGACTTGATCAGGGGGCGGGCCTTGTCTGCGTAATGGGGGACCCATTGGGCATAATAGGAAAAGAAGCCCAGGCACCTTCTGAGGGCTTCGAGAGTGGTGGGAAGAGGGAGTTCTAACAGGGGGCGCATACGGTCGGGATCAGGGCCAATGACTCCATTCTCCATGACATACCCAAGGATAGCGAGCCGAGTGGTTCCAAACACACACTTGTCCCTGTTATAAGTAAGGTTCAGGGCTTTGGCCACTTGGAAAAATCGTTGGAGGTTGGCGTTGTGATCCGACCAGTCGTGACCACAGATGGTGATATTATCCAGATAGGGAAATGTGGCCTTCAGTTGGCACTGGTCCATCATCCAGTCCATTTCCCTCTGGAAGACAGAGACACCATTTGTGACACCGAAGGGGACGCGCAGGAAGTGATAGAGCCTGCCGCCCGCCACGAAAGCGGTGTAGGGCGGTCCACTGGGCGGATGGGGAGCTGGTAATAAGCGGATTTCAGGTCTATTGTCGAGTACACCTTGTACTGAGCTATCTGGTTGACCATATCCGTGATGCAGGGTAGGGGGTACGTATCAAGCTGCGTGAATATCGGAACTTTGCACTACTGGTCATGCCTCAACTGTGCGCGCCTGTGCTATTGGGGCTGGACTTCCAGAGCCACCTCAAAAGTGTGACTATAGCCAATATCTCCCCTCACGTCTCCGAGAGTTATTGATGGTGCATCAATTTTATTGACTGGAAGAAAGAACGAGCAGTAATTGACCACCATACTACATCCTGGAGACTGAGAGCTGGACTCAGGCCTCAATCGCCTTTATACCAGGGTCTGTGGGAGGAGCCACAGGAGCAGTCAGCAGGGGGGGCGTGTCCAGACAGGTATATGTAGTTCACCACTGTGTATGTGTGTGTGTGCGTGTGCGTGAGTGGCAGAGCGAGAGAAAGAGAGTGCGCACGCGCCTGTGGCATATCGAATTACTGGATGAATGAGTAGTCTTTGGGGTACTGCAAGTCTGTGTCTTTATTGATGCTTTGCTGCACGCTTGAGTGCTCGGTGGATGGGGGCGATGCTTTTTTTTTGCTGGTGGGGGGTTGTTTCTTTGCTGCTGTTTATGCATGGGAAGGGGTGCTGGTGGGGCTTTGGGCATAAACTGTCACATTCTTTGGGGCACTCCTCTGTTTTCATGGACGGTTGCAAAGAAAAAGTCTTTCAGGATGAATATTGAATTAATTTCTCTGACATTAAGTGTACCTTTGAAACTTTGAAAACTTGGCAAAACTCCAAGTGCGGACTAACTAGTGTCTTATAAAGGCTCAGCATTATCTTCTTGCTTTTATATTCTATTACCCTTAAATAAATGCCAATATTGCATTTACCTTCTTTATCATAGACTCAACCTGTAAATTAACCTTCTGGGAGTCTTGCACAAGGACTCCTAAGACCCTCTGCACCTGTGATGTTTGAACTTCTCCCCATTTAGATAATAGTTTGCACTATTTTTCCTTTTACCAAAATGCACGATCATATATCCTGTTTCCAGAGATACCGGCCACGTGACAGATGCACTGCCACCTGGCTGGTCGGAGGACACACCACATGCCAATCAACATTTGGTCCCGCCCAACTAATCAATGCACACCTAAATTATTGGTCACCTTAATTGGATTATCTCACCCAGCCCCATGCTATAAAAGGTGAGACTTGTCCCTGGATCGGTCTCTCTTACAGACCACCTCACTGGAGGTAAGTGCATTGATTTATGTTTGGGAAGGTCTATCGTTTGTCCTGGTGAGGGAGCCGCGGCTATCCAAGGTCAAGGGGGATAGCTGTTGTACTGCTTTTCCCTTGTTCTTTCTTTGTGTAACCGTACCCTGTCCCCACATTGCTTCCTGTGTATTGTAGTTGCTTCTGTTGACCCGACTTCCCCTTTAATAATAAATTCCTTATTATTAAAACTGTGTGTGTCCAGACCTCTACTGTTGAGACTCAAAGAACCAGTTACTTCCATCACAACATATCCCCCATGGCCGGTACCCAGTTTGGAGCTAGCTGAGTTTACAACTTCCTGCAGCTTTTTCCAATCCTGTAAAGTGGCCCCTCCAGATCATTCTAGTTCCATACATCCATATAATTAGAATCTCTCCTGGTTACTTCTGTACAAATTTACAAGTTTCCTCAAACACCTAATGAAATATAGCTGCTCTCATATCTTCTTGGTAATTGTATCAAATGCTGGACCCATGATGGATCTTCAGAGATGTTAACACCCAGGAAGTTGAAACTGCTCACTCTTTCCACTGCTGATCCCTCCATGAGGACTGGTGCTGAGCTCCCCTTCATAAATTTAGAAACTTTCTAACTTCCTGAATTGCTAAATTTGTGGATTTCCTGTAGGTAGGTGATGCTTCTGTATGCTATGATGCTCTGCCCTCAGCTACAGATATCCATTGGTAGATATTTCTTGATCTACCTTCAAAATGAATTGTTTCCATAAGCTATAAACTCACTTTCAAGAACTTCTTATTTCATGTTCTCAATATTTATTGCCTATTTATTATTATCATTTCTTTCTTTATGTATTTGCACAATTTGCTGTCTTTTGCACATTGCTTGTTTGTCCGTCCTGTTGGGTGCCGTCTTTCATGGATTATATTATGATTCTTGCATTTACAGAGTATGTCCACAAGAAAAATCTCAGGGTTATATATGGTGACATGTACACACTTTGATAACAAATTTATTTAACTTTGAACTTTCTCTTGTGTATTCATCCCTGCCAATTACACTTTACAAATAAGCTACGTTAGAATGTAGTGTCTCTGCGGTTGGTTCTGGTCTCAAGAACATCAGCAGTGTTGGTAAAATACCATCAAGACTTCCATTCTTTTCTAACCAATATGAAAGCAGAATCCCCATCAAAGTAAACATTTATGTTATGCATCAACAAGCTTTATGGCACTACTACCATGATTGCATTCTATAATACACAGCTGATAAACATTAATTTTCTTTAATTCTTTGTCAAGAGGAAACTGAACATTAGATTTTTTTTGTTTATTAAACAAGTGTATAGGAGCAAGCGGGTGGAGGGATGGAGAAACATTTCTCCCAATGGAGGGGTAAGGTGCTCCTCCCCTCCCCTAGCCTGCAGGTCACACTTGGGCAACGTGTAGCTCTGCTTAACACCCACCCCCACCAATCATTGTCATGGAAAGACCAGGATCAACCATGTCATATGATATGACACATAATGATAATGCTGATGATAACAATTCTATGAGTCATGTGGAACAGAAAAGGTTAACTTAAAGGTGGGATGTTTAAGGGAACATGTGGGGGAACATCAAATCAGAGGGAGGTGAGAGCGTGGAACGAGCTGCCAGTGGAGGTGGTGGATGCAGGTTCGATTTCAACATTTAAGTGAAATTTGGATAGGAACATGGATAGGGTAAGTATGAAGGACTATGGTTCAGGTGCAGGTCGATGGGACTGGGCAGATTAATGGTTTGCCATTGTCTAGATGGGCTGAAGGGTCAGTTTCTGTGCTGTAGTGTCTATGACGCTAATTCCATGACTATCCCATTGGTAAGCATACCTGGAAGAAACTGCCTTTCTTCCTGCTTCTTAGACAGTCCCTAGGACTCACGGATGAGTAGCTTCCACTCCAGTTTTCTGGGTAAGTAAAGACTCGTCCCCAAATGGGGCAGGGTGTGTCTGATTAGATAAGCATTTGGATAGTACATCGGATAATCCAGTTCCTCTGTGCTCCCTACACATGGACACACTGCCCCTTGTACTGTCCCAAGTACTTTTTGTCCACTTTGAATGATCATGGGCTAGAGTTCATGGGGTGTTTCATTTCTTCATGAAAGATTTGCATACAACTTTGCATCACTTTCTCTGAATGCCTGGTAATATCCTCCCACTACAGTAGAGCGCCTTTTCATCGATTTAATGTCAGGCATGCAAACATTGTGGCTTGCCCAATATAACCAGTTCAGTGTAACTAGAGTTTCATTGCTGCAGATGTTGGTCTTGGAGAAGGCACTGATATTCATTTGCCTATGAATTGCAAAGATTTTGAAGAGACGGGCATTGGTATTTTTTCAGTGCCTCAGAATATCCGTTGAAGGTCATCCAAGTCATGGAAAGAGAGCGAGGAGAATTTTGTGCCAAGACAGGTCTTGAGTTTCAAATACCCTTCTCCTCCAAAACCAGAGAGTGTGCTGGGGGATCGAAGGCCGTGTTGAATTGTGTCATAGAGATATTTTATTGGCTGCAGAACATTTTGGAAAATCCCAAGATGATGTGGACTATTTCAATCCCAGTCAATCAGCAATTATTCCTTTCTCTCACTAATAGAGTCCATTTTTAGCAGGAAATTTTTGCTTAATTTAGATTCAGCATATGATTAGTTGTTCACATTCCCATCAGTTTCCTATTGCTGGGCTTTCAACATCCTGTAGCACTGAACTGATGGAGAGACAGGTTAGAAAGCTCTGCTTCATGTTGGATCTATTGCACTCATACGCAGTTTAAGCGGTTAAGGTTAAGCATACAGTTACCACCTTTACAATAGACTGTAATCAACGAGAGAGGGAAGGCACCTGGAAATTGAAATAGAGAACAGCTGCTCCTTGAATATAAAACTGCAATGATGAATCACCTCTGGTTAAGACACAAACACCAAAAACACCTGCTGCAAAGTTAAAATCATCAAATATACTCCTGTCATCACCTACAAAAGTGTTGCCAAAGAGCAGGTTATTATTACTTGTTAATGCTAGAAGAAGTTCCTTAACTGTTTGAATTACTGCGATTTAGCTTTTATGAACAGCAAAGGATCCCTCGATGGGTTTTGTGAGTGCACTCACATTTATTTATACTAAGCTTGTGCTGCATGCAAACACTAAATACTTCAAAGAGTTCCTAGGGATCTTTTTTGTCAGTTCACAATTCATGCAGCAACTCCCTGATTTCCATTCATTTCAAGCTGAAAGGAGAGGAACATAGTTACTGTTCATTTCTATCCATCTCCTTTTGTCCATAAAAAAGACAGCTTTTGAACAGAAGCGAAAGATGAGTTATTACTTCCTGCCTGTCTCTTCCAAGATGTTCAGATTTGGAAGAGAAGCAATAGGAAAAAATACACTTCTAGGTCTGAATACATCGAAGTTAACTCTTACACTTCTGAGCTGGTGTTGCAACATGTCTGTCAGTAAGTCAATATCAAAGGGTTGAAGCATGCTGAATCTGGGTCTGGCAGATGAGCAGCTGTTAAATTTCTAGACTAGTGATCTAGAAAGGTGAACTAACAATCCAGAGACCAGAGTTTAAATCCTTCCAGGGCAGATGGGAAACCTAAATTCAGTGAAAATCTGGAATTTATGGGATAAAAAAAACAATCTCAGTAATGACCCCCTCAATCTTCAGACTCTTGAAGCAGAGGGCTGAACTTTTCTCGCCCCATCACTGAAATGTTTCCACAACCTATGATCTCACTTTCAAAGATTATTCATCTCATGCTCTCGATATTTGTTGAGTATTTATTTATTATTATTATTCATTTTTCTTTTTGTATTTGTACAGTGTATTGTCTTTTGCACACTGGTTGTTTGTTCACCCTGTTGTGTGCAATCTTTCATTGATTCTATTGTGCTTCTTGTACTTACTGTGAATTCTGTGAATGAATCTCAGGGCTGTATATAGTGACATGTACTTTGATAATAAATTTACTTTGAATTTTGAAAACTAGCAGGTTGTTCAAATAAAAAGCAGTGTTTCAGAGAAGGAAATCTGCCATCTTTCCCCAGCCTGGTCTACAGAGGAGTGTAGAGCCAACCTATTTGGCTGACAGCTAAATGTCCAAAAAACCATGAGCAGAATTAGGCCACTTGGCCCATCATGTCTGCTCCACCATTTCATCATGGCTGATCTGATTTTCCTCTCAGCCCCAATCACTTGCCTTCTCCCTATATCCTTTCATGCCTTGACCAATAAACCTCTGCCTTAAATATATATTTTAGTGCATGCAGAGTCAATCTTTCCAGCGGCATGTACACTTGGAGACATAACAATGTTCTCCAAGTTGTAACAGAAGTGGTTGAGCAGAGAGTATGGCAGCATAACTTATCTCATGCCCTACGCTGCACAGAACATCGCATATCATTTGTGGAAGAAGGCTCCAAGTCAAGGGTGTACAGTGCAGGCCCACGATCAAGCATACTTTCTTCAGCCAATGATAGGTGTGTCAAGGCCGACCTGGATGGGAAAGGCAGCTTCCCGGAGCAAATAGTTTTCACCACATTGTGTCCAGATATAATCGTCTGGTCTGACACCAGTAGAGAAGTGGTTATTGGTGAACTCACAGGCCCCTGGAAAGACAACATCAATGAAGCCCATGAGTGTAAGTTAACAAAGTATGCAGAATTAAGATCAGAGTGCAGAGAAAGAGGGTGTAAGGTCTCATGCTATCCATTCGAAATAGATTGCCGTGGCTTTATTGCGTTCACTTTCCCAAAGTGGCTGCATGACCTTGGCTTCACTAGAAGAGAGAGCAAGTCAGCAGGGTTGTAGCTGAGGCAGCAGAGACAGGATCATCATGGGTGTGGACCAAGTACATCCAGAGAGGCAGATAGTCAGACAGTGTATCCATCTTTTGCAGACCCTTCAGTAGCTGCATAGACACCTGAAGAATAGACTCTCTGTTGGATGGAAGCGACCAACGACTCTGATTGTTGCCAAGTTGTTCAGCTCATCAGTGGGAGGTGGTGCTTTAGCACTGCTGGCCCACCACCTCTAGGGAGTCTTGATCATAAGCAGGCCGAAACTTGAAGACAGGTGGCAGATCAACTGATGATCCCACTATTGATAGCACAGGACAGTTAACATCTTAGTCCTCGTGTATTTTCAATTCAATACATAAAGACTTGACCTCCACAGCTGCCTGTGGCAAAGAATTCCTTAGACTCACCACTCTCTGGCTAAAGAAATTCCTCCTCATCTCCAACCTAAAAGAACACCCCTCTATTCTGAGGCTGTGTCCTCTGGTCTTAAACTCTCCCACCACAGGAAACATCCTCTCCACATCTACTTAAGCATGTCCTTTGAAGCAGTCTGACAAGCCACTCAGTTGCGCCATTGTCACCGTGCTCAGAGAAGGAATAAAACTGGACAGGCAAACACAGGCCTGGTCACTGAATTCAGACACAGCACAGTCGTTCCTGGCCCAATCAGCTGTGCAAGGCTTCTTCAAATAATTCTGGAAATTGGAGTCTAAGTTGGAAGAGGTGTCCCATAGACTAGCCAAGGGTTAGCCTGCCATAGCTATCCTCACAGCATCCTGCGTTAAAGATCATGTGCTGGGCAGCTTGATGACCATCTCTGGTTAAGTCTCATCTCAGAAGCAGGAATGAGCTAGCAGACGTCTCCACGCAGTGATTTTGTTGTTTGATACCTACACAGTCCTGTATTGCAGCTTCTCATTTTTTGTTATGTCTGCTGCTGCTTTTGGCATGCTCTACTGCATTTCACGTTGAATCAGGGTCGATCATCTGGCCTGAAAGTGATGGCGGGGCGAGGAGTGTTATGGGCCAATGCCTTACAGCTTGTAGAAGTGTTACATTCAATGATTCCCAACTTGAGCTGCAAGACTTGTTTCAAGTTCATCCTAATAACAAATTTGTATTACCACTCTATTTGATGAATTTGTTTTTGGGTGAAGATGGGACTATATCTCAAAGTTTCAAAGGTTCATTTACTATCAAGGTATACAACTCCAAAATTCTTCAATTCTCTGTGTAACCATGAAGCCAAGAAAGAAAAGAAAGGCAGCACGATCATTAACGCTCAAATCTCACCTCCCTGGAAAAAAAAACCAAACAAAAACAGAACAGGAACATCAACATCCAAATCCCTCCTTCTGCACAAAAAAAGCCAAACAAAATGGATAGGGCACATTGACTTCCAAATCCCTCTTCACACACACAAAAAATGAACAAAATAGATAAGGCACATCGACTCCCAAATCCCTCATTTCATTCAAATAAAATGAACTAAAAGGATCGAGCACAATGATCCCTGAAACCCCCTCCCTACACAAAAATAAATGAGAAGATCGAGCGAAATAAACACAGAATGTAAAAACTGAAAAAGACTGAAAAAGTCTACAGTCCAAATCAAAAATGCAGAAAAAATCTGAACAACATTCTCCGCAGTGGCGGGTCTTTCCCTTTCCAACATAGAACAACCGATCAAATAGGCAAGCAGCTGGTGCTCATGCTCTACACTCACTTTGAAGCTTCAATCAGCAAAATGGATCCAAACATCAGCAGGCACCCCATCCTGTATGCTGCCTGCTACAAGGTTCGCACACATTGCCCCTGCCTCCTGGAATCCTCTCAGAGACTGCGGATGCGCTGGACCACCCAAACAATCTCCAAACTTCCACACATGCCTTGATGTTTCAATTGCCGTTGTCACTTTAATTGGCGAACAACAGAAGCATAACTCAGCGAAATGGGGTCAAACACCGGCTTCCACGCCACCATGTAACCTTCTCTCCATGAGGTTGGCTCACACTGACTCTGGCTCGCAGAATCCTGTTGGAGACTGCAGAATGCTGAGGCACCCAAATGTTCTCCAAACAGCAAAACACAGGCTCCAGCAGTTCCAGAATCACATTCAAGATGAGAATTAAACATAAAAGAAGTGAAAAGCTGGTTTCATGATCTATCCAGAAGATGTCGACCAAAGGAGCATTATACACAGCTGCCATCTTGACTGAAAGGCATCTTCTATAAGTCATCTTCTTCATATAATTCTGGGGGTTATATAGAGGTAGTACTTGAGCACTAGCTCTGCTCCTCATCCATGAAATTAGATAATATCATGTCAAACATGCAAGGAAATGTTTCCTCATTACCATCTACAGATGAATCAGGGTTCCTCCATATAGAACACTAGTCAGAAGCATTGGAAGTAGCAAGAGCACAGAATGTATTCTGGGTGTGTGGGACACCTCAATATCCATCAGTACGAGCGACATGACAGAACCACCAGAAAACAAGCAGGTCAAGTCCTGAGGAACTCTGGAAAGTAGCCAGTGGACCGACACAAGGGATAAATCATTTGACCATGTCCTCATCAGGTTACCTGTGGCAGATGTATCTGTCCATGATAGCATTGTAAGTGACTTGTGAAGACTTTATCCCGTCTTTAGCCGAGAACAACTCCATCAAACAGAATGCAGTACAGATTTGCTATTGCGATGAACTTGAAACAAATCCTACAGCTCAAAACTGGGAATCATCAGAAGTATACTTCCACAAACTGCAAGGTGATGGCCCAGGACACCTTTAACCCTACAATCACTATGTCAGGGGATCAATCCAGAGTCTAAATGGAATGCAGAGGGCATGCCCAAAGCAGCTCTGAGCATAACAAAGAAAAAAGAAGCTACAATACAGGACTGTTCAGGTATCGAACAAATTTATCATACGATAAACCGAAACAAGCAATCTCACAATCAATAGATCTAATGGAATCTCTGCTGTCCTACCACATCTTGTTATAAATGATGTGGACAACAGAATAGGTAGGGAGGAAGTGGCTCCAAGAATATCCACATCTTTAATAATGGCAGGAGGAGGCATGAATGCTAAAGAGAAAGAAGAAGCATTTGCAACCATGACTAATCCATCACTGATTCCCCTGATCAGACGTCAATCCCATGCAAGCCTCTGCTTTACCCCTGGACCAATGCAATTCACTGGAAGATTAAAAGCAGTGTTTCAAAGTGTGCACACATTAGTCTGAAACATTGCCTTAGTCAGCAGCAACACACACTAAATGCTGGAAGAACTCAACTGGTCGTACAGCATTTATGGAAAAGAGTAAATAGTCAACATTTCAGGCCAAGACCAGGATCTTGAAGAAGGGGTTCGGCCCAAGTCATTGACTGTTTGTTCATTTCCATCTATGGTGTCTGACCTGCTGAGTTCCTCTAGTATTGTGTGTGGGTTGCTTTGGATTTCTAGCATCTGCAGAATCTCTTCAGGTTTATTAGTCAGCAGTTCCCTCCAAAACTGCTGGCTGCACTCAAGCATGAATCAGCTCAAGATCTTATCCTTAGTACTGCAAATATTGTAAATATACTTTCTCCAACAATAGTCATCCAAAGAGAAGTTATGAAGTTACTGACATGCATGCACATAGTCATCCCAGAGATTAAATGCCCGTGTTTCTGCCTCTGAATCCTAACAACGTCAGTGTCAAGTGCCTGCCTATTTGTAGGGTGGCATGGTAGGATAGCAGGGCAGCAGGGTAGCGTAGTGGTTAGCACATTTTACAGAACAGGCAACCCGAGTTCAATTCCAGTTGCTGCCTGTAAGGTCTTTGTACGTTATCCTTGTGACCATATGGGTTTCCTCCTACAGTCTGAAGATCTACCACTTGGTAGCTTAATTGGTCATTGCAAATTGTCCCATGGAATTAAATCAGGGGGTTGCTGGCTGGCATTGCTTGAAGAACCGGAAGGGCCTGTTCTACACTGTCTCTCAATAAATAAATAAATAAAACTCATCTCAGCTATTGTAATATGGAGATAAATGTGTAACTTGGAATTTTACAACTGTATTTCTCTATAAATTTCTCTTCCAGATAAGAACAAATAAATAAAACTTTTGTGAGCACATTTCTCTCAATGAACATTGCACCCATGAACACTACCTCACAACTTTATTTCTATTTTTGCACTACTTACTTAACTACTTAATATATATATGCACACACACACTCAGTCAGTTTTCTCTATTATTAGACAACAAATTTCACAATATATGCCGGTGATAGTTAATCTGACTCTGATTCTGTTTCTGGTTGGCCAGAGTTTTTATTTAAATATTTGGCCAGATGGCTGTATTTCTTACTTGAGAACTGTTCAGGTTATGAACAGTTCTCGGAATGTAACCCTGTTATAACCTGGGCAGGACGTGTACTGGGTTGGGTAAGACACAGATTTTGATGAGGGTTTAAAATCAGTAATTGATCGAGGCAGTGCAAATGCGTCAAAATATATGGTCTTGTGAAATTCCTCAGTCCTCCTCCATGCCCCATACCCCTCCCCGTGTAACCTTTTCTGTGGGAGAACAATAAATCTCATGAGGTGTTCACCCTCGATTAAGCAAGTGAAATTAATTGTAGTATTTAGTATGGGGCCAGCCCCAAAGCAGATGGATGCCCTGTCTGTGCCTTTTGATAGACCCTGAGTCTGCCGATGACTGGTCAGTGGCTCTGCAAAGGAACAGAGGCCAGCTGCAGTTTGTTTGTCAGTGCCTTTGAGATCTCTGTCTGTGTATTGCACAGTAAGTAGAGAATGCACTGGAGGTCAGACTGTGACATATTTGACCTCCAGAAGTTGTGCTTTTAACCAGTCTGCTGCTGGCAATTTACAATTTACATTAAGAAGCAAAGACTGTTACTCCTTTATTAATATTTGCTGTATTTGCATAACTCCAGAATATTTCCTAACAATGTCTGACTTCCTGCTTCATCGCTGAGCTCTGCACCTAGTAGCCAGGCATATATCAAATCTGATCTCTCAGTTCTACTATACATCTGGATGCTTACTTCATTCCAATGTGGTTCTTGCCCTTCGTTAAAAAGGGAAATTAAGGAAAATTGATTATTTTAATTATGTTTTAATAAATTCACACAAGTTGGATAAGTTGTGATTTCAAATTAATTTATTTTTATTTATATATTTTAATGTTCTATCTCTAATTTCAGAGGCAGGCAGAAAAATAAAAAAGGCTGTGGGAGAGGCTACAGTTTTTGCCATCCATTTATTTATTGTCTTTAGTGATACACTGAGGCCTTTGAGCCATGTCACCCCCAACAACCCCACAAACCCGATTAATTCATGGCACAATTTACAGTGACCAATCAACCTACCCAGTAGGAATTTGGACTGTAGGAGTAAATGAGAGCATCCAGGCCGCAGGGGTCAGCAACCTTTACCACTGAAAGAGCCATTTGGACCCGTTTCCCACAGAAAAGAAAACACTGGGAGCCACAAAACCCGTTTGACATTTAAAATGAAATAACACTGCATACAACGTTTTTTTTTGCCTTTATGCTATGTATAAACAAACTATAATGTGTTGCATTTATGAAATCGATGAACTCCTGCAGAGAAAACAAAATTACATTTCTGCATGCAACAAAAACATTTTGAACTCTGAAAAAAAGACGTTGGGTTGAAGGTTACTTTTAAGTAAAATACTCAATGTCTATTTGAGTCCTTGTATTTATGAAAAATGCCAAACTTAAATTTTCCACCAGCAGCAAACCAAAAATAACGTCAGCTAGCTGTCAACCTGAAAAATAAAAGGACTATTTCACTGAACAATGAAAAAATATGAATATACGTAAAATAATAGGCAATTAAAATATTTATCATACTTGGTTAATGGGATTTCTGCTCCTGGACCTCAGCGCACAGTGTCTGCACATTAGGGCTGTATGACGTCACCTTCATCTTTACACAGGATCGCAAGCTGTCATCTGTGAGGCGTGCGCGATGTTTGTTTTTAATAAAGTTCATGTTGGAGAACACCTGCTCACATACATATGTGGATCCAAAGATCGACAGGACTCCAAGCGCATACTTTTTAATGTTTACATAAATGTCAGGGATAGCATTCCCTGTTTTGAATACAAGTTTGTCCGGTTAGGGGAGGTTTTCAATATCACTCCATTTGTGATTCTGAGCAAGAACGGCCTTCTGACGGGCAACATCTTCAAGGTCTGCTGTCAAGCGTCTAAACTTGGACACCCATATGTCTTTGTCGGCTATGTCAGCCAGTTCCATCTCAAGATCATGTTGACTCACACCTGCCAATGCAGTCGTATTCAGTAGGGATGGATCGATGCTTAGGGGAGTGACCGGGAAGGATAATGTGTTTTTTTCCTCTCTGAACTCACAGAAGCATTTCCCAAACGATGTTTGCATTGTGATGATTGCAGAATGTAAGTACTCTGAATTTATCATGTCGTGACCTTGTTTGAACTCTCTCAAATTGGGGAAGTGAGACAATGTGCCTTTCTGTAAATCTCTGGCAAGCACTGGCAACTTGCGCTCGAATGCCAAAACATCCTCCAACATGTGTAGGGCTGTACGTCCTTTCCCCTGAAGAGCTGTGTTCAGCGTGTTCAGGTGCGCTGTCATGTCTACCATGAAGTGTAGATTTTCCAGCTACTTTGGCTGTTCCAGCTCAGGAAAGGTGAGCCCTTTGCTGCCCACTTCTTCCAGACACGCGACAAAGCATTTCAGCACCTCCCCTCTGGACAGCCAGCGATTAAAAACACGTTGTAGCGGTGTGCTAGACGCAGTCAGTAAACTGCAGTCAAAGATAACTTTATTCGAACTAAACAGCCTTGCTTTTAAGCCTCCCTCAACCCACCCCCCCATGGGCGCGGATACTCCAAAAGACACGTACTCACAAACCCCTGTAGGCTATCTCCCTTAGCCTGAACGCTGGCTAATTGTGAGCCGGTTCGGATGTGCCAGGAAATGGGTCGCCACAACGTTTTATTTAGATTGTACAAGATCACCATAATCTTCAAATTTAGAATTGCATTTCAAAAACTAACAAACTAACATAAAATACATTTTAATTAAATACTGACCATTTATTTTCCAAAGCCACAGGGAGCCGCAGCACAGAGATGAAAGAGCCGCGGGTTGCCGACCCCCGATCCAGGGAAATGAATGGAGGGAAATAGTTTGCATAAGAATGGAGGACAGTTTAAATATCAGTCCTTTCCAGCTACCCTGCTTAGCTAAGTTTTAATGGTAAGGTGAACAAGTAACTGCATTATGTTTATAAAAAAAAACGAATTTCATTTTTCTCAGGATTAGTAGATGAGTATATAAGTTTTCTTTATAGCTGTATTTAAAAAAGCAGATTCAAGGTCAGTCACTTCAGTTCTAGGAGTAATTTAATTTAAACAATTCTCTCACTTATGACTCTAACCAGGGTGCAGATCAATGGGACTAGGCAGATCAATAGTTTGGCACGGTCTAGATGGGCCAAAGGGCCAGTTTGTGTGCTGTGGTGTTCTGTTACTCTATTCATCTGTTCCCCATATTTTAATAACATAGCTTTTTATACCACAGTAGGTATTTTTTTTCCCTTTCATGGATGTTTCAACATGTTGTGTAATGCAAGGAACGTCAGCTCAGCATTTCTCAGCACTGTGCTACAAACATATTGACGTATACCAGTTTACAAGCTGATTCTGATCAGAGATTACGGCTTTTCTTTAAACTGTTTTGAAAATGAAAGAACCCTGCTAGCAGGGATAAGTGAAACAACAGAGTCCCACGTTACAAGGGTCTGATCATGTTGCACTTAATATGTAGATCACATGGAGCGTTACCTCTGTTCTTGTATAAAACATGAAACGCAACTTCTTTACCAAGCCAATATGACTTTTCCTGAAACAGAATGAATCTATTAATATTTTTCAGTATGGCACAGGGAAAAATGTTCCTTAATGCATGGAGTTTGAGATTTAGAACCAGAATCAGGTTTAATATCACCGGCATAAAATTTGCTGTTTTGCAGCAGCGGTACATTGCAATACATAATAATAAAAAACTATAAATTACTATATATATACATATATATATAAAATACAATACTGTGCCAAAATCTTAGACTAAGTCTTTTATATAATACTATAATTTTATATATTGCACTGTACTGCTGACACAAAAAACATAAATTTCAAGACATATTTGAGTGATGATAAACCTGATTCTAACATGGGTCTCTATCTTGGACTGAGAGTGGGAATCATGGTTAGAATAAGGGGAAGGAAGAGGGGAGAGAGCGGGAAGCACTAGAGAAATATTCTAATGATCAGTAAATCGATTGTTTGGAATCAAATTACCTTGCCTGGTGTCTCAGAGCTGGTTGTGTCTGTACCTGCACCATCCCCTACCCCTGGTACTCCTTCTCTGCCAGCTGTCCCACACCCCTCCCATGATGCTCCTTCTTCACCATTCCCAACATCCTTTGCTCCTTTGAGATTTACAAACTCACTCTCTCTGCTCCACGTTGACAAATACAGTAGTGTGCAAAAGTCTTAGGCATCTTAGCAATATACCAGGGTGATTGATAAGTTCATGGCCTAAGGTAGAAGCAGTCAATTTTAGAAATCCTTAGTCCAGTGGTTGTGGAGCATACGGATCTTGGACCTCCAGAAAAGTGTCCACAGCAGGGGTGATTGATGTTCATGGCCTAAGGCAGAAGGAGATGAGTTATTAACTTCAAACTTTCTACATAATCACTCAGAGTTGAACTGCATGTGCATTTAACGAGAGCTGTATAACTCATCTCCTTCTACCTTAGGCCACGAACTTATAAATCACAATTGCATATGTGCCTGAGGCTTTTGCACAGTACTGTAAGGAGTACAAAAAGAGAGGAAAAATAATATCGAAGCAGTGTTCATGGGTTCAAAGGTTCATTTTATTGTCAAAGTATGCATGTACAACATGACTCTGATATTCGCCTTTTCTAGATAGCCATGAAATACAGAAAAAAGGAAAGAGAATCAAAACTCGCAAACCCCAAATCCCCCACCCCCTCACTCGTACAGAGGCTAACAGATCACCCACATGGAATATTGAATCCCAAACCCCAACTACCTCCCTCGCAGAAGGAGCAGTGACAATAGCATCAAACCCTGACCCCTTCTCTTGTATACAAAAACCAATATATTGCCCACACAGAAAAACCAACAAGAACGTCAGACCACAAATCCACAAACTCTCCCTCCCAGGACCCCAACCCACCAAGCAGCAACAAAAAAGAAACACAGAAAATTGAAGGAAAGCAATAAAACTACAGTCCAATAATCACATAAATCTTAGAATTTCAAAACTTCCTCCCGTCAGAATCAAACTTAGTCCTCCTGTGGAGAGTGACTGCCACACTGCCGACTCACAGCCTTCCGAACGATGCTGACCCAACGACAGACACATCTACCCGTGGCCTCTGTGTGAGTGACTTCTGAGCTCCTCTGAAATCGCCTTGATGTTTCAATCTTCCTCACCATTTTAAAATTGTCCATTCAGAAATATGATGGCCAAGTGGAAGAAGCTATTTCTGAAACAGTGAGTGTGTGTCTTCAGGCTCCTATACCTCCTCCTTGACGAAAGCAATAGGATCAGGGCTGGGTGATGGGGTTCTTAATGATGGATGCTGCCTTTTTGAACCTTAGCCTGTTGAAGATGTCGTGGATGCTCAAGAAGCTAGTGCCTATGAGTTTACAACTTCCAGCAGCTTATTTCAATTCTGTCCAATGGCCCCTCCTTTCCAGACAGTGATGCAACTAGTAGAATACTCTCCATTGTACATCTGTATAAAACTGCAAGTGTCTTTAGTGACATACCAATTTAGAGTGTTTGCTTTCACTCTAGAAGGCTTCTCAGAAAAAGAGCATTCTTTTCTTGACCTTCTTGCTTAAGAAAGGCCATGAGGCAAGTGATGTGCAAACTGGTAATATGTTACAATGTTCTGCTTCTGATTTGAGACACCTTGCAAGGTAATCCAAAACACTTGAAGTGTCAAATCAAGGCAAGTCAAGTTTATTGTTATTTAACTTATATAACTTATATAACCATATACTGTAAAAAGAAATGAGACAAAGTTTCTCCAAACCAGGGTGTAAAGCACAGTAGTTCATATAACACACAATAACTAATGAGGTACAGATAAAATCTACAGATGAATCATACATAGATAACAAACTAAATTGCATTAATATTAAATATTGTAAGATACAGAACAGACTAACCAGTGACACATCAAATACAACATGACAGGAATTTCAGAAGCCTAATGGTTGGGGGGAAGAAACTGTTTCTCATCCTGACCATTCTTGTTTTTATGTATCAGAGTTTCCTGCCTGGTTGTAGAAAGTCAAAGAGGATGCTAGATGGATGTGAAGAGTCCTTAATAATACTGAGGGCTCTGCATACTGCTCCTGATAAATGTTCCTGATGGATGGTGGGTAGACCCCATCATCCTCTCAGCTGTTCTAACAGTCCTTTGTAGGGACTTCTGGTCCAATGCTCGGCTGATCCCAAACCAGATAAAGATGTAACTTGTCAGGATGCTGTCAATGGTGCTCCTGTAAAATTCAGTTAAGAAGTTGGAGTGGGGAGGAGCCTTGCTTGCCTCAATATTCTTAAGAAGTGGAGGCGCTGCTGTGCCTTCGTGTTCAGGGAGATCAATGGTTAAAGATGTTAATTGTTGGGAAGACATTCTATTTCCCATTGCATCTTCTCATACAAATTTGACGAGAGCACAATGAGGAGAAAGATTGCTCTTGCATTGCTATTCTTTGCAACATGCAACACTCCAGACGTGCTGCTGATTCCATACTTCGATTTCAGAAGCCAGCAAACAAAAATCATCGCTAAAGCTTCTGTAAACAGTGCAAACAATGCAGGCCTCTGATCCATAAGCAAGATATCCCTCGCTCAAATTTCCTTGCCTGAAGCCAGGAAGAGTCTGCAGTATAGTGCAATCTAAAATGTTTTATATTTTTGGTGGTTAATGGTTTATAAGAAATATTAATAATTTTCATCTGAAGCAGTTTGTTTTTGGTGTTGAGCATCTGTGGAAGAAGATTTATAACTGAACAAATCTCCCAGCCCTCTATTCCCCACTCTGACTGTTCACTTCTTCTCACTTGCCTATTACTTCCCCTGGGACCCCTCCTTCTTTTTCTCCTACTCTGCACTCTCCTCTCCTATCAGATTATTTCTTCTCCTGTCCTTGACCTTTCCCCTCCCACCTGGCTTCACCTGTCACCTTCCAGCTAGCCTCTTATCCCTCCCCCCCCCCACCCACCTTTTAATTCAGGCACCTTCCCCCTTCCTTTTCAGTCCTGCAGAAGGGTCTCAGTCCAAAATGACAACTGTTTATTCCTTTCCATAAATGCTGCCTGATCTGCCGAGTTCCTCCAGCATTTTGTATGTGGTACTCCTATAGCTAAAAACTGTAGCTTTCATTCATTATAAACCAATCTAAACACAAGATGTTCTGCAGATGCTGGAAATCCAAAGCAACACCCATAAAATGCTGGAGGAACTCAGCAAGACAGGCAGTAGCTATGAAAATGAATGAAGTTGAGAATTTGGGCTGAGGCCCTTCATCAGGAGTGGAAAGGAAGAGGAAAAATTCCAGAGGTGGGGGTGGGACGGGAATATCTTCCCATTTCCTTTGCAGTTCTGGGGAAGGGCCTTGGCCCAACATGTTGACTGTTTATTCATTTTCAGCTGAGTTCCTCCAGCATTTTGTATGTGTGTGGCTGTGGCTTCAAATGATTATTTTTTTTAGTCTCCAAATTGAAGGGACATGTTTTATCTGCAAGTAACATTCCAATGTCCAGAACTTTACAAAACATCCTCAGTCTACATGAACAGACTTTCCTGTTGTGCATTATGGATAAACCTGTTCTACTGGTGCAGATTCCCATTCAGCTATGGAGTTAAATGCTGTTTTTTTTAATGCTGTGTCGAAGGTTTGTTTATAGGCTGAGTAAGTTAATGCATCTCGGTAGTAAGTCATCTCCCAGTAACCATGCCCAGCCACTAAAAGCTCATGGCAATAATAGTAGCTCCTCCTGCAGACCTTCAGTTTCTTTTGTTTATCAGACAACTTTTAAAGGTAAGGCAACATGAATATTATAAATATTGGTACAGAACATCAAACTTAATACATAAAACTATAATCTGCTAAATGTTGGTTTTTAAATGTGCAGTTACACTTAGTGCAGTAACAAGTTTATAAACACTTGAAGTAAGACATATTGGTCACCTCCTTGGATGTGTGGCTCAAAATCATTAAATGATTAAAATTTACTTACCTTGTGTAAGCAAGAAAATGCACACAATCTGAAATTGGAAGGCTTGAACCATCATGGCAGAACTGAAAACAGAAGTATAAATGATTTAAATTCCATTGAATGCTCAGTTCTTTGTTTGCAGGAACAAATGAAGGATCCCCTGCCTACTTTAATTTATACTGAAGTACTGAAGGTTCAGGAACAGCTTCGTCCCCTCTGCCATCCGATTCCTAAATGGACATTGAATCTTTAGACACTACCTCACTTTTGTTTTATTATGCAGTATTTCTGTTTTTGCACAAATAGATTGAATAGATTAAAAAAATCTATTCAATATACTTAATTGATTTGTTCATGTATTATTATTTTTTGAATTTTTTTTTGCTCTGCTAGATTATGGATTGCATTGAACTGCTGCTGGTAAGTTAACAAATTTCATTGCACATGCCAGCGATAATAAACCTGATTCTGAATCTGAAAGGTGAGTTAAGCCTCAGACCTGACTCAGAAGCCCCAGTGCTTCCAACTGAACTGTACAATCAAAACATTCAGATTAAATTAATTAAATGTATGACTCATGTCTATTGTTAGTTGAATGCCAGTATCAATATTTCTGATGTTTGGCCTTACAATAAGAGTTCATTTATGTACCTGAATTATAGAACAACCATCAAGAGCAAGTTTCATTACCTAACATCAAGGTTCAAGTGACGTCATCATCATCATGTGGCATGTCATATGATGTGGGCAATCATGGCTTTCCATCTATCTGTCTTTTATATGATCATTCCCAATGGAGAAGACCCATTCATGCTATTATTCTTATCTTAATCTCAATCCATGACTATGATTGTTCTTGGCAAATTTCTCTACAGAAGTGGTTTGCCACTGCAGTCTTCTGGGCAGTGTCTTTACAAGATGGATAACATCAGCCATTATCAATACTCTTCAGAGATTGCCTGTCTAGTGTCACTGATCGCATAACCAGGTCTTGTGGTATGCAACAGCTGCTCATATGACTATCCACCACCAATATGTAGCAGGTGCTACATATTGCCCAAAGGTGACCTGCAGGCTAGTGGAGGGAAGGAGCACCTTACAACTCCTTTGGTAGAGACATGCCTTCACCCTGCTATCCATTTTATATATTATCCTACAGTTCTCATGTTTGCGAGGCAAAGGTTCGGTCTAGCTCTTTCCAGCTATTGTCCAATACTTACCTGCCTGATTACAAATGAAAATTCCATATCATTAAATTGTTCTGGAATATTATTATTTAAGGATAATTTGGTAAAAATTGAGAAATAAACTCTTCTACTACAGATTTTGTAGTAATTTGCATAACGTAACAAATCAACTTAACCAGATATAATTTTAAAATAGGTTACAAGTGTTCACCAGAAGCATAAAGATGGTCATTTTGAAGAATGTGTGTTTTTGATGTGACAGCATGGGAAAGAGCTCCACTTTAACAGAACAGATGATGATGTCCCACTACCTGTAAGCCACTCTTAATTATCAGTCCTGATGTAGTCTTGACACAAAATCTCAACTGTCTTTTTTTTCTCCACAGATGCTGTCAGCCCTACTGAGTCCCTCCAGCTTTTTGTCTTGTGATGTAGTCTTAAATAATCATCATCATTATATGCCATGTCATATGTTGTGGGTGATCATGGTCTTTGGCCCTGATTGTTCTTGGCAAATTTT
The DNA here is from genome assembly GCF_030144855.1 of Hypanus sabinus. Classification (NCBI taxonomy): domain Eukaryota; kingdom Metazoa; phylum Chordata; class Chondrichthyes; order Myliobatiformes; family Dasyatidae; genus Hypanus; species Hypanus sabinus. Next base: position 60,518,181 of record NC_082727.1, on the reverse strand, counting down.
TCTACACAAGTGGTTTGACATTGTCTTCTGAATGGCGTCATTGCAAAATGGGTGACCCCAGGCATTATCAATGCTTGTAAGTGATTGTCTGCCTGGTGTCAGTGGTCACATAACTAGGACTCATGATTTGCACCCTCCAATATCTTATATAGTAGTCTATCAAATAAATTGAGATTCTAAAACTTAACAAAAAGAATTATTACAAATTTTTACCTTTTTTCCCTAATTCTAATCTGTACTGCTCCTCATACAAATTTAAAGGGCTAAGGGTAACCCTAGGTAATTTCCAAGGCAAGGGCATGTTCAGCACAGCTTTGTGGGCCGAAGGACCTGCATTGTGCTCTAGGTTTTCTATGTTTCTAAAGAACTTCTGCCTTTGAATACTGCTGCTTAACAGTTTAAAAAAGATATTCATTTATCATTGGCTGAAGTTCATCACTGAAAGGCTTACCCATTATGCTCCATGAACATCTTCCTGCAACAACCAATGAATCCATAGTAAATTGGAAAGATCTACTCAACATATTTACTGCAGAAAGCCCACTCTTAGATTCCCAAGACCAATAAATATATTAACAACGTAAAAAAGGCTATCAATTAGAGCAGGAATTCTCGGTCATGATACCAACTTAATTTAAAATCTACAACTTGCCATTTTTCTCACAATCCTTATGCCAACAATCCTAAGTCAAAGAGAGAGCTATCACTTCCAAACCAAGTTTGATAGGCTTATGATTCATTCCCCAGCTGCAGTCTGGATTTAAAGTGGATCCATTTAGGTTCAGTATCTGTTTGTTGCTGATATCTGGGGTTTCCCTTCCCAACAGTCAGCTTGATTCATAACCTCTCAGTGATGTTACCTGTAAGCATAAATTCAGCTTCCTCTAATATGACAGTGTTTCAATTCAAGCCATATTCCACTGTCTCAGCTCTATATTCTCAACTTTCTTGTCTGAAGTTAACCAATAAATGTCCCAGGCCTTGCATCATTCAGTTATTGGGAAAACAAAAGCTTTTCCTGTTATAATAGTGGCCCTAACACAAGTTTCCTCTTTGGATACTCAATAAGGCTGAACCAGAGAGGACACAACATTTCAATTCTGATCAATATGAGCTGTGATTTAGAAAATAAGAAGTTGGACATTTGAAATATCCTTTAAATTTGAGGAAATCTGGCGACCTTTTATTCAATATTTTCATATAATTTGATTTATTGATTTTTGTACTGACTCTCTTCCAGTTATTTTTTTGAAATTTTGGATTTGATCAGAAAGTCTTTCTTCTCTTGGTTTTACTCTCAGGATGGACTACCCAGTCCTTTTTTTTTCCCTTTTTGTTTTTGTTTGTAGAGAATAGTGTTTTTTTTCATATAAAGTTTTCAAAAAGTCTTTTTTCTTTTTGTGAGTTGATAAGAGGAGAATTAATTATCTTTTTCCTTATTATACATTCTATAGCAGATTAATACAATGCATGATTTTGATAATGTTTATTTCACCTTCTGTAGGTATTGTTATTGATATAAATATTTGAGGTAATTCTCCTCTTGCTTGTATATATGCTCTTTTTAAATCAATAAAAAGATTGATAAAGAAAGAGCTGTTACTTAAGCCTTATATTTTATTATCAGTTTACAGACACATTTCCTGCAGAGTAAGGATAACACTCTTTTTGATTATAATTGTTCTATGCTTTCTCAACAAAATATATTTCAGCTTTCATCCTCAGGTCATTCTAAATCACTGTTCCATTCAAGTTCTGCAAACTTGTTTGGTTTTACACCACATTCCCTGCTTTCTTGCATTGGCTTTAATGTTCATTGCCCTATTCTGGGAAATTCATGCTTTGTTGCTTGTACCTCCATTAAAGGCCTTCTTTGAAATTCTTTATTCAGCAAGTCATTACCCTGCTTATTCAGCCTTGGAACATACAGTATTTCTTAATTCAACAGACTTTATGAATCTAAGTTGTGATAGCTGAAAGATTTGCAAATGCAGTAAACCTTTAAATGATAAGATTAAATATACAGAATATACAGTATATTGATTGTGTTAACAATTTTAAAAAGCTATCAAATAATCTGCTGGAGGAGCTCAATCAGTCACAGACGTAGATGACTACTGCACAGAAACTGGCTCTTCAGTCCACCTGGTCCTTGCAGAACTGTTAATCTGCCTGGTCTCATTGTCCTGCACCTGGACCGCAGTCCTCCATAACCCTCTGATGTACCATCAATAACTCTCGGAGACGGGAGGTGAATGATAGGCTTTTATTAGCAGCAAAAGGGAGCATAGCATCTCGGAGACTGAGGGAGGAGCAGTGCCTCCAATCACCTTTATACAGGGGTCTGTGGGAGGAGCCATAGGAGCAGAGCAGAGGGGCATGTCCAGACAGGTATACATAGTTTACCACACACTCCCGTGCATGTACTTATCCAAACTTCTCTTAAGGGAATGTCAATTTTCCCTCCACAGATGATGATGTGTGATTGACTGAGATCCCCCAGCAGATTGTTTTGTTGCTGCAGATTCCAGCATTTGTAGTGTCTTGAGTCTCTCTCAAAAAGGCTATCAACTGGTACAAAAATTACAGACCTCTGTACCTTCCTCTGCAACTCAATCCTTGACTTCCTTGCTGGAAAACCACAGACTGTGTAGATCGGAAATAACATCTCCTCTCGCTGACAATCAACACTGGCACAGCTCAAGGATGCATGCTTAGCTCACTGCTCTACTGTTTCTATACCCGTGACTGTGTAGCTAGGCACAGCTGAAATTCCATCTATAAATAAGATGAGGGAACACACACCAGTCCTCATCGAGGGATCAGAAGTGGAAAGGGTGAACTATTTCAAGTTCCTGGGTGTCATATTTCTGAGGATCTATCCTGGCCTCAAAAATTCGATGCAGTTACAAAGAAGACTTGACAGAGACTACATTTTATTTAGAGTTTGAGGAGATTTCAAATGTCATCAAAGACACTTACAAATTTCTAAAGATGTTCCATGGAAAGTATTCTAACTGGATACATTACTGTCTGGTATAGTGGGGGGGGGGGGGGAGGTGGGCAGGTGGAATGGATAGGCAACACTGAACAGGATCAAAATGAGCTGCAAAAAGTTGTAGACTCAATCTGCTCCATCATGGGCATTAGCCTCCCCAGCATCCAGGACACCTTCAAGGAGTGATGCCTCAAAAAAGGCAGCATCCATCATTGAAGACCCCCATCACCCAGGCCATGTCCTCTTCTCATTGCTGCCATCAAGGTGTCAATACAGGAGCCTGAAGACACAACTCAACAGTTCAGGAAAAGGCTTCTTCCCCTCTGCCATCAGATTTCTGAATGGGCATTGAACACCACCTCAACTACTTTTGTTTCTCTTGTTGCGCTACATATTTTACTTTTTAATATATACTTACTGTAATTTAGTTTTTATTATGTATTGCAATACACTGATGCACATAGAACAAATTTCACTACATATACCAGTGACATTAAACCTGATTCTGATTCTAACAATACCAACTCTATCAGAGAGCATTACACACTGCAAATGAACAAGAGCTCTTTCTCCATTGAGCCACTTTGATACCTGACCATCCAAGCGGATTGCGGTAGTTAATTTGTACATTCGTCTGGTCTCATGCAGACCAAATGTGCCTGGGTTATGAATGAAGTCATTTGAAACCCTAAGCTGTTTCCTGGACAATGGGCGGATTCCCAAGTTAGAATCCTCAAATAATAGTTTGGCTTTTTCTCCTGATTTCCCACAAAAATTCTTGCACGAAATTCTTCTTTCAGCACCTTCGAATCAATGGGTATTCGTTCCGGTCCAACGTAACTAATTGCATCCTCTGGGCTCTGATCAAAGGTGCGATCTACCCCTTGTGCAAGTGTCGGTCAGTTGGAACCTTCCATGTATTCTCAAAAGCTGGCCAGTTAAGAGTTAGTGCGCGTTTGAGGGATTAACGAAACTTTTCTGCTAAACTTATTTCAGAAAGGAACAGATTGGGTGGTATTTGAGAGCATAGTCAATATCCACAGCTGCCATTTTTCACCCGACCGACATATTTATTTGAGGTTGAACCGAGGATACCTTATTAAGGTAACCTTTCAGTTAAAGTACTGGCATTATTTCTCGCACAAAGTTTTACACACGGTTCCTGGTGGTTCACACAGAATTGATGAACCAACACCTGTCACCCAACTCGGAATTGACACTGTTTACTTGAGTTGGAACCCTGCGGAGAAGCTGTTTTTCTCTTAGTACGTGTCGTTGAATTACTTCATAATTGAATGGCTTGTCAAAGGAAGAGCGCTTGATGGTCCTGTGCTTGTATACACTGGAATTCAGAAGAATGAGGGGTGACCTCATTGAAACCTATGGAATGGTGAAAAGCCTTGATAGAGTGGATGTGGAGAGGATGTTTCCTATGGTGGAAGAGTCTAAGACCAGAGATACAACCTCAGAATAGAGGGGCGTCTATTTAGGAGGGAGATGAGGAGGAAATTCTTTAGCCAAAGAGTGGTGAATCTGGAATTCGTTGCCACAGGCAGCTGTGGAGACCACTTCTTTATGTATATTTAAGGTAGAGGCTGATGATTCTTGATTGGTCAGGGGATGAAAGGATACGGGGAGAAAGCAGGAGATTGGTTCTGAGAGGAAAATTGGATCAGCCATGATGAAATGGCGGAGCAGACTAGATGGACCAAATGGCTTAATCCTGATCCTATATCTTATGGGGGTCTTACGGTCTTATGAAGTTTATCACACTAAAAGGAGACTTTTTTTTGCTGGAAGACCTCTCGGGTTTGACTTATTGGCCCTGTCATTTTATGAAGGACGTGTAAATTAAACACATACTAGAAAGCTAGTATGATCCTAGTAGGGATGTGAACACAAGAGATTCTGCAGACGCTACTTAATCTGGAGTAACACACACGACATTCTTGTGGATCTCAGCAGGTCGGGCAGCATCTATGGAAATGAATAAAGAGTTATCGTTTCGGGACGAGACCCTTCTTCAGGACTGAAAGAATGTGGTTGACACTGCCCGCTGGAGTAAATGCGCACTTTAGCCCGGATCGGAATATCACCCGGATCCGTCTTCATATAGTTCGAGAGCAGTAGTCCCAGAGATCTACTGAGACGGAAAACTGGAATTAAAGTTAGCACGTTCTATTTTGAATGCTTCTAAACGATTTAAAGAAATTACCGGCGGTATAACGTTCAACTAAACAATGTTACTGACTTTTAGGAAATGTTTAAGTTTCTTTGCATTGGGTGAAATACCAAGCGCTTCTCTCTTCAGGATATTTTTAGTGGAATCACACAACCAGATCTCTTCCATACCAGCGAAGGACATCTGTTCGCCTGAACAAATTAAACTGAGTCATTGATCATGTAAAACTGAACTTCAACGCTGAGAGACTGTGTACATCTCATTTATGGATTTACAGTTCAGCAACGCTACACTAAGAGAATAATTCAGAACAAACTGTAGCGGAATATTAACTGCTACTAAAATTAAAGAGAAAGGGTTCACTCACCATTTGAAGTTTCGGATAATCAGTTGTGCTTCTTGTCTGAAATCGCTCTGTTGGTTCGGAGGGCGCCGAGTCAACCGGGAACGAAGCCTTTTCTTTCGCTTCCTGATGCTCGTTAAAGAGTGTCAGCTTTCAGATGTGCACGCTGACGACTCTCTGATTTATTGGACTTCTTCGGCATTCACTTGCTCCTTGCCTAATCCAAATCCTTTGACGGTAGTACGGATGTATTTTGTTGCTATTATAATTCAGGCAGATTTTGTTACCATTGCGCGGCAAGAAATTCCTCGAGAAAAGAGGCACTCTGTAAAACAGCCATTAGCCAATTCATAATCCACGGCACTTTTAGAAAATCAACTGACTGGGACCGAAAAAAAACCCAGTACCTGCCGCCTTTCCATTACCTTGTATTCATTGTAACTGTAAGAGTCAGAGAACATTGCCAAGTATTTCATCACATAGGAATGAGTCAATCGGGCGGCAGATAGGCTTTCCTAAGGATAAGTACTTGACCTCAGACTTCCTGTTAGATGTATGAAATCATGCAAGGATTGGAGGGGAAGTAACTTGAATGTAATGATTCGACATTTTTTATTGGTTTTCTCCAGTCAAGCTGACCTACCAAGTGTTTCGCAGGGTTTACTGCTTGTAATATGAATCCTTAAAAATTGCAGTATTTCCCTGTTCCCCGCGTTCAGCACCCAGACCGAAACATTATTTAGTCATTATCAATTTGTTCTTTGTGGAGGTTCTAGGTTTGCATGTTTACCATATTACATTCGTGATCACAAAAGATAAACACGAAAGATTCTGCAGATGCTGAGAATGCAGAGCAACATACACAAAATGCTGGAGGAACGCCGCAGGTCAGGCAGCATCTATGGAGGGGAATAAATCCTTATCCAGGTGCCGATTAAAGGTCTTGGCTTGAAACGCCAACTGTTTATTCTCCTCCATGGAGGCTGAGTTCCTCCAGCACTTTGTGCGGTTTTGCGGAGGGTCTGCGAAAGTTTTCATGTAATTGTTTCCTTTTAAAAGATGCTTGATAGTAGTATTATGTACAATGATATTTAAGGAACTGTAATATAAGTGGCAGCTACTTTATCTGCTTTGACCCTGCCCTATGAAACTGCCCTATGACCCTGCCCTATAGAACAATGCTATACTGTGCTTGCTATGTAGCCGAGTAATAAAGTCCTGAATGAAGGTCTCGGCCCGAAGTGTCGAATGTTTACTCTTTTCCAGAGATACTACGTGGCCCGCTGAGTTCCTGAAGCACTTAGTGTGTGTTGCCAGTGGATCTGTCCGAAGGCCTGCAATTCCAAAATACCCCCAACATGTGGCAGCTTTGTGTAAATACTCACTCACCTAGGCTTTTTTTCAGGTTTTGTAAACAGAGCGTTGCTTTTTCAAAAAATTAATATGCAGATTAAGTTGGAAATGAACATCAAAAAATATAATAGATTTTCAAAGGGACCACACATCGGTCAAACACGAAGGTTCCCGACTCCAAAACTGCTCATGCATTGCAGGTTCTTCGGTAACTTATCGTTAAAGACGATCATGTTATAAAATACATTTATGCTTTGAATTAAAATATATAAAATTTAGAGGCACAGATAGACAGCCGATATCTTATTCCAAGGATCGAAATGTATAATACTAAAGGTGTTTAAAGTCAGAAGCCAGAAGTTCAAAGAAAATGAAGAGTAAATTTTTTTAAACACGGAGCGGTGGGTGCCGAGAATGCACTCCCAGCGGCGGTGTTGGAAGCAGATATGAGAGAGGCTCTTAGACACATAGATATGTAAAGAATGGAGAGATTTGGACCATGTGCAGGCAGAAAGGTTTAGTTATCAGTAGCTTAATTATGGCTCATTATGGGCCGAAGGGCCTGTACCCGGGCTATGCTACATTCTGTCACAAATCTATTCAATGGCGACAATGCAACTCGGAAGGCTGAACACCGACCGATGCACAGAATGGACGAACACAGGATTTGGTAAACCTGTAACTGTGATATTTGATGCCGTCACTCTGCAGTACTTTTCTTGTGCAGCCTGGTGAGGATTTCATTGAACTCACTCGAAACTGCTGGTCTTATCAACTATTCCCAGTGAGGCCAGTCAGGAGCGCATCAGGAGCGTATTTTGAGGGAACTGGTATTCCATCTAATAACACATCTAATCCATCCAGCTTGTACCTGCTCAGAAATTCCCTTATTGTCGTCTGCATTTGCAAATTGATCATTTAATATTAAATCTATCACCTTGCTAGCCTATATAACCAGCACGCCATCCTTGTCATTTCTGCCATTCGCAATGGGATCCTATCACTTGCCAAGTTTTCTCTTCTTTATCCTTTTCCACCTTCCACGGGGATCACTCTCTCAGACTCCCTCCCACTCACCCCTCTTAGACCTCTGCAACCATAGGAGGCGCAATATTAGCTCCTCTTTTTACCACTATCCAGGGACAAAAACGCCCTTGCGGGTGAGGCAAAACTTCACATGCACTTCCTCCACCCTGGCTTCCTGCATCTAGCAGTGGGCCTTTCTTCCATTGGCAAGAGCGAGTGCAGACTAGACACCGATTTTTTGTCCAGAATAGATATCCTGACCTTCGTTTGCATGGAATTCCAACCCTTTCCTATTTCAAACCTGTCTTCCCCATTGCACCAAACCAACACCTCATATTCGATCTGGATAATCTACATTCAAATGGTATGAACATTCAATTTCCAATTTCCTTACCTCCTGTGTTACCTTTTTCTCTTCTTACTCACCTCAGTTCCTATTTTTGTTTTCTTCCCCATAGCAACTCCCATCATAAATTATACCCCCCATTTCTATTCTCTTACTACTCAGATAACTCATCCACTGCATCCCCTTCCCCGATCTCCTTCCATCTAACCACTAAACACCTTTCTTATTAGAGTCCAGCATTTGCTGCCGTCGGTTCCCAATTTATCCCAACGTGCACCTGGCTTCACCTGCTTAGCCCTTTCCCCTTAATCTGTTTTCACTTAGAGCCTTTCTGCCTGTCTCCCAACTCTAATTGCACCCCTCCCATCTAGATTCTTCTGCCCATAATTTCTCACCCCTCCTTGTTCTACCTATCAGCACATTTCGCCTCTCCCTTTTTTAACCAATTGTAATTCCGCCCTGGACGGTCCCAAGCCTGGCTGTGAAAGGAGGAAGTTTGGGCATGGAGTTTACAACAACATCCCGTGAAAACCCAGAACTACAGACGGAAGCCCCAAGGACCTCATTCCCGGAAGAGGAAGGATCTTTGTCCAGAGGACACCTAGACTTGAAGGAGTCGCTCAGGATAGAGCTCTCTGTCGAGCTGCTGTTGGTGGCCTATGCCCCAAAAGGGTTCATGGGCTTAAGAAGATAATTCCCCCCCTCTCGAAAATTGAACGTCAACAGTTCCTCCCCAGCACCTTATGTTGCTCAACCCAGGATCTGCGGTCTCTCGTATCTCCAATAAATGCTTAACATTGCGAGGAGAGAGCATGAATGTTATTTTTAATTGTTTACAACGCTGCTTGTAGAGAGTCGATTTACTAAAACTAAAAGGGAAAAAAAACAGATGTTCAGGCTACTTTATTGTAGATCTTCAACTCACTAGCTAAAGAAATACTTCGTTTAGAACTTGGACTTGAATAACAGAGGATGTAGATAATTTTACAAATGCCAGAATGGATTGCTCGCCGAGCCTGGAGGTTAGGTAGCTAAAATTTCATCACGTCGAGGTGACATCATCAGAGCGCAGTTGAGTGTTGTTTCTGCCGAGTTTATATCGGGCAGAATTAGAGGCTGTTTTAACCATATAACAATCACAGCACGGAAACAGGCCATCTTGGCCCTCCTAGTCCGTGCCGAACCCTTAATCTCACCTAGTCCCACCTACCCGCGTTCAGCCCATAACCCTCCACTCCTTTCCTGTCCATATACCTATCCAATTTTACCTTAAATGACACAACTGAACTGGCCTCTACTACTTCTACAGGAAGCTCATTCCACACAGCTATCACTCTTTGAGTAAAGAAATACCCCCTCGTGTTTCCCTTAAACTTCTGCCCCCTAACTCTCAAATCATGTCCTCTAGTTTGAATCTCCCCTACTCTCAATGGAAACAGCCTGTTCACGTCAACTCTATCTATCCCTCTCAAAATTTTAAATACCTCGATCAAATCCCCCCTCAACCTTCTAGGCTCCAATGAACAGAGACCTAACTTGTTCAACCTTTCTCTGTAACTTAATTGCTGAAACCCAGGTTACATCCTAGTAAATCATCTCTGCACTCTCTCTAATTTATTGATATCTTTCCTATAATTCGGTGACCAGAACTGCACACAATATTCCAAATTTGGCCTTACCAATGCCTTGTACAACTTTAGCATTACATCCCAACTTCTGTACTCAATGCTTTGATTTATAAAGGCCAGTGTTCCAAAAGCCCTCTTCACCACCCTATCTACATGAGACTCCACTTTCAGGGAACTATGCACAGTTATTCCTCGATCTCTCTGTTCCTCTGCATTCCTCAATGCCCTACCATTTACTCTGTATGTTCTATTTGGATTATTCCTGCCAAAATGTAGAACCTCACACTTCTCAGCATTAAACTCCTGACTGGTTTTGACTTTTGACTGGTTGCCGGTCGTTCTGACCGCTAGACTCCGCAGGGTCCCGGCCAACGGGGAGCTAAATGATCTCCGCAGGTCTGTAAATCTGGTCATCGGTCACTGTGAACGTTGGTACTTTGGGTGTGCGAAGCTCACCCGCTCAGCCCCTCAGCGATTGACAATAAGACCAAAGAGAGAGGTATCAGCAAAGTAACAGCCCCTTATAGCATGACGACAGATGGAATATGAAAGTTTATGGTTTTAACAGGTGTAAAATGCATGAGTCATAGGTGCTATGCAACAGAATACGATTTTCTTTGGCTATCAGGTACATACCTACACTAACACCATGTTCCAGCACTTGCCACATTCTCCACTACTGCAAGGTGGCTCAAGTGTATATTCAACTAATTCAATCAATTCCCTCAGACTTGTATAGATACTTCAATGAAATCCTCACTTAATCATTAGTACTCCAAGGAAGACAATCCAGCTTTCTGGACTCTTCTTGTAACTGAAAAAGTCCAATCCAGGGTTAATGAGAGACATGAATAAACAGAGGATAATGGAGGCAATTTAGAGATGTCATGGGATTAAAAAGAAAATCAGCAAATGGTTTTGATCTACAAGGCCCAAAGTGGTGGCATATCACGGAATGTAAGTAATATTTCATGTAGAAATATAACTTATTTCCCCTATTATGAACAGCTGAGATGGTTTATGCTTATGGAACACATCGTTGCATGTTTCAGAAAACATTTAATTTTCCAAAGAGTTTTGATTGGTATAGGTCTAAAATAGGTCTTCTAGGTAACACAGAAAACGTACAGGACAATACAGGCCCTTCAGTCCACAATGCTGTGCCAAACATGTACTTACTTTAGAAATTACTTTGTGCTACCCATAGCCCTCTATTTTTCTAAGCTCCATGTACCCATCCAGCAGCCTCTTAAAAGACCCTATTGTATCTGCCTCCACCACTGTTGTTGGCAGCCCATTCCATGTACTCACTCTCTGCATATAAAAAAAAACTTACCCCTGACATCCCCTCTGTACCTACTTCCAAGCACCCTAAAACTGTGTCTTCAAGTTAGCCATTTCAGTTCTGGGAAAAAACCTCTGACTATCCACACGATCAATGCCTCTCACTGTCTTATACACCTCAATCAGGTCACCTCTCATCCTACATCACTCCAAGGAGAAAAGGCCATGTTCACTGAACCTATTCTCATAAAGCACGCTCGCCAATCCAGGCAACATCCTTGTAAATCTCCTCTGCGCCCTTTCTATAGTTTCCAAATCCTTCCCATAGTGAGGTGACCGGAACTGAGCACAGTACGCCAAGTGGGGTCTCACCAGGGTTCTATATAGCTGTAACATTACCTCTCAGCTCTTGAATTCAATCCCACGGTTGATGAAGGCCAATGCATCATATGCTTAACCACAGTCAACCTGTGTAGCAACTTTGAGCATCCTATGGACTAGGACCCCAAGATCCTGCACACTGCCAATACTATATCTGACCTACCAAAATGAACCATCTCACACTTTTCTGGGTTGAACTCTATCTGCCACTTCTCAGCCCAGTTTTGCATCCTATTGATGTCCCACTGTAACCCCTGACAGCCCTCCACACTATCCACAACACTCCAACCTTGTGTCATCAGCAAATTTACTAACCCATCCCTCCATGTCCTCAAGGTCATTTATAAAAAAATCACAAAGAATAGGGGCCCCAGAACAGATCCCTGAGGCACACCACTGGTCACCAACTTCCATGCAGAATATAACCCATCTAAAACCACTCTTTATTTTCTGTGTGCAAGCCAGTTCTGGATCCACAGAGCAATGTCCCCTTGGATCCCATGCCTCCTTACTTTCTCAATAAGCTTTGCATGGGGTACCTTATCAAATGCCTTGCTGAAATCCATATACACGATATCTAAAGCTCTATCTTCATCAATGTGTTTAGTCACATCCTCAAAAAATTCAAACAGGCACGTAAGGCACGACCTGCCCTTGACAAAGCCATACTGACCATTCCTAATTATATTATGCCTTTCCAAACGTTCATAAATCCTGCCTCTCAGGATCTTCTCCATCAACTTACCAACCACTGAAGTAAGACCCACTGGTCTATAATTTCCTGGGCTATATCTACCCCTTTTCTTGAACAAGAGAACAACATCTGCAACCTTCCAATCCTCCAGAACCTCTCCCGTCCCCATTGATGCAAAGATCACTGCCAGAGGCTCAGCAATCTCCTCCCACAGTAGCCTGGAGTATATCTCATCCGGTCCCAGTGACTTATCCAACTTGATGCTTTCCAAAAGCTCCAGCACATCCTCTTTCTTAATGTCGATATAATCAAGCTTATCAGTCTGCTGAAAATTATCCCTACAATTGCCAAGGTCCTTTTCTATAGTGAATACTGAAGGAAAAACCTCCTCTCTGGTTTCATAAGCACCTTTCCACTGTAACACTTGATTGGTCCTATTCTCTCACATCTTATCCTCTTGCTCTTCATATACTTGTAGATTACCTTGGAGTTTTCCTTAATCCTGCTCGCCAAGGCCTTCTCATGGCCCTTCTGGCTCACTTAATTTCATTCTTAAGCTCCTTCCTACTAGCTTTATAATTTTCTAGATTTCTATCATTACATAGTTTTTTGAACCTTTCATAAGCTTTTCTTCTTGACTAGATTTTCAACTGCCTTTATACACCATGGTTCCTGTACCCTACCATCCTTTCCCTGTCTCACTGTAACATACCTGTGCAGAATGCCATGCAAATATCGCCTGAACATTTGCCATATTTCTGCCGTGCATTCCTGAGAACATGTTCCCAATTTATGCTTCCAAGTTCCTGCCTGATAGCTTCATGTTTCCCCTTACTCCAATTAAACACTTTCCTAACTTGTCTGTTCCTATCCCTCTCCGATGCTATGGTAAAGGAGATAGAATTATGATCACTATCTCCAAAATGCTGTCACACTGAGACACCTGACCAGGTTTATTTCCCAATACCAGATCAAGTACAGCCTCTCCTCTTGTAGGCTTATCTACGTACTGTGTCAGGAAACCTTCCTCAACATACCTAACAAACTCCACCCAATCTAAACCCCTCGCTCTAGGGAGACACCAATCAATATTGCGGTAATTAAAATCCTCTGTCATGACAATCCTGTTATTACTGCACTGTTCCAGAATCTGTCTCCCTATCTGCTCCTCGATGTCTCTGTTACTATTGGGTGGTCTATATAAAAAAAAAACACCCAGTAGAGTGATCGACTTCTTCCTGTCTCTAACTTCCACCCACAGAGACTCCGTAGACAATCCCTCCATGACTTCCTCCTTTTCTGCAGCTGACACTCTCAGATCAGCTGTGCCACACCTCCAACCCTTTTGCCTCCTTCTCTGTCCTTTCTGAAATATCTAAAGCCTGACACTAAGTAGCCATTCCAAGTTTCTGTAATGGCCACAACAGAGCTCCAAGCACTGATCCAAACCCTAATCTGATCCGCTTTGTTCATGATGCTCCTTGCATTAAAATAGACATATCTCAAACCATCAGTCTGAGTGTATCCCTTCTCTATCACCTGCCTATCCTCCCTCTCACATTGCTTACGAGCTTTCTCTATTTGTGAGTTAACCGTCCCTTCGTCCGTCTCTTCAATTCGGTTTCCACACCCCCAGCAATTCTAGTTTAAACTCTCCCCAATAGCCTTAGCAAATCTCCCTGCCAGGATAGTGGTCCCCTTCAGATTCAAGTGCAATCCGTTCTTTGCCCCAAAAGAGGTCCCAATGATCCAAAAGTCTGAATACCTGCCCCAATCCTCAGCCATGCATTTACCCTCCAACTCATTCTATTCCTATACTTATTGTTTTGTGGCACAGACAGTAATCCCGAGATTACTACCTTTGAGGTTCTGCTTCTCAGCTTCTTTTCTCACTCCCTGTAATCTGTTTTCTGGACCACCTGTAGAATGTGTGAGTGGGTGCAGGGCAAACAGTCTATCCATATTTCCTTCAATGGTACAAATGGCTCAATTTAGTATCAGAGAATGCATACAGTATACAACCTGAAATTCTTACTCTTTACAGACATCCACGAAACAGATTACTACTTTTGAGGTCTTGCTTCTCAACCTCCTTCCTAACTCCCTGTCATCTGTTTTCAAGACCTCCTCCCTCTTCCTACCTATGTCACTGGTACCAATACATATCATGACATCTCGCTGTTCACTTTCCCACTTAAGGACATCATGACGTGATCAGAAACATCCTGGACCCTGGCACCTGAGAGGCAAACGACCATCAGTGTTTCTTTCCTGCATCCACAGAATCACCTGTCTGCCCCCTTTAACTATAGAGTCCTCTATCACTGCTGCCATCCTCTTGCTTTCCCCACCTTTTTGAGCCACAGGGCCAGACTCAGTGCCAGAGGCATGGCCACTGTTGCTTCCCCCAGGTAGGTTCCCCCTCCCCCAACAGTACTCAAACAGGAGCGCTATTTCTACACTATTCTTGGTTGGTGCGGCTGTAACGAAACCCAATTTCCCTCGTGATCAATAAAGTATGTCTGTCTGTCTTATTGTTAAGAGGGGTACTCTCTGATACCTGACTCTTGCCCTTCTCTCTCCTGACTGTTACCCACTTATCTGTCTCCTGAGAGTAAGAATAGTGTAATCTGGACAATATTCTTAACTCTTCCATCCAGCCAGCTGTGACCACTTTTGATAAGGAAAGCTATGTAGTTATTAATTAAATAATAGGTTCCTCATAAGCCTAGAGAGCCTTATTCTGAAAATATCAGTTGTTATTTGAGGATATAAAAACTAGAAGTGCATTTCATTCAAAAATTTCAGTTAAAATCCTAAAACCTCATGAATTGCATGAGTTAGAACCTTGTTAAATTGGACACGAATTGAAAATTACAATGTCAAGGCTTGTAATTTATATTTAAATAATCCAAACAAAGGTGGTAATTTCACCACTGTTGTTAGGACTTTCAATAAACTTCACAGAGAAATGGGCAGTGAAAACTTCTTTAACAGTAAAAACAAAGCAATAATACATACTCATTTTAGTGCAAAGAAAAAAACAGCAAAAGCTTAAATGCCAGATACTTCATGCTGAAAATTTTACATGTTGGAAATTTGCTTTTTAAACATTCATGAGAGATAAGCTTTGTCTTTGTCTAGTTAAGTTTAAATGCATTTTCATTAAAATATTAAATAACTTGTTAAAGAATCAGATTAGATGTTATAAGTTACAAAAATACTAATCTTCAAAGCATGAAACTAGGATCAGACTTCTCCCACAAATGCTAAAATCAAAATGAAAAGATTTGTTCAAAATAACTACAATCTAGAATGTACAAAGAATGGAGTTTGAATGCTTGCCACACAGGCATTTTAAAAGGTAAGCCTATTTCAGCACTTAATAGCTGGCAGACAAATTCAAGTGTTTTGGCTGAAGACCTATTCTAATGATCAGACAAAAGGACAGTGAAATACTCTTTTTAAGAATGCTGCAGTAGACGTCTCTGGGATACTTTGCCTGGCCAAGAGCTCAATCTGAGAAAACATCCCTCCCTCCTATTGCCACTGCAAGCTAATTTAACACAGATGTGGTCTTATCTCCATGAACAGAGAAAATGACAAAAGTTACTTCACACATATTTTAAGTTAAAGCAAAGGACTTTATCTGGGTTTACTTATTTACATTTTTTGTAACTCTAGTGCAAGTGGATGATACAAAGTTAAGTTGAGGAGCAGGTGGTGTTGATGAACCAGAGAGTCTGCAGGAGACAGACTGGGAGAATGTGCAAAGAAACATAGAAAACCGAAGTGGCAGATGGAATACTAGGCACAATCATGCACTTTGGTAGAAAGAAGAATGGTGCAGACTGTTTTCTAAATGGGAAGAGAAATCAGTAAACTGAGTCCTAGTGCAGACTGAGTTGGTAGTAAGGACAGCAAGTACAATGTTAACATTCATTTTAAGAGGACTAGAATACAAAAGCAAAGGTGTAATGTTGAGAATTTATAAAGGTACTGGTCAGATCACATTTGACCAGTGTTGTATCCATATCCAAGAAAGGATGTGCTGGCATTGGAAAGGGTCCAGAGGTGGTTTATGAGAATGATCCAGGGAACGAAAAAATTAATGTATCAGATTCTGGGCTTGTACTTGTTGAAGTTGAGAATGGGGAAGGGATCACATTGAAAGCTACTGAATATTGAAAGACTCAGATTAGAGTGGACATGGAGAGGCCGTTTCCAATAGTGGGAGAGTCTCGGACCAGAGGATGCAGCCTCAGAATAGAAGGGTGTCTCTTTAGAACAGACGAGGAAGATTCTCTGTAGCTGGTGGGTGGAGAACCTATGGAATTCATTGCCACAAATAGCTGTGGAGGCCAAGTCATTGGATATATTAAAAAGCAGAGATTAACAGTTTCTTGATTAGTAAGGTTATCAAAGGTTTTGGGGAGAAGGCAGGGGAATGGGGTTGAGAAGGAAAATAAATCTGTCATGATCAAATGGCAGAGCAAACTTGATAGCAAAATTAGGCCATTCAGCCTATGCCTTACAGGCAATGTTTAACAGTTACCCAGTCATTAGAATGGATGGCTCCATGCTTGCACAAAATGACAAGTATATCAATGTTAAGAATTTGATCACAAAAGGGATGTGCCAGATTCTTTCATGCTATCCCAAAGTAAAACACAGCCCTCAAAATACCGTGTTTACTGTTAACAGTTCAAAAATTTTATTCATATGTGCAAACCCAACATTAGGAACAAAAAAAATCAACATCAAGGTTCAAAATCAGGTAATAGCTGGCTGAATCAGGTAATAAATGCAGGCACGCAGGCAGCATGTTTAAAGTTAGAAAAACACACTAACTAGAAAATTGAAGTTTTAAAATAAATAGTGAAATGGCTCAGATTTCTGTTATTGTTAATATCAGACAATGCAATTGATTTCTAAGAGATAAACGTACATAACTATCAGGCAAGAAACGGTATTAGCATCAGTAGTTCACTTGTTACCACTTACCACGGAGTATTTATTATCATTTGGTTCAGTCACAATGACTTGCTTAAAAGCTATTGGCTGCCAACTTGAATTTTCCCTCCAAACAATCTGGCATTATGCAATTGATTTCAGTTATTGACATTTTATTCTACAAATCTTTAAATGTTGCTTTTCTTAAGTAATTATCAGCCATCATGAAGATGAGCACTGGATACCTTAAATGTATGATACGAAGATTTAGCAGTGTTAAATGGGAAGGACTTCTGACAGTCTTCAATATTAGGTCATATTTTAATGAGTAATAGTTCCATTTTTAATTGTACAAATCACATTAGCAGCAGAAAAAACACTGAGCAGTTCACATGGTTAAATGAAGTCACAAAGCAAACAGATAAAGAAAAATATAACCCATTATGGAATTCTTTGTGTGATACAAATATGGCAAGACAGTTCACATTTAATTTCCCTTTCATTTTTCCTTTTTTATGCTTATTGATCTTTAAAGCACAATTAGCTCTGTCTTACTGGAATTTAGTATTACGAGAATGAAAAATCCTTCCTAAAACTGAATAGGTGTAAGGAAGACTTACATTGGGCATCATGAATGCTGAGAAGCTTGCTTCCACTATCTTCCTAATAACAGGATGCAATACTACAAAGCTACGATCTGGTGGACAGTGCAGCCGAATTGCAAAGTTCTCAGGCAGAAGTAGCTTCTAGGAAGACTACCTTTGAGAATTATTTCTAAAAAAGTAACCACATTGAAATTTGAACTTTGCCCTGGTTCATTATGAATTATAACTAAAATTTCAAATGGTGTTATGTAGAATTTAACAGAGGTCAAAAAAGTGTCCATTCAGTGGCATCACCGCTGTAAAACACCAAACAGGCTCAGGTTATAACAACAATGATCAAGCAGACCTCAGATCTGAAATCTGCATTTAATCAAACACCATGGTCCCACTGTTAGAGCTGCTGCCTTACAGCTCTGATTTCCTGACCTAAGCTGCTGTCTATATGGAGTTTGCATGTTCTGGGGACTCACAGATTTCATCCCATGTCCCACAGATGCAGACTGGTAGGTTAATTGGCCACTGTAAATTGTCCCTAGTATATACCCAAGAGGTAAAATCTTCGGAGAGTTGTGGGCAATGTGGAAAAGTAGGTTACTGGGAAAAAGAGGGAATGGGACTGCTCACCGAGTTGGCATGGACAGAATAAGTCAAAATAACCCATGTTATAAAGAAATACCATTAAGTGGCAATGCCAGTGCAACTTAGACTGGCATTTCAGTGCAGCAATATCATAATAAAAAAAAATCAACCAAAAGTAGATTATAACAGTACCATACTTCAAAAGTATTTCATAGACTGTAAAGACTTGGTACACCCTGAAGTTGTGAAAATATTGAATTGCAGTTTCTATTATGACAATATTCTTTGAAAGACATTGAATGACTGAATGTGCTAAGTAAAAACAATAATGTTACAGTTGCTCATCGCACCATCCAAAACATGTTGGATGATGCGCTCCATAAATGTAACCAGGTATTCTCAACTGAGGAAGGTATCAAGGAGATGACAATGTGCTTTATTAAGATCTGATTACTATAAAGATTTTTCTGGCTATGGTCAATGAAGGAATGATTTCTCTTTCTGACAGGTTAAAATTGCTGAATAATCTGTAAATACGCCCTTTTTCCTAATATACAATTGCTTTTCATTTCCTTCACCTTGGCTTTGCTTTCAAACAGGTTTTAAACTTCTAAGAAATAATACAGCATATATAAAGAACATAAAATAAATGAAAATGGGCTTTCTTTATAATTGTTCTGTACATGCCAAAGGACAATATTTAAATATTCTTTCAATGAAATGTAGACTTATCTTCATTTTTATCACATAATAGTTGCATTATTTTTGTTCATTAGCACTGCAAGTTGTTGCTTGATTTCTTCCACCTACAATTAAACATCATTGCGTCAGAATATTAGACGATTCAATTAAAAAACTACAAATGACTCATCTATCAACTAGATGCCTTTATCTATCAGAATTGGCCTCCAAATTGAGTATAAATAAACAAAATCTGCAATATGTGCAATATGAATTAATTTTAATTTAAAGAAAATGTTCAATGTTTGACTGTGATCCATTGCTTAAGAAATAGTTGTTCAAAACTTGTAGTTGTAAAGATTCTAGGAAAAGGAATTCGGGCTGCAAATGTGCGATGGAATGAAAGACAAAGTTGGTCAAATAAGCTTTTAAGTGTAGAGACCTGAACTTAAGCATTGCAGTTAAATCTTTTGCTGACAAGTCAATTCCGGAAAGATGCAAGCAGCAAAGTCAAAATGTTAGCAAGTGCATTTACGAAAATTAAAATGTGTTCCATAATTTAGCTATGGTGTTACACTGCAATGTTCAAATGCAGAATGCAGGTAAGTATATTTAAACCAAAAGAACCCCCCAAAATATTGTCCAAATCAAACATCAAGGTGAAGTGCAGTTAATAAAACCGAACTTAAATAATGTTGGAGAAACCAGTGAACCCTGGATCATGAAGCTACCCCAGCTTCCCTTAGAGAAAAGCAAGACTCTACTTCTTTGAGCTGTTTACAATGGCAAGAGGGGGAGGGAATGTTGTGCTTGATGGTGGGATCCAAATAGAGATGGCAAGAATATCAATTTCTCAAACTAACAGTTATAGCCTCCCCGCCACCAGCCATTCCTGTTTCCCTCTCTCACCTTATCTCCTTACCTGCCCATCACCTTCCCTCGGTGCTCCTTCCCCTTCTCTTTCTTCCATCGTCTTCTACCTTCTATCAGATTCTCCCTTCTCTAGCTCTTTCTCTCTTTCACTTATCAATTTCCCAGCTCTTTACTTCACCTCACTCCTTCTCCCAGTTTCACATATCACCTACCACAGGAAAATTCAAAAATCTGAGATGCAAAGGGATTTAGAAGTCCTCATACAGAATTCCCAAAAAGGTTCATTTGCAGGTTGAGTCAGTGGGAAGGAAGGCAAAGGCAATGTTAGCATTCATTTTGAGAGGACTAAAATATAAAAGCAAGGATGTAATGTTGTAGCATTATAAGACACTGAGGCCTCACTTGGAGTATTGAGATCAAGTTTGAGCCCCATATCTTAGAATGTGCTAACACTGGAGAGGGTTCAAAGGAGGTTAACAAAAATGATTCTGGGATTGAAAGGCTCATTGTTTGAGGTGCAATTGATGGTTCTGGGCTTGTAATCACTGAAATTCAGAAGAATGGTGGTGAATCTTATTGAAACCTATTGAACATTGAAAGGCCTTCATATAGCGGATGTGGAGCGGGTTTCCCCATGGTAGAAGAGCCTAAGACCAGAGGACACAGCCTCAGAATAGATAGAGGATGTTCAATTAGAACAGAGATGAGTTATTTCTTCAGAAAGTGGTGAATCTGTGGAATTAGTTGCCACAGGTGGCTGTGGAGGCCAAGTCACTGGGTATATTTAAGGCAAAAGTTGATGGACTCTTGGTTAATCAGGGCATGAAAGGATACGGGGAGAAGGCAGGAGATCGGGGCTGAGGGAAACGGATCAGCCATGATGAAATGACAGAGTAGACTAGATGGGCCAAATGGACTAATTCTGCTCCTATTGATTATGGTCTTTATGCTAAACAAATGTCCTCACCTTCTGTACAATCACCTCTAAACCCCTCAGTCCAACCAAAGCCCTTTTTTTTGTTTAGCTTTATGTCTTCATCTTTTAACTTAAAATTAACCATCTCTATATAAAACAAGTACCATCTTCACTGCCATTCCAATGCAATTCCCATATGGAGTAAATTTTAAATTATACTTAAAAATTTAGGCTTACATTTTGACAATATTTTAGATTTAATACAGTGCTACATTACATTAATCTTGTCTGGAAATTAAAAGTAGCTACCTGCAAAACCAAAAAAAGGATAGAAATATTTGTAACTAGAATACCACTTGCCAGTATTTAAAAAGAATGAACTTACACTGCTCTGAAGATTTCGGCAACAGCAACTTCTCTGAGTGTGAACTGGAAGAAAGATGAAATTCAAACAGTTACATGTTTAAATCAGGAAAAAAGCACAGCTCAATACAGTTCTTCATCCATGATGAAATGGCAGAGCAGATTCAACAGGCCTGTTCCTACATCTTATGGTCTTATTTCATTGTCTTGAAATCTTTTCTTTCACAACTAGGTGTGTGTGAGTCCTGACGAAGGGTCTCGGCCTGAAACGTCGACAGTGCTTCTCCCTATCGATGCTGCCTGGCCTGCTGTGTTCTACCAGCATTTTGTGTGTGTTGTTGTGTGAAATTTAACGTTCCTTTAAATGCAAGGAGCTAACCTTTGAAGTGCACACTCAGTGGTCACTTTATTATGTACCTCCTGACCATAATAAAGTGGTCACTGAGTGTACTATATGTTCAAGGTCTTCTACTGCTGCACCCTATCCACTTCAAGGTTCAAAGTGTTGTGCATTCAGAGATGTTGTTCTGCATGCCACTGTTGCAATGCGTGGTCATTTGAATTACTGTTGCATTCCTGTCAGCTTGAGCCATTCTGGCTATTCTCCTCTGACCACTCTCATTTTCACGCACAGAACTGCTGCTTTTCGTTTCTCATACTATTTAACTTTAGAGACTGTTGTGCATGACAATCCAAGGAGATCAGCAGTTTCTGAAATACTCAAACCACCTCATCTGGCACCAATTATTCCATGTTCAAAGTCACTTCCCCATTCTGATGTTTTGTCTGAACTGAACCTCTTGACCATAGATGCATGCTTTTCTGCATTGAGTTGCTGCAACAAATAGCTGATTACAGTATATACTTACATTAACAAGGTGAACAGATGTACCTAATAAAGTGGTCGCTGGACAGTACATTTAAGAAGCCATGTACCATGTAAGAGCAAGTCATACTTAAAATGTAAGTGCTGTGTTTCTAATAAATACCAACCTTTGCAAATTGGTTGTTGCATCAATTAGCAGATAATTCTTTCCAATCATGCTAAATTTAAATTAAGTGCAAAATTAGAAATGAATCTGAAGTTTTGCTATTATCCACCTGCTGGTCAGGAATGATAGCAGTTAAAGTTGCTGAGATATGAGTTTAAAAATAAACACCCAAAAATTGACACAAAATTTTCTTCCAAATCCTACAGAACATTTTAATCTACTGTAATACTTCAATTCTGTTTGAAAGATCATTTAGATAAGGAGACAATAGACTATAGATGTAGGAGTAGGCCATTCGGCCCTTTGAGCCAGCACCACCATTCAACGTGATCATGGCTGATCAACCACAGTCAGTACCCCATTCCTGCCTTCTCCCCATATCCCTTATGGCTATATCAGCTATATCCCTTATGGCTATATCCCCATATCAGCTATCTTTAAGAGTTTTATCTAATTCTTTCTTGAAAACATCCAGAGGATTGGCCTCCACTGCCTTCTGAGGCAGAGCATTCCACAGATCCACAACTCTCTGGGTTTTTCCTTAACTCCGTTCTAAATGGCCTACCCCTTATTCTTAAACTGTGACCTCTGGTTCTGGACTCACCCAACATCGGGAACATGTTTCCTGCCTCTAGTGTGTCCAATCCTTTAATAATCACTGATTATTAAGTCAAGTCAAAATGCACTGATTTCTAACTAAGAGATAGAGGGTCTGAGAAACATCTGATTTAAGCTGTTGGGATGTTCACTGACAAGCACATTCAGTTTCTCTTCAGGAAAAGAAAAGACTCATTACCAGTACAATTAATTAGGGACATTGAGACCATACCTGGAGTAGCTTTAGTCTCAATTCTAGCAAAGGATGTCTGTATCCTGATACAATCCTTAAATAAATTAATTATTGTCACATTGTTGTCACTAAGGTACAGTAGAAAGCTTTGTTTTGTGTGCCATCTGTACAGAGTTCATCACATTGAGGTAGTACAAGCGAAAAGCAATTATCAGAATGTAGAAGTGCAGAAGACAGGCAATAAGATGCAAAGCTAAGATGAGGCAGTTTGGGAGGTAAAGGGCTCTGGAAGTGAGATTACTATTAACAATTCTACCACATCTAGCCAGGGCTGCCGGACTATATGGACAACATCAAGCATCACCAAGGAAGTTTTTGACTTTGCGTTTAGCATATCTGAAATCTGATGCTAAGTGAAGTATGAACGACTATAAATCAGTATTTCCAATTCAAAGTATTCACACCAAATAGTAAGGTCATTCCTATAATTACCAAATATGGAAACTTCCACTGAATTTAATAAGGTGGGTGGTGTAAGAGAGGAGGAACAGAGAAAAGTATTTTGTACAATGAAGTAGCATCACACTTCACTTGACAAGATTTTTCTTTTAAACATCTGGATACATTCCAAATGAATGCAATGTTATCAAAAGTACAAGTAATTACCTTCTTTAGTTGATTCCTCAGAGGATTTAGCCAGACCTTCCGATACCAACTTATCAGATACCTTAATGGCAGCACCTTCAAAATACCCAATCAATTCAACAATGTGTACATTTCCATCGAATTCCCTAATAGTTGCCAAAACATTTTTATCGAGCAGAAGAGTTCTGAGGAAGTTGCTGGTTGCAGGAGTCCACTCATCAAATTCTGGTTCAACATCTAAATATATTTGAGAGTTACTTAAATATGTATGAAATGTTGGTTACTGATGAAAATAGCATAATAACTTTGTGCACAGAGATGTAAATCTATGCCACAAGGACAAGAGTTTGAAGATAACATTCCAAGGTCACTACTGCTCTTGCTCTTGATTATACAAATTATCATGGTAACCTTGATATTTTCATCCAGTCTAGTCACAGCTCTTATGTTTTTCCAAATTATCTACCCCTTTGACTGTCTTACTCCCTTCAGCCAATAGTTTGCACCATGGTAATAATGCAACAGTACTTGGAGAGTAAGGAGTTCAGAACTGGAAATATAATGAAGGGTACAAAATTCATGGTAGTTTGTGTAATGAAAATAACATTCAAATGAAAAACATGATACAATTAGTCTGGCCAAGAGGATGATGCCTAACCAAAATAAGCTTAAAGTTTGATAATTGCCTTGCATTGTTTTGTTTTTTGAGGGCATTTAACTTAAAGAATTAAGATAAGTCTATCAAATATAGTTTACATATTCCTGGAGATTAAATTAGATGACATTTGATATTATCTCCAAGTCCTTCACAGTTCAAGAAATGCTTAATCCTAACATTCATTTATATATACACACAATGTATGCTAAAGTTTTATTTTTGACTTGTTCAGTCTTTGTATCACTAATTGACCAGTGAAATGATCACAAGTTAAAACAGAATAGAAGAACATTGAAATAACTATTAATGTTTCTACTGTATCACTAGATTAAGCTCTATTTATCATTTGTAGATTGAAACGTGCAGTGAAATGCATCCCTTGTGTGAACAACTTACATAACTGAAGGATGTGGTTGTGGTGATGGGGATGTGGGAGATCGAGTGGGGGGGTGTCAACCTGCAAGAATTGCCATACAGCATGCCCACAATGCTCTACAGAACAGAAGACAAGCAACAAAACATCAGCGAAGCAAGCCCTGTTCCTCTCTCCCACACAGTTTACCAACCTCAGGCCAGGCACCATTTTGCTTCCATTCTCCACTAAAATACTAAATTCAGCAAACAATAAATGCCTTTTCTAACTAAGGTTTCTAAATAATTGTGACTTTTTTATAATACTCGAGACAAAAAAACCCAACTTGAGAAGCAAACCATATACAAGTCACCATGAATAATTCAATCAATTGTAGCATGGTCTTCAGTTTATGTTTTTCTCTTTGAACTATTGTGATTGCCTATTCTACCTCCTCTCAGAAGCTCCAGGCTCTTTTCATTGGCCACAATGCCATGATTCTCATCTGGTCCAACAAAAGGGCACTCACAAGTTGAACCATAACAAGCTGTAAAAACAGGATCTATACACACAAGGACCATTACCCTAGAGACAGCTATAAGAGTCTTGAAGGCTAATGTTAGTCCATACCAGATGAATGCTGGTCCAGTAGTCTGCTTTCAAAAGCAAAGGGTTGTGAACGCAAGAGATTCAAAATTGTTTAATATTATTTCCACTACACAAGTGTAGAGAATAGAATATTTGTTACTCTGGATCCAATGCAGCATATAAAAAACACACTAAGATAAAGAACACCATAATAAAACAATAAATATAAATACGTAAGATAGCTGATATGTACATAAAGTAGTAAGGTTTAAATCTTCTTAACATATGATGTAATGCCCTGGTTAAGATTTCTACTGCTATACTGTGAGGTGGTTTATATTAGTAGTTTTCTATTCAAGCAGTATGCTGTGCTGGAAAGGTGTATTTTGGCTTCGGCTAAAATAAGGACCCATGCTGTGCAATTTAGGAATGTGAGGCAGCCAATCAGGATGGTGGATAGAGAGAAGGTTCTAGACAATTGTGGGGAAGAGTTTTCTGAAGGATAGTAGTCTGGTTTGGGGTTCTTTGGCAGGAACTGCAGAGCGAACAGAGGGGAAGATGTCATAGAATGCCATTGGGTGGAGAGTCCTAGTTGCAAGCTTTGTGCAAGATGAATGGCTCCAGGGAGCAAGGGCCAATACTCCTGAGTGACAGCCTGGGTGTTCAAGATGGACTTCAAGGGAAGTTCGGAATGTGCTGGATGCTTTCACGTAGACAGTGGGTCCAGCACGTGAATACGAGATACATCCCAAATACTCCAGCGTGACCTCCAAAGTTATATGCACATTGGTCTGGTTCAACTCTAATGGGCCCTTTTCTTTTACCTATTAACTGTATGATAAAGCTGAAATAGGTAAATGTACTTTCTTTATAATTTTATGCAGTGTACAATCTGTTATTTCTTGCCTACCGATAATTGTGATGGGCAGTATTTACACAGCATTCACTCAAATTGAGGTTTTTTTAATTGGAACATCATGACATTCGTGTCTGGTTGAGCCACAAATCATACTGACCCTAGATACACATTTGTAAAAGATGGTCATTTCACTGCTGAGTCAGGTGGTTGTTAGCAGAGTCAGAGTCAGCTAACAAGCTGAGTTTGTATGCGAGCCTGGCAAAGGGGCTACATTGACTAACCACAATAGCTTGCAATTTCTTCTTACTCAGCTTCCAAGAACCTCATGGCAATAAGAATTCAATTTGTTTTAAGGGATCTATAAACAGAATAACTCTACGGTATTGTATGGTATTATGTAAACCGCATCTAGGCTTTGCATTAAACTTTGTTACCCTCTTTCTTCTGCCACCACAAACTGCATCTTTAAAGGTCATAAGCCTCTGCACTCAACTCACTGACTCTCTATCACTTCAAATCCGAAAAATCATATGATCCAGTTCCCAGATTACAGCAATCTCAAAATATTTAAAAAGCATAGATAAAATAGTGCATTAATTTCAGAAAATGAAGCACATTTGTTATCATCTACATATATACAAAATGGAATTTAAAATATATCTGGTAGCTAAATAAGTATTGGTATACAACAGCCACCGCACCCCCACCAAGCTAGCAAGTTCTCACAATGTGATTGCGACAAGATATTCAACATTAAGAACAATTTTATCTTATTTTGAATCTCTGGTTAAATTGGACACACTGTATGCAAATCTGTATTTAAGAAACCTCAGTAGATACTGATGTAATCCAAAAGACCCTTCTAATAACAGGCAAAATTATTAAGGAATATTTAATAAAAAATAAGGTTAACACTGCAGAATTATGGTATTACTTGTAATCACAAAAATAAATTGGGATTGAAACAAAAGTTACAGCATCAAAAGTTTGCATGTTTAAGAAACCTCAATAAATACTGATGTAATCCTAGAGACCCTTACAATAATGCAAGATGTGCAAGTGTTGCACAAGTTCTATGATTGTGCTGTACTTACTTGGTTACTGAATGGATGATGGATGTTTACTATGGAAAGTTTTTAAAATGTTTTTGAAAAGCCAAGACATTTTAATCATAGCAACAGTTTCCATAGAACACAAATGTGTATTTATTAAACACAGCAAGGAAACACGCTACTGCAATCTACTAAGTTACCTGCTAGTGAAAACTTTGCAACTTGAACTGGATGTTCCAACAGTTCTGGTTTAATATATTTTACCCTTTCAAGAGGTACAGTTTCCACATTTCCATAATCTGCACAGATGACTTTCAATACTGATCCACAACAATTCAGTACAATTGCACGATGCCAGCAATTGTCATCTAAAACACAAATTAATGCACCACAAATTATTGTACATGAATATTATGGTATTCAAGTATCAGATTTTACTGTAGTCAAAAGTAGAGCAGGGCAACATGGAATATTAGTATTACTTTCCCTCTTTCTATGGTTTCAAATTTTACTAATAACCTATTAGATTACAATTTAATTTGGTGAAATTAGGAGCTTCAAATAATTCCTAGATTCCTGATAGATAGCACTGGTTTAGTGCATGGGATCTTTTTAAAGAAAAGATAAGAGTATTAATGAGGGAAAAGCATGGAATTTAGTGAAATTTATGATGAGGTTCCATGTGGTAAACTGTTCCAGGTTAGATCACATGGGAAGTAGGGTCAGCTAGCCAACTGGATACAAGATCGACTTGGTTGAAGGAGCCTGAAAGTGATGGAGGAGTCATCCTTCTAACTGGAGGCTTGTGACCAGTGATTTGTCATGCCATACGGGTTAGCACCAGTGTACCTTGTTGTTTATTATAAACAAACAATTTGTATGAGAACGTAGGTGGCATGATTAGCAAGTTTGTATATGATAGAAAATTGGTGGAGAGGTGGACAGCGAACTACTTGTTTAAGGTGACAACAGGATCTGAATCAACTGAAAATTAAACTAAGAAATGACAGATGGAATTTAGCTCAGGCAAGTGAAAACAATTTGGGTAGCTAAAGCATGGCCCTGGGGTGTGTTGCAGGATAGTGTAATTGCATAATTAAATGCACTTGCACTGTGCATGGCATAGTTGCCTTCATCAACTAGATCACGGAGTACAAGATTTGATTAACCTAGTGAGGGAGCAGAAAAGACCAACACAATGTTGCTTGAAATACAAAGATGGGTAGATTTTTCCCTCAAGTGAAGAGGCTGAGGATTCTGAGATTAAGTGTTTCTTACAAGGGAGTCTATAACAATAAAGGTTCAAGGTGTGTGGAGAAAGCTTAAGGACACCCAAGGAGCATTCTTCCCTTCCCTCTTCCACAGTGGTTGCTGAGTATCTGTAATGAGCTGCCAAAGGAGATGCCAGA
This sequence comes from Hypanus sabinus, assembly GCF_030144855.1. NCBI lineage: Eukaryota > Metazoa > Chordata > Chondrichthyes > Myliobatiformes > Dasyatidae > Hypanus > Hypanus sabinus. Next base: position 60,489,631 of record NC_082727.1, on the reverse strand, counting down.
GGCAAGCACAATTACAGCAATTAAAAGATAATTGAATAGGTTCATGAATAGGAAGCTTGAGGTACATGGGACTAACTGAGGAAAGCATCCTGATTGGCATGGATAAGTTTTGGTAAAATGCTTTTTTCACTGCTGCATAACTGATTCTGTAACAAATTAATTTCAATGTTATACTAAGCATAAAAGAAACTTACAAGAGTACTACATTGTCTCTCCATAGCACAGAAAGGCAACTTTATTTGGTACTCGAGTGAATCTGCAGATGCTGGAGATAAATAAAAACACAAAATGCTGGCAGAACTCAGCAGGCCAGACTATGGGAGGTAGGTAGTGACGACGTTTTGGGCTGAAACCCTTCATCAGGAGAGAGAGGTAGTGATGACGTTTCAGACCGAAACCCTTCATCAGGAGTGAAGGTAGCGACAACGTTTCTGGCCAAAACCCTTCATCAGGAGTGAGAGGTAGTGATGACGTTTTGGGCCTCTTGTTGAAGGGTTTCGGCCCGAAATGTCGTCACTACCTTCTCCCATAGATGCTGTCTGGCCTGCTGAGTTCTGCCAGCATTTTGTGTTTTTATTTATTTAGTACTCTACTGGTATAGGGACATTCGACTCTAGTTCACTTGGTTAATAAAGCTACCAGAAAACCGACAAAAAAAGTTGTATTAAGGAATGCAAAGACTGCTGAAGATGATCAGGGTCTCGTTTCCATCCAGATAATTTTTGGGAGTACAGCATTTACAGGGCCCTTAACATTGTTGGTTGGATGGGAGGGATAATTGACAATCTCTTTGACCTTCTACCATCATGCAGGAAGTACTGTAGCAATAGGACAAGAACTGTTAGGAAGGGAAATACGATCTTACTCCAGGCTGTAAGACTATTGAACTTACTGCCACAGCCGGAGTCATCATGCATGAAGTGCCAGTACCGTTATATTGTTTACTGTTTAATTTGTGTCTCAAGAGCACATTTTTTGTTAATTTACTAGTGGTAATATTACTTCATGCATTATGTGCGAGTTCTATGTACTGTATTGTGCACCTTGGTCTGGAGGAACATTGTTTCATTTGGTGGTATACATGTGAACTGTTGAATGACAACAAACTTGAATTTAAGGATTGTAGCGTAATCATGGTACAATCATAGCCTTTGATTTATACCCCACTGTGCTTCATAATACATTCAAAAAATATTGAGATTTTAAAGGCACAATAGAAAAGCATACCAGTGCACTGGAATTAAAATTAAGTGTGTTTTTTTTTAATTATCCATTTAAAAACTAGTGTTGATTACCTGAAAGTCTTACACAACAAGCATCACCAGCTTCAGGCTTGAATACAGAATTATCTGGTTGAGCTCTACATTGTTCATTCAACTCAATATTCAATGAGCATAATTTATTCCAATCTGTGAAGAAAAAGCACTTCAATTACACCAAATCTCAAGGAATTTTAAAATCATGTAACATCATGATTTTTTTTTTGAAGTTTTGTCATTGGAACAGGTTGGGTCAGAAATGAAATTAAACTAACTTGTATCTTGAGATGTGAATGCATTTGTTCAGTCCAAGCTTCTATTTCATAAAATGTTATGCAAAATCTCTTTGTTAGAAAGATCTTATTTTGTAATTTTAACATGATCAAAATAAAACAAAATTCAAATATAAACAAGAAATGGATTTAAGAGATTTAAACATGTAGTATATTTTTGGCATTGTTGGAGGAATGAAAGGATGGAATTTTGCTAAAGCTTTAAAGTTGAAAAATGAATTTTAAATTACATTATAACTAGTTTTTTTTCCTCTTTGCTTACCTTGAGTGCCAATAACATGAACAAAGACAAATTCAGGACTGATTATTTCTTTCACCTTAATGGGTACTATACAGTTCAATGGCAGCTCCACAGTCTTCCACAACTTTGCATGCATTTTACCTGGAGTAATCCAAGTACAGAAATGACGAAAGCAAATGATTAGTTCTCTTGGCTATGATTATATTAAAAATAACCAAAACCAAAATTTAAAAAAAAATAGCATGAGCCTACTTGTGAGGATTTTTAAAAAATGACGTAAAATGCAACTGCCTTTACAGGATGTTTTCCCAGCTCAATGATGTGTATTAACTAAGTTATCCATTTATTAAGAGATGTCATTTTCATTACCCAAGCCAGTTTAAGCCAAACTATATGTATTCTTCAATTTCTGCATACTGACTCATCTTTAGGCTAATTTAATGGATTTCAGTCTTGAACCCTGGAAGGTACAATAAATAAGTCTTAAAATTACTCAAGGTGCTATTTTATACTGTGCTGTGATTGTGAATGAAGCCATCAGAGAGGCGGCTGATAGATACAAAAAAGTCTTTATTCAGCACACACAATCTTGAATCACTCGAGAGAGGCTCCCTGAACCCAGCATCACAGCACATTTTGATATGTTAAAAGAATGAAGGCAATAACAGGACAATTTTATAGTTACAAAGCATTCTAATGCTTCTTTTGAGTTACATACTATTTTTCAAATACCTACATCTTCACAACAACACTCCCAAAATAAATGCTAATCACCACTGTCTCAAGATACATTCATGCACATGCAAACATCTCACCTGAATAGGATGCTTACTGCGGAATATGCGGATACCTCAATGGGGTGTTTCCTGGTTTGTAGTCAACCCCAATCTGCAGCTCTAGGAATACCATTGCTCTGAGCTACATTTTAAATTCAATCTACAATCCACATTCAGATTTGAAGACTAGTTGCTGTTGAAATTAATATTTGCAATATTCCATATCTCCAGAATACGCCGTAAGTGTCACATAATACCTAATGAAGTGCTATTCCAAAAATGTATAATTAACTTACTTCTAACCAATGTTTTGTTTTCCAAAATGGGAGTTACTTGTTCAACATTTTTAACAGCCATCCCTGCAGCAATTAACTGTTCACTGACATTAATAATGGGATTTGTTGTTTCATCTACAAGTTCCACAATTGAGATGTTCTCTTTCTTTGCTACAGTCTTGGATTTTAGACATTTATTCATCACCAGACTTTTCATCTTTAATATGGCATCCAAAGACCAAGTATCATGCAATGGCTTTACATCTATAAACAAAGACAAAGAAATGCCATATCATTTAAAAATTAGGCAGTATGCAAAGTCAACAATGTTTAGACCATGCATTTGTTATCTCACTCATTCTTATAGCACTAAAAGCAGGAAATTCTAATAGTTTAAATAGAACATTTGGCTACCTCTGCAAAAATCTTAATACTATTACTCATTGTTAAGACGGGCAATTTCGAAGTAAAACGTAAGCTAAAGTACAATATGAATTTCTAGAACTCAGTCTTATGGATACCAGGAGACAATTACAATGGAGGGTTTTCATGAGACAAATGAATCAATTGAGTGTTTGTACAGAATCAGTTGATACAGAATAAGTGTGTTATCTCCATGCAGCTTTTTTTTTTAAAGATTTAATAATGACATTCTTTTCATACAAGCTACGCAGAAGCTTGCATTTCCAGAAAAATCTGATAGCTTCTTTGATACAGTTTATAATTTCTTTCATTATTCTCTGAAATCTTTTATTTGTTCCATATTTTACAAAATACTGGTTAATTAATTTTCTTAGTCAAAGTATGTATATCCTAATATTTAAAACCTTCACCACACACTCAATTGAGATCCTTGATCTTTTTTCTATTTTTTTTAGCAATGAGAATACCATGAATCCCAAATAATTTTTTTTTTAAAATGCGGTTAGTTAATAGGGAAATAATGCTAGCAACACATGCACAAAATGGTAGAGGTACACAGTAGGCCAGGTAGCATTTATGGAAAAGAGTACAGTCGATATTTCAGGCTGAGACCCTTCAAGCAGCACTGCTGAAGTGTCTTGGCCCAAACTGTCGACTGTACTCTTTTCCATAGATGCTGCCTGGTCTGCTGAGTTCCTCCAGCATTTTATGTGTGTTGTTTGGATTTCTTGTATCTGCAGCTTTTCTCTTGTTAGGGAACTAATGCTCTTTAGATTTCAAGACTACTGAAAAGGTGGATCTTTCGACAAAGATTTTACCATTTCCAACATGTCTACAATAGCTTCACAACGGATAGCCAGCGCTGTGGAGCCCCGAACCAAGATGGCAGCTTAACATGGAGACTCCGTACAACCTTGCACTAAACAACTTTAAAACTCTAAGTTAACAATACCAGCTGAATTCGGACTATGTCAAAAATGACTACAATCAAGGATTGTGATATTTTCACCCGAAGATGCGGCTCCCAAAAACTGAAAATCAACACTCCATTGACAGAGCAAGACGAGAAAGCTACTAGTAACTAGAGAACAAAACCCTGGCAAAATAGAATACTCTTGTCATTCAAGTATATGTAAATCTCATTCTTGTATTGATTATTTTCTTGTCTCAAGAGAGCTCTTATCAAAGATTAAAAGTTGCTTGTATGATAGCATAGTAATAAGCGACCATGGTGCTATTTCATTAAGCATTCATATAAAGAAATTTATTCACAGTCCTCCTAACTGGCAATTTCAGGTGAGATGGCTACAAAACCCAGACTTTGTTAAATTTGTGGGAACTAAAATAGATAGTTATTTTGAATTAAATACAGATCAAACTAATGCCAGCACGAGATGGGAGGCATTCAAGCCATATATTAGAGGAGAAATCATTAGTTATACAAGCTCTAAGGCCAAACAACAAACAAAATAAAGATGGAAACTTTGAAAAAACAAATTAAATCTTTAGAGACAGAATTAAATGAAAGGGATGATCCAACAAATCAAAGAGATCTGCTACTTTTGAGAGCGAAATATAATAAATTATCTGCGGATAAAGCTGCAAAAAGTTTTATGTGGCTGAAGCAATCTTGTTACGATCAAGGAGAAAAAGTTCGGAAACTCTTGGCATGGCGAATTTAAAAAATACAGTCTGATAGAACAATTAACAGTCTAATAACCTCTTCAGGAAACCTAACAGTAGACCCATCGGAAATTAATAACAGTTTTAGAGAACTTTATGAACATTTATATAGATTAGAATGCCCCCAAGCCTCAGAAGAACGGGACATACTTCTTGATCAGTTTCAATTCCAGACACTGACAGAAGTTGCAAAAAAAGGAGTTAGATAGAGGTATAACAATTGAAGAGATATCACAGGCTATCCAAAATATTAACAGTAGTAAAGCGCCAGGGCCTGATGGCCTACCAATTGAATTCTACAAAACATTTCAAGAAAAATTACTAGTCCTGCTCTTAAATATGTGTGACGAATCTTATTGGAATGGAACTCTCCCCCCTTCTTTAAGGCTGGCAATGATAACTCTGACCTTGAAACCTGGCAAACCGCCTACAGAATGCTCCTCATTTAGACTGATAAGTCTAATTGGATCGGACACAAAAATACTTTGTAAAGCCTTAGCAAAAAGATTAGATCTTTATATCCCACATCTAGTTCATAATGATAAGAATGGTTTTGTGCAAAAATGCCAAGGATTTCATAATATTAGAAGAGTTTTTAAACATAATTCATGAAAAATTTGACACTAAAGATACAGCTCGGCAGGCCTTTGATAGAATAGAATGGCCATATGTGATGTATTGCTTAGGTTTGGAAAGAACTTCTTTAAATGGATTCAGATTTTATATACAAATCCAATAGCCAGTGACTTAACAAATAGTAATAGTTTCTAAACCAATCATCTTGGAGTGATCTACTTGCCAGGGATGTCCTTTGGCACCGATGTTTATACTGGCCATAAAGCCCCTGCCTATGGCAATAAGAATGCAGACAGGCCTGTCAGGCATCCAGCTAGGAGAACAGGAACATAGAATATCTGTATATGCTGACGACGTGATTTTTTTTAACAAATTTATCTGTCAGTATTCCAAACTTAATGCAACAGATTGAATTGATAGGGCAGTTCTCTGATTATAACATTAATAACTCAAAATCATCAATACTATTTTTGAACAAAGAAGAAAGATTGGAACGAGTCATAAAAACCCCATTTATAAATTCAAAGGAAGGATTTACCTACCTGTCAAAATTACCCCTGAAATTAAAACAATTGTCCCAACAAACTATGATCCACTAGTCAGCAAAGCGAAGGAGACGTTGGATCGATGGATAACAATACCCATATCAACGACTGGCCATATAAACATGATCAAAATGAATACGTTACCAAAATTTCTATACCTTTTTCATCACTTCCTCTCCCACTACCAAGATCATTTTTTGATAAGCTTAATAGTATTTTTAGTAAATTCATCTGGAATAATAAAAAATCTAGACTGAGTCCTAGGCTGTTACACCTGCCTTATGAAAAGGGAGGGCTACGGCTCCCCAACCTGAAATGGTGTTATTGGTCTGCTCAGTTACGTTCTGTTATTTCTCAGTGGAGGCCCTTCCAGCCTGGATGATATTGAACAAACATCAGTACCAAACCTTCCATTAAAACTCTATCTATACTCTGCAGACCCAAGAAATCTGAAAAGAACAACCGAGAATCCTTTCCTCAAAAATACTATTGCCATCTGGTATAAAGCACATCAGCATATTAAAGATACTCCTCCCATCTCCCGCTTCTCCCCAATATGGGGCAATACATACTTCAGGGCAGGAAGAGCAGATGGTGGTTTCAGAATCTGGTCAAAGGTGTGCAGAAAATAGAGGACCTTTATATGAATGGTAACCTTATTACATTTGATCAATTGTGTCAGACGTGCACCCTATCCTCGTTATATGTGTCTTCAGACAACGCGGTTCAGTTATGGTCAAACCTATTTCTACCAACTTCTCCTTATATGCGTCCAAAACTGTCAGTTATGTGAGGCTTTTGGGACAAGAAGCATCACTTTCCTGCCAATATAAGTCCTGTGCGCACACCTCAGTCTCATTCCCGCCAGTCTCAATTGGTTTTGGCAGTGTGTAGATGTGCAATCGTGTCAAGTCCAGGGCCATCAGCCAAGCAGCAAAGAACCGCTTTAACACTTGAAAAAATTTGGAAATTATAAACAGGACTGCGTCAGGTGAAGGCAACACAGGTCTGGGACGCTACTTCGGCCTGGGTGAGTACACGATCAGAAACAAAGAAAAATGCTGAGAAAATAAAAAGTGCAGTGATTGATTCATCACAAGTGTCTTCAAAGATTGTTACCAAAGTGCGTAACCCGATTATGACAAAAATGGAGAAAATGTTGAGTCTGTACATTAAGCGTGAAACAAAGAAACAAACGACACTCAGATCTGATCATCTTCGTGTGAAAGCTTTGGAAATTTATGGTCGCCTTTGTTCAGAGGCTAGTGAGGAAGTGTCAAGTGATATTGTTAGCTTTAATGCAAGTAGGGGATGGTTTTCCAAGTTTGTTAATCATCACAGGCTTCACAACTTTGCTGTGCATGGTGAACAAGCTAGTGCTGACCACAAAGCTGCTGAATGCTACCCTTTGCAGTTGTGGGCTATATTAACTGAGTTAGGCATCACACCAAAGCAGGTGTTTAATAAGACAAGACCAGACTTTTTTGGAAGCTAATGCCGAAATACACTCACACTTAAGGATGAAAAGACTGCTTCAGGTTTCAAGGCAGCAAAGGATAGGTTGACTCTGCTTATGTGTTCCAATGCCAAAGGAGACTGTAAGATGAAGTCTCTCTTAGTTTACCATTCGCGAAACCCTTGTGCCCTATTACGTTGACTATTACTGTAAATTGATGAACTATTATACAAATGTTGCCCTGTGGTACTGCTTTTGTGTCATATTAGTATGAAAATGTGAATAAATTACAGATAAAGCATATTTAGGAAGCCTTCCAGAACACATCCCTATTTTCTCTATTTAAATAATTATTCACATTATGTGCCTCCATACTATGCTCCGACTGTGAGGAACATTTCCCCCGCATATAACGAGGTTGGGGGGGTACCATATTCCTAAAACACACTTTTTAAAATATTTGCAACTGAAACATTTCATACTATCAAAATACAAGCACTTAATATCTGAACCACCACTATTGACATCTTGAAAATCTCACGCTTGTAAACTTAAAGGGGAGGAGTCAGATTTCTTTATTCTATATAGCTTTGATGTCATATGATAAGGAGTCCACCAATGACAGGCTAGAGGCATGGAGTCTGGATGTTCAAGAGGACATACAAGAAACTGAGTGGAAAATGGCATGCTTAAAAGCCCAAAAACAATCAATTAACACGAGAATTAAGCTATTACAATACAAATGGTTAATGAGAACTTATGTTACCCTGGTCAAACTGAACTGCTGATCCCCCGAGTTCCCAGACACTTGTGTTAAATGTTTAGAAGAAAAGGGTACTCTGGGACTGTCCAAAATTTTAAAAAATACTGGAAGACAGTTGTTCAGACGATATCCGAGATCGTTGGTGTAAAGATGCCTCACTGAGCAAAAATGTGCGTACTAGGTATATATCCAAAGAACTTTACTGTTAGCTCAAAACAGTCATTTTAATTGACTTGGACTCCTGCAAGCCAGGAAGATGGTAGCTTTAACTTGGAGGAAAATGGATATACCTTCGATACATGTATGGGTGAAGGAGATGGCATCTTGTATTGTATTGGAGAGACTGACTTACATAACCAGAGGAAGGGCAGGAGAATTTGAAAATGTGTGGGAACCTTTACTGGAGTTTCTTGGACGTCAAGGTGCACAGCCATTTTGAAATAGCTGTGTGTTGTTGAGTGCTTCTACGGTTTTCTTTTCTGATATGCTTTTATTTTATTTCTTTGTTAAATTTGTGAAGTATGTGAAATGTTATGTTTCTTTTCCTTTGACGATTGTGAAAAAAATGAGGACATGTTTCACTATTTAGTTTAATTATTGTCTATTTGTATATGTGAAATATATGTAAAGTTCAATAAAAATATTAAAAAAAACAATGGATAGCTACTGCAGTTACCTTGCCCATATGCAAAATCTAGCCATTCATTTGTGACAAACACTTCATGAACACAGGTCATATTAAAATTAAGCATTCATTATAACATACAATTTGAAAGTCACAAATCACTTCAGTTGAGCTAATGTGCCAATTAGTCATAAACTTCACTAAACTCTCTTCCACAATTTCAAAATGTTAAGCAACGATTTTCTGGAGGAACTCAACGTGCCAAGCAGCATCTGTTGGGGGCATGGTTAGGTGTAATTTTGAATTTTTCAGGTCAAAACCCTGTATCAGATCCTGATGCAGAGTTTTGATGTAAAAAATTCAACAAATACCCCCCTCCCCTCTCCCACAGATGCTGGTCATCCTGCTGAGTTCCTCCAACAGATCGTCTATTGCTCCAGATTCCAACATTTGCAGTCTCATGTCTCTAATAGAGGAAAAAATGTTAAGAACTGGCACATAGATATATCCTGCTCACTGATCAGATGGGACACTGCCAAATGATTTCAATTCTTAACAGACATTTATTCAATATACAGGTTGACCACCAATTCTCTAGCACCCTCAATTCCTGAGCCTTGCAGGATTAACATTTTTACTGGATTAAAAGAGGTCATGTAATAACAATGGCAAAAATAGACTGTAGAAGCTTAAAAAAAGGATTAAAGAGAAATTAAATGTAAATTTGTTAATTACTGTGCTTACAAATAATGTTGCTTCTGTTATCTTTTTAAACATTTCAGCCAGGTAAAGTTGTTTCTTGTGTTTTGATCTCTCCCTATGTAATTTTTCCTGAATCAAATAAAAATTCATTAGCTCTTGTTTTGTCATGAATGTACGTTTCTCTAACCCTTTGACTAAATCACCCAATTCAATTAACGTGTCAATAGTAAATCTTTCAGTTTCATCATCATCACTTGCAGTGTTTTTAAATCAGCATTCAGAACACTGTCTATAATTTCAGAGTCCGTAAGGTGACACACAACAGGTGTTTTACTGTTGACAACCATCCACTCACATAGATTTTCTGCATTAAGACTACTTGGGTCTTCACCTTTTGTTGCTAATGTTTTCCTAGGCATGCATCATCTGTATAATATAATTTCATCTGCATTCTATACCTCTCAGGACTGACATTCTTGTCAGCTACGAGCTTTGCAAATTCATCCACATATGCAGTAGCTTCTTCATGGCTTGCAGACCGTTTGTCCAGACACTTTATGCATGGAAATTCCATGCCACTTAAAATCTGAAGCCATCCTTCAGTATAGTCGCATGCATGTTCTAATTTAAGTTCTTTATGGAACAACTTAGCTTGGTTCATTGTCATACTGCCCAACAAGTCCATTCCATCACTCTGACACTGGGGAAACCATTTAATCATGGCTTCATCATGCTTGGTGCTCTTACCGACTTTCAGTTTTTCTAATGCTCATTTGCTTTAGCGAATCACTGTTTGCATAGAATTGTAGTTTTTTCTCTTTGGTGCTTTTTATCATAAACAGTTAACAAACTAATACCATTCAAATCACACAGCTTATGCAGAAACACCTTGGTCCAGTTTTTTTCCCAATATTTCAACCTTCTCTTGGATCAATATGAACTGATGTTTACGTTTGACATCACCACTGGTACTTATCTTAAAAGCTATAGCTAGGGTTAAATTTATGTAAAAAAAATAAGCACAAAATATTGGGACTACCAAGTGCAATGTAAATAATAAAAATAACATGCTTTTGCCAAAACGAGTCTTGCATCATGCAGCATGTGCTATACACACTGCCATCTGGTGGCCACCCAATAAATCAAGTCTTGTAATTTCATCTGAATTAACCATCAGTTTCTGGAAAATTGGTGGTCAACCTGTTCAGTATTTTTGAGGGCAACTATATATATATTTTAAAAAAAGCTAGGTAGTAGTGATTTTGCAAAATGAAAGATTAGCTGTGACAGAAATAAAGTGCAGTTTTCATGAGCAGGCAAATTTATTTTGACTGATCGGCATAGAAAATAATCTAAATTACTTAGAAAAAAACAGCAGCTCAAATATCCAGGTAAAGTTCTATATAAAGCATCCAAGTCTGAAATTGTGTACCCACCAGCCAAAGCACATTTCAATGCCTGATTTGGCAATTCTAGCAGTTCTTCTTTGATTGGACGTAGGTGACTCAAATGAAGCTTTTCAACATTTCCAAAATCTACATATCCCACCAGAGCAATATCCTCAGGGAAGTAACGTATCACAACAGCTCTGTACCAGTTGTGATCCTCTGCAAGATAAATGACAACACCATGAACTACATTTTCCTATTTACTTAATCTCCAAATAATTCTTCATCAGCATAGCTCAGTCTGCTTACTACAAAAAATTTTTTTCTTAAAACTATTGGATCAGTTATCTTAAGTGCAATAGTGTTAAGCATTTTAATTGTTTCTTGGTTGAATTTTGCAACTTTTACTGAATTTCAATATTGTTCTGCTCGAGTTTATATTTTCAATTACACAATTATGAAATCCATTTAACTTCAAGTCTTGAAACAATCTAAAATTACTTAACAGAACCTATTATTTTATTTTGTTTGCCTTAGAATCTTATATAGCCTGACTAAATTCAACTTAGTATTTATTTTCCAAGAATCAGTTGTCTATAGGATATTCAAATATTCTATCACCCTTTCAGTGATACTATGCCCTATTGGCTATACTATTTGATTTTATTTTCCCCAAATAACCTTTACTGAAAAAGGCCAATAACTTTTTAAAAAAATTATAGCTTATCAGGAAAGCATCTCAATGTTAATGACTATCCTTATGTTTTAATAAATGGCTTATTGTGTTGAAATAGAGATCATAGTGTTATTCACTTAAAAACTGATCTTCAGCAAACATCAAATAAAAATTGGAAAAAGACTGGCAGGATGGAGGCAGTAAATGGATAGTCAGATTCACAGAATTATACAATATAGGACCAGGCCCTTCAGGCCAATGCATCCATACTGAACCAGATGCTTGTCTATATTAATTCCATTTGCCTGCTTTGACTCATCTCTCTAAATCTTTCCTATCCATATACTTGTCTGAATGTCTTTTAATGTAATTGTTCCCACTTTTAACTCTTCTGGCATCTTGTTCCATAATGCCCACTACCTTCTGTGGATAAATTTAACCCTCAGATGTGACAATAAAAAAATAAAAACAAGCGGTGAAACATGTTCAGGGAAACAAGAAACATGCAACTAAATAGTGACAAAGCTTTGAAATACATAATCCCCTCAAAGTGCAAGTCAGAGGAAAGTGAGAATAAAATAGGAATACAGCAAAAGAGTAATAGCATTTAAAAAAAAAGCCAAATTCAAAACTGGTCTAATAGATCAAACAATTTGCACCTTGCATTCACTTTCAGTATAATATCTAAAGTCAAGTAAAGATTTTATAACAATGTGGCTCCTAACAGCAAGCCATAGATACTGAAGATATTCTGAAAGTTACAGCAGGTTTCGGGCAGGGTTCATGTCACATCCACCGAAATCCCCAATCATCTAACAAAATATTCCTTTAGAAGGCATTGTTCACTGTCAGTAGCTTTTAATCAGAAACTAAAAAGAGTAATTACCTTAGAATTAAAAATTTAAAAATAAAATCAGAAAAAAGACATTCAAGTTTAGCAAATTAAAACAAAGTTTAGAGGGAAAAAATTATTTACTGAAGTTAAGTGCAAGTGAATAAGGTTTCTGCTTGTACATCAGGTAAGACTTTTGTAAAACTGAGAGGCCAGATATAAAGTGTTTTTGGCTGATCAAATGAGTGAGATTAAGAACAATTCCTAAGCGCAATGCTGAGTTCAGGGACAGAGAGAGGCCAGAAGCATCTGAAATGCACCGATACATATTAAAACAAACACACTTTTACAACACAAACAGAAATATAACATACAAAGAATCATCGAAATTTATTACAAAGGCATGTACATTCAAATGCTGTTCATAGACTTCAGTTCAGCATTCAACACAATCATCCCTCAGAAACTGACCAGAAAGCTGAACCTACCAGGCCTGAACACCTCCCTCTGCAACTGGATACTAGACTTCCTGACTGGGAGACCTCAGTCAGTCTGGATCAGGAGCATTTCCAACACCATCACACTGAGCACAGGTGCTCCTCAGCGCTATGTGCTCTGCTGACCCATGACTGTACTGCAACACACAGCTCCAACCACATCATCAAGTTCGCCGATGACATGACTGTGGTGGGTCTCATTAGCAAGAACGACGAGTCACCACACAGAGATGAGGTGCAGAGGCTAACAGACTGGTGCAGAGCCAACAACCTGTCTCTGAACGTGAACAAAACAAAAGAGATGGTTGTTGACTTCAGGAGGGCATGAAGCGACCACTCTCTGCTGAGCATCAACAGCTCCTCTGTAGAGATCCATAAGAACTCCAAATTTCTTGGTGTTCACCTGGCAGAGAATCTCACCTGGTCCCTCAACACCAGCTCCATAGCAAAGAAAGCCTAGCAGCGTCTCTACTTTCTGTGAAGGCTGAGGAAAGTCCATCTCCCACCCCCCATCCTCATCACATTCTACAGAGGTTGTATTGAGAGCATCCTGAGCAGCTGCATCATTGCTTGGTTTGTAAATTGCACCATCGTGGATCGCAAGACCCTGCAGTGGATAGTGAGGTCAGCTGAGAAGATCATCAGGGTCTCTCTTCCCACTATTACAGACATTTACACTAGATGCTGCATCTGAAAAGCAAACAGCATTATGAAGGACTCCATGTTTCCCTCATACAAACTCTTCTCTCTCCTGCCACATGGGAAAAGGCACTGAAGCATTCGGGCTCTCACAACCAGACTATGTAACAGTTTCTTCCCCCAAGCCATCAGACTCCTCAATACCCAGAGTCTGGACTGGCATCAACTTACTGCCCTCTACTGTGCCTAATGTCTTGTTTATTATTTATTGTAATGCCTGTACTGTTTTGCGCACTTTATGCAGTCGTGGGTAGGTCTGTAGTCTAGTGTAGTTTTTTTTGTGTTGTTTTTACGTAGTTCAATGTAGTTCTTGTAATTTTTTTCATGTAGCACCATGGTCCTGAAAAACGTCATCTCGTTTTTACTGTGTACTGTACCAGCAGTTATGGTCAAAATGACAAAAATAACTTGACTTGAAAGCCCAAAGGAAAATGGCTGTATATTGCTTTAGATATCACATCCAATAGGTTATTAAATCTGCAAACAATATTCAGCGTAGATTCACTAGGATAATTTCATGAGAAATCATGGGTGGAGAGATTTGAGACAATTTTATTTCCAAAAGTTATGAGGTCAGGATACAACTCAGAAGATTAAAAGAAAATGAAATCATTTAATGCCATATCATAAGGAATATCAATTTAAAATTATCAGTGGTCCAAAGTAGAATGCAACTCAGAGTTCTGATGAGCTACATGAATTTGGATTACAGAAGTAGTGGAATTAACGTTGCACAAATTGATCACCAGAATTACTCTGTGCAGATATAACTCCCTAAGACAACCTATACTACATTAATAGCATTTCTTCTAAAGGGTCTCCTTCAATTATATTTTACAACATAATATCCCTTGGAGAATGAAATAAGTAAAGATTAAAGTTTGAGGCAGATGGACACATATTCGATCCTAATACCTTACCTGTGAATTGGGCACAGCATATTTCTTCAACTGATGGTCTATAACTTGATACAGGAGTCAAGTTATGACAATATTCAGTCAATGCTTCTTGTAGTTTTTGAAACTCATCTGTTAATTAAATCAGAAGTTACACTTCAATGTGAAGAAACAGCATCTTACCTGATGCACATTTTCTTCATAATAATGCTTCAGTTTTCTGAATGTTATGCCTACTTATGAAAGCTATAGCAACATTTAATACGAACAAAACTTTGCATTTAACCAATTAGGATGAGGTTAATAAGTTCTTGAACTTGAATAACAAGCCAAAATTTTAGTTACATGGCAAATCTACAATGCATCATCCATATTTTCCTTCAACAATTTGCCTCCTATTTTTCATGAACTATTCTCTCCCATTACTAACAATTTGCAACAATAACCTTGTAGCTTTTAAAAATTGTTTTCAAAAAGATAGAGGGGCTCAATTACATAGCTGGCACCACATAGTCTTTACTCCTTATCACACACCTAATCAGACTATTCTAGCATATACTGATGGATATAAAAGCTGAAAACTAGGTAGTCAACAATGTAATAAAAAATGCTTCCAAATTAAGCAAAAGGGATTTATATGTATAATTCAACATAAAGTACAAATATATCACCATACAGACCTTTTTCCTTGTGGGCAATCAAAGACGTACACAACAGGATGGACAAACAACCAATGTGCAAAAAAAAACAAAAAGAAAAATAAATAATAATGATAACAATAAATAAGCAATAAATATCAAGAACATGATATGAAGAGTCCTTGAAAGCAAGCCCATAGGTTGTGGGAACAGTTTAGTGATGGGTCAAGTGAAGTTATGCCCCTGATTCAAATGCAGAATGGTTCTTGATGAGAGGCATGAGAAGCATTGATCATGTGGTTAGCCAGAGGGTTTTTCCTCAGGGCTGAAATGGCTAACACGAGGGGGCATAGTTTTAAGATGCTTGGAAGTAGGGACGAGGGGGATGTCAGAGGCAAGATTTTCCCCCACACAGAGTGGTGGGTATGTGGAATGCACTGCTAGTGATGGTGGTAGAGGCAGATACAATAGGGTCTTAAAAGATACTCTTAGATTGGTACATGGAGCTTAGAAAAATAGCAGGCTATGCGGTGAGGAAATTCTAGGTAGTTTCTAGAGTAAGTTACGTGGTCAGCATAACACTGTGGGCCAAAGGGCCTGTAATGTGCTGTAGACTTCTATATTTCCAAAAACTTTAACAGCAACTATGAAAGCAAATTCATGCACACTGATTTAGATTTTCCACTGAAGGTACAACACAACTTTATTTTTTGACAGAGGATCTGTTCAACAAAATCTTTGTTGTGCCATAAGGCAAATATTATGTGCCAGACAGTATCAATTAAAAGAAAATTGTTTGGGTATGGTGAGGAGTGATTAAAAGTGCAAGATGATCTCTACTATTCCACTCTGTAACAAAGCCGACACACATGATACAAGAGAAAGAACTTGGGTGGAGCTCTTTCCAGGCTCTGTTGGGGAACTTGAGCTGCAGCCAGATGACCCTCAGATCATTTAGAAGAATGAGGTGAGGAAAAAAAAATCTACTGCAAGACTCATGCCTAAGCTGCAGGAGACAGGTGACTGTCAGGAGTTGGAAGGGGAATAGACGCATAGTACAAGTATCCCTGTTGTTGCTCCCCTCAATAACAAGTGTACTGATTTAGATACTGCTGGGATGCGAAACAACCAGAGGAAAGTCACATAAGTCAGGTTTCTGGCACGGAATCTGGCTCTGTGACTCAGAAGGGAAGAGATGGGGGGAAGGGGAGAGAAGACGAGGCAAGCAGTAATGATAGGGGTTCATTGGTTGGGTTAGAGGAACAGTCAGGAGGCAGGTGAGAACGAGATTCCTGAATTGTATGTTCCTCTGAAATGCCAGGGTTAGGGACACCTTGGACTGAGACCATTAAATTCTTATGGGGGAGGGTGAGCAGCCAGAGGTTGTAGTCCACTTCTCAACAATCACATAGGCTGAAAGGGCATCAAGCGTCATGTTTGTTCTTAATAAAGAAAGTTGGATGGATTTATGCTAGAACATTTTATTAGTGAACTGCTCTCAACCTGAGCACATGCTACCAGCTCACCATTGTAGCTTCTGGTTTTGGGTGAACTATTCGCATAGCCCACCAGGAACTGAAATTCTTTATTATGCACAAATGGTAACACACCAAGGTCTTGCAAAGCAAGTTCAGGCAGATAAGTGTTAAGGACAGGACTTCCAGACTAGTGACATCAGGATTGCTACCCATACCACATGCTAGTGAGGCTAGAAACAGGAAGATAATACTGATGGATGATATCTAACATTGCTCCGTTGTTCAAGAAAGGCTCTAATAATAAGACAGCAAATTCTTGGCTTGAATCTGATATATAGTGGGTAAATTATTGGAAGGTATTCCAAGTGAAACAATACATAAATATTTGGATAGTTAAGGCCTGATTAAGATCAAGCAACACAGCTTTGTATTTGGTAGGTTTGTCTAACCAATCTTGGAGAGTTTCTTGATGAGGTTACCAAGAAAGATGAAGGAAAGACCACAGACACTGTCCACACAACACACACAAAATGCTGGAGGAACTGAGCAGACCAGGCAGCATCTATGGAAAAGAGTACAGTCGATGTTTTAGGCCAAGACCCTTCAGCAGGACACATTTATTTTAGCAAAGCCTTTTGACCAAGTCTTGTATGGGAAGCTGGTCCAGAAGGCCCAGTCTCTCAGCATTCAGGATGAAGTAGTAAATAGGGTTCAACACTGGCTTAGTAGCAGAAGCTAGAGAATAGCAGATGGTTGCCTCTCTGACTAGAGACCTGTGACTAATAGTGTGTTGGGTCTGTTGTTGTTTATCATCTATATCAAGGATCTGGATGATAATATAGTTAACAGGATCAGCAAATTTGCAGATGACAACAAAATCAGGGTCATATTGGACAGTGGAAGACTATCAAAACTTGCAGCAGGATTTGGATCAAATGAAAAAAGGACCTGAAAATGCAGAAAAGTTTTGAGGTGTTGCACCTTGAGAGGACAAATCAGGTTATCATTTATAGTCAATAGTAGGGCACTGGGGTACGTGATAGAAGAAGGATCTGGAAATAGATCCATAATTACTTGAAAGGGGTGTCACAGGTACACAAGCTCATAAAGGGAATACTGAGTACCGGAGATGGGATGTTTTGTTGAAGTTGCACATACAAGACATTTGGAGTATTGTGTGCAGTTCTAGTCCCCTACCTCCAGGAAGAATATGAACAAGACTGAAAAAGTACACAGACAAATTATAAAGATATTGCCCGGACTTGGGGACCCAAGCTAAAGGAAAAGATTGAATAAATTGGGGCTTTATTTCCTGCAGCATAGGAGAATGAGAGGAGATATAATAGAGGAATACAGAAATATGAAGGATATAGACAGGGGAAATGAACAGAGGCTTTTTCCATTAAGTTTGGGCAAGACGAGAACTGGAGGTCATAGGTCAAATGGAAAAGGTGAAATCTAAGGGGAATCAGGAGAAAATTTCTTCAATCTTAGATCGACGAAAGTATGGAATGAGCTGTCAGAAGAAATAGTGGAAGCAGGTTCAACTGCAACATTTAAGAGAAGTTTGGATAGGTACATTGACGGTAGGGGTACAAAGGACTATGGTCCAGGTGCAGGTCAACTGGATTAGACAGGATAACAGTTTGACATGAACAAGATAGGCTGAAGGATCTGTTTCTATGCTGTAGTGCTCTATGATGACAAAATTAAGAATGCTTCATTGACATTACTCAATTCAAAGGAATAAACATATGGCTGAAAAGTAATTCTTACATCTATTAACTAGCTGCTGACAGAAGAAGTTGCTTGGTGTTTCAACATGTGATACAATGACAGCAACATCGTCAACATCTTCAACACACAATGAAGATAATATGTTCTCTCCAGATTTATGTTCTCCATTGTTTTTATGAAGTAGCTTTGTGAGGTCATCTTGTCCTAAAAAAAATTATTTCACCATAAAATGAGTAATTTTTAAAGAACATTGGCCAGGATCAAACTAACATGGTCAAAAGGTAGGAACAGATATTTTACTAGATATACATTCATAACCTAAACTTAGGTATTCAGAATATGATTTTAATGAGACAGAACTGTTCAAATTTAGTATAGAATGAGGAGAGAAACCAAAACTTCAGGAAGACCCAAGGCACCCTTCCTGATGTCTTATGCACGACAAATGAAATTTAGAGCTGAGAACAGTGATATGATTAACTTACCTAGAAAAAAATAAATGGTAATTTTAAAGAGGGTGAAAAAGCAAACTGTGATACATGTATATTCATCACTGAAACTGACTAGTAATAAAAATACAAGAACACAAGACCCATAACGTATAAGAGCAGAATTAGACCATATGGCCCAGAGTCTGCTCCATCATTTCATCATTGCTGATTCATTTCCCTCTCATCCCGTCTCTTGCCTTCTTCCCGTAACCCTTCATGCCCTGACTAATCATGAATCTATCAATATCTGCCTTAAATATACCCAAGCAACTTGCCCTCCACAGCTGCCAGTAGCAACAAATTTCAGATTCACCAATCTCTGGTTAAAACAATTCCTCGTCTCCATTCTAAATAGATGTCCCCCCTATTCTGAGGCTCTGCCCTCTAGTCCAAGATTGCCACACTGTAGTAAATATCCTGTCCACACTCAAGGCCTTTCAACATTTGATAGATTTCAGTGAAATTCTCTCTCTCCCCCCCCGCCCACCACATTCTTATAATACCCAGTCAGTACAGGACCAGAACCATCATATGGACCCTTAAATTCCAGAAATCATTCTTGTGAACCCCTTCTGAGCCATCCTCAATGTCAGCACATCCTTTCTTAGATAAGGAACCAAAAAATGTTCATCCTTGCTTTCATATTCTACTCTTCTTGAAAGGAATGCTAACATTGCATTTAAAAACGCAAACACGAAGAAATCTGCAGATGCTGGAAATTCAAGCAACACACACAAAATGCTGGTGGAATGCAGCAAGCCAGGCAGCATTTGTAGGAAGTACAGTCGACGTTTCGGGCTGAGTCCCTTCGTCAGGACTAACTGAAAGAAAAGATAATAAGAGATTTGGAAGTGGGAGGGGGAGGGGGAGACCCGAAATGATAGAAGACAGGAGGGGGAGGGATGAAGCTAAGAGCAGGAAAGTTGATTGGCAAAAGGGATACACAGCTGGAGAAGGGAAAGGGTTATGGGACGGGAGTCCAAGGGAGAAAGAAAGGGGGAGGGGAGCACCAGAGGGAGATGGAGAGCAGGCAAGGAGTGATTGTGAGAGGGACAGGGTAAGAAAAAAGGGTGGGGGGAGAGGACAATAAATAAGGGATGGGGTAAGAAGGAGTAGGAGGGGCATTAATCGAAGTTAGAGAAATCAATGTTCATGCCATCAGGTTGGAGACTACCCAGACGGAATATAAGGTGTTCTTCTTCTAACCTGAGTGTGGCTTCATCTTGACAGTAGAGGAGGCCATGGATAGACATATCAGAATGGGAATGGGACGTAGAATTAAAATGCGTGACCACTGGGAGATCCTGCTTTCTCTGGCGAACAGAGCGTAGGTGTTCAGTGAAACGGTCTGCCAGACTGCATCGGGTGTCACCAATATATAGAAGGCCGTACCGGGAGCGCCGGACACAGCATATCACACCAGCTGACTCACAGGTGAAGTGTCACCTCACCTAAAAGGACTGTCTGGGGCCCTGAATGGTGGTGAGGGAGGAAGTGTAAGGGCAGGTGTATCATTTGTTTGTGAATGATGTGTGTGAATGAACATTGATTTCTCTAACTTCCTTAAATGCCCCTCCTCCTTCTTACCCCATCCCTTATTTATTTATTCCCCCCCCCCTTTTCTCTCCTGTCCTTCTCACAATCACTCCTTCCCCGCTCTCCATCTCCCTCTGGTGCTCCCCTTCCCCTTTCTTTCTCCCTGGGCCTCCCGTCCCATGATCCGTTCCCTTCTCCAGCTGTGTACCCCTCTTGCCAATCAAATTTCCAGCTCTTAGCTTCATCCCTCCCCTCCTGTCTTCTCCTATCATTTCGGATCTCCCCCTCCTCCTCCCACTTTCAAACCTCTTACTATCTTTTCTTTCAGTTAGTCCTGATGAAGGGGCTCGGCCCAAAATGTTTTATAGATGCTGCCAGGCCTACTGCGTTCCACCAGCATTTTCTGTGTGTTGCTAACATTGCATTTGCCTTCCTCACCAATGACTCAAAGTGCAAATTAACCTTTAGGGAATCCTGCACATGGACTCCCAAGTCCCTTGCACCTTGAATTTTTGATTTTTCTCTCCATTTAGATAATAGTTTACGCTTTTTATTTCTTCTACTAAAGCACGGGAAGATATACTTCCCGATACTATATTCCATCTGTCACTTTGTCCATTTTCCTAATCAATCTGTCTTTCTGCAGCCTCCCTGCTTCCTGAACACTACCTGCCCCTCCACCTACACTCGTATCACCTGCAAACTTGGCCACAAAGCCAATAATTCTGTCACCCAGATCATTGACAAAAACACAAATTACATTGAACTTCTAAAAGCTCTAGTTAGAACTCAGAGCAAGGCAGCTAATTCTTTAGGAAATATACCAAGGAGTAAGGGAAGGTTTAAAGCCTATTGGGGACATGTATATCATTTCCAAGGGGTTAGGTAAGGTGAGTAAAGGGGTCCTGCTTAGAGAGTTCAGGGAGTTAGGAGGGAAGTGGAAAGGCAGGACCTCCAGGGTGACAATCTCAGGATTGCTACCTGTGCCACGTGCGAGTGAGGCGAAGAATAGAATGATTATGCACATTAATACGAGGCTGAGAGTATGGTGCAGGAAGGAAGGGTTCAGGTTTTTGGATAATTGGTCTTTGTTCCAGGGACATTGGGATCTGTTTCAAAGGGACGGTCTACATCTGAACTAGAGGGGTACTAATATTCTTGCAGGAATGTTTGCCAGTGCTGCTCGGGGGGGGGGGGGGGGTGTTTAAACTAGATGTGCAGGGGGCAGGGATCCAGATTACGAGAGAAGATGATATGATGAAGGATAAGGGACAGGTGAGGAATACACGTTTCCCAAATATTAATTGTGTAAAGGTGTAAAGGAGAAAGGTGAGACAGAACATGTGTTGGAAAAGTTACATGTACAGAGGGTTGGTCAGAAGGAGCATGGGGTTAAATGTGTAGAAGGTTTGGGTGATCTTGAGAAGGTCATCAAAATTCAAGATGCAATTAGCTCAATGGAAGTTCAAGGAGCTGGGTTAGGTACAATAGACAGTGTTTTAAGCAAAGAGAGGAGGAATGGGCGAAGAATTCTATACTTGAATGCGCGTAGTGTCAGAAATAAGACAGGTGAGCTTGAAGCTCAGATGAAAATGGGGAACTACGATATTGTTGGGATAACGGAGACATGGCTGCAAGGGGATCAGGCCTGGGAATTGAGTGTACCAGGGTATACATGCTATCGTAGAGACAGAAATATGGGAAGAGGGGGTGGGGTGGCCCTGTTGGTGAGGAATGAGATTCAATCCTTAGCAAGAGGTGACTTGAGAACAGGGGAAGTAGAGTCTGTGTGGATTGAGCTGAGGAACAGTAAGGGTAAAAAGACCCTAATGGGTGTTGTGTACAGGCCCCCAAACAGTAGCGTGGATATTGGGTACAAGTTGATTAGGGAGTTAACATTGGCATGTGCTAAAAGTAATGCAGTCGTTATGGGAGATTTCAACATGCAGGTGAACTGGGAGAATCAGGTAGGTGCTGGACCCCAGGATAGGGAGTTTGTGGAGTGTCTAAGGGATGTATTTTTGGAACAGCTTGTGCTTGAGCCAACCAGGAACGAGGCTATTTTGGACTTGGTGATGTGTAATGAATAGGAATTGATAAGTGATCTTGAAGTAAAGGAGCCATTAGGAAGTAGTGATCATAACATGATAAGTTTTTATCTACAATTTGAGAGGGATAAGGGCAGATCAGAGGTGTCAGTGTTGCAATTAAATAAAGGAGACTACGGAGCCATGAGGGAAGAGCTGGCCAAAGTTAAATGGGCGGATGCCCTGGCAGGAAAGACAGTGGATCAGCAGTGGCAGATATTCTTGGGGATAATACAAAAGATGCAAAAGCAGTTCATTCCAATGAGAAGGAAGGATTCAAAGAGGGGGAAGGGGCCACAGTGGTTGGCAAAAGAAGTCAGAGATTGCATAGCATTTAAGAAAAAGAAGTATGACAGGGCTAAGATGAGTGGGAATACAGATGATTGGGAAAGTTTTAAGCAGATCTTAACTAAAAAAGCAATACAGAAAGAAAAAATCAGGTATGAGCTCAGTCTAGCCAGGAATATAAAAGGGGATAGCAAAAGCTTTTTTAGCTATGTGAAGAGAAAGAAGATAGTTAAGAACAATGTTGGCCCCTTGAAGAATGAATTGGGAGAAATTGTTATGGGAAACAGGGAAATGGCAACAGAATTTAATGCGTACTTTAGATCTGTCTTCACCAGGGAGGACACAAGCAATCTCCCAGATGTATGGATGGGCCCAGGTCATAAGATATCAGAGGAATTGAGACAGATTGACATTAGGAAAGAAACTGTGATGAGTAGACTGGTAGGACTGAAGGCTAATAAATCCCCGGGTCCAGATGGTCTGCAACCGAGGGTTCTAAAAGAGGTGGCTCAGGAAATTGCGGATGCATTGGTAATCATTTTCCAATGTTCCTTAGATTCAGGATCAGTTCCTGAAGATTGGAGAGTGGCTAATGTTATTCCACTTTTCAAGAAGGGAGGGAAGGAGAAAACGGAGAACTATCGCCCTGTTAGCCTAACGTCAGTCGTGGGAAAGATGCTTGAGTTCATTATTAAGGATGAAATAGTGGCACATCTTGATGGCAGTAATAGAATTAGGCCGAGCCAGCATGGACTTACCAAGGGCAAATCATGCTTGACTAATCTGTTGGAGTTTTTTTGAGGGTGTAACAGGGGTGTTAGACGAGGGTAAGCCAGTGGATGTTGTGTACCTAGATTTTCAGAAGGCATTCGATAAGGTGCCACATAGGAGATTGGTGAGTAAAATCAGAGCTCATGGCACTGGGGGCAGGGTTTCAACATGGATAGAAAACTGGTTGGCAGATAGAAAGCAAAGGGTAGCAGTGAATGGGTGTTTCTCGGACTGGCTGGAGGTGACTAGTGGGGTACCACAGGGTTCTGTATTGGGACCACAGCTCTTTATGATTTATGTCAATGATTTAGATGAGGGCATTGAAAACTATATCAGCAAGTTTTCTGACGATACTAAACTGGGTGGCAGTGTGACATGCGAAGAGGACGTTAGGAGAATACAGGGAGACTTGGTAAGGATAGGCTGGGTGAGTGGGCAGATACTTGGCAGATGTCATTCAATGTGAATAAATGTGAAGTTATCCACTTTGGAAGCAGGAACAAGAGGTCAGAGTATTGTCTGAACGGTGTAGAGTTAGGTAAGGGAGAAATGCAAAGAGACCTAGGAGTCCTAGTTCATCAGTCAATGAAGGTGAATGAGCAAGTGCAACAGGCAGTGAAGAGGGCAAATGGAATGTTGGCCTTTATTACAAGGGGAATTGAGTACAAGAGCAAGGATGTCCTTTTGCATTTGTACAGGGCCCTGGTGAGACCACACCTGGAATATTGTGTACAGTTTTGGTCTCCGGGTTTGAGGAAGGACATTCTGGCAATTGAGGAAGTGCAGCGTAGATTCACTAGGTTGATTCCTGGGATGGCAGGGCTGTTTTACACAGAGCGATTGGAGAGACTGGGCTTGTACACACTGGAATTGAGGAGATTAAGAGGGGATCTGATTGAAACGTTTAAGATAATTAAAGGATTTGATAGGATTGAGGCAGGAAATATGTTCCAGATGTTGGGAGAGTCCAGAACCAGAGGGCATGGATTGAGAATAAGAGGTCAGTTATTTAAAACAGAGTTGAGGAAGAACTTCTTCTCATAGAGAGTTGTGGAGGTGTAGAATGCACTGCCTCGGAAGACGGTGGAGGCCAGTTCTCTGGATGCTTTCAAGAAAGAGCTAGATAGATATCTGATGGAAAGGGGAATCAAGGGATATGGGGACAAGGCAGGGACTGGGTATTGATAGTGAATGATCAGCCATGATCTCAGAATGGTGGTGCAGACTCGAGGGGCCGAATGGTCTACTTCTGCACCTATTGTCTATTGTCTAATATCAATTAGATTAATGCCTGAGGTAATAGAACAGTATATGGATACCATGGCTTGAAAAAGTATTCAGCCCCCATAAATATTTTCATCTTTTACAGTCTCAATTTCTGAATTAATATATTGAAGAAGGATTTTTAAGATAATCTACAAAACATTGTGGATCATGTCAAATCAAAAATCCAAAATCTGTCAACAATTTACAAAATTTTTTTAAAAATTGAGGCTGAAAAAATATTCGTTCTCCTATATAATTAGTATGCTACCTTTCTTCAGGAGCAATACTGTTTAGTACTTCACCAACTTCTTCAATTTGATGATGTAGAAAATTGGAGATCACCTGTTTTTAATGAATTCATAAGAATAAATACTTGCTCTCTTTGCAAGGTCCAACAGTATGGTAGATTATCAACACACCAAAACAAAATGAAGACAAAAGAGCATTCAAGTCAGGAAAAAATAAAAAGAGAAGCATAAATCTGCACAAGTGTACAAGACCTTACAAAGGCACTAAATATACCTTGCTTTTCAGTGCATTCCATTGTGAAAAAATATGAAACCATAGCCACACTGCCGAGGTCAGTCTTCCCTTCTAAACCTAGTCGATGGTAAAGAATAGTACTAGTAAGAGAGGTTGTGTGACTTCAGCAGCAGATGAAGTTTATGGCTCCTCAATCTCTAATTTTTGCACAAAAAGAGTATTAATGGAAGAGTGGCAAATAAGCAGCCCTGGCATTTTTTTTAAAAAAAAAAGCATATCCTTGTCCATAAAGACTTTGTGAAGTGTCACTGAGAAGTTACTGTAAAGATGTGGAATGTCTTGTGGTTGGATGAAACTAAAATGGAACTTTTTGGCCTCAACACTAAGCGGTAGGTGTGGCATAAATCTACTACTGCACATCAGTCGGGTAACACCATTCCTACTGTAAAGTATGGCAGAGGTAGCAGCATCATACCATGAGGTTGCTTTTCAGCAGCAGGGATTGGAAATCCTGTCAGGATTGATAGGAAGCTGAATCCTGGATAAAAACCAGCTATCCCTTGTCAGAGAGTTTAAACTAGGGAGGAAGTTGGTCTTTCAGCAGGACAAAGAGCCAAAGCACACTCAGAGCAACCATGGAGTGGCTTCAAATCAAGAAAGTCCTTCTGTAGCCCAGAGAGAGTCCAGACGTTAAAGCAATTGAACATCTCTGCCAAAATTACCGTCCACCATCACTCCCCAACTAACCTTGTACAGTTTGAGCAATTTGCAAGGAGGAATGGGCAAATCTTGCTCCATCATATTCTGCAAAGCTGCTAGAGACTTATCCAAACAGACTACATGCTGTATTATACTGAGTTGGTTCAACTAAGTTCTGAACAAAGGGTGATGAATACTTTTGAATTGCTGACATTTCAGTTTTTGAATTTTTAATTGTTCATGCTTTACAATTTTTCCTGTTTCTGGGCTCCACTTTGAAAACAGGAGCATATGATTCACAAATAAAAATACTCAATTAAATTGATCAAAATTCCTGGTTGTAAAACTCATTTTGGTGAACAAAGGGTTGGGGCACAAAGCTGGAATCATTCTGCTTCAAATAGATTATTTTGAACTCTTCAGACAAAAAGGTTTAGGCAGAGTAGTAAACTGACAGTAAAAATCAGTTCTGGACAGAAAGATCAGTAGCCAGATACATAATTTATAAGGATTATGTTGTGAACCCAGTAAAATTATTGTAAAGTTGCCATGCATTGTGTGGTGCCCAAAATGCTGGTAGATTTCAAGTCAGAATTGGATAATTATTTAAGGGGGAAACATTTTTACTTATGGGAAAATAACTAAATATTTCAGTTCTTCCTGAGTTACAGGTATCCTTCTGAGCTGCATTATTGTATATTGATTGCAAACATTTCAAATTATTTGAGTTCTTACCTGAAATCTTGGTTTCATCATCTTGATTTGCGGCATACTCTAATATGCTCTTTTGTAATAACTTTCCTGTAATAAAATTTTAAGCTAGTATAAATGGATGCAAGCACAGATCACTTTTAAAAAAAAAATTAACAGTAAGATGATCATTGGATGAAATTGTCATCAAGAGGCAAAAGAAATTACCAGAAGGCATTATGAGTTCCACAGCAGTACAGGACAGATTACCCACTTTCTCAATGATAGTCATGGAGCAAGGTTTCTGTAAAAGTTGAAGTTTGATTGATGAAATGTACTCTTCATCCCATCTGGTGCATTTTGGGATATTTGCAACACAGCATTTCATTGCCTAGGGTTGAAATTAGGCTTCAAAGATTTATACATTTCAACAAACCCACATTTTAGTATTCAAAAAACATTTACATCTATTCCTCACAGAATGACAACTACAAAACAAACACAAGGTCAATTTCTATCAACTGTCATTTAGTTGTGAATGCCTAACAACTCAGCATGCAGAGGAACAACTCTATAGCTCACATATGTGGGTCAACTACAATATTATTTCAAACAAATTCTCCTGTGCTTGTATACAGTTTATATCCCACAATTCCTTGCCTGCTCAAGTTCCATTCAAAATGCCTCTCGACTGCAGCACCACATCTGCTTCCACCACTTCTCCTTGCAGATCATTCCAGGCATCTACCATTAAGGGAATAAAAAGCTTGTCCCATAAACCTCCTTGAAACTTTAGCTCACCTTAAAGTCACAGCTTCTAGTATCTGACATTTCTATCTATAGAACAGAGCATACTTGCCTTTCAAATTTCACATATATCCTCATCCTCCCACATGCTAGAGAAAACAAACTAAATTTGTCCAAACTCATAGAGCTAGTAAACCCTAATCCAGGCAATATCCTGGTGAATCTTTCTGCATTCTCACAAGCCTCCACATCCTTCCTGCAAATGGTGAGGAAAAACTGTGTACAATACTCCAAATATGGCATAACCAAAATTTGATACATCTGTAACATAATTTTACATCTTTTATGATCAAAACCCTGAACAAAGGTGGTGTATGCCTTCTTTAACCATTATATATACACTTGTGTTGTCACTTAGAGAATTATGGATTTGTACCTCATGATCCCCTTCTTCATTATAGCTCAAAGGGTTCTGCCATTTACTGTATACAGTACTTCCCTCTTCATTTGACCTCCCAAACTGCCACTTCTCACACTTGTCAGGACTAACTTTATCTGCCATTTCTCCACCCACAATTCCAACTAAACATTGACAACCTTCCCCACTGTACACAACTCTGCCAATGTTTGTGTAATCTGCAACTTAATTTGCCATCTATGCATTCATCCAAGTCATATCACAGCAGATCCCAACATTTATCTTTGCGTAAAACCACTGTTCACAGACTAGTCAGACACCCTTCCATTCTCTGCTCAGATTTCAGGTTAGTTTATAATATACACACTGTATATTATATATGGTAATATATAAAAGTAATTGGTTCAGAAGTTTGTAGTGGAGGAACTGTTCTTGAGGCTGGATGTCCAAGCTTTCAAGCTCCTGTATCTTCTCCCAGAAAATAGAAGAGAAAAAAGGGAATGGGCTGGGTGGTGGGCATCTTTTCTGATACCTATTAACCTTCCTGCAACAACACAATGAAAACTGACTGGATGGAAAGTGGCCAGCTGGTGATGGACTCTGAAGCACTTACCACTCTCCACAAGTTCTGACAGTGCAGAGCAGAGTAGTTGCCATAACTGGTTGAGATGTAAACCATCAGGAGATTTTCTACAGTATATCTGTTGAATTGAAAGTAGTCTTGTGGACAAATCAAAATTTCCTCAAGTACCCTATGGAGTACATACACTGATGTGCTTTCTCGATCATATCAACAACATGATGCAAGTAGGGGGAGGTTATTTATTTAGAGATACAACACGGAACAGACCCTTCCGGTTCAACAAGTTGCATCAACCCAGAACCTCCCTATTTAATCCCAGCCTAATCTGGACAATTTACAATGACCAATTAACCTACTAACTGGTACATCTTTGGAATGAGACAGAAAACCGGAGCACTTAGAAGAACCCCACACTTTCATATGGAGGACATCTAGAATTCTTACAGATGGTGCCAGAATTGAACTCCAAGGACCCGAGCTGCATTAGCAACATACTGACTGCTATGGCACTGTGGTGGTGCTGGTGGTGATATGGATGGCTAATAAAGCTATCAATCATCTCTAAAGCATTGACAAGGATAGGGATGCACTCACCACCCCTTCCTTGGGTCAACCATCAGTTTTTTCATCTTGCTGATATCAAAGGCTAGGTTGTACTGCTGATACCATAACATGAGGTTCGCAATCTTTCCCATATTCCATCTCACCACTGTTGTTAATACAGCCAAAAACAGTTTGTCATACGGGATTTTAAATGATCGAACTAGCACTGCGTCTGCCCAGTCATGAGTATACAGGGAGTCAAGCAGGATATTTGCAGGCAACACTGGGGAGCACCAATATTAAGGGTTTGGGTGGATAAAATGTTATGACCAATTCTTGCATATTGCCCCTTACTTACCAAGGATATTTTGCTGCTCCTTCAAGCCCTTTTGGTTATTCATTTTGTTATGAGTGATAAACAGACCTGATGGACAATGGGGTACAGAGTTAACCATTCCCGACCCCGAGAAACACGAACTATTACTGTTGCTATGCTGACCATGAGAAAGAGACGAAAAACAAGCAAGAACATCTGCGACAGATCAGAGAGGGGGAAATTGCTGATTAACCGTATTGTGACTCCTTTTTGAATTACTTGCTGTTTTGCTGCAAGGACAATAGTTTGCTCATAAACATTCCTCAGTGGACTGAAGGAGTGGCCTTATTTGATGGACACAGTCATTCAGGAGTGATGGATAGCTGAGTCCCCATGAGTAGGGATAAAAGACAGGTCTGGAGAGACACCCTCCAGACATGCCAGTGGACACTGATTGAGGGTTGGAACCCACAAGAAAGGTGGGGACTTCGAAGACCGAACCAGGAGGTCGGTCATTAAGGCCATCAGTGTAAAAGCAGGGCCAGTGGGGACTTGCGTGTGTGTTCACTCATGCCAGAGTGACAAGCCCACCACAGAAGAACAGTCTAGCAGAAGGATGGAGAGGTCATAACTGAATGACCACACCGATACAATGGATTAAGAAAGCAAAGAAAGGTTTGCCTGACTGTAGCTGTTACATCTCGCTCGCTCTCTCTAACGATTACAATACAACAACCATAACTACATCAGCACCCATGAACTGAACTGAACTTTATACTTTTCTATGACAATTTATTTACCCCTAGACATCGATAGAACTTGTTTATTATTGCTTATTATTATTCCTACACTTTTAGGTTTATTACTGCTAACTGGTTTTATATGTATATTTGCTTTATTGATATGGTTTTGCTTATTTTTATTAATAAACACCTTTAGTTTGGTACCACCAGACTCCAATGAATTCTTCTTTCTCTGCTGGTTAGACACCCAGTTACGGAGTATGTAACAATTTGTTATCCCTTTCCCCATTTCTCAAAAATTGTCTGATTACAAGCTCATATACCTTACTCACATTTTTTTCCCAACTAACTATGTAACATCTCACATTGTCCAAAGTTACTGAACCTTGTCATTCATGTCTTTTCTTTCATACAGAAACAAAGAGAGGTTCTGGAGCTTGAAGATTCGTACAGCCAGATTCAGGAACAGCTTCTTTCCAACTGTAATAAGACTTCTGAACGGATCCTGACCCGGATCTGGGCCGTACCTTTCAAATATCCGGACCTGACTTCCACTAACTTACTTTCCCTTTTCTATTTTCTAATTATGATTTATAATTTAAATTTCTATTATATTTACTTCTATTTGTACTTCAGGGAGCGCAAAGCGCAGAATCAAATATCGCTGTAATGATTGTACACTCTAGTATCAATTGTTTGGTGACAGTTAAGTAAATTGCTCCTGAATTCTGATGAAACAGCCTCTAAGCAACTTCCGTATCAGATGCAGAACAGCTGCTACCAATCTACCCTGTTCAGCACCTTCTTAACACTGTTGGAATTAGTCCCCCACCATACCCTGAGGCCCTGTTTATCTATAACTACTCGAAAACATACTGAGTTATGATCAGTGTTCCTAAAATAGTCTCTCACAAACTCCAACGACCTGGACAGGCTCCTTTCTCAATACAAGGTCTAGCATGGTTCCTTCTACAGATGAATAGAAAACATACTGTGTCAAGGAACCTTCATAATTGAATTCATGACCAAAGTTGAAACTCTTTTCTATTTTAAAATTAAAAAGATCCACCCATTACAGAAAATAGAGTAAATAATAACTAGAGTACAATATTATTATATAGTCCATCTCTTAAATACCTTATGTTCTACAATAAATGAGGAAAGATTATGCAGTGTTCTGTAAATATATTGTGTATGCCCACAAGAAAATGAATCTCAGGTTTGTATATGATGCCATATACTGTATGTACTTTGATAATAAATTTATTTTGAACTTTATTCAAGGGAGAAGCAGCAGAATATAGCTTGCAAGCCACCTATTGAAAAGCAGAATCCAAAAATCAGACTCACAAAGAACAAAACTGGGGTTCCTGGTGAATCATGACTGAAATTATGAACTCTTTGACTTTGAGAAAAATTACAAAACATGATTAAATGCATCAAATAAGAGTTTAATTGACAAATTAATACCAATATAGCATGAAGTTTTAGTAAGGAAATCTTAAATCATAACACTTGGAAAGTTAAATGGAAGAAAGTAAATACTAGGCTCTTGGATTACAAACATGAAACACGTACAGGGATTAATTGCTTTGGTTTTCAGTTATGTTAGACATATCAAACTACAGTAAGGTGACACTTGGAATGACTAGGTACAAATATGGTTTTCTAAAAAAGAATAGAGAACTTGACACAGAAGCTGTAGAAATATGGTACTATAAATACAATGCTTACCTGTCTGTAAAAATTGGGTTGGATACATTTTCTCTTCAATACAGAAGGCTGAGAATTGGCTTAATAGGTTGCATTTGGAAGAAACTATTCACTTCCACTAGTAAGGTAGCAATCTGAGATGGTATAAATTAATGGGATGTACAGGAGAAACTTATTTACCCAGTGAGCAGTGGGAACATGAAGTTTACAACCAACTTACACAAGGTGGTGAAAGAGCCATCTCAATGTCCAGTCGCTGAATCTTGTCTAGTGGAACAATTTCTCCATTTCCATAATCAATGTACAAAACATTGGCCATCTTCTGTGCAACATTCACATCCTGGACTAATGCTCTATACCACTTCTATAGCGGAGCAACAGGTAATTAAAAATACAATTTAAATCTAGATTGCCTGTATTACAAACTTTCTATATTTCAAACTTAAACTTATGTTGCAGACCCTAGACAATTTCCAGCTCTTGCAATATCCAAAATCTAAGAAAAACCTACTTAACAGAGGCCATTGAAACACAAGTCAGCCCAATTTGCACCTTTCAAGGCTAGCAGGCTGATTGCCACAGAGTCAATTTTTAAGCACTGTCTCAAGCCTCGCCCTTGAAATGCTAAACTATTGATTCCAATGCAATGGCATCATCTTTCAAGGTTTGGTGCTTTCAGTACTTGTATCAAAATTTCATTATTAAACAATAGGATTAAAGTACATAATTTGGCTCTTCATTTTCAAAGACCTGAAAGACTGATTGTTGCCAATCTGTACACAGCAGTTTATAAGTGGATTCCATAATTACATAGTCAGTTAATATCAGGATAGACACTTATTTGAGGCAATTCCTAAAGAACAAAATCTAATTGAGAAAATAGCCAGGATTCCCTTCATTGATTTGGGACACTATGCCTCTTAATTGGGACAGGAGACTGTTGTCGAGCTGTTTCTAACTAGTGTCAGTCGTGTGCACTTGTTAGACACCACACCATGCTTTGAGTGAAGCTTTTAAATAGCGTCAGTTCCATGCATTTGTGTTCAAATCACTGATTTTTGTCATTGATTGCTGGCAAAGAAAAAGCAGCATGACAATTTGTAGCTGTTTTGCTCACTGCGGTTTCAAGATTTCAAGCTTTGAGATATGAGAAATAGCTAGGAGTGAACATGAAACGATTTTACTGCTTCTGCAAGCACGGAACTATGAAGAATTTGAAGGTAACAATCATCTTGAATGGTACAATGAAAATGAAGATTTAAAGATTTAATGATTTGCGATCATCAAAAGCATTGTATAAAGACAATCATCTACACTAGGTGTCTGTGCTGATTTTGTTCATTTATAGTTAAACAAAAGGACACAGCAGCATACATTGGATGAACTCCATCAATTTAAAAAGAGACGGTTTGATCGGGGCATGACTGCGCAAATGCATGGATGTCAGCCAGTGAGAACAGCGGGAAGAGTTTAAAAGGAGACAGCTTTATAGAGTGGTCAAAGGAAGAGCAGTCAACAGAGTAGAGGGAGACAGAGTAGAAAGGCTTTGGCGATAACAGATCAAGGAGAGGCAGGTTAACTATGTAGAATACAGACAGGAAGGATGTGTGTGAGGCTGGGGTTCTGCACTTGGTGTCAGATGTGGGAAGTCCAGGAGACTCCCAGCCTCCAGACTCCCGGCCAGCTTTGTGCTAGGTGCGTTCAGCTGCAGCTCCTTAGGGACCGGGTCAGGGAACTGGAGATGCAGCTCGATGACCTGCGTCTGTCTGGTCAGGGAGAGCAAGGAAATGACAGAGAGGAGCTATAGGCAGGTAGTCACACCAAGGCCTTGGGAGAGAGAAGGGCAAGAGGTAGATACTAGGAAGTAACCTAGTGGCTGTCCCCCTAAACAATAAGTACTCTTGTTTTGAGTACTGTTGGGGGAGACTGCCTACCTGGGGGAAGCAACAGTGGCCGCACCTCTGGCACAGTCTGGTCCTGTGGCCCAGATGGGTAGGAGTAGGGAAAGGAAGAGGATGGCAACAACAATAGGGGACTCTATAGTTAGGGAGTCAGACAGGCGATTCTGTGGATACAGGAAAGAAACGCGGATGGTAGTTTGCCTCCCAAGTGCCAGGGTCCAGGATGTTTCTCATCACGTCCACGATATCCTGAAGTGGGAAGGAGAACAGCCAGAGGTCGTGGTACATATTGGTACCAATGACATAGGTAGGAAAAGGGAGGTCCTGAAAACTAACTACAGGGAGTTTGGAAGGAAGTTGAGAAGCAGGACCTCAAGGGTAGTAATCTCGGGATTACTGCCTATGCCACACAACAGTGAGTATAGGAATAGAATGAGGTGGAGGATAAATGCTTGGCTGAGGGATTGCAGCAGAGGGCAGGGATTCAGATTTCTGGATCATTGGGACCTCTTTTGGGTCAGGTGCGACCTATACAAAAAAGACGGTTGCACTTGAATCTGAACGGGACCAATTTCCTGGCGGGGAGGTTTGCAAAGGCTATTGGAGAGAGTGTAAACTAGAACTGCTCGGTGGGGAGGGGGGAACCAAACTGAACTGAAGTGACGAAGGAAGAGGTGATTGGCTCACAAATAGAGAAAGCTTGGAGACAGTGCCAGAGGGAGGAGAGGAAGGTGATAGAGAAGGAATGCACTCACACTGATGGTTAAAGATGTGTCTATTTTAATGGAAGGAGTATTATAAAATAAGCAAATGAGAGAGCATGGATCAGTACTTCGAGCTATGATGTTGTGGCCATTATAGAGACTTGGATGGCTCAGTGGCAGGAATGGATACTTCGAGTGCCAGGCTTTAATGTTTCAGAAAGGACAGGGAGGGAGTTAAAAGAGGTGGGAGCATAGCACTGTTGATCAGAGATAATGACAAGGCTGCAGCAAAGGAGGAAGTTATGGAGGGATAGTCTACGGAGTCGCTGTGGGTGAAAGTTAGGAACAGGAAGGGGTCAATGACTCTTCTGGGTGTTTTTTTAATAAATAGTCCACCCAAAAATAACAGGGACATCAAGGAGCAGATAGGGAGACAGATTCTGGAAAGGTGTAGTAATAACAGGGTTGTTGCAGTGGGAGATTTTAATTTCCCAAATATCAATTGGCATCTTCCTAGAGTAAGGGGTTTAGATAGGGTGGAGTTTATTAGGTGTGTTCAGGAAGGTTTCTTGACAAAATATGTAGATAAGCCTACAAGAGGAGAGGCTGTACTTTATCTGATATTGGGAAATGAACTTGGTCAGGTGTCAGATCTCTCAGTGGGAGAGCACTTTGGAGATAGTGATCACAATTCTATCTCCTTTACCATAGCACTGGAGAGGGATAGGAACAGACAAGTTGGGAAAGTGTTTAATTGGAGTAAGGGGAAATATGAGGCTATAAGGCAGAAACCTGGAAGCATAAATTGGGAACAAATGCTCTCAGGGAAATGTACAGAAGACATGTGGCAAATGTTCAGGGGATACGACAGGGAAAGGATGGTAGGATACAGGAACCATGGTGTACAAAGGCAGTTGTAAATATAGTCATGAAATGAAGAGCTTACAAAAGGTTACAAAAAAAACAGGTAATGATAGGGATCCAGAAGATTACAAGGCTAGCAGGAAGGAACTTAAGAATGAAATTAGGAGTACCAGAAGAGGCCATGAGAAGGCCTTGGTGGACAGGACTAAGGAAAACTCTAAAGCATTCTACAAGTATATGAAGAGCAAGAGGATAAGACGTGAGAGAATAGGACCAATCAAATGTGACAGTAGAAAAGTGTGTACGGAAACAGAGGAGATAGCAGAGGTACTTAATGAGTACTTTGCTTCAGTATTGACTACCGAAAAGGATCTTGGTGATTGTAGTGATGACTTGTAGCGGACTGAAAAGCTTCAGCATGTAAGTATTAAGGAAGAGGATGGGCTGGAGCTTTTGGAAAGCATCAAGTTGGATAAATCACTGGGACTGGACAAGATGCACCCCAGGCTAATGTGGGAGGCAAGGGAGGAGATTGCTGAGCCTCTGGAGATGATCTTTGCATCATCAATGGGGATGGGAGAGGTTCCGGAGAATTGAAGGGTTGCGGGTGTTTTCCCCTCATTCAAGAAAGGGCATAGAGAGAGCCCAGGAAATTATAGACCAGTGAGTCTTACTTCAGTGGTTGGTAAGTTGATGGTAAAGATCCTGAGAGGCAGGATTTATGAACATTTGAAGAGGCATAATATGCTTAGGAATAGTCAGCATGACTTTGTGAAAGACAGGTCTTGCCTTATGAGCCTGATTGAAATTTTTATGGGAATGTGACTAAACACATTGATGAAGGTAGTGTATATGGATTTCAGCAAGGCATTTGATAAGGTATCCCATGCAAGGCTTATTGAGAAAATAAGGAGCCATGGGATCCAAGGGAATATTGCTTTCTGGATTCAGGACTGGCTTGCCCACAAAAAGCAAAGAGTGGTTGTAGATGGGTCATCTTCTGCATGGAGGTCAGTGACCAGTGGTGTGCCTCAGGGATCTGTTATGGGACCCTTGCTCTTTGTGATTTTTATAAATGACTTGGATGAGGTAGTGGAGGGATGGGTTAGTAAATTTGCTGATGACACAAAAGTTGGGGGTGTTGTGGATAGTGTGGAGGGCTGTCAGAGGTTACAGTGGGACATTGATAGGATGCAAAACTGGGCTGAGAAGTGGCAGATGGAGTTCAACCCAGATAAGTGTGAGGTGGTTCATTTTGGTAGATCAAATATGATGGCAGAATTTAGTATTAATGGTAAGTCTCTTGGCAGTGTGGAGGATCAGAGGGATCTTGGGGTCCGAGCTCATAGGACACTCAAAGCAGCTGCACAGGTTGACTCTGTGGTTAAGATGGCACACAGTCCATTGGCCTTCATCAATCGTGGGATTGAGCTTAAGAGCCGAGAGGTAACGTTGCAGCTATATAGGACACTGGGACCCTGGTCAGACCCCACTTGGAATACTGTGCTCAGTTCTGGTCGCCTCACTATAGGAAGGCTCTGGAAATCATAGGAAGGGTGCAGAGGAGACTTATAAGAATGTTGCCTTGATTGGGGAGCCCGCATTATGTAGTATTGGTAGTGTACTAACTTGTTCAGTATTTCATTTAAATACCTAACTTGTTATTCAGTTAAAGTGCAGTTTGTATTTTTTTATATTTTTGTTAACTATTTCCATAAAATTTTGGCTAACTAAAGCAGCTACTTAATTGGACCAAAATGTACTGGTCCCAATTAACTGGAATTCACTGTATATAAACACACTAAGCAAAACTGCTTACATATACTCGTATGCTCACAAACACCTAGACCTGACCAGTTTTGAAAAATTCAATTGCTGCATTTAACTGGGGTAAAAACATCTAACTGCACTGATCCTTAGCAGAAGCACCAAGAATGTAAGTATCAGCCAAGATTGGCACCAGTTGACTATGGCAGTTCTATAGGTAACTAACCTGCATGTTTACAGGTTAATTTCAGAAATAGTCATATTCCATCAATATTAAGTTATAATCTTCAGAAGTCCAAAACAATTCCATAAACTTCACTAATTTAAAATACTTCAAATATTTTACAAAAGCATTACCCAAATGTTACCAAGTAATCATCACACCCTTCACCCTCACTACTTCCTACAAACATCAATTAACAAGCTCAGTTGTTAAATACATGTCTTCAAATAACAGCCTTAGTTTTGAATCTAATAAAAGTTTTGGCCCTATTTTATATCTGTAGATTAGTGTTCCTTTTACCTGATCCCTTGAAAATTTTGCTGCACATATTTCTCCTTCATCTGGTATGTAGTCATCCAGGTGATTCATATTGGCAAACACCTCCACGAGTGATAAGTCAATTGTTCTTAAAGTCTCAAAATTTTCTGGAGTGAGAACTTGCACATAAAACTCAGTTGGGTCTTTGAATTCTGTAACAACAACCTAGAAGAATTAAAATAATAAAAAATCTTTCAACATC
Source organism: Hypanus sabinus (assembly GCF_030144855.1). Classification (NCBI taxonomy): domain Eukaryota; kingdom Metazoa; phylum Chordata; class Chondrichthyes; order Myliobatiformes; family Dasyatidae; genus Hypanus; species Hypanus sabinus. The sequence continues at coordinate 60,451,820 of NC_082727.1, read as the reverse complement.
TCAATATACTATACTTCATGAGAAATGCAATCTCTGGTTAAGTTTCAAATACAGTGCACAAGCACAACTCAATAAGAATGTTAGCAAAACTGCAAGATTACTTTAATTGCCCCAATTGCATTGAATCCTTAAGGATTAGAGAAAAGCAAAATAAAATTAGCTGGAATAAAATGCTTTCATATTCAGGTGGGTGAGGCTGAAAGATGGCAAAGATGTTGTTTGAACTAATGCTATTTAAAGTTTTAAACATCTACATTAGCGGACAAACCAAGAATTTCTCAACAGGTTCTAACACAGGTCATGGCCCTATGATGGCAAGAAAACTTTTTATTTATCAGCAATGCCGTTGAAAGATATTATCATAGACACCCCATTGAGAGTTTTAACAGTTAAACTAGTTGGAAACCTAGGATAATCAAACCACGGTTCTTCCACTGAGAGACAACCTCAACCAGACTGGCCTTTAGCCTTTTCAATCTCCATTTCCAAAGAATAGCCTTGATGTTCTCCATCCAAGTCAGACTGAGCAAGAGCAATGTTCAATTGCCTCCTTTTCTGACTAGGAAACAAGAGCAGTTTAAAATCCAAGAATCTAGACCACTATCTTCTTCAAATGGCTCTAGGATGAGACCGATGGGTCATGTGTGTTACCGCGTCCTCCACCTCTTCAATCTGCATGGCATTCTTTAACAGCCATCTTGACTTCCAGATCAATTAGCAGTTTGATTCACAAACCACTCCCTTTCAGGCTGAAGATACTGAGACCCTGACACCCGTGTTTCATTCTTCAGGAATGTTTTCATCTTTAATCCTCCAAACTCCACATTTGCCCAGTTGCTTGAAGTGTTTACATAACTCCACTGAGAAGCTTGTGAGACCTTAAGATTTTCTGAAATTGCTTGGAACCAAGGTTCAGAATCTGGAAGTTTCATTCTTGATATATTTCAGCACAGAAGTACTTAGTCCAAAAAACTTGAGTCATGAAGCTGAACGTGCAAATACTTCACCAACAATGTTTCCTTAAGGCTTGCCATCTTAGCAGCGATAAGCTCCGAATGAGAGATGGAAACCAACTTCAACGGAGTTACCCTAGATGTTCCCATGACAAGAGCGCCGTGCAGCCGAACGCACATGTTATGCAATGGGTAGATCATTTCTCAATAGCCATCTTCGCTTATATCAGTAAAGTGGTGTAACCGTGCAGCAACAACTTTCCAAAATCCAGGGGTTTCAAACATTTAACAACTTTGAAGTCTTCCAACTGACAGTTCTTCCACCTAGCGTGTTCACTCATGAACAACTGATGTAGGTACAGTGTCATCCCAGCCAAATTCTTTCTTACATAGATCTTGTAGAATCTTGGCACCACCAGACTTAAGATTACTTAAGGATAATAAATGGAACTAATAATAGAGAGGAGTCCCCTTCTAGTGAGTGGTCTATTTCAGATTATAATCTTAAACTTGAGAGCATCAGACTGAATGCACCATCGTGTGTGCAGTAGTCTCTCCACTGAAGGAGTGTCTTGATCCAAATCCTTCATTTTTCACTTTTTGCTCTTCTAACAGCACTGTCTGTTTATCCATTTTGAAAGATGAAAGCTGCCTTTAGCACAAATGGATACCAGGTCATGATAGAGACACTGCTTCTTCAAAGGACACTGACCCAAAACAGGCTTCAACACAGAAGCAATTGAAAATCTTATCCACTACCTCACAGCTGAACTGTTCTTCATTGTCATTGTCCTCTGTGCATTTCTTAAGAGCAAAGTTGGCACAGCTCGAAGATAAAATTGCTCCAACAAGATGTACCTCCATTCTAAAGTTCACCATATCTTGACTGAAGTCACTATCAGGCCAATAGAGAAACCCCAGCAGATCTGCATCTTCTGCTGATATCTTAACCTGATGAAACATTGATTTAATATCTGCTATGATTACCATTCTTTTTTGAATCTGGTTATGACTCCAATCAGTGAGCTAGTAAAATTTGGGCCAAGTAAAAGCTGAGCATCAATTGATATTCCCTGAACATGGTTCCACAGTTAAATACATGATAAAGATTCACTTTTCTAGGGAGGTAAATACCATGAAGTGGAATGTACTAAACTTCCCTATCACCACATTCCAGATCCTCTGCTGGCACTCTTTCCGCATAACCTCTGGAAATGACATCTTCCATGAAAGCTGTGCAGTCAGTGTGAAATTACAAATCCTTAAATCTCTTCCTTAGATTTAGAACACACAGTTCATCAATCTTCCTGTTAATTGGCAGATTAACCTCTTTTCTCAAAGGTAAACCAATCTGATAGTGGACATCCAACAGTTCTGCAGCATTCGTAACCAGCTCTATGAACTTTTGGACTTCTTTTGACAAACCAGGTTGTTCATCTTGACTGCATTCAAAGAAGTCTGCCTTGAACTGCTGCTATCCGTCTTTCCCATCATCTCCTTTGATGATGGTCCATTCACAATCCAACCCAATATGGTTCCAATTGCTTAAGGCCCATTATTAACACTGCAAATCACTTGCAACAACTCCAATACTTAAGGCACATTCATTCCAAACAGCAGCTCAATTTCTGAATCAATCTCTGGCAAATGGACATGTCTTAAGTAAGACTATCCCTGGAGATCCCTCTGATGAGAATGTTTCCTCCCTGGACAGGGATACTATACTTGCCCGTGCATACAATAGTTTTCACTAAAGACAGCCACTTCCAATGCTGAAACAATGTAGCTACTCATGACTTTCACTTGACCCATAGTGCGCAAGAGAATTCATGTCTTTTTCCTTGAGGTTGCGCTTGTTCATGAGGCCCACTGTACAGAAAACTGCTGTACTCCCTTGATCTAGGAAAACGTAAGTAACCACTGTTTTGTTACCCTTCTTAGACTTAACTTGTACTGGAATTATGGGAAGTTCACAATCAAGATTGCCATCCCATGAAAGATTGTTGTGAGTGATTCTTTCATGGCTTGTTTTGAGACTGCACCCTTTTTTTAATCAGAGTGAGCATGAAGTACGTGCAAGTTGCTTGCCGCTGCATACCTTGCATGAAAGACGCTTCTTTATCCTTGCTGATGTGCACTCTACATAAACAGCCAAAACAGACACCATTTTCTTTAGGAAGGCAATCATCTCACTAAGAGCACTTTGCTCCAGCTGAGGACAAGAATCCAATGTGTTCATCCTCACAGAACAGAGGAACCCCTTTGGCTAACAAGACAATTTCCCTTTCATTAGCTTCAGGTTCAGTTTTTGCTTTACTTCTCTGGCCACTGTAGTGGCACAACTGTTTCCTTTAGCCTTAGAATGAAGTTGTGGCTTAATCCTGTTCACACCTTGACCATTTGCTGGTGGTGGAGCAATTCTGTATTCCCGAATACCAAGTCTGCAGAAATCTGTACTCACCTTTCAAAAAAAATCAATAATGTCAGCAAAAGTAGTTTTACAGTTGTGCCTTTCTTTCAAAGACCACTGTTTTCCATTTATTGGCAAGCATGTCCAGCTTGGACTGCAGTTCTTCCATGGCATTATATCAGTTTTGCAGAGCTTTCACGTCTTCAGATTTGATAGATATACCCAAAAGAGAACCTTCTGCATGTAGGGCAGAATTAATTTTCTGTTCACTGAAACAATATAGCAAAGCGCTGACATAACTTTTCTTAGAGTTGACTTGCTGGCAACTCCTGACAAGTTATCTAGGGTAAACCTTAACGTGCTATTCAAGGAAATAAGAAATACTGACTATGGCTGTCAGTATAGACTTCAACACTGTTTTCAAAAGCCTTCATGAATGCATGATACTGCAAGGAATGGCCATAGAAGATTTGAATCTCTCCTTTTGGCAAAGATGAAATGCGCTATTGCTGTGTTAATAAGGCTGTTATTTCATTTTTCTTTTTCATATTATCAATACTACTATTTTGACCTCTATTATCTGAAAAAAAGTGTTTCCAGACTCTAAATGAGCCCTTTGAGCTGTTGAATATGGCAGATTCAGAGAGGCTCTTAGTGCAGGCTGAGAGGAAATACCCTAAACTACCTCTTAGAAGTCTTGCTCATGGAGCAGATAGGGAGACAGATTCTGGAAAGGTGTAGTAATAACAGTGTTGTTGAGATTTTAATTTCCCCAAGTATTGCTTAGCATCTCCCTAGAGTGAAGGGTTTAGATGGGGTGGGGTTTATTAGGTGTCTTCAGGAAGGTTTCTTGACACAATATGTAAATAAGCCTACAAGAGAGGCTGTACTTGATCTGGTATTGGGAAATTAATCTGGTCAGGTGTCAGATCTCTCAGTGGGAGAGTATTCTGGAGATAGTGATCACAATTCTATCTCCTTTACCATAACATTGGCGAGGGTAACTGCATAGGAACCTGGTCAGACCCCTCTTGGAGTACTGTGCTCAGTTCTGGTTGCCTCAGTACAGAAATGATGTGGAAATCATAGAAAGGGTGCAGAGGTGATCTACAAGGATGCTGACTGGTTTGGGGAGCATGCATTATGAAAATAGGTTGGGTGAACTCAGCCTTTACTCCTTGGAGCAATGGAGGATGAGAGGTGACCTGATAGAAGATGATGAGAGGCATTGATTGTGTGGATAGTTAAAGGCATTTTCCCAGCGCTGAAATGGCTAGCACAAAAGGGCCGTTTTAAGGGTGCTTGGAAGTAGGTACAGAGATGTCGGGGTAAGTTTGTATTCTTTTTAAAAAAATGCAGAGTGGTGAGTGTGTGGAATGGGCTGCCTGTGACAGTGGTGGAGGCGGATACGATAGGGTCTTTTAAGAGACTCCTGGATAGGTACATGGAGCTTAGAAAAATAGAGGGCTATGGGTAAACCCTAGGTATCTTCTAAGGTAATGACATGTTCGGCACAGCTTTGTGGGCCAAAGGGTCAGTATTGTGCTGTAGGTTTTCTATGTTTCTGTGTTTCAGGCAATTGAGAAACAAATGAATTAACATTGATATTGAGCGTATTTCTTTTCCTGTGCCTTTTCAAAAGGGATGTTGCATCTGAAGCCAAGAGGGACCAATATCCTTGGAGGAACATCTGCTAGAGCTGTTTGGGAGGGTTTAAACTAATTTGGCAGGGGGATGGTGCAGAGTGATTGTGCAGAGGATGGGGTAGTTGGTTTACAAACAGCAGTAGTGCATAGTGAGTGCACAGTGAGACTGCTAGCAAGGAGAGGCTGATGATAGGGCAAAACTGCAGCAGACAGGATGACTTGCAATGCAAAATCAAAAAGAATGATGAATACAACATTGAAGGTGTTATATTTGAATGCACTCAGTATATGGAATAAGGTAGATGAGGTAGCACAGTTACAGATTTGCATGCACAACATTTCTGGCATCACTGAATTATGGATGAAAGAAAATTATAGCTGGGAGCATAACATCCAAGGATACACAATGCATCAAAAGGACAGGCAGCAAGGCAAAGAAAGTGGTAAGAAATTAAATCAAATCATTAGAAAGAAATGACATAGCATAGATGGTGTAGCATCATTGTGAATAGAACCAAGAAACTGCAAGGGTAAAAAGACCCTGCTAGGAGTTGTAAACAGACCTTCAAACAGTTGAAATGATGCGGCCTACAAATTACAACAAGAGATAGAAAATGTATGTCAAAAGGGCAATGTCACGATAGTCAAGGGGGATTTAAATATGCAGGCAGATAGGGGAAAATCAGGTTGGTACTCACCCAAGAAGGGGAATTTGTAGAATGCCTATGAGATGGCTTTTCAGAGCAGCTCATAGTTAAGCCCACTAGGGGAAGTGATCATAAAATGATGAATTTAACCTGTAATTTGAGGAGAGTTTAAAGTGAGATGCATCAATACTACAGTGGAGTAAAGGGGCATGAGAGGGAAATTGTACGAGATTGACTGGAAGTTAACGTGAGAGATGACAGCTGAGCAGCAATGGCTGCAACTTCTGGGAGCAATTTGGAAGGCACAGAATAGCTACATCCCAAACAAGTAGTAGTCTAAAGACAAGATAACACAACTGTGCTGACAAGAGAAGGGAGAGAGGCATAAGAAATGAAATCATAGATGAGTTAGTCCAATCTTAATAGTTGGGAAGATGTTGGAGTCAATTGTTAAGTATGTGGTTTCGGTGTACTTGGAGGTACATTATAAAATAGGCCATATTCAGCATGGTTTACTTAACAGAAAATTTTACCTGACTTATCTGTTGGAAGGCCTTTGACAGGATGCCACACGAGGCTGCTTAACAAGAGCCCATGGTATTACAGGAAAGATTCTAGTATGGCTAGAGCATTGGATAATTGGCAGGAGGCAAATATTGAGTATGAAGGGAACCTTTTCTGGTTGGCTGCCAGTAACTAGCAATGATGCACAGGGTCTGTGTTGGAACCAATCATTTTACGTTATATACCAATGATTTGGAAACAGAATTGATGACTTTATGGCCAAGTGTGCAGTTGATACAAAGATAGGTGGAGGGGCATGCAGTGTTGAGGAAGCAGGGAGGTGGCAGAAGGACTTAAATTAGGAGAATGGGCAAAATAGTGGCAGATGGAATACTGTCAGAAAGTGCAGGATCACACATTTTGGTAGAAAAAATAAAAGGGTAGACTATTTCCTAAATGGAGAGAAAATTCAATAGTCTGAGGCGCAAAGCAACTTTGCAGATTCCCTAAAGGTTAATTTGCAGGTTGAGTCAGTGATGAGGAAGGCAAGTGCAATGTTAGCATTCATTTCAAGAGGACTAGAATATAAAAGCAAGGATGTAATGTTGAGGCTTTAAAAGGCACTGGCAAGGCCTCATTTGGAGTACTGTGAGCAGTTTTGGGCCTCATGTCTTAGAAAAGATGTGCTAAAAATGGAGAAGGTTCAAAGGAGGAGCATGAAAATGATTCCAGACATAACCCTCTCACTGGGACTCGTGTAAGACTTTGCTCATTAGCTAACTCTGCTAACAGCCATGCAATTCAGCGGTGAGAAGGCCAGCTTTCATATACAATATATAATCAAGGTTTGGTATGATTTGGAGTTCAACCAAACAGGAAGGTCTTGATGTTCCAATTAAAGGAAAATCAATTTGAGTGAATGAACTACTGTCCATACACAGCTACTGGTAGTCTAGAAATGACAGATCTTACACCAGCATAAAATTACAAAGTACATTTACCAAATTTCACCTTTAATAAACAGTGGCAGAAAAAGAAAAGGGGCCTATTACAGTAAACTAGCCTAATGTGCACATAATGTTGGAGCTCATACTGGAATAGTCGTGGGGGGAGGTGTGTGGTATCTCTGTACTCATGTGCTGAACCCACGGTCTGCATGAAAGCACCCACCACCTTCTGAAATGCCCCTGAAGACCATCTTGAATGAACTGGCTCTCTCAGGAGTATTGGCCCTTCCTCCTTGGAAGAATTCATCTGCACAAAGCACTGTGACTCTCCTTCCAACGACATTCTGCGGCACCTTCCCTTGTGCTCCGCAGCTCCCGCCAAAAGACCCCAAACCAGACTACTGCCTGTCATAAAAACACTCTGCCCTGCTCTCTCTAGAAGCTTCTTCCCTTGTGCTGATACACATTCATAAGTTGGACAACATGACTCCTTATCTTAGCCAAAGCCAAAACATTTTCCAGCATGGTGCACTGCTTTTACAGAAAACTGCTCATATAAACTACCTCACAGAATAGCAGTAGAAATCTTAACCAGATTAAAGGTCTATACTCACTATGGCAATCTCACTGAAATCTATTGAACATTGAAAGGCATTGATAGAGTGGAGGTGTTTCCTATGGTGGAGGAGTTCAAGACCAGAGGGGACAGTCACAGAATAGAAGACCGTCCTTTTGGAATGGAGATGGCGGAACTTCTTTAGCCAGACAGTGGTGAACCTGTGGAATTTGTTGCCGAGTCATTGGGTATATTCAAGAGAAAGGCTGGTAGATTCTTGATTAGGCAGGGCCTGAAGGGATATGGGGGAGGAGGTAGGAAATTGAGATTCAGAGGGAAATGGATCAACTATGATGAAATAGTGGAGCAGACTCAATGGGCCAATGGTTTAATTCTTCTCTTGTATCTTATGGTCTAACATAGGAACTCACACCATAAGACTGTCCTGCTGGAGCAGTTTTAGCATCTGCCACACTTGAAGCCCTTAGCACATTAACTTTGGCCACCTGTGCCACAATTTCTTCCTCCAACTTAGTGCTCCTTCCCTTTCCGTAGCTGTTCCTCTTGTTCTTCCAGTGCATATTTGTCCTTAATTGTTGATGTGTGATTAATACAGCTAAATCAACCCCTATTCAATGTGTGCAGAGGTGCTATTAAATAAAGATGATGCTCATCCTGCAGCAGAACCTTCGAGCGCTGACATTTGACACACTGCTACCTGTGTTTACATCTGTTGGGTCCTCTGCTATATGAGTGGTCAATATATGCTTTGGACCGAGAAACATCGTCTGATGGAAAATGAGATACATTCACTTGTTGCAGCAACGACCTTCAATATAACATGTTTGTGCTCACCAGTGTTTCACATCCTCCGAGTGCAATACTAAGGCATTCAATGTTTGAGAGAACATTTGTTTTGTTTTCCCTGCTCAACCTTGAGCAGTAATGAGATAAAAATCAATGTTGCTTAGCAACAGCTTCACAGAGATTTGTCAAGTCCTCAAAATGGGATTGCATTTAAGGCATTTTCCTCATTTCCCTAAAGGGACCTTAATTGATAGTATTAACCCTTTAATTTTGTACATACTTGTTTCATACTCTGTTTGACAACTTTGATTCTACCAAAGCTTTCAAAATAAGTTTCTCTTTTGCAAACCCCAACTTGAGGGCTACTGATGACAGTTCCATGCTTTGATTCACTCCTGTTAGTTTTGCCTTATTGTGCCACTCACAATTAACTGTTGCCTGCAGAGCAAAATGCACCAGTGGCATGCCTTTCAATAAACGTAGCAAACAAACTGTCTGCACATCCACAGCACTTCAAACAGACCAAACAGTGTTCAATTCAAATGTTAGCTACTGGAGGAACACTTCAACAATTCAATAAAATAAAATGACAAACACTCAGGCAAACACCATGCAAATGAGTAATGGTCCCCAATGGGCAAGCAGCGCTTACCATTCAAAACTGTGTTCAAACCACAAATACACAATATGTATCAACAGAAGGTCCCAGACAAACCTATCGCAAGCTGCTGGGGTTGCCAATGTGCAGGCTCTGTGTTGTAATTTCAATTTCACCAACAGGTCCAAAGTAAGCCTTTGCCGTAGACAGGTGTTCATTTGGTGTAATTTTTTTTGGGAGACAAACTGTAGCAATTACTTGAAAGCAAACCAAGACAGCTGAGAAACTGAGCACAAGAGTTGATCCTGTATGATGTGCTTTCAAAATAACGAAGATCCAAATAAAAAAAAAGTATGTTTGATCCTTTATTGTGAAACCAGCAAAGACGAATATGATCTTATAGCAACAAAAATCAAAACTAGAATTAGCGATATAGCAAAAGTGAAGTTAGCATAATTAACGGTCAACAAAAAACAAGGGCTCATCCCCCCTAGACTGGACTAAACTGAACAACTAAAACAAACAACACATAATGATACTCATTTCCTTCTACCACACCCCAACCCACATGACAAATTACTCATAATAAACACACAGCACAACATACAAAACAGACAGACCAAAAACAAATACATGGCTACTACAGGCCTTATTCTACTACATACAAATTTTATTTCTTATTCTAATAATCATTTGATAACACTGTAGTCAATGTTCTTGCAGGAGACCAAAATAATTTTACCTCCAAAACAAACTAAATTTGGCATAGGAAACAATTCTTCCAGATCATGGACAAAATCTAAAATGCAGATGCAAATACAGATCTTTAATTTTAAGTGTGGAAATGCAAAATGACAGGGAAAAGATAATCAAACCATAGTAACAGTTGGCAAACAGGAAGAATATTTACCTGCAACTTTGATTCCTTTGGCAATTCTTTGAATCTCAGGTCATTTAACTTAATTTTTTTTGCCATGTTCTTGGTTTTTATGCACTGAGAAGATTTAGCCTGCTAAAAATTTACAGGTTAATTGAATGATAGACCACAATGCATTCTTTTACTATTTTATCTCCTGCTAATTGATGTTTTTATTACAACAAAGTTTTACATTTAGGACAATCTCAGAATATTCAAGCCAAAATGTAAACCTTCCTGGCCTTCGGTATTGACTGCCTGAAGCTTATTCATTTTCATTATGACAAAAAAATTTCTTCACAGTTATGTCACAATAATTTCTTTATCAATAAGATTGCTTTATTATCACTCAATCTGTCTAGGATAATTTTTACGTTAACTCATTCAAAATTATTTTCAAGTTTAAATAAACTGTTCTTCAATGTGTAACTGTTGGTTTCTTTAAGCAAATACTTCAAAATAAGGTTTAGGAAACATTCAGGCTACATTTCTAAAGAAAAAACTGTTTTAACAACTTGTACTGTTTAGAGTCAGGACTATGCATCCCTTCAAAGCAACTCACCAATGCCAACCAAATTTGAGAGTTCCTGCTTTGTTTGAATTTCACTTAGCTCATTCTATTTCCCTGTAACTGGCCCACATCAATCCAAACGTTTCCCAACCGTGCAACTGTCCAAATGCCTTTTAAATGCCCTAATTGTACCCACTTCTTCTGACAGCACCTTCCATATACTCACCACACAATGTGAAGGAATAAAGTATCAACTTGGCCTCCACAGCTGCCTTTAGCAACAAATTCCAGATTCACTCCTCTCTGGCTAAAGAAATTCTTTATCTCTGTTCTAAAAAGGACACCCTTCTATTGTTACAGCTAATCAAGACCTTAGATAGACCCCACTTGGAGAACTGTGTTCAGTTCTGGTCACCTCATCACATGAAGGATGTGGATGTTTATAGAGAGTACAGAGGAGATTTATGAGAATGTTGCCTGGATTGGAGAGCATACCTTATGAGTAGAGGTTGAGTGAACTTGTCCTTTTCTCCTTGTAGCGACAGAGGATGAGAGGTGACCGAATAGAGGCGTATAAGATGATGAGAGGCATTGATCTTGTGGATAGCCATAGGCTTGTTCCCCCAGGATGGAAATGGCTAACACGAGGGGGCATAGTTTTAAGGTGCTTGGAAGTAGAAACAAGGGGATGGTAGAGATATGTTTTTCCACACAGAGAGTGGTTGGTGCGTAGAATGCACTGCCAGCAAAGGTGGATACAATAGAGTCTTTTCAGAGACTCTTAGATAGGTACATGTAGTTTATAAAAGTTAGGGAAATTCTAGGCAGCTTCTAGAGTAGGTTACATGGCCAGCACAACATGGTGGGCCAAAGGGCCTGTAATATGCTGTAGATTTTCTATGTTCTATTCTGACGCTGCATCATAAGATATAAAAGCAGAAAAGGGCCATTCAGCCCATCGAGTCTGCTCCACCATTCAATCATGGTCTGATCCAATTCTTCCAGTCATCCCCACTCTCTTGCCTTCACCCCATACCCTTCGATGCCCTGGCTAATCAAGAACTTAGCTATCTCTATTTTAGATATACCCAATGACTTGACCTCCACAGCCACACATGGCAACAACTTCCACAGATTTACCATCCTCTGACTAAAGTAATTTCTCTGCACCTCAGTTCTAAATGGACATTCTTCAATCCTGAAGTTGTGCCCTCTTGTCCTAGAATCCCCTACCATGGAAAATAACTTTGCCATATCTAATCTATTCAGGCTTTTTAACATTCAGAATGTTTCTGAGATTTCCCCCCTCATTCTCCTCAACTCCAGGGAATACAGCCTACCAGACATTCCTCATATGGTAACACTTTCATTCCTGGAATCATTCTCATGAATCTTCTCTGAACCCTCTCCAATGTTAGTATATCCTTTCTAAAATAAGGATTCCAAAACTGCACACAATACTCTCAAGTGTGGTCTCACGAGAGCCTCACTGAGCCTCAACATCACATCCCTGTTCTTATATTCTATACCTCTAGAAATGAATGCCAACATTGCATTCACCTTCTTCACAACCAACTCAACCTGGAGGTTAACCTTTAGGGTGTCTTGCACAAGGACTCCCAAGTCCCTTTACATCTCTACATTTTAAATCCTCTTCCATCTAAATAATAGTCTGCCCGTTTATTTCTTCCACCAAGTATATAACCATACACTTCCAACACTGCATTTCATTTGTCACTTCTTTGCCTATTCCCCTAAACTACCTAAGTCACTCTGCAGGCTCTGTTTCCTCAACACTACCCGCTCCTCCACCTATCTTTGTATCACTGGCAAATTTAGCCACATATCTATTAATACTGTAGTCCAAATCATTGACATATATCATAAAAAGCAGTGGTCCCAACACAGAGCCCTGTGGAACTCCATTGGTAACCTGCAGCCAGCCAGAATCGGATCCCTTTACTCCCACTGTTTTCTGCCGGCCAGCCAATGTTTTACCCATGCTATTAACTTCCCTGTAATTCCATGGGCTCTTATCTTGCTAAGCAGCTTCAAGTGCAGCATCTTGTCAAAGACCTTCTGAAAATCCAAATATATCACGTCTGCTGCACCTCCTTTGTCTACCCTGCTTATAATTTCCTCAAAGAATTGCTGCAGTTTTGTCAGGCAGGATTTTCCTTTCAGGAAACCATGCCAGCTTTGGCCTTTCTTATTATGTGCCTCCAGGTACTCTGTAATCTCATCCCTAACAATCGATTCCACCAACTTACCAACCACTGATGTCAGGCTAACAGGTCTATAGTTTCCTTTCTACTGCCTCCTACCCTTCTTAAATAGTGGAGTAACACTGGCAATTTTCCAGTCATCTGGTACAATGTCAGAATCTATTGATTCTTGAAAGATCATCATAATGCCTCCGCGATCTCTCCAGCTATTTCCTTCAGAATCCGAGGGTGCATTCTATCAGGTCCAGGAGATCTATCCACCCTCAGTCCATTAAGCTTCCTGAGCATTTCTCAATTGCAATTTATACTGTACATACTTCACTTCCCTGACACTCTTGAATGTCTGGTATACTGCAGACGACTTCCACTGTGAAGACTGATGCAAATTACGCATTCAGTTCCTCTGGCATCTCTGCATCTCTCATTACAATATCTCCAGCGTCATTTTCTATTGGTCCTATATCTTTTACTCATTATATACGTTAAAAAGTTTTTAGTATCGTCTTTGATATTTGTTGCCAGCTTCCTTTCATAATTCATCTTTTCCTTCCTATTGAACCTCTTAGTTTCCTTTTGCAAGTTTTTATAAGCATCCCATTCCTCTATCTTCCCACTAGCTCTGGCTTCCTTGTATGCCCTCTCTTTTGTTTTTACTTTGGCTCTGACTTCATTTGTCAGCCACAGTAGCGTTCTTACACAGAAACAGAAAATCTGCAGCCCTTCAGCTGACAAAGCTGTGCCAAACACGTCCTTACCTTAGAAATTATCTTGGGTTACCCGTAACTCTCTATTTTTCCAAGCTCATGTACCTATCTAGGAGTCTCTTAAAAGACCCTATTGTATCCGCCTCCACCACAGTCGCCGGCAGCCCATTCTACGCACACACCACTCTCTGCGTAAAAAACTTATCCCTGACATCTCCTCTGGACCTACTTCCAAGTACCTTAGAAATGTGCCCTCTCATGCTAGCCATTTCAGCCCTGGGAGAAAACTTCTGACTATCCAACCAATCAATGTCTCTCATCATCTTATACATCTCTATCAGGTCACCTCTCAAACTCAGTCTCTCCAAGGAGAAAAGGCTGAGTTCACTCAATGATGCACCATCAATAACTCACTCTGAGACGTAAAGCGAGATATCGGCTTTGATTGACTGGAAGAAGGAACAAACAGTGAGTGACCACCATACTACATCCTGGAGACTGAGAGGCCGGGTTCAGGCCTTGATCGCCTTTATACAGGGGTCTGTGGAAGGAGCCACAGGTGCAGTCAGCAGGGGGAGTGTCCAGACAGGTATATGTAGTTCACCACACTCAACGTATTCTGATAAGGCATGTTCCCCAATCCAGGCGACATCCTTGGAAATCTCCTCTGTACCCTTTCTATGGTTTCCACATCCTTCCTGTAGTGAGGCAACTAGAACCAGTACTCCAAGTGGGGTCTGACCAAGGTCCTATAGAGCTGCAACATTACCTCTCTGTTCCCAAACTCAATCCCATGACTGAAGAAGGCCAATGAACCGTATATTTTCCCTTTGAAAATTTCTTCTTATTTGGAATATTTCTGTCTTGCACTTCCCTCATTTTTGCAGAAACTCCAGCCATTGCTGCTCTCTGTCCTTCTTACAAATGTTTCTTTCTAGTCAACTTTGGCCAGTTCCCTTGTCATGTCATTGTAATTTCCTTTATTCCACTGAAATACCAACACGTTGTATTTTATTTTTTCCCTCTCACATTTCAATGGGAACTCAATCATATTGTGATCACTGTTCCCTAAGGGTTCCTTAACCTTAAGGTCTCTTATCACCTCTGGATCATTGCACAGCAACCAATCCAGCACGGCCGATCCACTAGTAGGCTTAACAATAAGCTGCTCTAAAAAGCCATCACTTAGACATTCTACAAATTCTCTCTCGATCTCTAGTACTGACCTGGTTTTCCCAAGCCACATTCATGTTAAAATCCCTAACAATTATCATGACATTGCTTCTCTGACATACCTTTTCTATCTCCTGCTGTAATTTGTAATCCATATCCTGGTTGCTGTTTGGAAGCCTGTATACAACTGCCATTAGGGAACTTTTACTCTTGCCATTTCTTAACTCAACCCATAGTGACTCTACACCTTCCGATCCCATGTCATCTCTTTCTAATGATTTAGTATCATTTCTTATATACAGAGCCATATCACCTCCTCTGCCTACTAACCTTAGCCAAGTTTCAGAGATGGCCACAACTTCATACTTGCCAAATTGTAGCTGAATTTCAAGAACGACTATTTTATTCCTTTTGCTGTGTGAATTCAAATATAACACTTTCAGTCCAGTATTTGTTGCTTTTTATTTTAACTGCACCACACCTCTATTGCTCTGCAACTCATACCACTGGCTGTGATTAAGCCTCATCTCCTGCCTATTCTTTCTATAATCTCTTTGACTTATTTCAGTTTTCCCCTTCCTCAACCCTATCATTTTGATTCCCATCCCTCTGCCAGATTAGTTTAAACCCTCCTCTATTAAATGTGCCTGGTAGGATATTGGACCCTTTTGGGTTCAGGTGTAACCGGTCCTTTTTGTACACGTCATACCTCCCCCAGAAGATGCCGCAATGATCCAGGAATCTAAAGCTCTGCCCCCTATCACCAGTCTCTCAGCCACACATTAGCATGATCAGGTGCATTATTCTTGCACTTGCTATCACATGGCACAGGCAGCAATCCTGAGATTACTACCCTAGAGGTCCTGCTTTTCAGCTTCTTACCTAACTCCTTGAAATCTCCCTTCAGGACCTCCTCTCTTTTTCTACCTATGTCATTGGTACCAACGTGTACCAAGACATCTGGCTGTTCACCCCCTCCCTTCAGAATACTCTGCACCTGATCCGAGACATCTCGTATCCTGGCACCTGGGAGGCAACGCACCATGCGTGTATCTCTAACAGGCTGACAGAATCTCCTGTCTGTTCCTCATCTACCTCTTTTCCTTCTGGCCCACTGAACCAAGCTTATTGTCAGAGACCCAATCGTTGTAGTTGTCCTCTGTCAGGTCATCCCCTTCAACCACATCCAAAATGAGTTAACAATTATTGAGGGGGATGGCCACAGGGGTGCTGTCTATCTGAGCTCTTCCCTTCACTTCCCTGACTGTCACCCACTTATCTAACTCCTGCAGCCTCAGGGTGACTAACTCCCTGTAGCTCCTCTCTATCTCTTGTTCACTCTCCCTAATAAGCTGTAGTTCATCGATCCGCAGCTCCAGATCCCAAATATGGTCTATCAGGAGCTGCATCTCAGTGCACCTGGTGCCAATGTGGTTATATGGGAGACTGGAAGATTCCCAGGATTCCCACATTTGACATCCAGAGCAAAACACTAACCCTACTGGCATCCTCTGGTCAAAGACTCCCTCACCATAGGGAGGAAGTCACAGACTCCCTCACCATCCTCTCCACATCCACTCTCAAGGCCTTTCAACATTCAATAAGTTTCAATTAGGTCACCCCTCATTCTTCTGAATTTCAGTGAATACAGGCCCAGAGCCAAACACTTTTCACATGACAAGCCTTTCAATCCCAGAATCACTTACATGAACCTCCTTTCAACTTTCTTCAATGACAGCACATCCTTTCTTTGATAATGGGCCCAAAACTGCTCACAATACTCCAAATGTGACCTCACCAGGGCCTTATAAAGCCTCAACATTATTTCCTTGCTATTATATTCTAGCTCTTGAAAAGAGTGCTCACATCACATTTGCCTTCCTCGCCACCAATTCAACCTGCAAGCTAACCTTTAGGGAATCCTACACAAGGACTCCCAAGTCATTTTGCACCTCAGATTCTTAAAATTTTCTCTCAATTTGTAAAACTGTCTATCCTTTATTTCTTCCACTAAAGTGCATGACTGTATACTTCCTGAAACTGTATTCTATCTGCTACTTTGCCCATTCTCCTAATCTAAGTCCTTCTGTACCTACTTTCTCAAAACTACTTGTCCTTCCACCCATCTTCAAATCATCTGCAAACTTTGTCACAAAAGGCATCATTTTTGTCATCCAAGTCCATGACACATAAAAAGCAGTCCCACACAGACCAATGGAACACCACTAGTCACCAGCAGCCAATCGGAAAAGGCTCCCTTTATTCCCACTCTGCTTCCTGCCCATCAGCCACTGCTTTATCCAAGCTAAAATCTTTCCTGTAATACAATGGGCTCATAGCTTGTCAAGCAGCCTTAGGTTTGGCACCTTGTCAAAGGCCTTCTGAAAATCCAAGTATACAACATCAACCTTTTCTATCCTGCTTGTTACTTCTTCAAAGAACTCCAACAAATAAAATAAATTAATTGACTTAGTTAATATTCTTCTGTATTCATATTAAAATATTTAACAAAATTATACCACCTTGTTGTCCAGGAGCATCATTTCTTTGAGTAACCTCAGGTGATCCTCAGGTTTACTATTAAAATAAAAAATGTTAAGTTTATATTTAATATACAGGAAGGTTTAATTTGCAAAATGTAATATAATTTTAACTAAAACAGAGCTTTATATATTCCTTTCAAACATCAACTTGCTTTGCAGCAGTGCATTTAATCAAAATATATTTGAATAAATTAAAAGAAAACCTAACATCAATGAATTAAGGTATTCTCATGTCAGTGAACAAACTATGGGTAGTTTCGAATTTTAATACACACAAAAAAGTATCAAGATGAAAAAAAAAGCAATTCTAAAAGATCTGAGCAGAATTTAACATATCCTTTAGTTTTCTACAGAAAATCAGAAGCTCTCAAAATGCAGCACAGAAACAGGCCATTCAACCCATCTAGTCCATGCCAAAACTATTTAAACAGCCTACTCCCATCGAACTGCACCAGGATCATGGCCCTCCATATCCCTACCATTCATGTACCTATCCAAATTTCTTAAATCAAGCGCACATGCACCACTTGTGTTGGTAGCTCATTCCACATTCCCACAACCCTGAGTGAACATTTTTAATAACCTTATGCAGCATATTTATCTGCACAAGGTACAGAGAAAATAAATTTTCAAATGTTTATCAGAATCATTTAAACATTATTTGATGTAAACGCAACATGCAACCTTTGTAGGATATAAATAAAAAAGGTCTAATCTTTAAAAAAAAAACACTTGAAATTTTGTCCTAAAAATAATTGATTACAAGCATTCATCAGTTTGTTCCTTGGAGAAATAAATGCGCTCTAGCTTTTAAAATCAGAAATACACATCCCAGCAGTTCAAAAAATATCTACTGAAGATGGTGTCAACATATTGCTACTAATATATATTCATATGTATTTTGACCCTTACACTTTGCTGTTAAGCTTCCCTGTGTGTTACGCATTGAATGTAATACGGGAGGGCATTCTAGGTAGATTACTTGGAAGCAAAATAAACAGCTGCATTATTTGTTCCTCACCTCTGTCTCTCGTCTATGTTAATCACGGCCACCCAACTTCCAGGTACTACAAAAACAGCTACCACATGATATTTATATTTTAAAATATTTATCAGATTCTAACAGCTATACAGATTTATTACATCTCATTCATTGGTCTACAATACAAAATGAGCTTGCCTGACCACAAAAACAGTGCTCAAATACATCTTAGTTGACTAACTCTAAAGAACAAGCAAGCGTAGCAATGTCATAGTTGAATTATTTTCACATACAGTGGCTTTGGAGGTTTACAAAGAAGTCTGTGAACTGGCCAATCAGTCTTCTGGCACTTAAATGAACAATATGCTTGCTTACACCGTGAACATTGATTTGAACCTAAAACAGAATTAGCAAAAAAGACAAAAAAGTTCAAAAGCAGAAAAATGCACTAATTTCATATAATTAAACACTTAATAGCATAATTTTACAAAAACAACCTCACATCCAAAAACATGGCATTAAATTCAATATTTAAATAGACTAGCATTGCTCTACTTCATCACCAGTGCTGGGATACGTAAAGCCCACCATGACCTGTGTTTCTAATTATTGGTAGCCAAATTCCTAATTTGAGTCATAGCTAAACTCCCAATCACATGAACATTAAGACTCTTCATAACCATTGCCCTCATGCCATACGCCTGAAACCATCACAAATACTTTATTACCTTATCACTTACAATGCCTTGGAAAAAGTATTCCACCCCCAACTCTTCATTCACATGAGTATTATAACCAGGGATTTTGATCAACCTGAGAGCTTTTATTTGTGAATTACATGCTCCTTTTTCCCCTTTCAGTAAAGCCCAGAAAAAGGGAAATTTGTAAGCATGAAAAACTAAAAATTCAAATGTCAGCCATTCAAAAGCATTAGTTTTTCATAAGTACTGTGCTCAGTACTTAGTTGAACCACTTCTCGCATCTATTACAGACAGTAGTCTTTTGGATAAGTCCCTTAGCTTTGCACAACATGATGAAGCAAAATTTGCCCATTCCTCCTTGCAAAACTGTTCAAACTGTGCTAGGTTAGTTGGGGAAAGGCAATGGAAAGCAATCATGACATATTGCCAGAGATGTTTTATCGGGTTAAGGTCATGATTCTGACTGAGCCACTGAAGGGATTCAATTTTCTTCATCTGAAGCCACTCCATGGTTGCTCTGCCAATGTGCTTTGGGTTTTTGTCCTGCTGAAGAACTAACATCCTCCCCAGTTTAAGGATTCTGGCAGAGGTTATCAGGATTTCTATTCAGCAGCATTCATCTTCCCATCAATGCTGACCAGATTTCCAGTCCCTGCTGCTGAAAAGCACTCCCTTAGGATGATGCTACCTCCACCATACTTTACAGTAAGGTGGTGTTACCTTGCATTCCTAATAGCCAGTACTGTTTATTGTTCTTGTGTTAAAATGCTTTTGTGGGACTATGGTGGGAAGTTCCAGTTCATTTATTGTAACATTTTAGCTTATACAGTTATACATTTGTGTATTTGTGAGTCACCCGGATTTATAACCGGGGTGTGTGATAGTCACCTCTCCCATCTGGTGAGACCGGTTGGGTTCACTCTCCGGGTCATGGTGCCCCGTTTGTTTTGTGTTTATCACAATAAAACAGTTGTAGAGTTAAACACTTCCTCACCTGTCATTATGGACCAAATGGTCACGATATTTAAAATTTAAAATATAAGACATTATAATGTGAAAATAATGGGTGCTGAATACTTCTTCAAGGCACTGTCTCTGAGCTCAATATTGGACTCATTCTTCTGTATTTCTGTAATTTAAAAAAAAACCCAGAAATCGACAAGACTTTGATTTTATCCTTTTGCATTTTCCCAACTCCAGCTTCAACTATCTAGGACTGAAGCTGTGGAGTTATTTTACAATAAACACAAATTCCCTAGCTCTATTTAATTTCAGAGCCCTTCATACAATCATTTGCCTGCACCAGAGTATTCAACAACACTCCCAAAATCTATTCCCTCAGTCTGAATGCTGTAGGGAATTTTATTATCCCAACATATCTTTCACATACTTCCCACATCTAGTTGTGTTTTTTAAAATCCTTCTCATATTCTGATTGAAGACTTTATCAGCATGCTATACCATAGCAGCAGTATTCCTTAAGGAAACAAGCATGTAGGGTTTGAATAAGGACAACAAACGTTCAACATAAGGAATGTAATTTTTCACCCGCCATTGCGTCTTCATTCTTTCCATTATTACTTTCTTTCCTACAATTTTCCCTTCAAATATCTATGCATGCTTTCTACCAATCCACATTATCCTTCTGAATTCTAACCACTATATGATCAAGTGTGATGCACCATCAATAACTCTCGGAGACAGGAAGTGAACGATAGGCGACATCTCGGAGACTGAGGAGGAGCAGTGCCTCCAATCGCCTTTATACAGGGGTCTGTGGGAGGAGCCACAGGAGCAGTCAGAAGAGGGGCATGTCCAGACAGGTATACATAGTTTACCACATTCATCCCCTCTTTGTTTTAAAAGAGAGTCCCCACAGGGCGAAGTTTCTTACAAGTCTATCAGGCGGTCAAGTCTGTCCCTGTGATCTACATTGCACCGGTGACGGTGGTTGTGCTGGCTCCGGCCTGACTTGAGGTGCCAGCCCGTTAGGCATCAGTAATCCCTCATGCCTGTGCGTGGCGCCTGGTATGGGAGTGTCATGAGGAGTCTGTGTAGGGTTTGGCGTGCACGGTGTCTCGTGGCTATATACATCAGTGGGTATGGGGTTCACAGTCACTGTGGAGTGTTCGAGGTAGGGGTCTGGTGCTCCTGTGGGTGCCAGGTCGCAGACAGAGACCGTGTCCTCCCGCCCATCAGGTAAGACCAGGTAGGCATACTGGGGATGACATGAAGTAGGTCAACCCTCTCGACCAGCGGGGAGTATTTATTGCTCCTCGCATGTTTCTGGAGCAGCACCAGCCCTGAGGACGTCAGCCAAGCCGGTAGGGTGGTCCCAGAGGCAGACTTCCTGGGAAAAGAAGAGTTGCTCATGAAGGGTGGCATTGGTGGATGTGCACAACAAGGAGCGGATGCAGTGGAATGCCTTGGGAAGGACCTCCTGCCAGCAAGAGACCAGCAATCCCTTTCACCTAAGGGCTAAGAGTGTGGCCTTTCACACCGTGGCATTCTCCCTCTCCACCTGTCCATTCCCCCGGGGATTATAGCTCGTGGTCCTACTAGTAGCAATACCCCTAGCCAACAGGTATTGGTGTAGCTTGTCACTCATAAAGGAGGACCCTCTATCACTGTGGATATAGCAGGGGTATCCGAACAGAGTGAAGAGCTGGCGCAGGGCTTTTATGACGGACGTGGCAGAGGATGGCAAAGGGGAACCGCAAGTACTCATCGATTATGTTAAGAAAGTACACATTGCGGTCGGTGGAGGGAAGGGGGCCCTTAAGATCGATACTCAGTCGCTCAAAGGGGTGGTTGGCCTTGATAAGTTGTGCCTTTTCAGGACAGTAGAAGTGCGGTTTGCACTCAGCACAGACTTGACAGTCCCTGGTCATCGTCCTGATTTCCTCAAGGAAGTAAGGCAGGTTCCGGGCTTTCACGAAATGGAAAAGCCGGGTGACAGATCTGCATGGAGGGTGTATAGCCGGTCGAGCTGCGCGCTGGCACATGTTCCCCGGGATAGGGCATCAGGGGGCTCATTGAGCCTTCCAGGCCGGTAGGAAGTCATAGTTGTAGGTGGAGAGTTCTATTCTCCAACTCAAAATTTTATCATTTTTGATTTTGCCCTGCTGTTGGTTGCTGAACATGAATGCAACTGAGCACTGGTCAATCTGCAAGGTGAACCTTTTGCTGGCGAGATAGTGCCTCCAGTGTCTAACAGCTTCCACTATGGCCTGGGCTTCTTTCTCCACCGCGGAGTGCCGAATTTCAGGGCCTTGAAGGGTACGAGAGAAGAATGCTACCGGCCTTCCTGCCTGATTGAGGGTAGCAGCCAGCGTGAAGTCGGAAGCGCCACTCTCTACTTGGAAGAGAATGGTCTCATCCACCGTATGCATTGTTGCTTTGGCAATGTCCCCTTTAATGCGGCTGAAGGCCTCGTAGGCCTTGGCTGAGACGGGAAATGTGATGGACTTGACCAGGGGGCGGGCCTTGTCTGCGTAGTGAGGGACCCACTGGGCATAATAGGAAAAGAAGCCGAGGCACCGTTTGAGGGCTCTGAGGGTGGTGGGATGAGGGAGTTCCAACAGGGGGCGCATATGGTTGGGGCCAGGGCCAATGACTCCGTTCTCCATGACACACCCAAGGATAGCAAGTCGGGTGGTTCCGACCACACACTTGTCCCTGTTATAGGTAAGGTTAAGAGCTTTGGCCGCTTGGAAAAATCGTTGGAGGTTGGAGTCGTGATCCTGCCAGTCGTGACCACAGATGGTGATGTTATCCAGATATGGGAACATGGCCTTCAGTTGGCACTGGTCCATCAGCCAATCCATTTCCCTCTGGAAGACAGAGACACCATTTGTGGCACTGAAGGGGACGCGCAGGAAGTGATAGAGCTTGCTGCCTGCCTCGATGGCGGTCCGGGGCGGTCCTCCGGGTGGATGGGGAGCTGATGGTAAGCAGATTTTAGGTATGTGGTCAAGTATACTTGTACTGAGCTATCTGATTGACCATATCCGCGATGCCGGGTGGGGGTACGCGTCAAGCTGCATGAAGCTACTGATGTGGCTATAGTCCACAACCATCCTATTTTTCTGCCCTGTCTGAACAACGACCACCTGGGCCCTCCAAGGACTTGTGCTTGGCTCAATGATCCCCTCCGAGTAGCCGCTGCACCTTTGACTTAATGAAGGCCCTGTTCCCCGCGCTGTACCTCCCGCTTTTAGTTGCTACAGGTTTACAGTCGGGGGTCAGATTGGCGAACAGTGGTGGGGGAGGGATCTTGAGGGTGGAGAGGCAGCAAGTGGTGTCTGTAGCGCGGCTGTAGGCTTGGTGTTGGGTGGGATGTGCGGGTCGGTGTGTGTGTGTCGTCAGTAGCGGGGTATGTGACGAAGTCCCACAGAACGGAGGATTTCTGACAGTGATTGGTGGGAGAGGCCTGTCATACTCCATTGTCACACTTTTCAGGTGGCTCTGGAAGTCGAGCCCCAATAGCACAGGGGCACACAGTGGAGGCATGACCAGTAACACAAAGTCCCGGTATTCTGTGCCCTGCACCACCAATGTCGCTACATAAACCCCCCCCCCGGATGTCTGTGGAATGCGATCCAGAAGCCACGGTGACCTTCTGGCTTACCGGCTGTGTCACGAGTCCACAGCGTTGCACCGTGTCCGGGTGAATAAAACTCTCAGTGCTGTCCGTGTCTAACAGGCAGCTAGTCCTGTGCCCCTCCACCAGGATGTCCATCATTGACCTTGTGAGCTGGTGTGGAGCGCTTTGGTCGAGGGTCACAGAGGCCAGAGTTGCATTGCCGTTTTGGTGCCTGGTAAGCACCTGTGGGTCGGAGGCAGGGCGAGGTGGCGCCAACAAAGATGGCCACCCCCACGCCTCGCACGCGGCAAGCAAGATGGCAACACCCATGCCTCGCACACGGCGCTGCTCAACCCCGCTCCTGGTATGGACTTACAGGCCTTGGCGAAGTGGCCCTTCTTGCCGCAGCTGGAGCAGGTAGCTTCTCGGGCCAGGCAGCGTTGTTGGGGGTGCTTTTCGAGTCTGCAGAAGTAACACTGTGTGGACCCGCAACTGGCAGCAGCCGTGGTCGACTCGCCGGTGGGTTGTGGGGTCTTCATGGACTCGTGACTGGCAGTAGCCGAGGACGATTCACCAGCGGGTTGCGGGGTCTGCAGTGTCCATGGGGCCGATGGGAGCGTTGGTGGACAGCGTCAGCGTTGTGCAGTAAGGCCTCCAGCGTGTCAACCAGCTCGATCGCCAAATGTAAGGTAAGTTCGGCGCATTCCAGCAGCTGCTGGCGCATGTACACTGACCTGATCCCCATAACGAAGGTGTCTCTTACTAGCAGCTCCTCGTGCTGTTCCACCGTCAGTCCCCTGCAGTCGCAGGCCTGTATGAATGTCTGTAGGGCCCGGACAAACTCAGCGCTCGATTCTCCGGCCCGCTGCCGCTAAGTGATGTTTTGCGTAGGCAGTGTTTACTGGCCGCTGGTATTGCCTTTTGAGGGCATCCATCACACCCCGGTAGTCCGTTTGGTCATGGAGTAGATCATTGGACTGATTCTGGAGAGGAGAACCCCACGCACCGTGGCAGGGTCGGTCACATGCATCTCCTCCAGGTACGATTGGAAGCATGCTAGCCAGAGTTCGAAAGTGTCACTGGCTTCCTGGGATTGAGGGTGTCAGGTCATAAAATGCTCTCCATGTTTTAAAATTGCTGCTAATAAAATTGATGCACCAACAATAACTCTCGGAGACAGGAAGTGAACGACAGGCTTTTATTAGCAGCAAAAGGGACCACGACATATCGGAGACTGAGGGAGGAGCAGTGCCCCAATTGCCTTTATACAGGGGTCTGTGGGAGGAGCCACAGGAGCAGTCAGCAGAGGGGCATGTCCAGACAGGTATACATAGTTTACCACAAAGTGACAAAGAGTAAAAAGAAACACTGTTTGAAACAAATATTGAAATAATTCAAAATGTGATATTTTTAATTCATGGAACTTAAGGGGAAAGCCAACAATTTACTTCAGTAAAACAAAGTGCTGGAAACAGTCAACAAGCATTTAATGATAAAGATCCTTTTGTCAGAAATGGAAGAGAAAACATTATTTTAAAAACCTTGTGGAAAGGCTGTAATTTTTTTGGGTGTGGGGAGGGAATCTGATGCCAATGGTGTCCTCTCCTAGGACATCTCCAGCAATGAGGCCTTAAAGGGAGAGAGCTCCTTTCCTTAGATTTCACACGACATTCAACCCATTTGTGCCAGATTTTAGCACAATTCATCAATCTCACTCTCCCATTATTGCCCTGTAACAGACATGCATATTTTCTTGGTCTCTTCTACCACACACACTAAGCAATTAACTTACCAAGCTATTATTGCTTTGAGAGGTGGGAAGAAACCAGAATACATGGGTGGGTTGGGGGAAAGGAAGAAGCAAGTCATTGAGAGAACATATAAACTCCACACAGACAATGGAGGTCAGAACCAACCACCAAGATCACTGAAGTAGTGAGCATCAGCAATAGCTATGTCACAATGCCACCAAGTTGGCACGGCGCACTCCTGCCAAGCCTAACACAAGACAACCCATTTGAAGTTGCCAAGCAATTATAAGATAGACAGAAAAATGTCCTCAATATCTCCTTTAACAAATACAACATCCTTACTAGTAACCCAGCTCATTATTGCTCAAAGTGGAGCAGGGGCATTCAAGAAGGTCCATACAATAATATGGCTTATGTGGCAAAAACTGATATTCAGAATTTAAAGCATTTAAATATTTGGATGAGCACTCAAAACAGTGATATTGAAGAGTATGAGCTGAATATCGGAAAAAAGTTTTAAGTTAGATGGGTGCTTGATGTCCAGCAGAGATTGTGAACCAAAATGACACAATGTTGATTGTATGACTAAAATTTGCACATTCTGTTTCCATGAGCAAATTAGCAACACCATTTCCTACATTATAAAAGGTAAACACAAGCGCTACTTCATTGGAATGTTCCAACAGGAATGTCAGATGATATAAATGCTGATGTTGAATATTCATGTTGGTTATCTGTTCAGTAGTGGCACTTGCTCAGTCCATCAATCATAAGCTCAAACACCAATCAAATTCTCAGCACAATTCAGCACAGCAGTGCTCTAACATCAGTACTGTTATCTCAGATGGAATGAAGTCTATCAGTCATTCGTGTTGGGAAAATTATCCCATACAAAATTCTGAATATTAACCACTGAACACTATTACTAGGAAAAGATTTTGCAGGAATGTTGTTGACAACAGAGCAACTGACCATCTCACATTCAGCACTACTGTCTAAACTGGGAGAACTGTCATACAAACTACTCAGCTACTGAATTTTTTACATAAATCCAAATTATATTTGTGATAGTCAATTTACAGAAAAAGACTAATTTTGTTTATTTTTCAGGTGAAAACAAAATTATTTTTCAGGGGGAAATCGGTCCGGATTAGAGGTTCTGAATTACCTCAAGAAACATACGGACAGCACAGCACATACACCACCACAATCTCTTAATGTTTTCTGTACATCTACCAATATTTCAAGATTACTGTTTCAAGAATTTTAATAGGATACTCAATAAAAGCTGGAGGCTACAGAATTATCATTATTTTTCTGCTCTTTAGCCTTGTGTTAATATGCTCTACTGTAGTACTTCTATCAGCTATATTCAGACTAGGAATTCAAGTCACAAATCTGTTGAATTTCACAACCATTACAAAAACCCCGTATATCAAACCCCTTATATTCTGATGTGGTATTTTTGTGATTATGAAGACTGAATAAGGGACGATAAATATTGTTACTTATTACAACAAAAAACTCACCTTGGCGTCCACAATGAATGCAAAGCATGGAAGATGTCAGTGAAGATGTCGCAGACATTTTCTTGGGATTAAAGTCTGTAAGTAAACATCTTGCTACCAATTATGGAAGTGGACAAAGTCATTATTAACAAAATTAACATTATTCTGACTGCATTTTCATAAATTATTTGAAAGTTAGTGTTAAAATTAACATTCTTTATTGACTAGATCATACCAACAAACCCACTTAAGGTCCCAACTATAAATTTAAAATATTACTGTACTAATTATAGTTTCAAACTAAGCTTTCCTGTTTGATGAAATTTGACAGGCACAAGGTATCATAAAGACTGTGCAAAACATGCTATCTAAAAAAGTACAGAAATGGATTTAAGATTTATTATGTCTCCATTGTGTCCAAACACCATAAAGCAAGAAATCAAAAATTAAAAGTTTGCAATGAGCAACTCAAAAATGAATTGTGACCAATACTTTTGAGTCCAGTTCTGAGGTTTTCAAGAAAGTGCTTGGTGTTCAAGCAATGAAAGCCACAGCACAATTCAAGATAAACACATTGAAAAATTTGGTCTGATTAGTTTTGAATCAGAGTCTGTTTACTGAATTATATGGAAATGAAAAAGTAAACAAATTATTTCAAATTAAACTGATAAAATTAGGAACAAATCAGTGAAGGAAACTCAAATAATGATGGAAAGAAATAAAGGAATAATTTCTTAAATGAAGCAATGGTGAAGGCCACAAAATTATTAAACAAACCACTGACTGCAATAAAGTGATGCCTCTATTTGAAAAGTGTGACATAATTTTACTTTCAAAAGCTTTGGACAGATTTCACAATATTGCAATCTCAACTTTTTAAAAAATTGCTTACATTGTTTTCAGCTGATACTGATGGAGAAATTAAGGGGGCAACGGTTCGATGCTGAACTCTTTCCTACAAAATAAAACATCAGCTCAAGAAGATTGCCTTGGAAGGGTATCAACTGTCCCACATCACCAAAAATATTATTTAGCTATACAGTAAATGACCAGCTTCACTAAAACAGAAAAAAGTATTAATATTAGCAATGAAACTTCAGAATCTATTTTCCCTCTTCTCTTGCCTTCCAGGACAGCTAGAAAAACTTGGCACCAACAGAATCACTAGCAGACAACAAAAAAACAGATTTAACATTCATAGATTCCAACCTAATCCAAAGTGTCAAGCATCTAAAACTCATCAAGGTCTTGCACATAAGACTGTGTCAAGGCAAACCAGAACATCAAATTTCAGAGAAAAGCTTTTAAAAAATGATAGATATCAGGTTATTGTCATATAAATCAGGATGCAATGAGATTCAATGCTCACGATGAAACAGAGTGAGCAGTATACGTGCTAATAATAAATATAACAATGAGCACAAAATAGCAGAATGGTGCAAAGACCAGAGGGTAATCTGAAGTTGTGCAAAACAAATACTGAAGTGACAATAGCACAATAACCAAGAGAGGAAGAATTAAGGGAATGAGAATATGGCAGCACCAAAGAGAAGAGCGTGTGAAAGGGGCAATTAGTTCAGAAGCCTGAAGCACTGGGGAAGAAACTGCTCTCAAATCTGGACATCTGGGCTTTCAATCTCTTATCACATAAGGTCAGAAGAGAAAGGGGAATGGCCAGGGTGGCACGTGTTCTTAACAAAACTGTTAGCCTTCCTGCAGCAACATACTGTGAAGATGCATTTGCTGCAGGTTCCAAAGCAGATCAGTTGCTGTACCAGGCTGAAATGCAACTTCAGAGCTAATAAATCAATGCCCCACAAAATAACAATTAAAAGTATTCAACAATTCAAAAAAAAAATCAAACCAGAACAAAACCTCTAGGACATAGTTTGATAGCTTGATCTTATACTCAGAATCACTAACTTTAGTAAGCTGAGACATTCATCTTTATGAAGAGATGCTTTATTAAATTACGCTCATAGCACAATCTGAACAGGAAGCAGTCTCTGGCAACAGTAACAAAAATTTGAAGTTCACCCCAGCTATATTTTTCTGGAATCTATCAGTGTAGAGTTGCAGGTAAATTACTGACAAAGTCCAACCAGCAAATTTAAGATTCTGCATTCAGTATACATCTTAAACTTTCATAGAACAGTATAGCAGAATACAGGCCCTTCAGCCCACAAAGTTGGACTGATCTATTGACCTACTTTAAGATCTAACCTTTCCTTTCCACATAGCCCTCCATTTTTCTTTCATCCATCTACCTAAGAATCTCTTAAATGTCCCTAATGTATTTGCCTCTACCACCAACCCTGGCAGAGCATTTCATGCACACATCACTCTGAAGGAACTTATCTCTGACATCACCCCCATACTTGAATCAGTGTAAAGTTATGCCCCAAGTTAGCTATTTCTGCCCTGGGAAAATGACTCTGGCTGTCTATCTATGTCTCTTATCTTATACACCTCTATCAAGTCACCTCTCATCCTCCTTTCCAGAGAAAAGCCCTAGCTTGCTCAACCTGTCCTCAGGTTATTCTCTAATCCAAGTAGCATTCTGCTAAATCTCCTTTGCACTCTTTCTAAAGTTTCAACATCCTTCCTATATGAGGCAACCAGAACTGAATGCTCCAAATATTGACTAATCAGTTTTACCAAGCTGTAACATTACCTTGCAGCTCTTGAATTCAGTCCCAACTAATGAACACCAATACAACATACATCTTCTTAACCACCCTATCAACTTGCTCGGCAACCTTGAGGAATCTGCACACATGGACCACAAGATTAATGTTAAGGACCTACTAAGTTCTCAATGCTCTGAAAAACAAATACCAAAATGCATCAATCAAATGTCAGTAAAACTAAATGAAGAGGGTTCGGAAACTACAGTTGCTGATCCTTACAGGAGCAATTACAATGCAAGGATAAATATCTATTCCTATATTTCACTGATGACTGGACCTCTGACAACTTGTTGGCACTCATAGGAAGGTAAAGGCCATGGGTTTGGCATGGAATTGAAAGCATTTCCTTGTATGCCCAGCTGAATAGAATATCAAAAGAGAATTAACACAATAAGCAAAGTGCTGTTAGTAGCTTTTATCATGAGTGACAAGTGATTCTGCAAAGTTCTCAACTGTTCAACACTATGCCAAAAGTTGACATACACAAATGAAAATGTGTTTGAAATATTAAAGGGGGAAAATCAGAGAAGAGGGCCTTGAACCTTCAATTAACAATGGACTCTAAGCAACCATATATATCTGTCCAATAAAAGAGACAAGTTGGACCTACCTGGTCCTTAATCACCTGGAATGTGGTCAACAAAACAGATCCCAATATGCATCAACCAAAAGTCAAGACTAGAAGAGGGTCAAGAAAATAAAGTTGCTGATCCTTGCAAGAGCAATTAGAATGTAGGGATAAATACTATAATATTTATATAGTAAAAGCTATTTTCTTCCAAGGTAAACATAGAACCATACACCAAAGAAAAAAGTAACTCAGATCAAATGGAATAAAATACCAAAATCTTCAAATATTTAAACTACAGGAGATCGTCAGGTTAGAAATGCCCAACTATATATTACAGACACCCTACATACAAACAATCACAAGAGGGGTCAGTGGGATGGATGGGTATAGATTTGTTGACTGCTACAGACATCTGCCAGCTGGAAATGAGGCACATTCTAGCAGTGTCTCACCCCAACCCACAAATAATTAGGGGCTAGATCTAGCCCAGCAAAGCTGGGAGAATTAAGCAGACTCACCTCATTAGTGAGGCCAGTTAGTGGCCACCCTTCCCCTGCCTGCTCACTGTTTCTGTGATTGTCTCCCAAACATGGCATTTGTGTTTCCAGCTTACGGTTTACGAACACTTGTACCCTGGTGTCTGACTGCAATTACAAATTCTATAAATCTCATTAAAACTATTTACTTCAACTTATTTTTATTGGAATATCTAACAAAACATTTTTGTATAGTTATGAAGCAGACACTTTTAATGTCTGTTCTTCCTTAAAATTCCAGGATATTGCCCCAAAATATTAATCCACAACATTCCCTAGTGATAATGATTTGAATTTTTTTTCAAATTATTTATTTATTAAATTTTAGAAAATTACAAGAATAAATGTGATAAAATAGTAAGAAAAATAATATTAACCCTCCCCCTCCCCTTAATACTCCCCCCTTACCCCTGATCTAAAGAAAAAAAAAGAGAAAGATTGCCTGGATATCGGAGGATCCCCACATGCTCCATGGAGTTCAAAATAATTTTAATATTTATTTTTTCTTTCCCCAATTACTTTATAATTTTATCTTCAAAGGACCTATGTATTTAATCCTATCTTTTGTAAGTATGGGAACCAAATTTTCAACAATATATCATATTCATTTCTTAGATTGTATGTAATTTTTTCAAGTGGAATACAAGTATGTATTTTATTATTCCAACGATCCATAGTTAAATATAAATCAGATTTCCAAGTAACTGCGATAACTTTTTTGGCTACTGCCAATGCAATTTTTATAAATTTTTTCTGATACTTATTCAATTTAAGTTTCGTTATTGTCCCTTCAATGTCTCCTAATAAAAATAATACTGGACTATGTGGAAGTTGTACTCCAGTAATTTGTTCCAATAAAAGTCTTAGATTTATTCAAAATGGTTGAATTTTAAAACAAGATCAAGTAGAATGTAAAAAAGTACCAATTTCTTGATTACATCGAAAACATTGGTCAGACATATTTAAACCTAATCTATTTATTTTCTGTGGTGTTATATATAATTGATGTAAAAAATTATATTGTATTAATCTAAGTTGAACATTTATTGTATTTGTCATACTATCAGAACATAATCTTGACCAATTTTTTCCATCAATTTTAACATTCAAATCAGATTCCCATTTTTGTCTTGATTTATGAATTCCTAATTTAATTGTCTGTTTTTAAATCAAATTATACATACAAGATACACATTTTTTAAATTTTTCCTTTCTGAAATAATATTTCTATTTCACTAGGTTTTGGCATCAACATTGTTTGACCCAGCTTTTCTCGTAAATAAGCTTTTAATTGAAAATAACAAAAAAGAGTATTATTTGATATTTTATATTTATTTTTTAATTGATCAAACGTCATCAATATACCTCCTTCAAAACAATCACCTATATATTTAATCTCCTTTTGGAACCAATTATGTAAAAGTTTATTATCCATTGTAAAAGGAATAAGCCTATTTTGAATTAAAGTTCTTTATGCTAATAAAGATTTCTTTATCTCATCGTCCATATTTACCTTATTCCATAAATCAATCAAGTGTCTTAATATAGGAGATTCTTTTTTTTTCCCCGTATCCATTTGGATTCCCATTTATATATAAAATCTTCTGGTATGTTTTCTCCTATCTTATCTAATTCTATTCTAATCCATGCCGGTTTTTCTTCATCAAAAAAAGACACTATAAATCTAAGTTGATTTGCTTTATAATAATTCTTAAAATTTGTAAGTTGTAATACTCCTAAATCAAATTTACACGTCAATTTTTCCAATGATATTCTTGACATCTTCCCTTTCCAAAGAAATTTCCTTTCATATTTATTCAGTTCTTGAAAAAACTTCTGAGGTAATTGTATTGGTAAAGTTTGAAATAAATATTGCAATCTAGGAAATATATTCATTTTTACAGCATTAACTCTACCTATTAATGTTATTGGTAACATCATCCATTTATCAAGATCCTCTTTTATGTTTTTTAATAATGGCAAATAATTTTGTTTATATACCGTAAATTTTTTTACATCATTATCAACTCTAATACCCAAATATTTTATCCCATTTATTGACCATCGAAATTGAGTTAATAATCGACATTGATTATAATTTCCTTTGGTAAGGGGTAAAATTTCACTTTTAACCCAATTTACTTTATACCCTGATACTTTCCCGTATTCTTCCAATCTAAAAGATAATCTTTGCAAAGATTGCAATGGGTTTGTTAAATAAATCAAAACATCATCAGCAAATAAATTAATCTTATATTCTTCTTGATTAACTCTAAAGCCCCCAATGTCTGAATCTGTTCTAATTAATTCAGCTAATGGTTCTATTGCCAATACAAATAAAGCAGGTGATAATGGGCAGCCTTGACTGGTTGACCTCCTTAAGCAAAATGGTGTTGAAATCTGACCATTTGCAACTACTTTAGCTTGAGGATTAGTATTTAAAGTTTTAATCCATTGTATAAAAGATTTTCCTAACTCATATTTTTCCAATACCTTAAATAAAAAATCCCATTCCAATCTATCAAATGCTTTTTCTGCATCCAAAGCAACTGCCACACTAATTTCCTCTCTTTTTTGTGCCAAATGAATTATACTAAGTAACCGGGTTATATTAACCATTGATTGTCTGTTTTTAATAAAACCTGTTTGATCCATATGTATTAATTTTGGTAAATATTTAGATATTCTATTAGATAAAATTTTTGCTAGTATATAATCTGTATTCAACAAAGAAATAGGCCTATATGATGTTGGTTTTAAAGGATTTTTTTTTGGCAATACAGTTATGATCGCTGTTAAGAAAGATTGTGGGAGTTTATGCATTCTTTCCACTTGGTATATTAATTCCATAAAAGGAGGAATTAATAAATCTTTAAATTTTTTCTAAAATTCAGGAGGAAAACCATCTTCTCCTGGGGATTTATTACTCTGAAGTGATCCTAAAGCTTCTTCAACCTCTTTTAATGTAAAGGGCATATCTAATCCTTTGTTCTTCCAAATTTAATTTTGGAAGGGTTATTTGTGATAAAAATTTATCTATCTCAGCAATCTTATTTTGTGATTCTGATTGATATAGTTCAGTATAAAAAATTTTAAAGTTTCATTAATTTCTAAAGGTTTATAAGTAACCTTATTTATACTTGTTCTAATTGCATTTATTGTTTTAGAAGCCTGTTCTGCCAAGCAAGAATTTTATGTGATCTTTCACCTAATTCATAATATTTCTGTTTAGTTCTCATAATTACTTTTTCTGTACGATATGTCTGGAGTGTATTATATTGTAGTTTTTTATTAACAAGTTGTCTTCGTTTTTCTTCTGTCATATATCTTTGAGATTCTTTTTCTAACTTTATATCTTTTTCCAATTGATCTACTTCTGCCATGTATTCCTTCTTAATTTTAGATGTATAATTTATAATCTGACCCCTTAAATATGCTTTCACCGCTTCCCATAATACAATTTTATCCTCAACTGAATGTAAATTTGTATCCAAAAAAATTGAATGTTTTTTCATAAAATCACAAAAATCTTGATGTTTTAATAAAATTGAATTAAATCTCCATCTATAGATCGATTCCTCCTTATCCATCATTATCATTGTCATTATCAAGGGGGAATGATCTGACAATATTCTTGCTTTATATTCCACACTTTTCACTCTATCTTGAATACTTTTGATAATAAATAAATTCAATCCTTGAGTAAGTTTTATGTCTATTTGAATAAAATGAATAATCTCTTTCTCTTGGATTAATTTTTCTCCATATATCAATCAGATTTAAATCTTTCATTAATGATAATTAGTTTTATTACTTTTGATTTGTAGCAACTTTAGTTGATCTATCCAAAACTGGATCTAAACAAAAATTAAAATCTCCACCTATTAATATTTTATCATGTGCATCAGCCAAGTTCAAAAAAACTTCTTGTATGAATTTTGCATCATTTTCATTTGGTGCATAAAAGTCCATAATTCTGAAAATGTTTGACAATGTATAATCACATATCTCCCCACAGAATCAATTATTACATTTTGTGTTTTAATTGGTAAAGATTAACCAAAATTGCAACTCCTCTCGATTTTGAATTAAATGAAGCTGCAATGACATTTCCAACCCAATCTCTCTTTAATTTCTTGTGTTCTGTTTCTGTTAAATGTGTTTCTTATAATATATCTCCTTTCATTTTCTTAATACATGTTAAAACTTCTTCTTTTCACAGGTCCATTAATTCCATTAACATTAAAACTTAAAAAATTAAGTAAATTAATCATTCATAATACCTTGGGAACTCTTTAAAATTCTCCATGTTGCTATGAGTCTCTCCCCAACCATCCAGGCAAAAAAAAGAAAAATAGAAGAAAGATAACTAATATATAAGAAAAAAAAACAAAATACCCCCCCCCCACTAATGTTGTGAATAAAAAGAACACAACATTACCCCTCCCCCCCATTTTACAGGTCATGGCAATCGCCATGATTGTACACGTGAAACTCGCAGCCATCGATCAGGAGCTCCTCCAGCTCCCCCACAAAAGCAAAAAAATATATATTAGTGAAGAAAAAAAAGAAAATAATTAATGTCTCTACTCCCAATTAATACTCCTGGACTATTTTTTTCTTATAAATGTCCGTCAATTCCAACCTTGTTTCAGTCTTCATCATTAGTCCATTTCATTTCTATAATTCTTTACTCCTCTTCGTGCACATCAGGTAATACAAATTTCTCCGCTTTCCGGTAGTCAATGAAAAATCTTCTTTCTTCATTATCCAGGAAAATTATCAATTTTGCTGGGTAGCTCAATAAAAATTTAATAGCCCTTTTCCCATAAAGATTTTTTCACTGGATTAAATTCCTTCCGCCTCTTCAGAAGATCGTAACTTATGTCTGGATTAAAAAAAACTCCTTTCCCTTCTATTATCAATGGCCCATTTCTCTTTTTAGCACCTTGAGTAGCTGCCTTCAAGATCATTTCTTTATCTTGGTACCTTAAGCATTTTATCAAAACTGATCTTGGATTTTGATCTTGTTGAGGTCTTGGTCTTAAAGCTCTGTGTGCTCTTTCAATTACTTGGCTTCCTTCTTTCATTTCCAAAATTTTTGGAATCTATTCTTGAAAGAATTTTATTGGATTTTCTCCCTCTGTACCTTCCATGATTTGAAAATTTGAGGGGAATTCTGAGATGGTGTTCTTATGGTGACCCTTTTTTTTTGTGGCTGGAAATTGAAAGTTTGAGAAACCTTAAAAGCTTTGATGAAATGCTGCAAAGCACCATATAAAATTGCATATATGTAGTTCACTGGTGGAAGTGATGGGGCATAATTGGTAACTGGGTACAAAAAGAAATGCATTTCTAAAATTATAACAAATTGCAGAGCTCCTTTAAACATTGAAAAATATCCCCAAATCCTTCACAGAAGTCACCATTTTCCATAGAATTTAGGGAAAAAAACTATTTAGAATTTGCAATGCAAAATTTGAAATGTAATAAATTCTCATTATATTTCTCATTTGCATAATTCAAACACCAGCATCACAGAACATCATTCAGCTAGACAGATCATCTTTATAAGCCGGCCTTTCCCATTCCACTATACAAACTTTGTTCTTTCGTAGATTCCAAATGTAATGCATCCTTCATATCAAATCTAAATAAATTTCTTAAAAATGCTATAATCAATTATCTTCAATGTAAAATTTTTGTTGAATTTCTCCATTCAGTTGTTACAATAATCCACCATTCTTCTCACTGAATTTTCCTTCATTGCTAAATTTTGACCGGTGAGTAGAAACAACAGAGTATTGCTTGGCTAGCTCATAGATATTAAAGCTTCTCTTTTTTGATATGGTAGCAAATGTAGATTTATTAACTGCAAAATTAGGACATGAGCATTCACTTTCAATGACTTTGGGTACTTCATCTAAGGTGTTTTCCATCTCTATGTTGCCACTTTTTACAATTTATTTTATGATTTAAGTTGTACAAATTTTGCAGTATCAAATTAGGAACAGCCAATTTTCTCTTCTGACATCTCTTTGGAAGATAATCCTTAAGAGTTAAAAAACAAACTGCAGATTAGAGCTATGGTGGCAATGCAGTCATGGGTATACAGGGAGTAAAGGAGGGGACTTAGTACACAGCCCTGAGGGGCTCCTGTGTTGAGAGCTGAGGGAGCCCACTCTTACCACCTGCTGGCGATCTGACAGGAAGTCCAGGATCCAGCTACACAAGGTAGGGTCAACGCCGAGGTCTCTGAGCTTCTTGTCGAGCCTGGATGGAATTATGGTGCTGAATGCTGAACTGTAGTCCAAGAACAGCATTCTCACATGAGCATCCTTCTTCTCCAATGATTTGCCATCACTGATGAAAATCTAGCATCAGAACAAGCCTACAATGCTGGATGTTTTTATACCCTATAAAAATTCCTTTTAAAAAGTGTACCGTAACCTATTAATCAAAACACAGCATCTTTGGTGGAGACTGAAATCTTGCTGTTTGCTGTTTAACAGCTGATGCAGGTAGAGTATTCTGTTGCTGCTGTGCTGCTTTTGTTACCCTGCACACATTATATTAACAGCATGTAATAATTCTTACTGTTTAATACTTACATGCAATAAACAAGTATAAGACAAATGCAGCTAACCAGTAGCACATAAATTCAGAGTCAGAAATAGTTTCCCAAGCTATCTTATTATATACCCCAAATCCAAAAAAACAAAATCTGAAATACTTCAACCCAAGCTTCTATATACTACTAAAATTCTCATGCTTTGTTTGTGACCTTCAATTAGTCCAAACGGTGCATTACTACAGCAGTTTTATTGACTAAATCAACTTAAAATGTGCTAACTTATAGAATGCATGCAAAGTTTTAAAGATTCCAGCTTTAATGGAAACAGCAACTCGACACCATGATGCACGCGCATGGCCAGCCTCAGCAACACCTCACGATACTCACGGAGCCGATTCCACCTTTCATGGAAACCGCGACGTGACACCATGACACATGCACACGGCCAGTCTCAACAGTGTCTCACAATGCTCACAGCAGCGACACCAAACACAGCAAAAGAGCAGGGCTGTCATGTCCATTTAGGAGAGAGCCAACCACATCACTAAGAAAAATCAACATCCTGGAGGCTTTGGTGCTGCTTTGTATCTTCTACCAAGCATTTGGGTAAAAAAAAATACGATCAGCCTAATTATGCTGCATGGAAAGAGAAGAGGGACATTATGGTCAAGAAATGACTCCAAACCTCGTCGGGAAGCGGCAAGGAGAGGCAGAGAGCATGAATCAGATGAAGCCAGGGCTGCACGACTCCAGGATCAAAGAGTCAAGACAAAAAAGATGAGAGAAGAAGAGGCAGAGGAGAACAGGCATGCACGTCTCCAAAATGACAATAGGCACAGGAGGAGAGAACAAGAATCGGATCGGATCAGGGCCACACGACTCCAGGATCAGAGAGAAAGAACAAATGGTAGAAGAGATGAAGAGACAAAGGATGAAAGGGCTGCACATCTCCAGAATGACAAAAGCAAGCAGAGGAGGAGAGAGGAAGAAACAGATACTTTAGATAGATACCAGAGTGTACAATCATCACAGTGATATTTGTTTCTGCGCTTCGCGCTCCCTTAAGTACAAATCGGTAAATATAATAAAAATTTAAATTATAAATCATGATTAGAAAATAGAAAGGGAAAGTAAGGTAGTGCAAATCAGGTCCAGGTATTTAGAAGGTACGGCACAGATCCAGGTTAGGATCTGTTCAGCAGTCTTATCACAGTTGGAAAGAAGCTGTTCCCAAATCTGGCCATACAAATCTTCAAGCTCCTGAACCTTCTCCCGGAGGGAAGTGGGACAAAAAGTGTGTTGGCTGGGTGGGTCTTGTCCTTGATTATCCTGGCAGCACTGCTCTGACAGCATGTGGTGTAAAGTGAGTCCAAGGATGGAAGACTGGTTTGTGTGATGTGCTGGGCTATGTTCACGATCCTCTGCAGCTTCTTCCAGTCTTGGACAGGACAACTTCCATACCAGGTTGTGATGCACCCTAGAAGAATACTTTCTACGGTGCACCTATAAAAATTAGTGAGGGTTTTAGGGGATAGGCCAAATGTGATATTCACCCCAAGGAACTTAAAGCTTTTGACCTGTTCCATCTGCACACCACTGATGTAGATGGGGTTGCGCGGTCCACTACTCCTTCTGAAGTCAACAACCAATTTCTTCATCTTGCTGACGTTGAGGGATAGGTTATTGTCTTCGCACCATGCCACCACGTTCTTAATTTCCTCTCTGTACTCAGACTCATCATTACCCAAGATACAACCTACAATTGTGGTGTCATCAGCAAACCTATGTATTGAGTTCGATGGAAACTTGGCTACACAATCATGGGTGTACAGTGAGTACAGCAGGGGGCTGAGAACACAGCCTTGTGCGGCACCGGTGCTCAGAGTGATTGTAGAGGAGAGCTTGTCCCCTATTTTTACAGCCTGGGTTCTGTCTGTGAGGAAGTTGAAGATCCAGCTGCAGATCTGAGTGCTAAGACCCAGGTTCCAGAGCTTAGGAATCAGTTTATTTGGAATGATGATATTAAAGGCAGAGCTGTAGTCGATGAAAAGGAGCCTTACATATGCGTCTTTATTCTCCAGGTGTTCTAAGGAGGAATGTAGTGCCAGAGAGATGGCATCTGCCGTTGACCTGTTGCTCCGGTAGGCAAATTGCAAAGTGTCGAGGTTGACTGGTAGGTTGTGGTTGATGTGTGCCATAACCAATTGCTCGAAGCACTTCAGAGCAATTGGTGTTAGAGCCACAGGTCGATAGTCATTCAGGCATGCCACCTTGCTTTTCTTCGGCACCAGGATTATCATTGCCTTCTTAAAACACGAGGGGATCTTAGACTGAAGCAGGAGCAGTTGAAGATGTCAGCAAACACTCCAGCTAGTTTGCTTGCACAGGCCTGGAGAACCTGTCCTGGGACGTCATCTGGGCCCGTCGCCTTCCTTGGATTTATCTTCAGGAAGGTTCTTCTAACGTCTCCCTTGGTGATGACGAATCTTGATGCCACCAGGTCCGGTTCATCCAGAGGGGACGGGACGCTCCACTTCTGTTCGAATCTTGCGTAGAATACGTTAACTTCGTCAGGAAGAGAAGCGCTACAGTTATTGATATTCCCAGCCTTTTCTTTGCGCCCACTGATCTCATTTAGACCCTGCCACAGTCTACTGGCATCCCTCTGGTTAGCCTGGGCTTCCAACTTGTTTCGATATTGCCTCTTGGTGCCCTTAATGGCTTTCCAGAGTTCACGCCTGGATTCCATGTATCGACTGGTATCTCCGGACCTAAAAGCCGCAGCTCTAGCCATCAAAAGGGACTGGACCTCATAATTCATCCAAGGTTTCTGGTTAGGGAATACCCGGATCGTCTTGCGAGACACACAGTCCTCTGTGCACTTTCAGATAAAGTCTATGACAGCTGAGGCATACTCATCGAGGTTAGCTGCCGAGTCCTTGAATACTAACCAGTCCACCAATTCAAAGCAGTCACGGAGGACCTCATCCGTTTCCTCTCTCCAACGCAACACCACTTTTGACACCGTGACCTCCTGCTTCAGTTTCTGTTTGTAAGCCGGGAGGAGGAGTACGGCCTGATGGTCCCATTTTCCGAAGTGAGGTCATTGGACAGAATGGTAGGCATCCTGGACTGCTGTGTAGCAGTGGTCAAGTATATTCGGGCCTCTAGTGGAGCAGGAGACATGTTGGTATAACTTTGGCAGTGCTTTTCTGAGGTTGGCCTGGTTAAAGTCCCTGGCTGTAATGAGCAAAGCCTCCAGATACCTGGTCTCAAGTTCACTGATGTTGGCATACAGTGTATTCACAACACACTCCACATCCGCCTGGGGGGGGGAATGTAGCCCGCTGTCAGTATTACTGAGGTGAATTCCCGTGGCAGATAATAGGGATGACACTTCACCGACAGATGTTCCAGGTCCCGACTGCAGAAGCTTGACAGTGCCACTGTGCCTGAGCACCATGCAGTGTTGATCAGTAGGCAGACTCCACCTCCCTTCATCTTGCCCAAAGACACAGTGCGGTCCATCCGATGGATCGAAAATCCCTTTGGTCAGATGGCCCAGTCAGGTCTCTGTGAAACAGAATACACAGCAGTTCTGCATCTCCCTGCAGTAGGTGAGTCTCCCTTTAAGATCATCCACCTTGTTCTCTATGGCTTGCATATTAGCTAGTAGGATGGTGGGCAGACGGATCCTAAAGCCCCACCGCTTCAATCTGACCAGCAGCCCAGCTCTTTTCCCATGCTTCCTCTAATTTGTGCATCTTTCCAGGTTTCCATCGATGCAGTGTGTTGTTGGCAGCTCTTTGAGGTTGGTGGACGCATCCCGTGGGGATCGATCGGCGGGTTGCTCCAGGTCAGGACAAGTGACGGGGGAGGCTCCGCTGCCACTTCCAATTGTCAGGGGCCCAGGCTGTCGATCAGGTTGGGCCCTGAAGCCGACACTTAATCTTGGAGGGCCGGGCTGTCGGCTGAAACAAGTCCATGAACTGTGTCACGGTTGCAGAGGCCTCCGCTCCATCCGAGCTCGATTTCCGAAGTTGGCGGCAGAGGCCTCACTTCTGGCAGCTGTGGATAGCCACCAATGAGACCCTACTGTGGTCGCTCCAGGGAAGCGCCTGGAGTATCTTGAGGTCTCTGACATCACTTCTGTGTGGTTGTCTGCTTCAGAGAGGTGCTGGTCAGAATGGGCCATGTCGTCAGGCGCTCCAACACGGTAGCAGGCCACAGGTCTCTGGGAATGTGGTGGACCTCGGACCAGGCCTCGACGATCAGGTCCAGGTATAGTCTGGAGTTGAAGCAATTCTGGTGCATTGATGATCTCCAGCTGGGTCAGTAACTTCACCAGGGTGTTGTTGATCTTGGTAGATGTAACAAATTGAAGGTTTAGATGGGTTTCTCGGGTATAGGATAGTGTAGCGGGCAGTTTGCTCGGGAGAGCATGTGCAGAGTCACCAGTTACTGGCACCATCTTGCCTGACAGAAGAGAAAGGAAAAGATCAACTCAAGAATATGTGGCAAAGAGTAACTATTGCGAGAGTTGCTTAAGATAACTGCTGCTTATGATGACAAAACCCTAGTTTGTAATGGGGTCCAGAGTGGACCCAATGAACTGTGCTGCTATTAAGAAAGAGAGAGAGGGAGGTGTCCAGTTGGGGGGGGGGGGGGGAGAGAGAGGGGGGGGAGGGTGAGAAACTGCTCGAAAAATTGATGTTATGGTTTCTCTACCAGCTTGTTCACCTTTCCCCAAGGTCACTTGGCTGCTTGTTAAAATTCCTGCAGAAAGAGGACAGCAGAGCAGCTTGATGGACAGCTGGTGTCCAACATGCGGAGATAAAAAGCAGGTCTGCTGTTACACAGACAGACACACCACGAGAGACACAGGTTCAGACACTGAACGAGCTTTGTTGCACCCACAAGGTGGGGTTTTGGAGGATCGATTTGGGGAAATCGATTAGTGGCTCACAGTATGAAAAGGTGCAACTGGTGGGGAACTACTTGTGTGTCCATCCTTGCCTGGGTGATAATTCCACCACTGAAGAACGGTCGTACATATCATGGTCATAGTCAGTGACCACAACAGGACTTCGGAAGACAACGGGAAGATCGACGGCACCAGCTCACGTCTCTCTCTCTCTCTCCACAACACTACTCAACTACATACCACAAACCGAAATGAACTCCCTTCATCATCTTAAGACTCTATCCATTCGCCCCTAGGTTTGAAAGAGCCTAGTTTTGTTCATATTTCCACACATATATCATTGCCAACCTGTTCAATATATTTGCATTTATATTACTATATTGCGTAGTTTATTAATAAACACTAATAGTTACTAGTAATACCAGACTCCAATGTGTTTTCCATTTCTGCTGGCTCTTTAACCCGGTCACGGGATACATGACAACCTCAACAGAGAAAGAGCAAGGCAAAATGCACCTCTACTTGAGGATTCTTCTTCATCACATAAAGGGATCAGTATCTTTCTAATCATTGAAAACACATGATGGAGATGTCCTTCCATCATTCAAAGACGTCTGCAGTGAGAGAGGATTGTTGCAAGCTGACAAACACTGGCAGCAAACTACGGAAGAAGCAGAGAGAACAAGAATGCCCAAAGCAATGAGAGATTTGTTTGTTGTCTTGCTAACAAGCACTGAAATTAACAATACACAGCAATTATGCAACAGGTTTAAGTATGCAATGTCTTAAGTTTTCTTACAAATGGAGAGGAGAACTATCAATGATCCTAATATCACGATTGATGAGAGGCATGCGTCACGGACAAGTTCTTCTGTATTTCCGAGAGAAACTTGAGAACTTGAACAAAACACTTGAAAAATATAACTTGCCAACACCAAAAAAACGGTACAATTACTCAAAGTGCTGGCAATCTGGAATTATTGTGTGAACTGCAAAACAACAGAGACAAACAACAGGAATTTGTTTCACATTAGGAGCCCCTATTGAATAATGAGCAAAGAGAGGTATATGATTATGAGTGTGACTACTTGGAAAGGAAACTCTCTTCAATGATTTTCATTGATGCACCAGGAGAAACGGGCAAGACATTTATCATCAACTTGATCCTCACTAAAGTTAGGGGAGATGGAGGTGTTGCTGTAGCATCATCAGGTATTACAGCAACATTGATGCCTGGTGGTAAGACAGCGCATTCAAGATTCAAAATACCCCTCAAAGTCAATGAAGATGCCCTTTATAACTTTGATAAAAACTTCAATACTGCAAACTTACACCAAAATGAAAGGCTTATTATCTGAGATGAATGCCCCATGATTAGGAGAGCTCCAAAGCTGTGGACTGGACTCTTCGTGGTGTATGCAGCAAGAATGAGGCCTTGGGGGGTATTTTAACCATTTGCTGTAGCAATTTCCATTAGCTTCTAGCAGTTGTGGAACGCAGAAATTATGATGTGGAGAATTCATGCATAAAAAAATCATACTTATGGAGTATCCTCAAGTTTCAATTGAAGAGAAACATGCAATTGAGGGAGAAGGACAATATTCTGAGATCTTATTGGATGTTGGAGAAGACAAGATTGAGAAAAATGAAAACGATGAAATCAAATTACCTGAAGATTTGATTCTGCCAGCAAAAACTATGGAAGAATGCATTGATTTAATCTACCCGACATTCAACAATCCTGCAGAACTGTTCTCAAGGAATTCTATCTTGGTTCCTTTCAATTAAATGATGCGAAAAATAAGCTTCACATGCATTAGACACTTCCCTGGAATCAGGAAAGAATATTGTTCCTCAATGCAGTAAGTGAAGGAGCTAATGCCACTCATTTTCCAACATAATTCCTTGATTCGGTCGAACTCTCTGGATTGCCACCACATAAACTGGAATTGAAAAGGGATCTCCCATCATTGCAATGAGGAACTTGGATCCACCAAGGCTTTGCATTGGAACACGAATGATGGTGGAAGAACTGCACAACAATCTCAGCATAGTAAGGATAAACATTGATGCATTCAAAAATGACATTGTCATGATCCCACAAATTACTCTCAATTTATCAGATCAATTTATCTTCAGCAGAGCCAGTTCCCGATACAGTCATGTATACATAAGGTGCAAGGCCAAACCATGGAGAACATGTTGATTTATTTGGAGAAACCAGTA
Source organism: Hypanus sabinus (assembly GCF_030144855.1). NCBI lineage: Eukaryota > Metazoa > Chordata > Chondrichthyes > Myliobatiformes > Dasyatidae > Hypanus > Hypanus sabinus. The sequence goes on along the minus strand of NC_082727.1, from coordinate 60,407,632 downwards.
TTCCAGCATGGTCAGCTGTATGTGGCTTTAAGCCGGGGGGAAAAAGAAATGAAAATGTTACAGTATTCTTGAAGGGCAGTAGATCAGCCAGAAATGTTGTTATCAAAAGTGTCCTTCATTAAACGAGGAGCTATATTTGTCTTTCTACACGTCTTTCTTCTTTAATAAACTGAGTTTTTCTTCTTTAATTTCCAAAGCACATCACATCAGACTGCACTACCTTTCTCTCAAAGGGTGCCCCAACAGGTCACCCAGTTGTCCAGTTTCAGATAAAGGGTAGTCAACTTGTGACCCTTCTCTCTCCCTTGGACAAGTGAATTATACCAACACCTGATAATCTTTGAACAAAATATGCATCTTTCAAAAATTACAATAATTTAACACCACTATAAATCCTTCTTTAATATCCTCACATGTAGTTTACAATGAATGTCGATACAACACCCAATTTCATTCCAAGTTTGCCTTTCAATCTTTAGAAAGTTTGTCTTCTCAAACCTTTTTTAAAATATTCACTGATGGAAACTCCATGCAGTGGGATTTTCCACCCATTCTCCAGATTTACTTTTAGTGAATTCTATCTTTATACCTCCCTAATCATAGGGTTCAAATCCTGCTTCAGATATTAATTTGTTTTAAAATCAAGGTTGAATTTCAGAGAAATGTCGACAGTGGAGTGATTTCAGGCTATTCCTAGGTTTTAAAAAAAGCGTTGTTTTTAAGCCACACGAGTCAATTTTGTCCAAATCATAAACCATAAGATAATCACTCAATAAACTATGGCACTCCAGTACTGTAACAAAGGCCATCAAAAGCATATGAAACTGAAAAGGAAAATTACTAAGGGCGGGGAAAGAAGAAACTATCTGCCACTCCTAGGAATAAATGTAAAGACGTCAGAATGTAATGGTATGCGAGTTTGTTCACATGCAAAGGCATTAGAAGAATCCACTGATTTCATATCAATGTCCAAGATTTAAATTTCTCAGCTCACACGTTGTTACACATTGACAAATGTTTGAGATCCCTGGTTACCAGGTTACTAACTTAACCATATTAGCGCTTAAATTCAAAATCGAGACGCCATATGCAGAAGTATGTGGGTGCACAGGTGCAATGAAAAACTGGCTTTCGCAACCATTACAGGGCACATAGTATCGGATACACAACATTCAAAGGGAAAACAAATTAAACAAGCTGCGAGGTGCCTGCGGTTATAAACCGCCACCATGACCCAAAGGCTAGTCGGCCAGACCGAGGGAAGCTCCTTCCTGCAAAGCATTCCGCAACCAGCCCCGCCTTTCGGGGCGGCCTTTATATGGACAATATGGGACAATATCTAAATGGGATTAGGGCCCAGAACTGGTGAATAAATCCCTGGTCTTTTAACCAAACCCCTGAAGTCCCTTGTTTTCCTGTCACACCTGGCTTTCGCTCGTTTAAAGTTCCGTTAAACAAATTAACCGCAATTCTGTTACCATCCATGAACAGAACTAATCATTTCAATAATTTTTGATCGCCCCAGGACGGGGTCAGGTAACCGAAGCGAATTTAACAGGAAGGTACCGTCTTCTCGCTCCGGCGCTCCAACCGTCAGGCTCCCAAACTCAAACCAAGCCCACGTGCTCGATCCCTGCCACTGCGCACGCGCCCTAGCCCGCCCCTCAAACTGAACCCGCGTGCCCTGTCTCGCCCTCCCACTGCGCCTGCGCCCTAGCCCGCCCCTCAAACTGAACCCGCGTGCCCTGTCTCGCCCTCCCACTGCGCCTGCGCCCTAGCCCGCCCCTCAAACTGAACCCGCGTGCCCTGTCTCGCCCTCCCACTGCGCCTGCGCCCTAGCCCGCCCCTCAAACTGAACCCGCGTGCCCTGTCTCGCCCTCCCACTGCGCCTGCGCCCTAGCCCGCCCCGCAAACTGAACCCACGTGCCCGTCCCGCCCTCCCACTGCGCCTGCGTCCTAACGAGAGCGCCGAGAGGGAGAGGGATCCCCGCTGATTAATGAACCACTGGTCATGCTCTTCCATGGTTGGCCGTCCGGTAGGAGTTAATTGTCTGGCTCGAAAAGTTCAGACTGATTTTGATCTAGCTGTTTCTGGCGCCAGTGTTTACTGCTGCAAGTGCTCTCAAAAGTGCAAAGATGAAGACGATGACTTGGAAGAGTATGATGTTGGTCTGCAAAAGGAGGTTCTCTTTAAACTATTGGGCTTTTGCATCCTGTAGATTATACGTAATATTTCCCTAATCAAGAGCCAATAAATCCTGCACCAATTACTGTATATAGCTATGAGTTGGAGACCGGATGCATCATTGATGGAAACACCAATGCATTTGAATGGAAAATCCTACAAAAGGCAGTGGTTTTGGCGCAGTACGTCACAGGTAAAGCCCTCGCAACCATTGCACACATCTACATGAAATGCTGTCATAGGAAAGCAGCATCCAGAGATCCCCACCACCCACTCTTTTCTTGCTGTTGCCATCAGGTAGAAGGTACATGAGCCTCAGGATTAGGCACCACCAGCTTCAATAACAGTTACTTCCCTACAGCAATCAGGCTCATGTACAAAGTGGATAACTACATTCAATTGCCCATCCATTGAGATATTCCCACAACCACTGATCTCACTATAATGACTATCTTGTAATCACATGTTCTCATTACCATTTATTTATATTTGCACAGTTTCTTGTCTTCTGCACTCTAATCTTTCTGTGATCCTGTTATAGTTACAAATACATAAGATTTGCTGAGTACGCCCACAGAAAAATGAATCACTGGGCTGTACCATACATGTATTTTGATTATAAAAATTTACTTTGAGTATGTTGATATGGGTAGGTCACGTAGGCTGAAGTTTAGTCATCCTAGCAGCTGCTGTAGGATTGCCTCGACAATATGTTGTGACAGCTGCATCATCAATGGTATTCCTTCTATTAGAAGGTAGGAAATGGGAATCTTCACTGCCTATTACACAATGTGCTGTAGAGAAGGCTTGACCCAAATGTCGGGCAATGGAGACGATTCAGCGGTGAACGTTAAATTTAATAATAGTCTGTAAAATAACAAGCCATGAGATGTCACCAAAGAGAACACAGAAACTAAACACAGAAAGCAACAAGGTAAACTTTAGGCAAGGAGCAAGAAAACTAGGAGCAACAAGTTGAGGCCATCTGATGCAATGAGTGAACAGGACTGTGGATGAGAACTGGGGTTAAATAGGTTGCAGGACTGTGGATGAGAATTGGGGTTAAATAGGTTGTAGGTGATTAATCTGGAATGAGCAGCAGGTGAATCCTATTAGCATTTGCAGGCTCAGAGCTGTCACCAGAAGTAGGGCTCACCCACCCTCTAACCGACAGTTGGCCCCCAGGACAATTCAGATGGGCCTGGAAGACCTCACCTATGAGCAATGGATCCAAGACTTCACCCAGGACCTTTCCTCTTACCAAGGGCACCAAGTTCTCATCTCACCCACAGTGACTTGAATCCATTAACAAGCATTGGACCACCTTCCACTATCCCAGGTTCTGGATTTGCAGTCTCAGGTGGTCCATGGACAATGGGCTTGAGGTAGGACACGTGGAAGATAGGTGTGATCCTGAGGGATGGTGACAGCTGGAGCTGGTAAGTGACTGGATTGATGTGATGTGTGATTTTGGAGGGACCAATGAACTGTGATGAATGGTTGTGGAAGTCAATGTGTAGGGGCAAACCTTGGGTGGACAGCCAGACTACTCGAGACTGGAGCACTGTTAGTGGTTGGCCTGGCAGCAGTCAGTGCATTTGGCAGCTACGATGGCACTTTGTACCCTCCTCCAATCATTCTAGCAATGGTGTATCAGGGTTCTGGTGGACAGGACCTTCACTGTGTCCATCTGTCCTCAAATACTGAATGATCAAACGCTGTCCATTTTAATTACCTATGGAATTCTCCTGTGATCCTCACCAGAGTTTACATACCACCAGCATCCAACTATACTCAAATACTCATAGTACTGCTTGATGTCATCTCCAAACAAGAAACAGTCCATCCTGCTGCATTTCTAATTATAGACAGAGACTTCAACCAGGCTTGTTTAAAGAAAACCTTGCCCAGTTACCATCAGTATATATAACCTGTAACACCAGAGATCCCAATACACTAGACCACTACTACACTAAGATAAGGAATGACTATTGTTGCATGCATAGACAGTATTTTGGTATATCAACTCACTTGGCTGTCCTTCTCCTACCTTCATACTGGCAGGGTCTAAAGAGCAAAGCTCCAGACATTAGGGCAACAAAGAGATGGTCACAGGAGGCAGACAGAAACTAAACACAACAGGCAATGAGGTAAACATTAGGCAGGGAAAGTGAAAGCTGAGAGCAACTGGTTGAGGCCAGCTGGTTCAATAAGCCAACAAGGACTGTCACTGAGAACTGGGTTTAAATAGGCTGCAGGTGATGAATCTGGAACGAGCAGCAGATGTCTTCTATTAGCTGGTGGAGCCTGCATGTACAAGTTAGGAGGTATTGAGGGGAGCAGAACTGGTATATGCAATTCTGTTCTCAACACAGCTGAAAATGAAACCCTGTTTAACGAAAGATTCAAAAGCCCACAACCCTTGACTCATTAAAAAAAATCTGCAAGACTTTCAATATCTCTGTTTTTCTAGTTCTGTTGGGAAAAACTATAGAAGCATGTAGCCTCTAGATCAGGGGTTCGCAAAGTTTTTATCTGCTGTGGACCCCATCATTAACTAAAGGGTCTGTGAACCCCAGGTCGGGATCCTCTGCTCTGGAGGCAGACTGAATAATGGACTGAGACTTTAATGGGCCATGTTGATATGTGCATGTACATTTTGTTTAGGTTGTGATTGTAAAATCTCAGCCTGTGATTTAATCATTTATTCCTGTGATATTAATTTAAGGCCTGTTCTACAAACATTTGTAGATAGGAGACTGGGAAGCTATCCATTTCTATTATAAAACAGTGGTATGGGATCTTTTATACTTATTTGAAGGTATCAGGTTAACATCACTGCAGAGTTGTATTCTTTCAATCTAGATGATATGCTCAAGACCCATTTTGAGTCCTCGGCCTTCTGAAGCAGGAATGTTACCAATAAGCCAAATATTAAGGCATGCCAAGATAAATATACTTGAAATATTATACACCCATTGAGTACTGAAGTTATAAAACAAAATAATTAAACTTTAAATTGTCATTCTTTACCAGCAAAATATGTGACATAATGTTAGTGGACACAAACAATGAAAAGCTGTGCTCCGAGTTTGTAACCTGAAATTGATAGCTACAGAGGTAGAATGTGCCTGATTGTTATATGATTTGGGCTATCAGAGAATGACATGAATATTCAGAAGGTATTGTATGCCCTGTATGTTAACAGAATAGAAACCCATCTTATTACAAAAGTTGTGCTTTCTGTAGAGATGTACAGCTAGGTGCAACTTTCCAATCAATGACATGAGCTTCCAAACAGAATTGATTTGAGAACTGTCATATCATTGCAAAGAGTGATTTATTTGACCCACAAAGGAATTCAGAGGGTCAAGCACCATCTATGGGGGGAGATGGATAGTTGTGAGGAACACTTCATGGAAGGAATATTTTTTTCCAATCTTTTGAGGATGAAGTTGGAACAAAGATCAATGTCTAGCCATTATTTTCTACCCTGTTTTTTGAGTTAATTTTTCTCATATCAGGGCATAGTATTGTTTTGAATCATGATATTATATTTAGTCAACATATCAATTGGTTTAGAATCAAAGAGCACTTTCACTTCACCTGCAAAAGAACAATTTCCCAGTGGCCAACCATTTTAATTCTAATCCCAATTCCCATTCTGACATGTTGGTTCATAGCCTCCTCTATTGCCATGATGGTGCCATTCTCAGGTTTGAGGAACAACACCTCTAATCTGGTAGCCGCCAACACGAAGGCATAAACATTGATTTCTCCGACTTCTGCTAATTTCCCCCCTCCACCTTCTTTCTTCTTCAATTCCCTACACTGCCCCCCTTTTCTCAAACTATCACCCCCCCCCCCCGCCGTGTTCCTCCTTTTTTCCCACAGTCTACTCTCCTCTTCTGTCAGATTCCTTCTTCTCCATTCCTTTATCTTTTCCACCTGTACCACATCCAGGCATCCTACTTGACTCTCCCCAACTCACCTGGCTTCATCTATCACCTTCTAGCTTGTACTCCTTCCCCTCATCCTCACCTTTTTTATTCTGGCATCTTCCCTTTGCTTTCCAGTCCTGAAGAAGGGTCTCAGCCCAGAACATCAACTGTTCATCTATTTCCATTGATGCTGTCTGACCTGCCAGGTTCCTCCAGCATTTTGAGTGCTTTGCTAACCGTAAGATAAATGCTTTTTCATCTAAATTTTGTTTTTTTTTTCAGAATTTTGAAAACGTTTATGTTTTGATAGCAGTAGTTTGTTTTGATAGCAGTAGTTTAGGATAGTTTGAATTTTAGATGATCCGTGAGGGGGAAAGAGGTGCATAGAAACATTTCTAGAAATCCAAATAATGGCAGACCAGAATGCAAAGTTGAATAATTTATTCAATTTCCCATAGCCTATAGGACTCACTTTCAAGGAATCTTTATCTCATGTTCTTGATATTTATTGCTATTTATTATTATTTCTCTTTGTACATGCACATTTTGTTGTCTTTTGCACATTGGTTATTTGTCCATTTTTTGTGCAGTTTTTCATTGATTTTATTTTGTTTCTTTTTATTTACTGTGAATTGTCTGCATGAAAAGGAATCTTGGGGTAATATATGGTGACAGTATGTACTTAGCTAATAAGTTTACTTTGAACTTCGAACTTTTGAATGGTGTTAGCAGATCTATACTATATTGATCAGTATGAAATTATCTTACCAATCAGTACAAATGGCAAAATTGACAATATATACAATAAGAAATTTAAGCCTCTTTCACCCCTGTGTGTGAGGCATTTAATTTCTTCAATTGATCCTTCTATGTCTATGCATTTCCATTCCTCTCAATGTTAACAGGAAACAGATCCTCAAAGTAGTTCTAGGAAAGCATCACTTGGCTGGAGATGGTAGGGCTAAGTCCCACACAATATTGGCCCTCAGTCCCTATTTCATGAAGGTAAGCATATAAGCAGCAGAGTAGATTTCAGTGTGGGATAGTACATCACTTTTACTAACCCTTTAGTCTTACTGAAAGTGAGAGAGCGATGAGGTGCGTTGGCTGGATATTACTGGTATATATTAGGCCAAATTTGGAGTATTGTGTACAGTTCTGGTCACCAAATTATAGGAAAGATGTCAACAAAATAGAGAGAGTACAGAGAAGATTTACTAGAACGTTACCTGGGTTTCAGCACCTAAGTTACAGAGAAAGGTTGAACAAGTTAGGTCTTTATCCTTTGGAGCTTAGAAGGTTGAGGGGGGACTTGATAGAGGTATTTAAAATTATGAGGGAGATAGAAAAGAGTTGACGTGGATAGGCTTTTTCCATTGAGAGTAGGGGAGATTCAAACAACAGGACATGAGTTGAGAGTTAAGGGACAAAAGTTTAGGGGTAACACGAGGGGGAACTTCTTCACTCAGAGAGTGGTAGCTGTGGAGAACGAGCTTCCAGTAGAAGTGGTAGAGGCAGGTTCGATTTTGTCATTTAAAAAAAAATTGGATAGGTATATGGACAGGAAAGGAGTGGAGGGTTATGGGCTGAGTGCAGGTAGGTGGGACTAGGTGAGAGTAAGCATTCAGCACGGATTAGAAGGGCCGAGATGCTCTGCGACGACACTGGTGCCAAGCTGCTTGGGTCCTAGTGCCCTTCCCTTGGACAACATCGGTGGCGTGGAGAGGGGAAGGCTTGCAGCTTGGGCAACTGCCGGTCTCCCATACAACCCTGCCCAGGCCTGCGCCCTGGAAACCTTCCAAAGCACAAATCCATGGTCTCAAGAGACTAACGGATGCCAATAATAAATGATAACTATGCACACCTGGCCCTCTATAATTACAGTACCAGTGACTCAGGTTCAATTCCCTCTACTGCCTTTAAAGAGTTTTTATGTTCACTTAATTGCCACTTGGGTTTCTTCCAGGTGCTCTGGTTTCCTCCCACAATCCAAAGATGTACTGGTTGGTAGGTTAATTGGTCATTGTAAATGATCCCGTGATTAGGCCAGGGTTAAATCAGGGGATTGCTGGGCGGCATGGCTCGAAGGGCCAGAAAGGCCTGTTCCATGCAGTATCTCAATAAAACATAAGTAAAATATTCAATATCTAATCTTCACTTGGGGGAAGAGCAAGAGCTGCTGAGTTTCAATGCCCACAAACCAAACAATAAGCTAAACATCATGTTTTATTTTAGTTCATGCTAATGCACATATTTGCTTACTTTACCTCCTGCTCCATTCCATCAGATCAATGGACTCAGTCTACTCTCAAACTACAACAGAGCAATCCTAGTTTCCGCCACTCTGACATAAGTCCTATTAAATTCAGGCTATTTGCAGAGCTAATCAAGCACCAATATAGTTGAATCACAGTGCCACCAGTGTTATGAAATACCAAACGCTTTTTTTTATATCCAGCATACTATCGACATGGGATGTAGTGGCAAATAATACAAAATCAAACAGAAAAAAACTATTGCCACTAGCCTGCAACCACCACATAACACACCCTCAAGCTCCAATGAAATGATTGTTCCAAAAAGTCAAATTCCTTATTTCGAACCTTTATTAACAATTAGCAAACATATAATCTTGAAGCAGTATTAAGTGGTCAGCAAAGATATGACCTCTGCTGGTCCCGAGCTACAAACAGCCACAAAATAGGCAGGAATATATAATTTATTCCCTTCTCCTTTACAATGCCCCCACTCATGCGACTAGTTACCGTATTAAACATAATAAGCAAGCAACACAGATTACATAGCTCCTTAAGAGGTTTTATTAGAGAATTTATAAAGGAAAATAGTAAATGAATATAGTTATGAAATATCAAGGGAGGTCACGTCATACATTATATCTTAAGTCCCTCTGCTAGAACAATTCATGCCAATTTCATGGCACCAAAGCTGTTTCCATTTCTAGTAATAGATGAGTTGGAAGTGTATCAGAGCCTAATAGCCAGGTTTTTTGGTGGATGAAAGCAGGTCGAAGGAGGCAACAGTGAAACAGCAGACAATATTGGAAATCAGCTAACAATAGAGGAAATGGATATTAGGGTTAATGTTTCATGTCAAGTCGAAAACTTTAGCAAAACTTCTTTGGTTTGTCTGAGCTGCATTTTCAAACTGATCAATTGTTACTTCAGTCACCATTTCACTTCTCTGTTAACGTCAACTCTGTGGCCTCCAGCAATGAAACTTGAAGAAAGAGCAAAGAGTAACACCTAATTTTTTCATGCGATACGTAATATATTCTGGCCTTGACCAATAACTTAATAACTATTACTAAGTTCTGTTTGTGTGTTTGTTACCACAGCACTCAAATTTGGATCTTAGCATATTTCTCTGAGGAGCACTGATTTCTTAAGATATTCATACAGTGACACTTTTAACAATCCTAATTGATAGTTACTTGAACGTTCTCAAATTTTAAACTACTAATTAGCCATTCAAGACTTATATCCAAAGAATTTTTTTGTTTGTTTGATAGTTTGTAGTATTTTGCTGTCATAGAAGAACCAATAAAATTATATGTGTGTGTTCCAACAGTTTTTAGTTTAGAGTCCACTACTGTCAGTTTTTTGTAACTCATGGGTATAGGTTCTAAATTTTAACAGCAATTGCAATGAGTCTTTAATATTTAGCAAGTTCTCTTTTTCAGGATGTACTGTATACTAATTTAGATCAATTATAAACAGCAGAACACATGAAAATTAAATAAGCAAAACATTTTATTAATTGTTAAACAATTATTTTAAATAGGAAGAGCAGTAAATCATGAGAGAAGTTTTAGACAAATAATCACGAGTTAATAGATAATATTATTTTTGAAGTTGAGTCCACTGGTCAACACATTTCAATGTTCCCTTTGTTTTGATCAACCAACACATTATTGCAACACATTATTCAGATGTTAGCCCTCCTAACCAGTGATAAATTTCTATTAATTGTTCTCAGTTAAATTTACAATCATGTTCCAAGCACAATAACATCTACAGTTTACAGGAGCCTAAATTCAAAAATGGGTTTTTTTAATCTGGCAGTAAGGCACACCAATTCATGATTGTTATGTCATATGTACATGGTGATGTTGATACATGACCACATAAGTTACTTCCATATTATACAGAAATTCACCACAGTGCTTTCCCTTGTTGAAAAACATATATGTAAACATTCTTAATACCTCTAAGCACAGATAGTAGATTTAGTGCATTAACTGATTTACTTAATTGGTTCAACCATCCTGATATTGTACCTGTTTCCTGAAGTTGGATGAGTTCCTTGACACTGAAGAACTTGCAGCTTCTTGGCTTGGCTCACAACTGTTCTGTGACTCTTCAACAGTATTGATTGTGGGCTATCATCGGGAATAAATTTCCCATAGATATTCCTTCAGTATCTTCAAGTAGGTCACTTGCTGAGATTGTTTGACATTTCTGGTACTGACCGTTTCTGATGCATACTACTTCTAAGCACGTATTCCTCCAAGAAGACCACGACCTTGTCATAGGGTTTGGAGGCTTGTGTGCCTCAATAAACCAGAGAGCTATGTTGGCTGGAGTCGGGGCTTTACACTTTGACTCTTTGTAGAGTCACCCATGCCAAATATTTCAAAGGATAGAGGCCAGACTAAGAGTGGTCCTCCAGTCCTCCCGGCTCAGAGGTTCAACTCAGGGCTAACAACCGTGACATTTTTTTAAATTGTGACAGAAACAGCAATGAAGAAACCATTATCTGTGTGTAACTGTATTATGGCTAATGACAGACAGAGATGGTGGACTTTCACAGATGTGCTAAATGTCATTACATATTCAGACAACTTCACTGAGGTCCCTTTGATAGGCTGTGTCCTTCTTCAACAGCCTGTTGACCCTTGCTTAGTAAAGCTTGTTTTTTTCTGCTTTGATTTATTTCTTCTTGCTTCATTTACCTGCCTTACAGCTTTCTCTGTGTAACTAATCGTAAGTCCTCAGTGACCGTAACAAGGATATTGTTATCTATTAGTTGGAGTGTGAAAGTTGAATTTTCATTGTCAGATTTAAATGATTCGTGCAGTAATCTGGTAGAACATCAGGGGTTACGTGTTTTTTGAGAAATTCTGTTTAGTCTTACTGTGATAGCCAAGCCAGTTATGCTTGAATGTCATTATTACATTAGTGTTTTCTGACCTAGAATTGTTCTGTAATCTCTAAATAGCACAAAGGGTTACCCAGTAAGAAATAATTAAATATTCATCATGAAGCGAATTATTAATTTTTCATCTTGCTTAGTACAAATTTATGATCTCTTTGTTAACACAATGCAAAGAAAATGCAAAATAGGCAAAACAGGCAAAGAACCTGCCTGATATTCAAAATTTAGCCAATGACTGAAGCAATGCTATAACTTCAAGATATTCATACTAGCTGTAAGATTCTCACCATTTCATAGTAATCCAGTAGAAACTTACTTTAGTAGACCAGATTCTTTCTCAGATACATCATCCAATTTAATTTCTTGTTCTTTTTAATAAGATAGTGTAATGACATGAACACACTCCAGACACTGTGCTCCATTTGGAGAGGTTCTCAATCCATTAAATGGACTGGACAGCAGCATCAGTAAGGGTCAGGCAGTGGCATCTGTTTCATGATAATTTCATCGTGGTATTTGGGCCTAGTAGTATTGTCTCACTCTTGGTCTCCTGACCTGGAACATTTAATAATTAAGTATAGAGGGTTATACTCACTGAAAGAGTTCTCTGCTGTGACACTAACCACAGTTTATATACCGCCAAAGGCAGATGTCATACAAGCACTCCATGTATTGAGTGCAATGATTAACAAACAAGAAATGGACTACCCAGATGCCTTTCACATCATTACTGGAGACTTCAAACAAACTAGCTTGAAGAAATCTCTTCCCATCTACTATCAGCACAAGAAACCCAACATTCTCAACTGCTAATTCACCGATATCAAGAATGCTTAATGTTCCATCCCTTTATTGCATTTCAGGAAATCTGACCATTTGGCTGTCCTCTTCCTCCCTTAAAATAGGCAGAGGCTAACGAGTAAAGCACCAGACATAAGCGCAACAAAAACGTGGTCACAGAAGGCAGAGGAGTTAGAATTAGACTGCTTCAAGTTGGTGGACAGGGCCTTGTTCAAGGACTCAGAGGACCAGAATGCGTTCGCCATGGTGGTCACAGACTAAAGTCAGCTGTATAATGAATATGCCTCAGCTGAGCGTGCCCCACAAAATCATTCAGATTCTTCCCCAACCAGAAGCCCTGGATAAAATCTCCTGAGGGTTAGCTAGGTGGTATTCGGGACTGGCATTTCAGGAAAGTACAAGTGGTCCAAGTGTGACCTCCAGAGAGCAATCTCTCATGCAAAGTGGCAATTCTGAACTAAACTTGAGGCTCAATAACTGGCAGGGCTTGAATCCCATCACTTCCTACAAAGCAAAACCAAGCAACATAGATAACAAAAAGGTTTCGCTTCCAGAGGAGTTCAGTGCCTTTTATGTTTGCTTTGACTGACAGAACATGGAGGCATCTTCAGAAACTCTGACAACTCTACGATTTCAGTCTCTGAGGCTGAGTGACAGCATCCTTCTGGAGGGTGAATCCACAGAAGGCATCAGGCTCAGATGGCATATCTTGCTGAGTACTGAAGACATTTACAAATCAATTGGCTGGAGTGTTTATGGACATCTTCAGCCTCTAACTTTGGCAGTCTGAGATACATACCTGCTTTTAGCAGGCTTCAATCATACCGGTACCCAAGAAGAATGTGGTAACTTGCCTCATTGACTGTCATTAAGTAGCATTTACCTCCACTGTGATGAAGTGCTTTCAGAGGTTGGCCATGAAACATATCAACTACTGCCTGAGGAGTTCAAATTGAAGTTTATTGTCATCTGACTGTGCATATATACAATGAAATGAAACAGACTGCAGTGCACTCACACGACATACAGCACACGTAGTACATATAGTAAACCAAAATCTTATACTATAAATAAGTTAATAAAATATAGTTCAGAATGCATGTAGTGAAGTGCAGCACAGGTAAACATCTCAGTAAACAGCTCACTGACCTAGTGATGAGACCTTGGTGGTGGCAGAGTATTCACTCGTCTCACAGCCTGAGGGAAGAAGCTGTTACCCAGTCTGGCAGTCCTGGTCTTCACACTCGTGTACCTCCTTCCAGAAGGTAGTTAATCAAAGAGATCGTGGGATACGTGCAGTGTTCTCTCTAAGCTGCGTGGAGCACAGCCGCGTGGTAAATTCTCCTGTGCGTATAACCTTTGTTGTCGCACAGCTGGACGAAAGACAGACGAGAAAAATTTTACGAAATATGAAAGATTTTCTTTGTTGTACTTTATTTCATTATACCCTTCAATTAATAAATAAATAAAATCAAAAGTATGTGATTTTTCAATTTTCATTCTAAGTAATCATAGTATGCATATTGCCAAAAAAAAAACATTTAAAGTGCTGCAGTTTTTAGCTTGTGTAAAAAAAATTTCCTTGCTCAGAGCAAGGACTGGTCCATGAAGCTGCAAGAAAAAATCAGGATATTTTAATGAGTGGTAGGGATCCTTTACAATGTTTCAGGCCCTTTGTCTGCATTTGTCCTGGTAAATGGCACAAGGGAGAAATAGGGAGTGAGGGAGACTACAGTAATCCTCTCAGTGGTTTTTACTGTTCTATTGTGGTCTGATGCTTCGCAGCTTTCGTACCACACAATGATTGATACTGTCAGTTACTTGATAATTGTCATGTAGAAAGTTGTTAGAATGGGGGTGTGGAGTTTTGCATGCCTCAGTCTCCTCAGAAAGTGTAGATACAGCTGTTCCTTCTTGATTAATGCGGAGGTGCTATGGGTGCAGGTTAGATGATCTATTTCATGCACACCAAGGAACTTTGTGCTCTTCACTCTTTCCACATCAGAGCTTTTCATGTGCAGTGGAGAGTGCTTCCTGAAGTGCACAATCATCTATTTTATCTTGTCTATGTTGAGACTCAGGTTGTTATTGTTGCAGCATTTTACAAGCCTCTCTACCTCCTCTGTCTTTGCCAACTCATTTTTGGTAATGAAGCCAACCACTGTTGTATCATTAGTGAATTTGATGATGTGGTTTGGGCTGAATCTGGCAGAGCGGTTGTGAGTAGGCACTGTGAATAGCAGTGGAGTGAGCACACAACCCTGGGGACTGCCAGTGCTCAGTGTGATGGAGCTTGAGATGTTGCTGCCAACTTGGAATGACTGGGGTCCTTCCACCAAGAAGTCTAAGATCCAGTTACAAAGAGGGGGTGTTGAGTCCCAATGAGGATAGTTTACTCACCAGTCTCTGAGGGATGATCATGTTAAATGCCAAGCTGAAGTTAATGAACAACATCCTGGCATATCAGTTGTCATTTTCTAGATGGGACAGGATGAAGTGGAGGGCTGAGGTTATGATATCATCAGTGGTCTGGTTTGAATGGTAGGTAAACTGGAAATGGTCCATTGTAACTGGAAGGTGGGATTTTATATGATCCATTACTAGCCACTCAAAGCACTTCATGATTGTTGAACTCGGTGCCACTGGACAGTAATAATTTTGGCCTGCTATGGTTGCTCTCTGGGGTGCTGGAATGATGGTGGCTGCCTTTAAACCTTCAAGGACAGTGTTTCAGAGACTCATTAAAGATTTCCATTAAGATATCTGTTACTTGGCCTGCACAGTCCCTCAGCACCTGACCAGGTATGCTGTCCAGCCCTACGTCGGTTTACCCTGGCTCGGGTTCACTGAACCTCGGCTGTGGCTAGACAGCCTGTTCCCCAGGGAGAGAAGGGGCTTGGAGTGACTTTGGGCTGTTCCAATTTGCCTACTAGAAAAACAGGTTATCAGCATATGATACTTCATTTGTCCTTCGCTCAGTTCAGAAACACCCGTAGAAAGAAGATGCATAAATCAAGATGCTTTTCATTGACAACAACTAAGCATGAAAACTATCATCCCCTCGAAACTCATCGCTAAGCTCCAAGACTAGGGCTTTGATACCTCACAATTCAATTGGATCCTTTACTTAGTTACTTGCAGATCCCGTTCAGTATGGATCGGCAACAACATCTCCTCCACAGTCACAATCAGTACAGTTGCACCACTGGAATCTGTGGTTAGCCCCCTGCTTTAGTCACTTCATACCTATGATTGTGTGGCTAAGTAAAGCTCCAAAATTGTATTTAAGTTTGCCGATGTCACCACTGTTGTTGGCCCACTCAAAGGTGCTGATGAATCAGCATATTAGGAGGAGACTGAAAATTTGTTTGAATGGTGTGACAACAGGCTCTCACTCAACTTCAGCAAAACCGAAGAGTCGTTTATCTCCGGAGGTTCCTGAGTCAGTTCTCACTGGGGGAATCAGTGGTGGAGAGGGCCGGTAGTTTTAAATTCCTTGTGATTATTGTATCAGTGGATCTGTCCTGGGATCAACATGTAAGTACCATCACAAAGAAGGCACAGGAACTCCTCTATGTTCTTTGATGTTTGTGTAAATTCAGTACGCATGTCACCAAAACCTTTGACAAACTTCTACAGACACATATTAGAGAGTATCTTGACTGGTTGCACCCAGGCACGGTATGGAAGCAACAATGCCCAGGAACAGAAAATCTGACAGAAAGTGGTAGATGCAGCCCACTCCATCACAGGCTAGTCTGTCCACACCATGTAGCACATTTAAAAGGAGTGGTGCCACAAGAAAACAGCACCCATTATCAAGGACCACCACAATCCAGGCCATGCTCTCTTTATGCTACTTCCATCAGGCTGGAGGTATAGAAGCCTTAGGTCCCACCACAGATTCAGGAGCAGTTATTCTCCTGCAACTATCAGGCTCCTGAATCAGCATAGATAACTTTACTCACCACAACTCTGAACTGATAATACAACATACAGGTATACTTTCAATAACTCTATAACTCATGTTCTCAGTATTATATATATTTTATTTGCACAGAAATAGAAGTGTAAAAGTATCTCATGATCTTCTGTTGCTTCAACCCACCCACTTCAAGGTTTGATGTGTTATGCATTCAGACATGTTCTTCTGCACACCACCATTGCAACGTGTGGTTATTTGAGTTACTGTTGTCTTCCTGTCAGCTTGAACCAGTCTGGCTATCCTCTACTGACCTTTCTCATTAACAATCCATTTACATCCACAGAACTGCCACACACTGGATGTTGCTTGTTTTTCACACCATTCTTTGTAAACTGTAGAGACTATTGTGTGTGAAAATCCCAGGAGTCCAACAGTTTCTGAGATACTCAAACCACTCCATTTGGCCCAATAATCATTCCATGGATAAAGTCACTTAGATCACATTTCTTCCTCATTTTGATGTTTGGTCTGAAGAACAACTGAACCTCGTGATCATGTTGTGGACACATGATTAGCTGATTTGTATTTGAATTAACAAGCAGGTGTATGTAATAAAGTGGCCACTGCTTGTACATATGCTTTGATAATAAACATGAGAAGTTCTGCAAATGCCGTAAATGCAAAGCAACACACAAAATGTTGGCGGAACCAATCGTGTCAGGCAGCATCTGTGGAATAAAACAGTTGACATTTTAGCCTGAGACCTTTCTTCAGGACTGGAAAGAAAGGGAGAAGATGCCAGAATAAAAAGGTGGAGGACAGAGGAAGGAGGATAGCTAGAAGATGATAGGTGAGGCCAGTTGAGTGGGAAAGGTAAAGAGCTAGAGAAGAAGGAATCTGATAGGAGAGGAGAATTAACCATAGGAGAAGGGGATCCAGGGAAAGGTAATAGGCAGGTGAAAAGATGCAATGGGCCAAAGTGGAGAAGAGAAGAATGAAGGGATCAAAAGGAAGGAGAACTTTTTTTACCAGAAGAAAAAATTGATATTCATGCCATCAGTTTGGAGGCTATCCAGACAGAATATAAAATGTTGTTCCTCCACCCTGAGGCATCATGGCACAAGAGGAAACTATGGACTGACATGTTGGAACAGGAATGGGAATTGGAATTAAAATGTTTGGCCACCGGGAAATTCTGCTTTTGGCAGATGGAGAGGAGGAGCTCAACAAAGCAGTCCCCCGATTTACGATGGCTGTCATCAATGCAGAGGAGGTTGCACCAGGAGCACCAGACACAATAGATGATCCCCAGCAGATTCACAGATGAAGTGTTGCTTCACCTGGAAGGTCTGCTCGGGACCTTGAATGGAGGTGAGGGAGGAGGTGAATGGGAAGGTGTAGCACTGTGGCTGCTTGCAAGGATAAACGCTTGGAGAGACAAGGGAATCATAGTGAGTGAAGGGAATGATTCCTGTGGAAAGTGGAGATTGGGAGGTAAAGATGTATTTGTAAGAGGATCCCTTTGGAGATGGTGGAAGTTGTGGAGAATGATGTGTTGGATGCAAACTCTCATGGGGTGGTAGGTAAGAATAGGAGGAACTCTAAAGTGGTTAAGGTGGCGGGAAGATGGGATGAGTGCGGATGTTCGGGAAATGGAACAGATGTAGGTGAGGGCAGCATCAATGGTGTAAGAAGGTAAACCCTGTTCTTTGAAAAAAGAGAACACAAAGGATGTTGGTTGACAGTTTGTCTCCAGAGATAGAGACAGAGAGATTCAGAAAGGGAGGGAGGTGTCAGAAATGGACCAAGTGAATTTAAAGGCAGGTTGGAATTTGGAGGCAAATTTGAAATTGACGAGCCACATCATGCATCCACTTTGACATTTATTTGATCAGACAAGAATCTAGAAAAGGAATATTAAATCATTCTCACAAGAACAAAGCTTTCAGACATCTGTTGGCTATTGCCTTCAAGGTAACAATGTTCATTAATATTGATTTCAGACTATACTTCATTTGGCTGTTCAAGGATTCATTTAGAACCTTTCAAATTTCTGATACTGAAAGTGAAGTTACATCAGCACTTGCACAGAAACCTTCCTCTGCTATAATTACAGCAATTTTAATTTTGCAGTAATTGTATCTTCATTGCAGAGACTCTGCCATAACCTGCAAAACAGGATGTGGGAGGCATTATCCTCTGAGTGGCTTCAATTTACCTTGCAGTTGTCAAATGATCTCACTGATTTGTGTATTCTAAATCTTGCTACCATCTGAATTGCCTAAATGGCCTAAATTTGAATGGTACGTTTGTCTAAAATCCATTGATTCCTGCTTGGACACTGTTGAAGATGTCAACATATTTGGAGAATGGTGTTTCAAACTTGTGTGAATGCTGACCATGTCCTTTTGATTCCTCTGATTTGCAATCATACAAAGCAGTCCTTGCCCAATGGAACCAAATGCTCATTATTATTTTCCACAATCATTGCTAAGTTTAGATTCTGGCCGTTTTGGTGTATCATCTATTGCATCTGTCTGAAAGGCTTTAAGCTCTTATGAGAAATCTTGAGGGTGTTCATACTGTTGTAAAGGACAAGTATCTGAATTGCTTCTTAAAAGGATTATTATAATAGATCAATCTGCATTGGATAAATCTGAAGCGCTATTGAGTTGCCTTCAGTGAGTAACCTAAATGTCATGTTGTGTCACACTACACCATGGATGGGATATAATATGAATTTGTGTGATCTGCAGAAGTTGAAATATTATTTTTTTCTATCATGAATAAGAAAAAAATGCATAAATAAATAATTGTCAGTACAGTTGACCAGAGATACTGGTGTTCTCATTTTGCTATTCCTGTTTATGAACCAGAGTTTTAGGAATTAGCTTGAGAAGTGGCAGATGGACTTCAATCCTGATAAGTGTAGGCCCAATTTGAAGACAGAATATAATATAAATGGTAAGACTTGGCAGTGTGGAGGGTCTGAGAGATCTTGGGGTCCATGTTGGTAGGACACTCAAAGCTGCTGCGCAGGTTGACAGTGTTGTTAAGAAGGCATATGTTGTGTTGTCATTCATCAACCGTGGGATTGAGTTCAAGAGCCAAGAGGTAATGTTACAGCTATATAGGACCCTGGTCAGACCCCACTTGGAGTACTGTGCTCAATTCTGGTCGCCTCACTACAAGAAGGACATAGAAACCATAGAATGGGTGCAGAG
This sequence comes from Hypanus sabinus, assembly GCF_030144855.1. NCBI lineage: Eukaryota > Metazoa > Chordata > Chondrichthyes > Myliobatiformes > Dasyatidae > Hypanus > Hypanus sabinus. The sequence goes on along the minus strand of NC_082727.1, from coordinate 60,388,381 downwards.
GAGATTTACAAGGATGTTGCCTGGATCGGGGAGCATGCCTTACAAGAATAGGTTGAGTGAATTTGGCTTTTACTCCTTGGAATGACGGAGGATGAGGGGTGATCTGATAGAGCTGTATAAGATGGTGAGGGGCATTGATCATGTGGATAGCTAGAGGCTTTTTCCCAGGACTGAAATGGCTAACATGAGAGGGCACAGTTTTAAAAGTAAATACAAGGGGGATGCCAGAGGCAAGTTTTTCCACACAGAGAGTGGTGGGTGCCAAGGGGATATTCGGGGGTAAGTTTTTCACACAGAGAATGGATGGTGTGTGCAATGCACTGCTGGCAGTGGTGGTCGAGGTGGATACAATAGGGTCTTTTAAGAGCCTCTTAGATGGGTACATGGTGCTTAGAAAAATAGAGGGCTATGCACTAGGGAAATTCTAGGCAGCTTCTAGGATAGGTTACATGGTCAGTGCAACACAGTGGGCCGAAGGGCCTGTAATGTGTTGTAAATTTATATGTTCTATCTCTCCTTTGGGACTACACTGCCATTACATTTGGTGCTAGTGGATTTTGGAACATTTTTGCTTGGTATCTCCATGAAAGTCAAATCAACTATGAGTATTTTTGTGCTTGACAGCTTAGACTTAGCTCTTTCATCCCTCAAAACTATCCATAAATTCATAAATAAAAATACACCAAAGTTGCAATGTCTTGATCAGTTTTTCAACTTGACAATGTAATCACTTATATAGTCCGCAAAATAAAAGAGATGGCCATTGAATTCTGGAAGGGGAGGGGGCAGAGCACAGGCTCCTATTTGCATCAATGGCACCGAGATCAAGAGGGTTGAGAGCTTCAAGTTCCTAGAATAGCCTGACTTGGTCCAACCACATAAATACCACCCTGAGAAAGTTCACAGCATCTATATTTCCTTGGGAGGCTAAAGAAATTTGTCATGTCCCCTTTGACGCTCACCAATTTTTATCAATGCAACATAGAAAATATCCTATACTGATGCGTCCTGACTTTGTATGCCAACTACTTTGCTCATGACAGCGAAAAAATGCAGAGAGTTGTTGACACAGCTCAGCACATTACAGGAACCGGCTTCCCCTCCCTGGACTCTCTATACATTTCTGACTTTCTCAGTAAAATAGACAACATACTTTTTTTGTGTTTAACGTATTTTAAGAGAGGCATTCTGTAATGATTAATAAACCCATTTTTTGGAATCAAATTACCTCACCTGGTGTCTCAGGGCTGGGTGTGTCAGCACCCATGCCAATCCCTGCCCCAGCACTCCTTCTCTGCCACCTATCCCACACCCATCATGTGGCATTCCACCCTCGCTATTCCCAACATCCTTTTCTCCCACCAGATTTACAAACATGTTCTCAGTTCCATTCTAACAAATATAGTACTGTGCAAATGCCTTAAGTACCCAAACTATCTATATGTATATGTGCTTAAGCCTTTTGCACTGTACTGTATACAGTATACAACCCCGAGATTCGTCTTCCCACAGGCAGCTATGAAACAAAGGAACACGATGGACCCCATTTAAAGAAAAATTCAAGCACCCAACATCCGAAAACAAATCACACACAGCAAAAAATGAGCGAATAACACACAGAATATTAAATATCAAACTGTAGAGTGCTGTGTCGTTTGTTGACTGTAGGCCATGATATTTAAACAATAATTAATCAGATTACCAATTTAAATTGCTTACTGTTCCCCTTGCCTTCCATTTTCTAATTACATGCAAAATCAGAGGAGGAGAGGATCAGCAACTTTCAATTCCTAGGTGTAATTTTACAGAGGACCTGTCTTGGGCCCAACAAGTAAGTGCAATTACAAAGGAAGTGTGGGAGCACCTCTACTTCTTTAGGAGTTTGTGAATATTCGACATGATATCTAAAACTTTGATACACTTCTTTAGATATATGGCAGAGAGTTTATTGACTGGCTGCATCACAGCCTAATGTGGAAATGCCAATGCCCTTGAATGGAAAGACCCACAGAAAGTAGTGGATATGACCCACATATAAAGCCCTCCCTACCACTGAGCACATCTGCATGGAACATTGTCACAGGAAAGCAGTACTGATCATCAGGGACCCTCACTACCCACGCCATGTTCTCTTCTCACTGCTACCATCAGAAAGAAGGTACAAGAACCTCAGGACTCTCACCACCAGGTTCAGGAACAGTTATTACCCCTCAACCATCAGGCTCTTGAACCAAAGGGGATAACTTCACTCAGTTTCACTTGACCCATCACTGATGTGTTCCCACAACCTGTGGACTACTTTCAAGGGCTCTTCATCTCATGTGCTTGATATCTATTCCTTATTTATTATTATTATTTCTTCTTTTTAAAATGTACAGTTTGTTGTCCTCTGTGCTCTGTTTGAATGTTCTAGTTGGGTGATCTTTCATTGATTCTGTTATAGGTATTATTCTATAGATTTATTGAGTATGCACACAAGAAAATGAATATCAGGTTTGTATATGGTGACACATATGTACTGAAATTTGAACATGCATTTAAATTTATGTTACATGAAAGGTCTGTAGGTTGAAATAGAAAAAAATATCTCTGAAAACGAGTTATCTTTAATTTTGTGCAACAGCCAAATTACTGACTGTGATTTCACTTGGTGCTAATTTCTGTGAGTAAAATTGCTTTCCTGCAGCACTGTTTGGCATAATTTGATGCTTTTACATTTTCAGCACTATTCTCCTTGTCAATACCGTGGACTGTGGAAAAATATCTTCATCTTTTCCTTATGGATGGGATATGAAGGATTCACAAGCCTTGTTAAATTCCCTAGGCTACATATGAAGTTTGCTTGTGCTTGAGCCAACACTGTTTTCTATTCTGCCAAAACAGTACCACAACAGTCATGTCGATATTGTGCTTGCAATTTACAACCACAATTTTCCATTATGTCATAGATGACACTGGGTTGTTTTATTTTAATTTGATTTGAACAGTTTACATTGTACTGCAGCACTCCCCACCATTAAGCACATCTACATGTAGTGATGTCACAGGAAATCAGCATCCATCATCAGGGGCTGCAAACACTTAGGATATGTTCTCTTTTCACTGCTTAGGAGGTACAGGAGCCTCGGGGCCCACACCACCGGGTTCAAGGTCAGTTATTACCCCTCAGTGGGCTCTTAAACCAGAGGGGATAACTTCATCCACCTCATCACTGAACTGTTCCCAGAACCTATGGACTCACTTTCAAGGACTCTTCATCTTATGTTTTTTATATTTACTGCTTGTTTATTTACCTTTCTTTTTGTATTTGCACAATTTGCTGACTTTTGCAGATCAGTTGTTCATCTGTCCTGTTGGGTGAGGTCTTTCATTGGTTCTATTGTTTTTCTTGTATTACTGTGAATTCCTGCAAGGAAAAGAATCACAGAATTGTATATGGTGACATATACGTACTTCAAAAATGAATTTATTTTGAACTTAAGTGAGTCTGTTGATGCCTGTGTATGTGTGCATATGCATTATTTGAGCCTGTATCTGGCAGCTTTGACATTTAGCACAATTTTCTACCAATTTTACGACTATTACCTCGCAGCTATGGCAGTTTCACCAGGGTCCCATGATGAGCAAGATGCAGTGGTGTTCTTTGGAGATGTAAAAATAATTTCTGTCTTTCTTATGACTTTCCTACCTCTGTCAATCTGTGGCATATCCAAAGAATATACTTGTCGCTAGTGGCATTGTATTTTGAATGAACCCTGGATTTTGCAAGGAGTTCTGGTAAACCCCAACAACATTAATATCTAACACGAGAAAATCTGCAGATGCTGGAAATTCAAACAACAACACACACAAAATGCTGGTGGAACATTAATATCTGCAGTATACCTGAACTTCAGATCATGGGGTAAAGGAATTGTTGACATCTCAGGTAGGGACCCTACATTCTGAGTTTATACAGCAATTTGTTTTTATTTGTAAAAGATAATGGTTGCATCATTGATACACCTGAACTACAAAACATTTACGTACATTATATCACTATACCATAGTAAAGATAACAAATAGTAATGGTGCACATTTTTTTTGTAATACCATAACCTTAATTCTATATTCTGTGTGTGTATGTATGTATGTATATATAGTCTGTGATTTGTTGCTTCATATTCTATGTGTTGTTCATTTGCTTTTTGCTGTTGCACAATTTGTTCTTTTCTTGCATGTTGGGTGTTGGATGTCTTTTCAAATGGGTTCCATGGTGTTTCTTGTTTTTGCATGAGGACAAATCTCAGAGTTGTATTCTGTACACATACTTTGATAATAAATGCCCTTTGAATCTTTGGATTTTTTTCACTTTGAATCTGAAGGCAGCCTCATGCCCCACAGGGTGAGATAGGGACATGCCTTTCCTAGTATGCAAAGTCAGCTCCGGTGGAATGTGTGGTTGAGATCTACGATGAGAACCAACGGCCAGGACGGTGGTCTGCAACATTCCATGGAGCCTAGCAAGCCACAGGAGAAATCATGGTCAGCCACTGCAACCAAAGAAGACTCTAATTGTGATGCTTGTTCATACCAGATGACTCTGACTTCCAAGGTTAAGTGAGTGGAACTGGCCCAGTGCAATGGCTTTTCCACTTTTAAAAACTCTCCTGCATAGATTTCCCATCATCGTTGGACTTGACGCACAACCACCAGCACCACAACATTCTGCAGGAGATCAGATTAAAAAGTACATAGGTGTATATTAAAATTGAGGAGGAAAGTATGTCAGAGTGAAAATGTAAAAAAAATACAGAACTATCTGGAGAACAAATGATAAAGAGCCATTAAGATTTGCCAAGAAAGCAACAATGAAAGAAAACATAAGACAGAATAGGTATTTGTGATTAAAACCCAGCACCACAGAATGAAAGCAAAGACATCTAATAGAAACTGCTTTCATTTTCACCTTAATGAAATGTTACGGGAACTGAACTGACATTAGCAAATTGATCTATGGCTTTACTGATTTATAATAGTGCTGTCCCACATTGGCTTATTCTTAACATCAGGGTTTCAGATTCAGAGATTATATACATATACACGATATATTGTTTTTAAGCACATTTACGAATATGTAAACTATGATCAGCAACATTCATTTACTATCAAATGAGTGAGGTTTATTGCACTTTATATTGACAATTGTAATTTAAATCAAGTATCATAGGAGTTAGTAGAGTATGCATTTTATATATAGTAGTTTATAATATTATTCAGAAATCTAGTAATTAAGGAAACTGGGTGGTTATATTACACTATTTGCACAGACTTACCTACTCTGTGAAAAAAAAAGTGTTACTAGTACAGTAAATTACCTAGCAGTCGATTGGTTTGCCGCGGGGGTGTCTCATTACGTCAAAGAGTGGAAACTTCCGATTGGCTATCGTGTTGTCAGGGCCGATGACCGGGGATTAATTAGTTGGTGATTGGTCAGGTTCTTTGGCAGGAGGCTGTTAGTGTGCTAACGCCATATTTGTTGTCGTGTCAGAGTCCGGAGCTGCGGCAGTGACGGAGGAGGGTTTTTAGAGGCCGGAGCTGCGGCATTGATTGCCAGTACTTCAGGTGGCAACTAAAGCGTTTGGCTTTACCACCTTGTGAAATTTTCGAGAGCGAGTAAATGCTGGTGCTCACTGCTGATACTCGAACTGAAGCTGTGACGGTTCTGTCCTGACTGGGAGATGGTGCAATCCTGAGGAGGACTTGGTCCGGGCTAAAACTGGAACTGGGAGCAAAGGCTGGGGCCGGGCTGAATGAGGTGAGATTGCGCTGTTACTTGGTATTCTCCTCGCACAATTTACCATCCATCCCACTCCGTCTACCAAGTCCACTTTCATCCAGCAAGGGAACAGGATGCAGGCCGAGGACTATACCTCGTCCCTCCTCTCCTCTCCTCTCTCCTGGCTTTCTCCTTGACCAGTTCATCGCGCCTGTTTCTATAATGCTTTTAATATTTACGCAGCGTAGTTACTTTGTGTATGTCATGCTCTGCTGGAATCCCATCTATGTTTGTCATTGTTATGCAGATGCGATCTTTTGACTACTGTGCTGATATGATCAAAACATGCTAATAATTTCACCAAATCAATCCTATTGTTAATCCTAATCTGATTTCATATTATATTAAACTGCAGTAGATGTTACAATAAAATATTTTGCTGATGATGATGCGAATGTCAGTTTTATATATACGAGTTTCATTTGTGTTATCTTTGGACGAGCACCATGAATGATATTTAATAAAATCCAGTTCGGAATGGTAAAAGACAAATGAAATATTTAAAGGTTCCGTTCTGATGGAAGCCAAGTGCTTAGTAAAACACTACACAACGTTTAAAATATAATAGCCTTTGATAACGAGGATATTTACCTTATCAGTACAGTATACAGATACTTAGTTGTCACAACGTAGCAAAGTTCAACAAACCATGTTTTTTTTTAAACAGTAGTATATGTAATTATTTTCCAGAAGGATTACTAATAAGGCATCAAAGTAACTGAGCAAAATTTTGAATGAAGAGTAGGAATTCTTTAGCTATACAGTACAAGTTGAGTACCCCTTGGGGCCAGAAGTGTTTTGGATTTAATTTTTTTTTGGAACATATAATGAAATAGATTAGATTGGCATAGTTTCCTACACTGAATTTATGTGCTGCTGGTATGCAGTCTTTCTGTTACACTTGTACTTAACAGTAAAAATTATTACATAATGTGGTGAAGCGGAGCACCATCTCTATCAAAGGAGGTGTAAGACACTCCTTCCCTCCGCTAGCCTGCAGGTCACCTTTGGGCAAGGTGGAGCACCTGCTTAGCCCCTCAATCAGGGTCACATGAAGCCATTGGAGCAGGTGGTGGATGGTCATATGAGCAGCTGGTGCACATCACAAGTTATGTGACCACTGACACCAGGCAGACAATCTCTGAAGAGTATTGATAATGGCTGGGGTCACCCCTGTTGTATAGAAGGCAATACCAAATCACTTCTGTAAAAAAAAGTTGCCAAGACCAATTATGCTCATAGAAAGACCATGATCGCCCATGTCATATGACAGGGCACATAACAAACAAACTAATATAATGAAAATATATTGTGTGCAGGGTAACAAAAGCAGCTCAGCAGCATCGGGAGAATACCTGAATCAGCTGTTAAACAGCAACAAACAACGGCAGGCTTTCAGTCTCCACCTAAGATGTGTTTTGATTAAAAGATTACAGTACACTGTATTTGTGTTCTATTTTAGGTTTATGTAGGTATAAGAACAGTCAGCATTGTAAACTTGGCATTGTAAACTCAAAATGGAATGAGGTCAAGGCAAAGCAAGAAACAACTGAAATATTAGCTGTTTCTCATTCCATAGATACTGCCTGATCTGCGTATTTCTAAAAATGTTTTTATTTCAAATTTCCAGCTTCTGCATTTGTTTTGTTTTCAGTGGAACCTGCATCTCCCTTTTTATAAGTTACCTGCATTCCCTTTTATCATGGAGGATTTGGATAACTTACTAGATCTGGCAAACTGAAATAATACAGAATAGGAATATATTTAGGAATTCAACTTAAAATTCATTGTTGGAAGTTCGATGTATTTTCCACATGGGCAATAAAGAAATAAAATATAAGGAAGAGCAGTTTGCTTAAATTAAAATAGAATCATGTTGATGGAAAATAAATTTTATTTATCTAGAGACATACCATGGTAACAGGCCAATGAGCCTGTGCTGCCCAATTACACAGTTAATTGAAACACAAGAAAATCTGCAGGTGCTGAAAAAAACCAAAATGCTGGAGGAACTCAGCAGGTCAGGCAGCATCTATGGAAAAGAGTAAACAGTTGATGTTTTGGGCTGAGACCTTTCATCAGTCCTAAGCAAATTCAGTGTTGGAATGCATCAGAAGATTGGTATGGAATTCAAATGCTGCCTTATGAACTATTGAGGTTCTTCTGTTTCAGAATCAGTTTATTATCGTGAAAGTTGTTTAAAATACAGGCAACCCTTACTTTAAGGCTGCTCTGGTTACAGAAATATACTCTTGCAGAATTTGAAAATCATTACCCAGAAATGAGATGTAGAATGAAATTTGTTCTCATGAGATTTGTGTGGAAAGAAATAAACAAATTACAGAAATTTGTTCTTCAACTCGTGTTTCTTGCCACATTGGCAGATGATACAGCTTTGTAATGGAGAAACTAGCAATAGAGCTTGTTTTCTCCACCCCTTCTGCTCCCTGGATTGGTTGTAAAAAAAAATACAATTCATTATACGCAGGGAAGTTAGAATCAGCAATGTTGATGTACTTTGTTCATTTATAGTAACACACACAAAATGCTGAAGAAACTCAGCAGGTCAGGCAGGAATTGAATAAACAATCAACGTTTCAGGCTGAGACCCTTGCAAAGGTCTGAAGAAGCCAGAATAAGATGGTGAGGGAGGGGAAGGAGTATAAGCTAGATGGTGATAGGTGAAACAGGTGGGTGAGGAATGGGCATGATGTAAGGAGCTGTGAGGTGATAGGCGGGAAAGGTAAAGAGCTGGAGAAGAATGAATCTGATAGGACAGGAGTGTCAAACATGGGAGAAAGGGGCTCCAGTGGGGGGTGATAGGCAGGTGAGGAGAAGGGAAGAGGGAAGAGGTAAGAGGGGATCCAGAATGAGGAGTGGAAGAAGAGGGAAGGAGGAATGTAAAAATTATTAAATATTAGAGAAATAGATGTTCATGCCATCAGGTTGGAGTTACCCAGGCAGAATATGTGGTGTTGCTTTTCCAACCTTAGAGTGACCTCAGTGTGGCAGTAGAGAAGGCCATGGTCCAATATGTCAGAATGGGAATGGGATTTGTAATTACAATGGTTGGCCATCAGGAAATCCTGCTCTTTGTGCATGGAGTGAAGGTGCTCAACAAAGTGTAGCCCCGATCTATGTCTGGTCTAATTTGACGCCCCCCAACACATTTTCAGATGAAATGTTGCCTCACTTGGAAAGACTGGGGCCCTGAATGGAAGTGAGGAAGGAGGTGAATGGATAGGTGTAGCACTCTTCCGTTTGCAGGGATAAGTGCCAGAAGGGAGGCTAGAGGGGAGGGAATCATGGAGGGAGCATTTGCTGCAAATAGCAGAGAGTAGAGGGTGGGCAAGAAATTGAGATGTGTTTGCTGGTAGAATCCCATTGAAGATAGTGGAAGTAGTTGGTCATTCATGCCCATCTAGAAAAGAAACGTGATTATTTTCTGGTTTAGCTTTACTATGATTCCTATCCAGCAATTATTTTCTCAAATGTCCTACTGCTTTCAGGGAACTATTAAAGATATACATCTTGGCTTTACCTGTGATATCCTTGTCTTTTGGCAAATAAATTAATCACAAGCTGGTTCTATTTATTTTTTGATTATGTTTTATTTAGAAAATAATATTTAGGGATTCAGAATGCATGAAATTTGACAAATAAAGCATCCTGAAGAGAAGATGGCATTTGTAATGTTTAGATTTGAGAGCTTTTGGGCAATAGCTATTTCCTAGTTTATAAGTTTGAGGCAATTAGTCAGTAATTCCATTATCAAATTGAAGATGCCTTATATCTACCTTTTTCTATTATCTTAATTATCTCAACGCATTACCTTCAATATCCTGGTTGATTGTTAATTGTTGCTTTTATGTGTTACAAGTATCAGAACTCAGCAGGTCAGGCAACATCTGCTGAAATGAATAAAGAGTGGGTGTTTCAGGCTGAGACCCTTCTTCAGGACTGGAAAGGAGGTTGAAGATGCCAGAATAAAAAGGTGTGGGAAGGAGAAAGAGGACTAGCTAAAAGGTGATAGGTGAATCTGGGTGGGTGGGAAAGGTAAAGGAGTGGAGAAAAAGGAATCGGATAGGAGAGTAGAGAGGATCATAGGAGAAAGGGAAGAAGGAGGGACATCAGGGGGAGGTGATAGGCAGGTGAGGAGAAGAGGTAAGAGGCCTGAGTGTGGAATGGAAGAAGAACAAAGGGGGAAAGAAATAAAATTACCTGAAGGAGAAGTTGATCTTCACGCCGTCAAGCTACTCTGACGGAATATGAGGTGTTACTCCTCCACCCTGAACGTGGCCTCATCATGGCAAAGGAAAGTTGTGGACTGACATGTTGGAATAGGAATGGGGATAGGAAGTAAAATGGTTCTTCACTGGGAAATTCCGCTTTCGGCAGATGAGGTGTAAGTGCTCTCCCAATTTATGTTGGGTTTCACCAATGAAGGGAGACTGCATTGGGAGGACCAGATACAATAGACAAACCCAACAGATTCACAGGTAAACTGTTGCCCCACATGTAAGGATTGTTTGGGAAACTGAATGGAGGCAAGGGAAAAGGTGAGTGGGCAGGCGTAGCATTTCATTCGCATGCAGGAGTGTGTGGCAGGAGGGAGATTAGTGGAGAGGGATGAACAGACAAGGGAATTACAGGGGCGTGGGGGGCAAACCCTGTGAAAAGCAGAGAGTGGGGTGAGTAAAGATGTGTTTGGTAGTAGGATCCCACTGAAGATGACAGAATTCGTGAACAATAATGTTTTGTATGTGGATGCACATAGATTGGTAGGTGAGGACAAGAAAAACACTATCCCTGTTAAGGCAGCAGGAAGATGGACTGAATGCAGATGTCCAGAAAATAGAGGAGATGCAGGTGAGGGCAGCAACAATGATGGAGGAAGGGAAAGTGGTTCGTTGAAGAAAGAGGATCTCTCTGATATCCTGGAAAGGAAATATGGTGAAGATGAAGGAACTGAGAAAAGGGAATAGCATTTTTACAGAAGATAGGTGGGAAGAGGTATAGTCAAGATATCCGTGGGAATGGATGGGTTTATAAAAGATATTGGTAGACACTTTGTGTCCAGAGCTGGAGACAGAGATCGAGAAAGGGGAGGGAGGGCAGGGTGCAAGTTGGAGCCAAAGTTGATGAAATTGACAAGCTGAGAGGTGCATGAAGCAGCATCTATGCAGCCTTCAGTATAGCGCAGGAAGAGTTGGGGAGCATAACCAGAGAAGACTGTTCTATGTAGCCAACAAAAAGATATGTATAGTTGCGGCCCATATGTGTGCCCATGGCTACCCTTCAAGTTTGGAGAAAGTGGTTTGGAGAATCTGGCTAATGGGAGCAGTGAATGTGTTGACAGTACAGTAATGCAAAACAAAAGCTGTGGCACTAGAGCTACTAGATGTCTCAACAAACAGGCCAGAAATGAATAAGCTTATCTCCAGAAATCATAGTACAAAACGCTGGATGCACAGACCTTCACTGTCAATAAATTTAGTTCAAATAGACAAGCAGATTATATTTTACGTCCATGGCCAATTAAACCTATTGTTCTAATATGTTGACTTAAATTTGGAAAGAATATAGAAAGCAAAAAGAACATTTGATCAAGAAGTCCCAAGCATTTGCAGTCAGTTAAATACTATAGGAGTTAGTGTAACTAATTTGATAAAACATCATGGACTCAAAACAGAACTACAATGAAGTAACTATTTGACCTGATTTGACCAGGTTGTTTAAGGGTTATTTAATTTAAGGGTTCAAATCAATAACTAATGATGTGTTAATGTTAAGTAGTGGAATTACACAAAATATCGGTGTCAAGGTAGTGTTAAGGCTAGCACAATGCTGTTATAGCTCAGTATATTCAAATTAAGTAAGTGGTGCAAGAATAAAGATATAAAAAGTAGTGGGGTAGTGTTCATGGGTTCAATGTCCCTTCAGAAATTGGATGGCAGAGGGGAAGAAGCTGTTCCTGAATCATTTGAGTGTGCGCCTTCAGGCTTATGTACCTGCTCCCTGATGTAGACAGGGAATGTTCTGGGTGATGTAGACACAGGACAGTTTATGCTGAGAGGGCAATTACTTACATTGTCTATAGGTATTTGAGAATAGATTTGATGGTTTTGATTCTCTGATATCCTTTATATCAGTTTGTTTATGCACAATTTCTGTGGGTCTTTTGAATTCCTACTTGTTCTTAAGAGCTGAACAAATGGTTTGGGTATGGCAATTTGCTTTTTGATACATGTCAATAAAAGAATGTTAGGTACCTTCCGGTATTCCTCCTATCCCACTCCCCGCCCTGCCCTTTCCTTCACCAGTGCCTATTCCTTTTCTCTCTCTCACCTTATCTCCTTGCCTGTCTATCACCTCCCTTTGGTGCTCCTTGCTCCCTTTTCTACTGTTGGACTCCCCCATTCTCCAGCCCTATATCTCTTTCACCAATCAACTTCCCAGCATTTTACTTCATCCCTTCCTCCCAGTTTCACCTATCACCTTCTGTTTCTCTCTCCCCTCCCCCACCTTTTAAATCGACTCATTTTTTTTCTCTCCAGTCCTGCGAAGGGTCTTGGCCTGAAGCATCATCTGTACTTTTTCCCCATAGATGCTGCCTGCCCTGCTGAGTTCCTCCAGCATTTTGTGTGTGTTGCTTGGATTTCCAGTTTCTGCAGATTTTGTCTTACTTGTAATGTTGGGTAAAATTGTTTTTTTTTAAATTTTTTAATTGAATTTTCAAATAGGTTACAAAATAGAAAGAAATAATATCAGCCCTCCCCCTCCCCTTAACATGTCCCTGTATATCTAAAAAAAAGAAAAAAATAGAAAAGAAAAAAGAAAGAAAGAGTGCCTGGATATCGGAAGATCCCCACATGCTCCATGGAGTTCAAAATAGCTTTAAAATATATATTTATTTCTTTCCCCAGATGACCAACAATTTTATCTTCGGAGCACCTATATATTTAATCCTATCTTTTGTAAATAAAGGTGCCAAATTTTCAGAAATATATTTTTTCTTACATTATAAGTAATTTTTTCTAGTGGAATGCAGTTAAAAATTTCATTCTTCCAACGATCTATACTTAAGTATAAATCTGATTTCTAAGTAACTGCAATAGCCTTTTTGGCTACTGCCAATGCAATTTTTATGAATTCTTTCTGATATTTGTTCAATTTGGGTTTCAGTTTTATCCCTTCAATATCACCTAGTAAAAATAATATTGGGTTGTGTGGACGTTGTGTTTTAATAATTTGTTCCAGTAAAACTCTTAAATTTGTCCAAAAAGGTTGAATTTTAAAACAATACCAAGTAGAGTGTAAAAAAAGTACCAATTTCTTGATTACATCAAAAACATTGATCAGATAAATTTGGATTTAATCTGTTTATTTTTTGTGGTGTAAGATATAATTGATGTAAAAAAAATTATATTGTACCAATCTTAGTCGGACATTTGTTGTATTTGTCATACTGTCAAGACATAGTCTTGACCAACTTGTTTCATCAATTTTAATATTCAAATCAGTTTCCCATTTTTGTCTTGACTTGTGAATTCCTTGTTTAATTGCCTGTTTTTGAATCGAGCTATACATACAAGAAATAAATTTTTAAATTTCTGGTAAAATTGGTTTTGAAAGGTACGTAAATTCGTCTGTTCACACTGCACTTACTATGCCCTAGTAGTAGTAACAAATCTGGCTGTGAAAGCTTTTTTGTCAGCACTATTTATACACATGAGCTTCAGAGATACATTTTTTTAAGTAACGGTGTAATTCTCAGTGGATTAGAAGATTTTAAATTTACATATTTATACCACATTCTTATTTTTCACAAAGATTTCTGTAAAATGTTTGACTATTAAAGACTGAAGCAAACAAATGAATATTAAAGCTGAAGTTATTAAGTAGCTTGTTTGCTGTTATGTACCCTGTAACTGGGTTTACAAACCAGCAGAAATAGAAGAATCTGTTGGAGTCTGGTGTTTATTAGTAAAATTAGCAAAACAATACCAATAATACAAATATACAGATAAAACAGGTTAGCAATAATAAACCTAGAAGTGTAGTAATAATAATCAACAATAATAAACAAGCTCTATCAATGTCTAGGGGTAAAATTAATTATCCTTGAAGAATATAAAGTTCAGTTCAGTTCATGCATGCTGAGGTAGTTGCGGTTGCTGTATTGTAAGTTGTGAGAGAGAGAGAGAGAGAGAGAGAGCGAGCGAGAGATTGAGCAGCTGCAGCCAGCAAACCTTCTGTTGTATTCTGATTCTGTTGTACCGTTGTGGTCATTTGGTTATGACCCTTCGTTCTCGGCTAGACTCGTCACTCCGGCATGAGTGGACACACACACAAGTTCCCACCGGCCCTGCCGTCACACTGTGAGCTTTGTTGCCAGATCTCCTGATTCGGTCCTCGAAGCCCTCACCTTCCTGTGGGTGCACAACACTCGGTCAGTTTCCACTGGTGTGTCTGAGGGGTGTCTCCCCACACCTGTCCTTTATCCCCATTGACAGGGTATCAGCCATCCATCAACTCAAAATGACCATGTCCATCACATCAGACCACTCCTGCTGTCTCCTTAGGAATGTTAACGAGCAAAGTAACGTCCTTGCAGTCAAAGGTAAACAATCCAGGAAAAAGCCATAATACATAAATCAAATGTCTCTCTCGCTCTCTCTCTCTTATCTGTAGCAGATGTTCCTGCCTCTGTGCTTCTCTCTCTCTCTCATTAGCAGCATAGCAATAGCAATAGTTCATTGTTCTCAGGGGGAGGGGAATGGTTAACTCTGCACCCCATTTCCATCAGGTCTGTTCAGCACTCAGAACACTGTGTAGCAAGAAATTCTACAGTTGAAATTACGACCCCATCCTTTGCTGTTTTTGTTCATACACTGCACTGGTGATATCATCCACCTCATGATCTATTTAGAATTGCACTATGAAATATCAAGACATAACTTGCCATTCAATATTCAAACATTTAGGACAGATTTTCTTAATAGTAAAATGCATTTCAACACTTAATGCTGTAGATCTGATGCATTTAAAAACAATCATTTTTCTGGATCTGGAAGATCAAACATTTATTGCCTATTCTTCTTTGCCTTACGAAGCTCATGGTAAACTGGTAAGCTTCTACCTTGAACTACTATAGCCCTTAAGGCAAAAACAATGCTACTATGATTTTTTTTAAATATAATTTTTTAAATTGAATTTTCAAATGTTACAGAAGGAAAAAAAAGTTATCAACTCCTCCCCCTCCCCTTAACTCCTCCCCCCTAACATATCCCTGTAAAAAGAGAAAAAGAAAGAAAGAAAGAATGAATGAATGCCTGGATATCAGAAGATCCCCACATGCATTCATAATAGCTTTAGTATATATATTTATTTCTTTCCCCAGATAACCAATAATTTTATCTTCGGAGCACCTATATATTTAATCCTATCTTCTGTAAATAAGGGCGCCAAATTTTCAGAAATATTTCATATTTATCTCAAATTATAAGTAATTTTTTCAAGTGGAATGCAGCTAAAAGCTATATCTATTTTCATTTTCTTAATGTATATTAAAATTCTTTTTAGCGGTCCATTAAGCCCATGAACATTAAAACTTTAAAAATTCAGTAAATTAGTCATTATTTTTAACAGGGTTATTCCAGTCTATAGTAGTACCTAACTTTTCAACTTTCGTAGTACCTTGGGGAATCTTTTAAAAATTCTCCGTGTTGCTATGTGTCTGCCCCCCCCCCCCCCCCAACGATTGTTCAGGCAAAGAAAGAAAGATTAAAGAAAAATAGGTTATAAAGAAAAAAACAAAATACCCCCCTACTAATGTTGTGAATAAAAAAAAAACACAACATTACCCCCCTCCGTTGTACGGATCATGGCAATCGCCATGATTACACACATGAACCCCCTAGCGATCGATCCAAAGTTCCTCCGGCTCCCCTGTAACATAAAAAAGTATATATAAGAGAAGAAAAAATAATATCACTACTCTCGATTAATATTCCTCAAATTTTTACCTTTCTCCCCCTGTATCATATATTTAAGAATATATTTAAATATTCTTCTGTCCTTAAATATCCATCAACTCCATTCACGGTCCCTGTCTTCATCTTTAACCCATTTCACTTTTAAATCTTTGGCTGTGGTTAGCAAATATTTGGGAGTTCTTGTGCAAATTCTTCCGCATCCCGATAATCAGTAAAAGATCTTCTTTTTCCGTCATCCAAAAAAATTATCGGCGTTGCTGGGTGGCGCAATATAAATTTATAACCCTTTTCCCATAAAACTTTTCTCGCTGGGTTAAATTCCTTCTTTCTCTTCCAAAGGTCATAGCTTATATCAGGATAGAAAAGAACTGTTTTCCCTTCTATCATCAATGGCCTTTTCTCTTTCTGGCACGTTGGGCAGCTGCCTTCAGGATCTTTCTTTATCTTGATATCTTAAGCATTTTATCAAGATTGATTGTGGGTTTTGATCAACTTGAGATCTTGATCTTAAGGCTCTGTGAGCCCTTTCAATTTCAATTAACTGGGTTCCTTCTTCCATTTCCAAAATTTCTGGAATCCAATTTTGAAAAAAATTTATTGGATCCTCTCCCTCTATACCTTCCTTATGTCCAACAATCTTAATATTATTTTGTCTGCTAAAATTTTCAAGCACATCCACTTTTTCCAACAACCGTTTTCTTTCTGATGTCCAGGCAGAAATATTATCTTCCATTTTATTCACTCTATCAATGGTGTCTCCCATTGTTTCTTCCAAGTTTTTAATTTTCTTGTCCATTTTGTCCTGTCTTTTCATCATTTTATCAAACATAATCTTCATATTTTAATATCTTTATTTTAATGCTTTTAATTCATACATTATTTGCACCAAAGATTTTTTTTTTGTCTCCAATATCACCTCCAACCTCTTCCTGTTGCTCTTCTTTGTTTGTCTCTTCATCTTCGTCTGATTTATCCAGAGAATCTGATTCCACCACATATTCACTTTCAGTTTCAGTTCCGATCATAGCTGGGATTTGTAGTTTGGGTTGCTCGTGTTTGCGCATGCCCCTTCCTTCACGCTTGCGCAATTCCTGTTGCTCTTTTTTTTTTGGAAACGGTTGACGTTGCCGCAGTTTCCTGTTCTGTATCGCCGGAGGTAAAATGCACTTGAGCCTGAGGTTCTTTCATGGCGGCCGGCCTTGATTCTTTTCCAACTTGTATTGTCTTCAAAGTAGTAGTTTTCTTCTGCTTCTGTTTAGGAGACATATCTTAAGACAATCCTGAGTAGTTTATAAGTAATTTTTTTTAAGTATTTACTAACTTTTCTTCACTTAAACATTATTTTACTGTTTTTTTACGGGAGAGCTGGATTTCCACATCTCGATCCTACGTCATCATGTGATGTCCCCTGCTACTATGATTTAGACTTATGGGAAGGATGTAATTATGCTCTCAAAGTGACATTGACAGGAATTTATCATAATCAAGGGTGACATTCTTCATTGATTATTGGATGATTGAGAATCCCAATTTTTGAAACATATTTCATTCAGAAGTTGAGATGTATTGTTGCTACTGAAGGTAGAGTTTGTCACTCTGGAATGGAGACTTTCTCTTTCCTTCATGGACTTGACTTGGAGAAACATTGTGCTGACTATCCTTCACTACTGTAGGATAACTTTGATAGTCTATGCCACCAAATTAAGACCTTTAAAGGGTTCACTAATAATGCTTATACTGAATCCTGGGGATCATGCAAAAACATCATCAGAATAAAGGGAACATCTTCCATGAAGTTGCACCTACTTGCATCCAACTCTTGCTCTTGAGTCTTAAAAACTTCATTAGGTGGCCACTGTATCTGGATGCCTAAGAATCATCTTCCTTCTTAAATTCTCTTTTCCTAGCCCTCTGTTTCTTAGCCAAAATAAATTATACTAGGGTGAGATGAAGCCTTATTTTGAGAGGTCATAAACCTGAGATATCCAAGAATAAATTGATATTCTGCATTGTGTTCAAGGGGCCTTTGAAAATATTCATGAACTGTCTGTTTTGGGACTTTGGTGCTGGAGTGGTCTACTCAGCTATATTGAGCTTTTTGTTATAATTTCAATACTGAGAATTGAAAAGTCATAGATTTGTACAAGAGGAAATAGGCCCTTCAGTCCACCATAACCATGCCGAGCTCTTTTTCCATCTAACTAATCCTATTTGCCTTTACTTACTCCACACACTCTGTGTCTTGCCTATGCAAATTCCTGTATATATTCCTTCTCCTCCAGTGGTGAGTTATCAGTGTCATTCACTCATTGTAGTTTAAAAAAAAACTTCCTCAAATTTGTTTTAAAATTCCTTCCTCTCAGTTAAAACCTATACCGTCTACCATAAGAAGAAGATTCTGACAACCTACTGCCTATGATTTTGTATACCTTATCCTCTTCCATTCCAGGGAAAGCAAACCCAGCCTACCCAGTCTCTTCCCACAACTAAATCTCCATGTGATGCTTATCCTTCCAGAACATGGCCATCTAATAGACCATGAGGCTTGAATGTTTGATCTTTAAGCGTTGTTTTCCTCAATTGACAAATGCTGTGCAGGCGCATTGAGGAGCTCCGAATCATCAATGACTTGTTCATTAAAGCATATGGGAAGACACATCTTGATCTCAGATTCTTTTTTTAGAATCTTTTTATTAATACATAATCTTCTACAACTGTAGAATAATACAAAATATCAACAAATTGATATGTATACAATTAATAGAGCTGAAGAAGAAAAAACTAATCAAAATATATAAAAATGAAAAAAAAATTATATATAGAAAAAAGGGGAAAAAAAGAACCCCATCTAACAGAAAAAAACCCCATTAACTAAAAAAAACCCATTAGGATTCAACCCCTGGAAGCAATACGTTTAACCGTCATCTAAATATATAGGAAAAAAAATTCATTAACCGCCAGTTCACATTTTTTTAAAAAGATAATAAAATTGGAAGGAAACCATATAAAATAATTCAAATTAAATGGTAATAATTGGCAAAAGAACCCCATGTTCTCTCAAAATCAAATCAAGTTTCAAAAGTTCTACTTCTAATTTTTTTCCAAGCTGAGACATAACATTACTTGAGAAAACCATTCAATCAATGTAGGGGAAGAGATATCTTCCCGTTTTAATGAAATAGCCCTTCTTGCCAACAATATAACAAATGCAATTACATGTTGATCTGAAGATGAAATACCCTGAATGTGATGCGGAACTATTCCAAATAGAACAGTTAATCTATTAGGTTGTAAATTAATTTTCAAAGCTTTAGAGATTGTAGAAAATAAAGATTTCCAAAACAGTTTTATGAAGAACATGACCAGAACATATGTGACAAAGTAGCTACTTCAGATTTACATCCTATCACAATAATTATCTACACTAGGAAATATTTTAGATAGTGTCTCCTTTGTTAAATAATAACTATGGACCATTTTAAATTGAATTAGACAGTGATTGGCAAATATAGAGGAAGAATTTACATTTTTCAAAATTCAAAACCAATCTTCATTCACAAAGGTCATATTAAGTTTTCTCTCCCAATCTTGTTTAATCTTTAGTGATAGGTTCTCTTTTTGTAACGAGTAAATTATAAATTCTGCTAATGAAACCTTTCACTAAGGGATTCAATTTCAAAATGGTATCCAACAAATCAGATTCTTGTAATTATGGAAACTTAGGTAAATATTGGTGTAAAAAATGTCTAATTTGAAAATATTGCAAAAAATTTGAATGAGCAAGAGAGTATTTATTAATTAACTCTTCAAAAGTCATCAATCGACCATTATAAAATAAATCTGTAGAAAAACCAGATCCCTTTAATTTTCCATTGGAGAAAAATGGGGTCAGTTATTGAAGGCTTAAATGAAAAGTTTCGATATAAAAAAACTAGACAACTTAAATTGTTTAAAATTTTAAAAATTACGAAACTGAATCCAAGTCTGTAAAGATTTTTACCAGGTAAAAATTTAAATTTGGAATTTTAGAGAGCTGTACAGGTAATAGAGCTAATATTGAAGTTAAATGAAATTGTTTAACGGCTTTTAATTCCAAATCAACCCAAAGTGGGTTTTGGCTCTTAACGCGCCAGTATAACCAAAAACATAATTGTCTAATATTTACAGCCCAATAATACAGTCTTAAAGGAGGAAGTGTAAGTCCACCATCTTTTTTGGGTTTTTGTAAATGGTACTTGTTAGTTCTTGGTCTCTTATTGTTCCAAATAAAGGAAGAAATAAGAGTCAATTTGATTTAAAAAATTTAAGTTAAAAAGATAGATATATTTTGGAAAATGTAAAAAAAAACCTAGGTGAAATCATTATTTTCACAACATGGATGCGACCTATTAAAGAAAGAGTAAGTGGATTCCATCTAGAAAATAATAATTTCATGGAGTCTACTAGAGGAACTGTATTAGCTTTATAAAGATCTTTATATTTTTTTGTAATTATAATACCTAAATATCTAAATGTATTAACAATTCTAAAAGGAATATCATTATATGTACTAACAGGAACATTTAATGGAAACAATTCACTTTTATTCAAATTATATATCCTGAAAATTTTCCAAAATCTTTTAAGTGTTTCCAAAAGATTAGGAATTGATTCCTCAAGATTCGAAATAAAAATCAAAAGATCATCTGTATAAAGAGAAATCTTATGTATGGTTCCATTTACAGAGATACCATGAATGTTTTTGGCCTCCTGTAATGTTGTAGCTAAAGGCACAAATGCAAGATTAAATAATAAACGGTTTAATGGACATCCCTGTCTAGTACCACGAGAAAGTGAAAAGAAAGAAGACCTATAATTGTTAGTAATGACCGTGGCAATAGGGTTCTTATAGATCATTTGAATCCATCTATTAAAATGATTACCAAAGCCAAATTTTTCTAATACTTTCAACAAGTATGGCCACTCAACTCTATCAAATGCCTTTTCTGCATCAAGAGAGAAAACACATTGAGGTTGCTTAGATAATGGTGAATAAATAATGTTCATCAATCTATCTCTGAACATTAGAGAAAGAGTAACGGCCTTTAATAAAGCCCATTTGGTCCATAGAGATAATATTTTCCAAGTGGTTAGCCATTATTTTAGAAATAATTTTTGCATCCGCATTTAATAACGAAATAGGTCTATATGATGAACATTCAACAGGGTCTTTATCTTTTTTAAGAATTAAAGAAATAGATACTTCATAAAAAGAAGGTAAATTACCTTTCTCAAAGGATTCATGAAACATTTCCAAAAGATACGGAGAAAGTAATGTTTCAAATTTTTTGAAAAATCCCACCGAATAACCACCGTCCGGGAGCTTTACCTGATTGCATTGATAAAATAGCTTTCTGAATTTCATGCTCGCTAATTGAGCATCAAGTATCTGTTGATCTTCATCAGAAATTTGTGGAAATTTAATCTTATGTAAAAAAGATTTCATTTTGGAGGAATCTGCAGGAAATTGAGATCTACAAAGATCAGAATAAAAATCTTGAAAAGTATTATTAATATCCTCATAGTTACTTACTATATCTCCATTGTTTTTACGAATCTTTAAAATTTGTCTTTTAGCTCTAACTGCTCTTAGTTGGGAAGCTAAGTGCTTATTATTTTTAACCCCAGAGATGTAAAATTGACTTTTCAATTTAAGCAAATATTCTTCAATAGGATATGTTAATAATAAATTATATTGTGATTGTAGTTCTGCTCTTCTTTTAAATGAAACAACATTTGGAGAGATTGCATTAATGTTATCCAATTCTTTAATTTGTTTAAAAATTTTATCTAATTCCATTCTTCAATTTAGCTATATACGATATAATTTGACCAGCTAAGTAAGCTTTCAATGTATCCCAAATTAATAACTTGGAGATGTTCCCTATATTATTAAAGAGAAAAAACTCTTTTATCTGAGTTTCAATAAACTCAACACATTCTGCACTTTGTAATAAATGTTCTGGAATACGCCAAAATGGTCTGGTCAAAACAACATCTTTCAATTCAAATATTAAATTTAAAGGAGCATGATCAGAAATAGCAATCGCATCATACTCACATTTCTGAACATTACATAAAAGTCTAGGGTCGACTATAAAATAGTCAATTCTCGAATTTTTATTATGAACATGTGAGAAAAAGGAATATTCTCTATCATTAGGATGCATACGCCTCCAGACCTCAAACCATAATCAATTTAAAAAGAAATTAATAAGTGATGCAGAATGGTTAGGAAGTTGATGTTTGGATGATGACTTATCCATTAAAGGATTTAAGTAAGTATTAAAATCACCACCCATTAATAATATATATTCATTTAAATCAGGTAATAGAGCAAAAATGGCTTTAAAAATAAGGGATCATCAACATTTGGTCCATAAATATTAATCAAACCATTTTCTTAATACAAATCATTCCTTTAACAATTAAAAATCTACCATTAATATCAGCTATAATATCTTCCTGACTAAAAAGAATATTAGAATCGATAAAAATAGAGACACCCCTAGTTTTACTCTGGGAATTTGCATGAAATAGAGGGCTCTTTCAAAATTTAAAAAATCAATTTTTATCACATAACCTGATAATGCATCTCTTGAGCAAAAATTATATCAGGCTGGAATGGATTTATAACCTTAAATGTTTTCTTACGCTTAATAGGGTGATTCCAACCGCGAACATTACAAGTTAAAACATTTAATTGTTTAGATGTCATCATGATACTTTGTATCTAAAAAAAAGTAGTTTGACGCATGTCAGGATAAAGTGATCGAAAATGGCGGAGATGAACAACAATAAAAGTAATTAGTGTATACTCCGGGATTCCATAATGGGAATAATAAAAGAAAAAAAAAATCCCGAACTACAAAGCCCAGAAACAAGTCGATGTCAATCGATGCAAGCCCCAAGAAAAGCATAGACGCGAATGCAGCTCCGCCTAGCTGAGTAAAAATAATAATTTTTTAAAAAGTAATCTCTATCTCCCTCTACCGAACATAAATCTCATTTCAGTCAACATATATCTAAATAAAATTAACTTAGAAGGATAGTGTTTTTCTTGTGAAAGCAAATAACCTTCAATTTGAAAGTAACCTTCATAATATTAGATAAGGGAAGAAAAATACATGCAAAACAATTCTTGGAATATTTTCACAAAAGAAAAACAATTGCCATCTTTAAATTGTCGAATCTGTCTTTAAAACACAAGAAAATCCAAATAATTACATTAAAAAAGATCCACAATAAAGCATACAGAATAAAAAAAAGACAATTGATTTATTTAAGTACTGAAAATAAAGTTCTAGATGGTTCAAATTTAACTAGTCTATCAACAGTTCTCACACTATATCTTCTAAGGTTGAAACCCATCTTTAAATTGTCCAGTCTTTCTTTAAAACATAAGAAAATCCAGATAATTACTTAAAAGAAACTTTACAAAAGCATACGAAACAAAAAAGGCAGTTGGTACATTTAGATGCTACAGAAAAAAAAGTCTAAATGGTTCAGAATTATCTACGATCTTTCAACAATTCTCCCGCTATATCTTCGGAGGTTAAAACCCTCCAAACCAGACTTTCCACATATCAGCCCCCAAGAGGTCTTCTTATCTGAGGTTTCTACACCAATTTGTGGTTCATTTACCTTTCTTTTTTAAAAAAAAGTCTTCGGAGCTTGGAATGTCAACTGTCAGTTGTGCTCAACTTGTAATCTGGTCAATAGTAGTTATAAATCATTTTCCTTAAATTAATTATTTTTTTTAATTTGAGTTTTTCTCATCCTGCATATTAATTAACAACTAATTTCCTAATTTGATAACTACGCCATCCTTGACCATATGTCCAACTGGTATCTTACTTGTAATTTTCAACAGTGGTTCCTTTCAATTTCCTTTACAACAGGAGTCCCCAACATTTTTTATACCATTGACTGCTACCATTAACCGAGGGGTCCATTGACCTCGGGTTGGGAATCTCTGCTTTACCACATCTTTAACTGGTTTAAAATTCCCATTTTCACTGGTAATCCTTTCCACATAAATGTTGATACATCTCTGGCTTAACATGAAAGAGCTGATTGTGGACTTCAGGAAGGGTAGAATGTGGAAACATGAACTAATCCTCATAGAGAGATCAGAAGTGCAGAGAGCGAGCAATTTCAGGTTCCTCGATGTCAAGATCTTTGAGTATCTAGAGATCCCAACATATCGATGCAGCTATGAAAAAGGCAAGACAGCGACTATATTTCATTATGAGTTTGAAGAGATTTGGTTTGTCAAATAAAACACTCAAAACTTTTCTAGATGTCCTGTGGAGAGCATTTTGACAGACTATCACTGTCTGGTATGGTGGGAGCTACTGCACAGCTTGAAAGAATCTACAAGAAGTTATAAAATTGGTCATCTCCATCTTGGGTACAGGCCTCCATGGTACCCAAGATATTTTCAAGTAGTGGTGCCTCAGAAAGTTGATGTCCATTATTAAGGACCCCCTTAACTCAGGGCATGCCCTTTTCTCATTGTTACTATATGGAAGAAGGTACAGAATCCTGAAGGTATGCACAGCGATTTCGGAACAGCATCTTCCCATCTGCCATTTGTTTCCTAAATGGACATTGAACCCTTAAACACAATTTATGTTTTTGCACTATTTTAAATCTATTTAATATACATGTATATACTTACTGTAATTTATTTATTTACTTCTATATTATCACGTATTGCATTTAACTGCTACTGCTAAGTTAACAAATTTCACAACACATGCCGGTGATAATAAACCAAATTCTGATTTCTACCAAAGGAGGTGTAAGGCACTTCTTCCCTTCGCTATCCTACAGGTCACCCTTGGGAAAGGTGTAGCACCTGCTTTACCCCACCACCTCAGATCAAGGTATGTGAAGCCATGGTAGCAGGTGGTTGATGGTTGTAAGAGTGGCTGGTGTATATCACAATTGCTGGTTATGTGACCACTGATGCAAGGTAAACAATCTCTGAAGAATATCAATAATGGCTGGGGTCACCTGCCTTGTAAAGACACTGCCCAGAAGAAGGCAAATTCTCGTATTTTCTTGTTCTTGCTTGTCAAGACTCTGGATGTCGTCCAGTTGTAATGGTGTCCTCCTTCGTCATCATGAGCAGAGATATTGGCAAGAGTGGGTTGTGCCTTTTGCTCTCTAGCTGATACTCATAAACAAAGCTGCATGAAGACCTTATTCAAGAGAATTGAGTCCCATTGCAACACCACAGACACAGAAACCCGAGTATACAAACGATATGAACAATGAACAAATTAATTGTATTGCTGTACATAAAGAACATCTCAGAAATGACAGCAAGACTGCTTTAGTAACACAACATTGCAGTTGCTCACAAGCAGACTGCAACTTCGAGGAGGAACCTACCAAAACTCGAAAGTGCAACAATATGTAACTGATAGAACAAATGTTATCTGCAAAGTCCAGTGTAGAGACTGTGATAAGTATTACATTAGTCAAACAGGAAGAAAACTATCGACCAAGCTAATGAGCATTAGCTAGCGAGCAGAAGGCACAACCCACTCTTGCCAGTATCAGCTCATGAAGATGAAGAAAGACACCATTTCAGCTGAATGACAGCCAGAATCTTGACTCCAGCAAGAACAAGAATTTCTTGAAGCATGGTCCTCTAAAGTAGGGTCCATCAACAAACATATCAGCGTAGATATGGTATATGAACCTCATGGAAAAAAGAGAAACAACTTCAACAATTAACGAATTGCCGGTAGTCTAAGGATCTAGACAGTGAAGCAAGCACTTCCAACAGACCTCACTCAAAGCTAGCCAATCAGAATTTTCTACTGCTAAACTGTTCATAATGTTTTGAACTAGCCAATCAGATCACAATGTCTAATCAATAATCATTCAGACCCTGTGGGATAAGCTGGCATTTTGAGGAGTCAACACCCTCAAATATGCACTGATGATGGCTTCTCGATTGGAGCTGGAATGTCTGCAAACGTTTTGCCAAGCTTGGTGATCATCCAGACTTTCAAATGACCTTGTGTTTGTCATCATGAACTAATTTTACTTCTTTCATTGTCTGAGCTTCATTCTTAAAGCTTAAAGAAACTGAAATAAATTAAATCAATGAGAACTTTCTTAAACTTTTTGGTCTGTTCAGTTACTGTCACTGAATACCGTATACTACTAAAACATTTTCCCATCTGTTATTCATTTTCACTTTGCTGCCTGATTTATTTCTTTACAATTTGAAGGCCTATCTTAAAACATACCACTTCAATAAAAAAAATCGCCATTTCGCCAACAATTTCATGACATTTTTACTTAAAAATGCTTTTTGTGTGTATTAGATTAGTGAAACTATTTGTATAAAAACTAATAAAGTTAATGCAGTAGTGTGAAGCAATTTAAAGTCAAAGTAAATTTTATTATCTAAGTACATATATGTCACCATATACAACACTGAGATTCTTTTTCCTGTGGACATACCCAGGAAATCTGTAGAATAACTATAACAGGATCAATTAGAGATCAGCCAGAGTGCAGAAGACAACAAACTGTGCAAATGTAAATATGAATAAATAGCAATAAATAATGAGATAAAGAGTCCTTCAAGTGAGATTGTTGGTTGTGGAAGCATCTCAATAGATGGGCAAGTGATTGTAGTTTTTCCCTTTTGTTCATGAGTCTGGTGGTTGAGTGGCTGTAGCTGTTCTTGTACCTGGTGGTGTGAGTCCTAAGGCTCTTGTATCTTCTACCCGATGGCAGCAGCAGGAGAGTATGATCTCTGGATGCTGCTTTCCTATGACAGCGTTTCATGTAGATGTGCTTCATGGTTGAGAGGGCTTTACCCATAATGTACTGGGCCAAATCCACTACCTTGGACAAGATGGCAGCGGTGATCATCATGCATTTATATTTGCAATATTCATTTGTCTGAATTCAGTAAAGAAATTTCCTGCTGTTCTGTTGTCTTCAATTTTTTTGGACTTTTGCATTGTTATAAGACCATAAGAGCAGAATTAGACCATTTGACCCAGTGAGTCTGCTCTGCCTTTTCATCATGGCGTATCCAATTTTCTTCTCAGCCCCAGTCTCCTGCCTTCTCCCCGTATCCCTTCATGTCCTGACTAATCAAGATTCTATCAGCCTCTGCCTTAAATGTCCATAAAGATGGCCTCCACAGCTGCTTGTGGCAAAGAATTCCACAGATTCACCACTCTCTGGCTAAAATACATGTTTGTAAATGATATAAGTTTTTGTTGGTCTTGGTTAAAGGCCTGCATAATTTATTTTTAAGCTGCTTCTTCAGTTGTTAATGAAGAATTTTAACTAAGCTTGATTGAAATCCTTGTTTAAATACTGATGAAGCAACTAAACAAACTCACTTCAGAGATGTAAGGGGTCTATAGCTCCATAGTTAATTACTTACAATATTGTGATATGTTATATCTTCCAATTTTTGGACAGTACGGTAGCACAGTACTTTACAGTACAGGTGACCCCGGTTCAATTCCCGCTGCTGTCTGTAAGGAGTTTGTTTTCCCTGTGACCATGTGGGTTTCCTCCGAGTGTTCTGGTTTCCTCCCACAGTCCAAAAATGTACCAGTTGGCAGGTTAACTGGTCATTGTAAATTGTCTCGTGATTAGGATCAGATTAAATCGGGGGATTGCTGGGCAGCATGGCTGGAAGGGCTTATTCCGCACTGTATCTCAATAAGTAAATCGTAAGAATCAGACTGCATCTTATAAATTAATGCTTTTATATGTTTTTATTTGTCACAGTTGCTGTATTTGAATTAAGTTACCGTATGGAGCAGCTAATACAAAATCTATTTGTCTTTGGAACTGTTTCCATTGTATGAGAAAGCAGTTATGAATAATTGCCATTATTTTCAATACATAATTCAGTTCATATACATGCCTGATCTTGTCATTTCAATGCCTTTTTTTGTTTCAATTATTACAGGATAAATATTTGAGTGACAGAGAATGGAGCAACAAGCAGATGAGCTGGTTACGCTAGAGATTGATGAACAGATGTCAAATTGTGACCATGAGAAAGTAAATCTGTCGATGATTGATGGTGTCAAAAGTGATGAAGTTGTTAATGGCATCACAGATGAGGAAACTTATGCACAAAATGGCACATGTCTTGAGTCAGAGATGTATTCAGCAACCAAGACACTAACATTAAAAGAAGATATAAATTCAGAACATAGCGATGGATTTGCTGAAACACAAGTGAATGTAAAGATTGAACAGTATATGAATAACTTGACAGATCCTGGTGGAAGTGGAGAACCATGTGCTCTAACATCTTTCAGTAGTAATATGGGAATAGGAACAGAATGTAAAGAAAAAGTGATTGATTGTGGAGAATTTGTTACATCAGTCAGTGATCAAACATTTAATCCCATATCAGAGAAGTCGACACAGGCAGAGACTACTGATTGGCGCAAATGCGTATCTCACCCTTCACAGAAGATTGATTCAGCAAGTCCTTTTGATACCAAGATAACTAAGGATCTAATATCCAGGATGGAATTTGAATCTTCTCAAGATGCTTTGCTGGATGAGCTAGAATCAGAATATAGTAATTTTTCAACTGATCCGTCAGTGACTACCAGTTTACCTAATGGAATTACAAAAGAAAGAAGCGCTGTAGTCATATTCAGTGAATCTCTGCAAAATAAATGTCTTCATCAAGCAAGCAAAATAAAGAAGTGAGTATTAATTGCAAGCGATTTTAAAAATCCTGATAACTTTGTCAATAGAAATAAGGTATGTTAGTAACAGAGAAATCGGTAAATACTATTGTGTCATTGTAGTATATAGAACAATAGACAATGGAGATACCTGAGCATTTCTATGAGCAGATAACCCTTGGGCTTATGCCATCACTTTCTGTGAAACATATCATGCCTCGCCCTGTCTTATATCTAAGCAAATGTGTCTTCCAGGATCTAGAGAAAAGAACATCAGTATTGCATTTCAGCGGATTAGACAAACACATGCCATTGACTGATATTATTTTAATAAATCGGTGAATTTAGCACTCAGTCATTTTGATGTAGAAAACAAACATTTTCAGACTGAAGGATTGGATACAATTTATCAATAACTTATTATAAGGTAACCTATTGAGAGTAGATTGGAGACGTGTACATGTTAATGAGTTAATAGTCCAGAGTTTGGACTGATTAGAGATTGTGATGTTTAAGTCTGACCTTGAGTTTTGTTTCTAACAGGAAATATGAAATTATGAAGCTTCAAAATATGAAAATGATTACAGTTGAGGAATTGTGTAAAAATTGAAATAACATCTTAGCATAGCGGTTAGCTACGCTAAAGCAGCTATAGGCATCGGAGATTGGAGTTCAATTTTGGCACTGTCTGTAAGGAGTTTGTATGTCCCCCTGTGGAATGTGTGAGTTTTCCCTTAATGCTTAAGTATCCTCTCACATTCCAAAGCCATACAAGTTAGTAGGTCAATTGGTCATTGTAAATTGTCTCATGTTTAGGCTAAGGTTAAAACAGGGTTGGCTCAGATAGCATTGCTCGAAAGGTAGGAAGGACCTGTTCAAATAAATAAAATAAAAAATAAATCTTCCCGTCTACACTGTAGCCCAGGGTTTCTCAACCAGGGTTCTGTGAGAGATCGTGATTAAAAACAAATAAATACTGTTTTTTGAACTTCGCACATAGTACAATACCAACCAGTAGTGGGCAGTGATCAAGCAGGCCCATTAGCAATGTTGTTAGAGGTGTCTCAGTCCAATATGGCAGTGTGCAATAGGACCAGGGTTATTTGATTGAGTCCAGTGTCAGTTTTTGACATGATATAGGGGAGACTGTTGATGATTAGTGAGCAGTGTTTTGCAAGGGGGTGGGGGGAGAGGAGGATGGTATGCTGAAGATTGGTGAGTACCATATAGCACAGGGGGGAGGACTATAGGCTGATGGCGAGTGCTATATTGCAGGGAGGGGAGGATGGTAGGTTGATAATTGTTGAGCGTGCTGTTGCACAAAGAGGAGGACAGTAGGCTAATGAGCGTGAAGTGCATTTTCTGAGCATTGAACGGACTTGCCCAACTTGGGCTGTGATGTCAGCCTCTCCCTTCCCCAACTTCACCTTGCGTGCCACCAACCAACTTATGGGAGTGAACAAGCTACCAGTATACTAGAAAATTGGAGGGAAATTTTATTCTAAATAAGGAATTTTCATGAGGTGCGATTCAGCTGCTGGCCTGCTGCTTTGCTGTTGTTCTAAACATTGCAAAAGGTGGATCGTGTAGGTTAGAAGTGAATTGTATTGTTTTCATAGTTTTTGTGACTTTCTCGTTTAGTTATTTATTATGCCATTCTTATTAAGCAATAACTTACATAGAAATTTACAGCACATTACAGGCCCTTAGGCCCACAATGTTGTGCTGACCATGTAACCTACTCTAGAAGCTGTGTAGAATTCCCCTCACCGCATAGCCCACTACTTTTCTAAGCTCCATGTACCTATCTAAGAGGTTCTTAAAAGACCCTATTGTATCCACTTCCACCACTGCTGCCAGCAGTGCATTCTACACATCCACCACTCTGTGTGGAAAAACTTACCCCTGACATCTCCTTGGTACCTATTTCCAAACACGTTAAAACTATGCCTGCTTATGTTTGCCATTTCAGCCCTGGGAAAAAGCTTCTGGCTATCCACATGATCAATGCCTCTCATCATCTTATATACCTCTATCAGGTCACCTTTCATCCTCTGTCGCTCCAAGGAGAAAAGGTCAAGTACACTCAACCTATTCTCATAAGGTATGCCCTCTAATCCAAGCAACATACTTGTAAATCTCTTCTACACTCTCTATAGTATCCACATCCTTCCTGTAGTGAGGTGACCAGAACTGAACACAGTACAGTACTCCAAATGGGAACACAAAAGAAGTCTGACTTTACAATGAAAGCTACTTATCAATACGTTTTACACTAACATACTGTGAGCTGCAGATAAAATAATTTTTATGCAGGGGTTCCTTGAGAACTGAAAATTATTTCAAGTATTCAATCTTCAAAAAGATTGAGAAAAGCTGATCTAGCCTTTGTGGGTTTCCAGTCCTGAAAAATATGATCGATTCTTTAATCCCCTCTGTGGTAACCTTGCAATCAAGAGCCCCATCAATTTCTCATCAGGTCATTTAGAAGTGATCATTATTATCAGCAATGCCTTCACTACAAACACTCTAATAATGAAAAATAAAGAATAGATTTATAGTGAGCTGTTTTGCTTCCTCTGTGCAGAAGAGTTGTAAATCCTATAAAGCAGATGTGTGGCATGAATTGTGGCAATATCACCTGGTGATTTTTAAAAAAATTAGCATTGTCCATCCAGAATTTCTCCTTAAATTAATTGTCTTATCGTGTTAAAGGGTAGTTGAGAGTTAACAACACTGCTCTGTGTCCAGAATCACAGAGAGGCTAGATCAGATTTTCTTCCAAATAGATATTGGATTTTCATCATAATAATTCAAAATATTGCTGCCCCTATGGAAGAAAATTGTTGCAGCATTACAGGTAGACAAGGTGGTGTAAAAGACATTTGGCATACTGGCTTTCAGAATTCAAGACACTGAGTATAGGAGTGGGGATGTTATGCTGCAGTTATATAAGTTGTTGATGATGCTACAGTTGGAGTACTCTATACAGGCAGATGTATAACTCGTTGGTGATGCTACAGTTGGAGTGCTGTATACTCTGCTATTTAAGAAGAGTGAGAGGCAGCAAAAAGGAAACCTGTTAGCCTGACATCAGTGGTTGGGAAGTTGTTGGAGTCAATTGTTAGTGATGAGGTTATGGACTACCTGGAGACACATGACAAGATCGGCCAAAGCCAGCATAGTTTCCTGAAAGGGAAATCCTAGCTGACTACCCTACAGTAGTTTTTTGAGGAAATTACAAGCAGGGTAGACAAAGGAGATGCACTAGATGTGGTGTACTTGGATTTTCAGAAGGCCTTTGACAAGGTGCTGCATATGAGGCTCTTAGCAAGATAAGATCCCATGGAATTACAGGAGAGTTACTAGCATGGGTGGAGCATTGGCTAGTGAACAGAAAACAGAGTGGAAATAAAGGGATCCTATTCTGGCCTACTGCCGGTTACCAGTGGAGTTCCACAGGAGTCGGTGTTGGGAACACTGCTTTTTACGATATATGTCAATGATTTGGATGATGGGATTAATGGATTTGTGGCTAAATTTGCTGACGTTACAAAGCTAGGTGGAGGAGTGGGTAGTGTTGAGGAAACGAGCCCAGAGAGACTTGGATAGTTTAGGGCAATGGGCAAAGAAGTGACAAATGAAATACAATGTTGGAAAGTGTATGGTCGTGCATTTTGCTGGAAGAAATAAACGGGCAGACTATTATTTAGATGGGGAGAGAATTTAAAATGCAGAGATGCAAAGGGACTTGGGAGTCCTTGTGCAAGATATCCTAAGGGTTAACCTCCAAGTTGAGTCGGTGGTGAAGAAGGCAAATGCAATGTTGCCATTCATTTCTAGGGGTATAGAATGTAAGAGCAGGGATGTGATGTTGAGGCTCTATAAGGTACTCGTGAGACCACATTTAGAGTATTTTTTGCAGTTTTGGACTTATTTTAGAAAGGATATACTGACATTGCAGAGGGTTCCGAGAAGATTCACGAGAATGATTCCAGAAGTGAAAAGGTTACTGTATCAGGAATGTCTGGCAGCTCTTGGGCTGTATTCCTTGGATTTGAGGAGAATGAGGGGGGATCTTATAGAAACATTCCGAATGTTAAAAGGCCTGAACAGATTAGATATGGCAAAGTTATTTCCCATGTTAGGGACAACAGGACAAGAGGGCACGACTTCAGGATTGAAGGACGTCTATTTAGAATGGAGATGCGGAGTAATTACTTTAGTCAGAGGGTGGTAAATCTGTTGGAGTTTGTTGCCACGAGTGTCTGTGGAGGCCAAGTCATTGGGTGCACTTAAGGCAGAGATAGATGTGTTCTTGATTAGCCAGGGCATCAAAGGGTATGGGGAGAAGGCAGGAGAGTGGGGATGACTGGAAAAATTGGATCAACCCTGATTGAATGGTGGAGCAAACTTGATGGGTCAAATGGCCCATTTCTGCTCCTATATCTTATGGTCTATACAGGCAGATGTATAAGTCGTTGGTGATGCTACATTTGGAGAACTGTATACAGGCAGATGTATAAGTCGTTGGTGATGCTACATTTGGAGAACTGTATACAGGCAGATGTATAAGTTGGGGATGCCACAGTTGGAGTACTCTATACAGACATGTATAGAGTACTCCAACTGTGATGCTGGTGATGCTGCATTTGGAGTATACTGTTCTGGTCATCCTGGTATAGAAAAGGCATTAAACAGAGAGAGCATAGAAACGATTGACAAGAATGTTGCCAGGGCTAGAAGGCCTGAGTTATCGGGAGAGGTTGGCCAGGCCAGATCTTTATCCTTTAAAATGTAGGAGAATGAAAGACAACTTTCTAGAAATGCTTAAATTGTGAGAGACAATGATAAGGTAGATGGTAACAGTTCTTTTTCCCCTGGATAGGGGTGTCATAAATTAGAGTACATGGGTTAGGGTAAGAGAAGAAAGATTTAGAAGGGACCTGAGTGGTAATTATTTCATGCAGAGTGGTGATTATATAGAATGAACTCCAGAGAAAGTGGTTGAGTTAGGTATAATAGTATGATTTGAGAAGCATTTGGATAGGTACATAGAGGAGAATGTCTTGGAGGGTATGGGCCAAATGCAGGAAATTGAGAGTAGCATGTGTTCAGCATTGCCAGCATGGACATGTTGGGCTATAGTCTTGTATCCATGCTGTATTACTGTATGAGTTCATGACTCTAAATTTGTTATCTGCTGAATGTATATGATTCCGTAGACTTCAGCAAAAGACTGTGGGAATTGTTTGTTTATGTGTATTTAGAAAAGGGAAACTGAGAAGGCTTTCTGTAATATACAGGGCATAGGGCTGTGCCCAAATGTTGGAAGCTCTTCTCTGTCCTGGTCACCAGGAAATGGAATTGGCTGAAAGAAAAAGGGAGCAGATAATTCTGAAGAAAATAGTTGAGTGGAGTGCCCAGGGCTGATGTTGAAACTATGTTTCTAATTTACAAAAAATAAATTAAAAAAAAAAAGATTTTGACATTATTACCAGAAGGACTAGTTGGAAGTGTATTTGGGAAAGGCAGCAAGAATTAAAGATGTTTTACGGTAATATTTTCAACTCACAAAGAAAAGATTAAAAGGTTGGCAATGTATCACTTCATCAAATTATCAGGAGAATAGGAAACAGAAGCCATGTTGTTAAATATTTTAAAATTTAATAAACTTCTTGTATGACACCAGAACCATATAACCATATTACAATTACAGCACGAAAACAGGCCATCTTGGCCCTTCTAGTCCACGCCGAATGCTTACTCTCACCTAGTCCCATCTACCTGCACTCAGCCTATAATCCTCCATTCCTTTCCTGTACACATACCTATCCAATTTTTTTTTGTGACAAAATCGAACCTGTCTCTACCACTTCTATTGGAAACTTGTTCCACACAGCTACCACTCCCTGAGTAAAGAAGTTCCCCCTCGTGTTACCCCTAAACTTTTGCCCCTTAACTCTCAACTCAACTCTCAACAGAAAGGATGCATTATATCATCGTAACAAATTCAAAACCATTACTTCAGAATCAGGTGTACTCGGAAGTGTATGCACCACAAGATTTCTCAAACCCAAACTGTGTAACCATATAATTTGTTTTTGGCTTTGTTTTGAAAGAGTAATACCAACCAATATGTTGCGCAAATTTGTGCTGCTTCGTGGAATGACACTCTTTCATCATCTCCAAAATTTAAGCTGGAAGATGCTGGTTTAACACTTAATTCAAGTGATGTAACACAGTATTCACTGAGTACCGCACAAGAATTTATGTCATAAAGTTGATCATGTAACATGACTGGAACAATTCAGCAAAGTTGGAATGTTACTCTTAGACAAAATTTGGTTCACAGCAATCATTAAAATTGGACAAAAAATGATGGTTTGAATGCATCCTCTCTGCTGCAGCACTTCCTTTAGATCTCCACAATGCCTTCACTCTAATGGTAAGACTCTTGGCAATGTGCAGGATCAGTGACATCTTGGGGTTCATATCCATAGGACACTCAAAGTTGCTGCGCAGATTGACGGTATTATTAAGAAGGCTTACTGTGTTTTGTTCTTCATCAACTGTGGGATTGAGTTGAAGAGCCGTGAAGTAATGTTACAGCTGTATAAGACCTTAGTTAGACTGCACTTGGAGTACTTTGTTCAGTTGTAGTCACCTTACTACAAGAAAAATGTGGTTAATATATAGAGGGTGCAGAACAGATTTACAAAGATGTTGCCTGGATTGGCAGAGCATGCCTTATGAGAATAGGTTGAGTGAACTTGGCCTTTTCTTCTTGGAGCAATGGAGAATGAGAGGTGACCTGATAAAGCTGTATAAGATGATGACAGGCATTCATCATGTGGATAGCCCAGAGGCTGAAATGGCTAACACAAGGGATCATATTTTTAAGGTGCTTGGAAGTAGTTACAAGGGGGATGCCAGAGGTAAGTTTTTCACACAGAGAGTGGTGTATGCGTGGAATGCACTGCCAGTGAAGGTGGTAGAGGTGGATACAATAGGGTCTTTTAAGAGACTCTTAGATAGGTACATGGAGCTTGGAAAAATAGAGGG
This sequence comes from Hypanus sabinus, assembly GCF_030144855.1. Taxonomy (NCBI): domain Eukaryota; kingdom Metazoa; phylum Chordata; class Chondrichthyes; order Myliobatiformes; family Dasyatidae; genus Hypanus; species Hypanus sabinus. The sequence goes on along the minus strand of NC_082727.1, from coordinate 60,352,754 downwards.
CTCTGTGCTAGGGAAATTCTAGGCAGTTTCTAGAGTAGGTTACATGGTCGGCGTAACATGTGGCCGAAGGGCCTGTAATGTGCTGTAGATTTCTATGTTTCTAAACAGGCTGTGTATTCACTATTAGGTTTCTTAATTCTATGTACAGTAGTTAGCTATAGTTTCTGTTAGCGAGGCAAGCTATTTCTCATATAGCTATTAATTTTGTGATTGGAGACAAAGTACTTTTGTTACAGCGGTGGATTAATATTTTGCGGCTTCCTGATGCATTTATGGCTCAAATTTAGTTACTTGGTCAGTTACATATATTAAAGTGAGCATCTTAATGGATACTGCAGAAAATAAAGAGAAATAAATATTAATCTTGTTTACCATCATCTCTAAACGGAGGCTTTACTCAACATGACTACACAATGTTTATTGAGTAATTCCACTGATAGTCACGAACATTACTTCATTGGAATTTGAATTTTATCTTGCAAGAGCCACTGCAAAGCTTATCATTACTGGCTCTTGTCTTAATTTAGCAATGAAGAGACTGTAAGTGGAAACATGGGCAGAGGCTCAAACTAGAAAGACTGATAATTTTTAAATCTTACACATAATATTTGGGATATTCATTTTCACTCATTCTGATAGAAATCTGATGTTTCTTTTTCATCACCACTCCTCCTTGTAGTGCATAACATTTTTATTATTTTTCTATCTCCATGTGTACTTTGACAATATGTCCTAAGTATATACAAATATGTTCTAATGGTGCTGTGTTTTATCTCTCTGCTTCCCATCGCATGATGTTTCTGCTTGTTTACGTAGTACTTGAGGAAAAGAATCCGTGACTTACTTTTGACCTTGGAAATCTATTCTCTGTCAATCCCTCCTTGTCACAGCAAATGTCCCATGAAACAGTGCTTTGTGAAGACTGTCAGACTGCCTGATGAATTAGTTAGGTCGAGATTGATAGGCTCGTTTTGGTTAAAACTCTTAGTTCTATTTGCCTTTATTTACTTCCACCTATCAGTCATAGTTGGACTTAAGATGAAGAGCATTTTTATGTTAATTGGGCATAATAATGGGTAAAGCAGGTGATTAGCTTATTGCTATAAAGCTGCAAAAATAATAGTGTATTGTAACAATCTTTATCAAAAGTTTAAATTTGCAAGGTTGTCACCAGTTCCCCAGTTACAAACAACTGGCCAAATTTTCACTGTTTAAAAATGGAATAGTGTTACACTGAATTCTGTTTTGCTTTTACTAAATGTTTGTTATGCTTTTGTTTTTATTCATCTGTAGATTAACAGAAGAAAACAGAAAACATCAGGAAATGATTGTGGAGATATGTGCAGAAAAAGACAACTTGAAGGATGAACTGAAAAAGCGTTCGGTAACAGAAAAGCAACATATCAACACAATAAAACTAGTAAGGCACTTACAGAACTATGAATGCAAATTTATTATAACAGAACTAATTTTGAATTATTGGTATGGTACAGATTACTGTAAAGATTAGGCACATTTTGAAATTAGTTTATAAAAACTCTGATAATCCAGCACAACTGGTGCTGCAGTGGTACCAGATAATCAATTTTGTTTTGGGTATTTGGAAGTCACTCCTTTAAATCTCCAACACACTATCATTTCACTTGAGCTTAACGTGTTACACAATTGTGTAATAAACTTTTCAGAAAGCCCAGTTAGCTTAAATGGAGAGGAAAACCGAACCCATGTTGAATTCAAAGAAAGCAGAAAATAAACCTTGTTCAATAATTCCTTCTTCAATTCCCCACTGTGGCCTCTTACCTGCCTATCACCTTCCCCTGGTGCCCCTCCTTCTTCTCATTTTCAATGGGCCATTATATTCCTTCTCCAGCCTTTTGCCTTTTCCACTCATCACCTTGCAGCTTCTTACTTCATTCCCTCTCACCACCTTCTTATTCTGGCTTCCTTTCCAGTCCTGAACAAGGGTCATGGCCTGAAATGTCAGCAGTTTATTTCTATAGATGCTGCCTGGCCTGCTGAGTTCCTTCAGCATTTTGTGTGTGTTTTCCTGGCCATATGCCCAGTTTGAAGCCCTATCCCCAATTCTGGAACAGCAAGTGAGCCAGATGCCTAAACATTGATTTTCAATCAGATATTGGATTTTTTGGAGTTTGCTGTATCAACATTGAAGTATAAGAGATGGTGATTGGGCTTTTGTGATTATAACGATGATAAAATTTTCTGTTTTTGCTATTGTTGCTTGTAAAGCATTATCACTAGCATATATGAAGTTAAAACAGAGCAATACACACAAAATACTGGAGAAACTCAGCAGATCAGGCAGTTTCTACCCACCTACCTTCCTCATCACAGTTTCACCTCTCACCTGCCAGATTGTACTTCTTGCTCTCCCCACCTTCTTATTCTTGCTTCTGTCTCTTCCTTCCCAGTCCTGATGAAGGGGCTCAGTCCCAAACGTCAACTGATTATTCTTTTCTATAGATGCTGCTCGACCTGTTGACTTCCTCCAGCATTTTGTGTGTGCTGCTCTAAATTTCCAATTTTTTCAGACACTCTTGTGCTTTAACGAAGTTATAGTACTGGGAACCTGATTTGAGCTGATTACTTCATCTCCACAGGATGGAACTGCAGCTGTGATAAACACAATATCCATGGTTTAATGTTAAATGTCATGAATGAGCTTTAATGATATGCTAAATCATAACTGCTGTTACATAACCTCTCTTGCTCTGGAAACCTTATTTCATAACTCTAGGATGTTATTCTTTGCATTTAATATATTTTTTAAAAAATCTATGGGTTTATGGTACTTAAATTTCTAATTTCAATCTTATTTGTATGAACCTAGTTTTTAATTATGCTTTCAATAAAATTGTTAATTTATTATTAAAATTCTACAAATGTTTCTTTCTATTTCCTTTCCTGTTAGGAATCTTTATTTTTGTTCTTTTGAGGCTGCTTGATGACATCATAATTTTTGATTGCCACAGATATTCTATAAATGGTGCCAGAGCAGAAATCATTGGGGAAAGAAAAAATATATGCCTACTAAATTTTAATGGCATTTTTATTTCAGATGTTCTCATTATGCATTGACTCCAGAATATGGTCTTATCAGTTGATTTCTTGCAAATAACTTGTAAGGATTTAAAATTAACCTCAGAATTCATTTTAATCCCTCTACACTTTTCTCTGCCCTAGTGAAAAGAATAGATTTTACATTTCTCTAATGATCTAAATAAGCAATTCTTGTTCTTTATGAGCCGAGAGGATGAATGTGATGATGCAGACAGCCAAATGTTAATGAGTTTTCATATGAGAGCCATTAATGAGTTATCAAATGTTTTATGGATAGTTTGCAAACTTGGACTGTGAGGATTTCAAACTTAAGCCAAGCTAAATGTGGCAGAGAAATATCTTTGTACCTCATCTGACTAACTGAGTTTTACAAAATCTAGAATTAGCCGTTCAACTGTTTTTGCAGTTACCATCAAGTCCTTTTCCATGATCTTAGAATTTTTCCACAGATTTCAACCACAGATTTCTTCTTTCCTTTAATCATATATTGGACTCTGCCCCAACTCCGTAAGAAATCTCTCAGTTGCATATACAAAGAGTTGACCATAGAAGTAGGAAATGCAAAAATGCAGATGTATTCTGAGGAAAAAAAACAAGAGTATTCTACGTGAGTAAACAGTTGACGTCTTAGCCTGAAGTTTATTCTTTTCCATAGATACTGCCTGACCTGCTGGGTTCCTCCAGCATTTTGTGTGTGTTGCTTTGGATTTAGTGTTCTGCAGGTTTTTTCCCGATTCTACTTACAGTGAATATTTAAAATGCAGATAAATATTTTAGTTAATACTGTTTTACAAGGTGATCTTGGACAGATAAATCATGAAAGTAACTAAATTGAAAAAGCTTTACCTTTCAAGCTGAGAACCTTACGGAATACTTTAGGAAGTTGGCATTTAGAGCCTATGAATTCAGGTTGAGTATTAAGCATTTAAACTTGAGTGATCATTTATTGTTTCCTAATCTGCCTGCACTCTTTTCATGCTTTGTCTCACACTTACATTGAGAAATTGAATCCATTGTGTTTTGCTTTATAATACACGCACAGAGGCCAGCTATAGCTGTCTTCTCTAGGCATGACAAACCCCACTCACTGGAGCAAAGCACATTTAAATCTCCTGTTTTCACATGAGATTCTAGGGTGACTTATACAAACTATTACAATAAAAATATCTAGAGCAATTTCACGAGGAAAGAGGATGTATAATTATTGTGTTTTCTGTCTGATGATTACTCAGATTTCTGAAGAACCACGATGATATTAACATGTGTGGAATGTGCCATTTTGGATTGGTAATTTAACAGGCCTGTGTTACGAATGTGCCGTAACTCTGAGTGGCCGAAGGGTACAAAGTCGCCCCCTCCTTTTTGAGAATCACAAGGTCGCTATTAATTCGGGTCTGGGACCCAGGAAGTGAGAGAGAGACATGCAGAATCCACAAGGTTTGGAATGCGTCCTGGCCTCAGCGAAACAAAACCATTGATAACGGCTATTGTCTCTTGGAGACGGAATTGTGTATTGGGTACTGTACTATTCATTGAAACCCCTCAGGGGACAACCAGAGTGGGCTGGTTGAGGGATTGCATCATCCCAATCTGACTGACATCTGAGACCCTGTGAGTAAGGATAAAAGAGGGTCTGGGGAACAACCCCTTTAGATGCACCAGGAGAAACGCTAGAAATCCCGTGACAGCGTTTAATAGCGACAGCCGGTGGGGGCTCGTGTGCGTCCTTCCCTTGCCTGGGATTGGCGGGTTCACCACAGAAGAACGCCTTAGCTAAAGAAGCGGCCACAAGTGAATGGCCACACGAACGAGACTCCGATGGATTGAAATCATAAAAGGAAAGCCGGCAAGTTTTTCTCCCAAAACTCACTCTCTCTCCAACCATTGCGAACCCAGCTGTCCCCAAAGGCTGCCGCCTGCATGAACTGAGTGAACTTTATTATTTCCATCGGACAATACATAATCCTCTAGACAACGATAGAGCTATTTCTTATTGATTATTATTATACCCGCACTTTTAGATTTAGTATTGACGATGTATATTATCTGTATATTTGCATTGATATTATTTTTGTGTATTTTTACTAATAAATACTGTTAAAAATAGTACCATCAGACTTCAACAGACCTCTCCATTTTTGCTGGTAAGTGACCCAGTTACGGGGTTCGTAACACCTGTAAAAAGCAATAACTCCAAAAGGTGGCACTCATCATTAAGGACCCCCATCACCTCAAGACATGTCCTCTTCTCATTGCTACCATCAAGTAGGAGGTACAGGAGCCTGAAGACACACACTCAATGTTTCAGGAAAAGCTTCTTCCCCTCTGCCATCAGATTTCTGAATGGACATTGAATCCATGAATAATACCTCCATTCTTTTTTTTCTACAGTCAGTGGTTTTCCCATGCTTCTGCAGTCCTTCTCTACTTGGTCGTGGAAGAAATCCCTATGGCACATGGCTCTGTGGGCCCTTGATGTGCACTTCAGGGCAGTCAACAGTTACCAGCATTTGTATAATGCCAACATTGCTGGCAAGTGCTGGTATATGATGTGTTACTGATATCTAAGTATGTGAATGTGAATAATGTGGTGCCTCTGGTGAGCAGTGATCTGTGAAATATTGCAGAGATCTGTTGTAGCCACTTGAAAGGTTTCTGTGCATGGAAGATTAGAGTCAATGTGATCTCCAGGGGAAAGATGTCCAGGCACATGGCTGAAGGTCTTCCTGCAGCATACCCCATTGCTCTGTGATGTAAGCCCTAGAAAGCCCGAGTCTGTGAATATAATCCTTATCATAGCATGTGCTGTCTCTGTTTGTCTCTTCTGTTGTCATATTGCCTGGGCTTCATATTTGGAGCAAAATCCTCTTGCAATAAAGGCCATCAAAGCATTTGCCTGCCGAGTTACCTGCTTATTAACTTTTAGTAATTTGTGTACAAGGATGCATGTGTGCCTCTCAATCAACTACTCAGTATCTCTTAAGTATCAGTGCTCAGTATATCTTTAATAAAATATTCTGCTTTTTAGGATTCTTTTTCTACAAAGTGGATTCCTTCACATTTCCACATTACTGTATATTTGAAGTACCTTGTCTTGGTACAGCCTGTCTATATTTCCTGAAGCCCCTCTGTGTTTTCCGCATATTATTACCTATAGTCTATATTATTACCTCAGTGTATATTATGGACAAATATGGTTATGTAAGCTGGATTCCCTCATCCAAATCAAGATTGTGAAGAGCAGTAATACCACAGTAGTCCCAACCTCTGAATGTGAGAATGGCTCTTTTATTCTAGCAGATTCCTGCCTCGATTCAAATATCAGTCCACAGCCCCAATACCATGTGCTGTAACTTTGTTTTGGAATATCTTGTATCAAAGATTACTGAAGGCTTTCTGAATGCTCAGTCATATACAACTGCTATTTCTCCTTTCAGTTCTACTGTGTACAACGTTAAAAAGTAGCAGATTTGTCAAATGTGATTTTTTTCTTGCATAAATCAATTTTGATTTTGCCGAGTCATATTCTAAGTGCAAGGTTGTCACTTTCTTAGTAATAGATTGTATGTCTTTATTATTGATGTCAGGCTATTCAGTCTGCAATTTCAGATTTCAATCCTTTTCTGATTAATCGTGTTATACTGTATTCACTACCTTCTAGCCTGTGATTTGTTCAAGATTCTGTGGAAATACAGACGATGACAACTAGTGAATCCACGTTTTTTCTGACACCTTGTGATGCAGGTTATTAGCTCAGGAAGCTTTTTGATTTTCAGTTCTATTAATATTACAAATAATATTTTTTCACAGATTTCTTTAACTTTATCATTCACTCCTAGAACTATTCTCCATAAGTTTCCGGGAAATCTCTTGTGTCTTCTGTGAAGATAGACACAAAGCATGTCATTAATTTCTTGATCATTTTCCTATTCTCTCAATATAACTTGGAAACCTACATTAATTTTTGCTAGTCCATCGCAACTTTTTTTTGTTTTTTGCCAATTCTGCTTTGCTTTCCTTGTTATTTTATGGGGGCTCTTACTGAATTGGTGGCTATAAGAAGGACATGATTCAGGCCCAAAAGAGTGCAGTAAAAATTCACAAGGATGTTACCTGAACTGGAAGGCTTGAGACACGAAGAGAGATTGGAATATTTCTGAAGAGTGAAAAAAGCTGAGCAGTAACCTTTTAGAAGTTTATAATATTATGACAGGTAGATGGTCACTGTCTTAGCATTTTCTTAGCAAGGGGAGTCTAAAATTAGAGGGCATGTTTCTTAATCTGAGAGGGAAAAGATTACAGAAGGTGGTGGGTGTTTTGAGCAAGCTACTAGACTTATAGAGAAAAGTACTAGTATAATGTTTGAGGAGCATTTGGCCGTGTACATGGATAGGACAAGTCTAGAGGAAGATGGATCAAACACAGACAAAGGGATTGGTTTGGTAGGTATCTTGGTTGGCATGCACAAGTTCGGTGGAAGCATTTGTTTCCTTGCTATATAACTATGAATTTATCTATGAATAAATCCTGAATTTTTCTTAACCTTCAAACTTTTCTTTTGGAGACATTTGATGTAATAATAAAAATAATAGTTACAACTATTATTAGACCAAATGGTACCAAAAGAAAAGACCAAGGATTAAGAACATTTCAGAATTTATTCATAGATATATCTCTCATGTGAACTGTCACTAGACCAATTTTTCTGTTTTTTGTTAATCTTCGAAGAATATATATTAGTTATGAACTATTTATTATTTTAAAACAAGCCATTTATATAATTTTTCAAATTCTACATGGCCAGCTCAAGCCTTATCCCTTCGTAGTTTGCTTAGATTTAACACTTAATTTGAGATTTATCCAAATTCTTCTGATATTTATTTTGGAAAATCTATCATATTATGATAACTTCATCAGAAAATTCCAAACCTATAGATTATTAATGACACACACAAAATGCTAGAGGAAATCTGCAGGCCAGGCAGCTTCTATGGAAAATAAAATACGGTCGATGTTTTGGGCCAAGACCCTTGGGTTGACTGTACTTTTTCCCATAGATGCTGCCTGGCCTGCTGAGTTCCTCCAGCATTTTTGCTTGGATTTCCAGCAACTGCAGATTTTCTCTTGTTTGTGATTTGATGGCTAATGAACTCTATTTTTTCATCAAGTACATGAGAAGTACTTAAAGTTACACAGGCTGCAAGGGAATTAACTCTGTAATACAGTCATGCAGACGTATTATTTAATCCCCATTAACTTGTGGTTAACAGTTTTCAATTAGCTTACAAAGATATAAAATACAGAATTGGCAACTCAACATGGATTCACTTATTTCTTGTAGATGGAAGCCAAAGTTGAAAGCCTAATGGAGGAAATAAAAACGGCGAAGGAAAGGCTGATTTCTCAGGATGCTGCGGCCAAAAACGCCATTCAACAATTGCAAAGAAATCTGACTTTTCAGATAGAGCAAGTAAGAATGTTTTCAATATAAGATGTATTTTTAAGTTGTAGATTTTAGTTCAAAAATAATTATTTTGATTTATTATCTTATGAAAATTTATCCATCTTGCCACACAGTTTTGATATCCCCCAGCTTCTCTTGCCTTATTTCTGAATATTGTCTGCACATGGGTCCAATTGGGTACACGGTATTTTGTAAAATATCCTGCTCTCTGGGTTGCTCTGTTATTTTTATAAGAATATCAGGTGGCAGGGTGGAAAAGCGTCTCTACCAAAGGAGGTGTAAGTCGCTCCTTCCCTCTGTTAGCCTATAAGACATCCTTGGGCAAAATGTTGCACCTGCTTAGCCCTTACCTCCACCTCCTCCCACCCCCCCCCGACCCCCCCCCCCCCCGATCAGGGTCACGTGAAGCCATGGGACAAGTGGTGGATGGTCATATGAGCAACTGATGCATATCACAAGTCCTGGTTATGCGATCACAAACATTAGGCAGACAATCTCTGAAGACTTGATAATGGCTGGGGTCACCCATCTTGCCCAGAAAAAGGCGATAGCAAAGTGCTTCTGTGGGAAAATTTGCCAAGACTAATCACAGTAATGGAAAGACCAAGATCGCCCACGTCAGATGACATGGCACATAACAAATAAATGAATAATAATGTATTTCTATTCTTTAAATAATTTTAGTTTGACTGTGGTTAAGTTTCTTGGTTTGCCTTTGTTTGATATTCATGTTTATATCCATGGAGTTGGCAAATTCATCATCCAGTTTCTGCTATCATTTTAAGTCTGGAAGTGATTTGCACATTAAAGAAAAATGTGCTCTCTTACAAATCATATTTGATAAATGCTTGAAATTTAACAGGTGTTGAAGCATCTATTAGCAATATGTAATTCCTTTGTTTAATGAGGGACTTTGGTGTATTAAGGAGGCTGGTTTTAACTGCTGCATTCCACATGTTTGAAAAGTAGGTAAGCTAGTATCATTAACAGCGTACACTAAAGTTACTAGTTCACTTTCCCATGGCACAATTTAATCAAGTTACTTTGGTTAGTTTGGTAGGTGGATTATTAACTAGTTACAAAGGAGAAGGATAGATATTATGTTTGTTGAGCAGTGTATTTTCTAAAAATAATGATTGCACAATCATTCCTTATGTAAATTTTGAACTATTTAAGAATAAAGTTGAGGTGATTTTAGTTTTGTTAATACTAAGCCGCCGATTACCTCCAGTGCAATAAGCATTGATGCAAACATGGACCTGAATTCCAGGGGTGAGGTCAGCGTGATAGCAAGGCTACTTTTGATATAAATGAATTCTCATTTAGTTAATATGTATGTATGGCATATAGTTAAATGACAACAAATGACTTAATTATGAGTTATCAGGGCTTCTAGAAAACTGGGGTCAAAAAGGAAACCTTCCATTGTTTGCTGCTATAATTTGGACAAAACCAGGTGATTGGGAGTGTTGAAGATCAGTTATCCCATTCCTGAATAGAAAAGCAGTAATTTCTTAGGGTAGTGTCATAGGCCTGGCCATTTTCAGCTGCTTCATCAATATCCTTCGTTCCATCATAAATTCGAAGGTGGGGATGCTTGCTTATGGTTTCACAGACAATCACCATCTCAGCAAAGAAGAATCTGTACATCCACTCTTGATGTTCAGTAACATGACATTGTCTGAGGGTGGGAGGGGTTGTCACCCTCGACCAGAAACTTAATCGGACCATTAATATAAACAGCTAACAGAACAGGTTAGAACTTCCTAGTGGCTAAATGTTTCAATTCCGATTCCCATTCTCATTCCAACATATCGATCCTTGGCTTCCTCTTGGGCCAAGATTGAGGAAACCCTTAGGGTGGAGGAGCAATATCTTATATTCCAACTAGGTTGTCTCCAACTTGACGGCATGAATATCAACTTCCCTCTTCCCCTTCCTCTGTTCCCCACTATGACCTTTTACCTCTTCTCACCTGCCTATCACTTCTCTCTGGGTCCTCTCTTCCCTTTCTCCTATGGTCCACTCTTCTCTTTTATCAGATTACTTCCTCTCCAGCCCTTGACCTTTCCTACCCACCTGGCTTCACCTATCACCTTCCAGCTAGCCTCTTTCTCCTCTCCTCACCTTTTTATTTGCCATCTTTTCCCCTTTCCAGTCCTGAAGAAGGGTCTCAGCCCAAAATGTCGACTGTTTATTCATTTCCACGGATGTTGCCTGACTTGCTGAGTTCTTCCAGCACTTTGTGTGTGTGTGTGTGTGTGTTGTCTTGGGTTGCTTTTATAAGCACCTATCAAAGGTTGGGTATACTCATCTCCTGATTGTTCTGACACTCAAATCACCACCATCAACAAATCTGATGTTTGATTATGGTCTTTCCATTTGACTGAATGAGCAGAGCTTGATGTCACCAGGATAAAGCAACCTGTGAGAATGACACCATTTATAAGCATAGTTTTCTTCTGCAATCAATAAACCCACATTAGTGCTCCTAAATCTTTGAAAGTATATATCAATATGGAAGTGTATTATGACAAGTTAAACCAAAAATCATTCAGCATCAACAGGGGTCTATTCCAAATTTCCTAATGACATAGAGGAAGATCATTTGACCCATCAAGTCTCTGCCGGCTCTTGGTAGTATCTCATTTCTTCCATCTATTCCTTCCTGCATGCCAATCAATTCCAATCTGATTCTCCTGTTGGCTACCTATACTAGGCGGCTGTGAGGTAACAGAGGTACCTGCTGCACCATTACTGCCCAGGGTAAGAGAGACTATGTGGTACTTTGAAGAAAAGTAAGGAATTCTCCCAATGTGCAAAATTTGTCTCTGAACAATTGATATTACAAAAAATATTTGCTAGCTATTAATTTCCACTGCTGATATAGCTATTTTGTTATCTTAATTGTTTTTGAAGATTACATCAAAGGTTAAGCTTGATTGTGTATTATTGATTCAATCATTATTGAGGTGAACAGAGACTTTGAACTGAGAAATAAATGATGATTTGCTGAGCAATACTCTGGAGAGTGCATTAGGACTAGTTAAAATTTTAATTATAAATTTGTCTTGGTACATTTTGCTTGTTTCATTTTCTAAATATTTTGAAAAACAAATTGTGAATATATACAGTAGTGTGCAAAAATCTTAGAGACACACACACATGACAGTGGGGTGACCCGTTGGGGCACCCCTTGAGAGAAGGGTAGTGCAGTCTGATGTGACCAGAATGAACATTAAATTTTCCTGAATGCTATTGGTATCGCTTTGCTTTGGAGATTGAAGAAGAAAACCTCAGTTTATTGAAAAAGAACGACATGTAGCAAGGCAAATATAGCTCCTCCTCGTTTAACGCAGGACACTTTTGATGGCATCGTTTCTGGTTGATCTGCCACCCTTGTGCCTCTCATTGTCATTCTGGAGACGTGCAGTCCTTTCATCCGCCGTCTCTGCATCTCTTCTGCTGTTTGTTGTTTGTCTCTGATCCTAGAGACATGCATTTCTCAGCTCCTTTGTCTCATCCTCTTTCGTCCTTCAGTGCCAGTTGTTGTCATTTTGGAGATGTGCATCCTGGAGTCGTGCGGCCCTGGCCTCATCCAATTCTTGTTCACTCCCTCTCCTTGCCGCTTCCCGACGGCATGTGGCGTCATCTCTTGACCATAATGTCCCCCTTCTCTTTCCACACGGATAATTAGGCTGACCATTTTTTTTTACCCTAATGCTGGATAGAAGATACGAAGCAGGAACGCCAAAGCCCCCAGGATGCTAATTGTTCTTGATCGTGTGGTTGGCGCTCTGCTAAATGGAGGTGATATAGTCACCGCTGTCCTGTGACTGCAGCAAAGGGTTTGATGGGTGTCTCGAAGTACGTCATTACGATAAGATTTAATTATCTCTTATTGATGGGTGGCAGTTAGATCTGTCCCAATCCTGCACTTGCTGATGGTGATCAGCAGTATGTGAGTGCTGGAAATAGAGCAGCCCTGCCCTTTTGCTCCGTCTGGTTGGTGTCGCTGCTGAGGCTGGCCATGTGCATGCGTTGTGGTGTCACATTGCGGTTTCCATCATGGCTGACATCAGCTCTCGGGTGAAAGCGGCGCTGTTGATTTTGGCAAGTGAGCAATTTTATACCAATATATAATCCTGAACTTTGCCTGCATTCTGTAAGATAGCGCATTTAGAGTCGACTTAGCCAAAAATAGTGCTGCTGTAGTGCACCGTTTGTGCTAATTGGAGGTCACAAACAGGCAAACAGAGCATGAGAGTTTTAGTATATATAGTATATGTGTGTGTGTGTGTGTGTGTGTATATGTGTGTATGTAATATATATGTACAGAGAGAGATAGCCAGGGAGCCCAAGACCTTTGTGAATTGTAGTGATTTTATGTATTTCACTGTATTGCTGACGCAGAAAAAAATGACATATGTAAGTGATGATAAACCTGATTCTGATATGGGTCTCTATTAGGAACTGGGAGTGGAAAGGGGGCAGAGGGAGGGGAATCGTGATGGGGAAGGGAGAATGGAGGGAGTGGGAAGCACCAGAGAGACATTCTGTAATGATCCATAAGTAAATTGTTTGGAATCAAATGACCTTGCCTAGTGTCTCAGGGCTGAGTGTGTCTCCATTCATGCCCCCCACCCCACACCCTTTCCATGTCGCTGCACCTTCGCCATTCCCAACATGCTTTACTCCATGGATTTACAAATTCACTTTCTGGTCCACATTGACAAATAGAGTGCTGTGCAAGTGCTAAGCCACCCTGGCTGGACCTCTACTTTCTGTGATTTTTATTAACGACGTGGATGTGGGGGTAGAAGGGTGGGATGGCAAGTTTGCAGACGACACAAAGGTTGGTGGTGTTGTAGATAGTGAAGAGGATTGTCGAAGATTGCAGAGAGACATTGATAGGATGCAGAAGTGGGCTGAGTAGTGGTAGATGGAGTGCAACCCGGAGAAGTGTGAGGTGGTACACTTTGGAAGGACAAACTCTGAGGCAGAGTACAAAGTAAATGGCAGGATACTTGGTAGTGTGGAAGAGCAGAGGGATCTGGGGGTACATGTCCACAGATCCCTGAAAGTTGCCTCACAGGTAGTTAAGAAAGCTTATAGACAATAGGTGCAGAAGTAGACCATTCGGCCCTTTGCGCCTACACCGCCATTTTGAGATCATGGCTGATCATCTACTATCAATACCTGGTTCCTGCCTTGTCCCCATATCCCTTGATTCCCCTATCCATAAGATACCTATCTAGCTCCTTCTTGAAAGCATCCAGAGAATTGGCCTCCACTACCTTCCGAGGCAATGCATTCCAGACCCCCCACAACTCTCTGGGAGAAGAAGTTTTTCCTTAACTCTGTCCTAAATGACCTACCCCTTATTCTCAAACCATGCCCTCTGGTACTGGACTCTCCCAGCATCTGGAACATATTTCCTGCCTCTATCTTGTCCAATCCCTTAATAATCTTATATGTTTCAATCAGATCCCCTCTCAATCTCCTTAATTCCAGTGTGTACAAGCCCAGTCTCTCTAACCTCTCTGCGTAAGACAGTCTAGACATCCCAGGAATTAACCTCGTGAATCTACTCTGCACTTCCTCTACAGCCAGGATGTCCTTCCTTAACCCTGGAGGCCAAAACTGTACACAATACTCCAGATGTGGTCTCACCAGGGCTCTGTACAAATGCAAGAGGATTTCCTTTGCTCTTGTACTCAATTCCCTTTATAATAAAGGTCAACATTCCGTTAGCCTTCTTCACTGCCTGCTGCACTTGCTCATTCACCTTCAGTGACTGATGAACGACTCCTAGATCTCTTTGTATTTCTCCCTTACCTAACTCTACACCATTCAGATAATAATCTGCCTTCCTGTTCTTACTCCCAAAGTGGATAACCTCACACTTATTCACATTAAACGTCATTTGCCAAGTATCTGCCCACTCACCCAGCCTATCCAAGTCACCCTGAATTCTCCTAACATCCTCATCACATGTCACACTGCCACCCAGCTTAGTATCATCAGCAAATTTGCTGATGTTACATGCCTTCTTCTAAATCGTTGACATAAATCGTAAACAGCTGTGGTCCCAATACCGAGCCCTGTGGCACCCCACTAGTCACCACCTGCCATTCCGAGAAACACCCATTCACCGCTACCCTTTGCTTTCTATCTGCCAACCAGTTTTCTATCCATGTCAATGTCTTCCCCCCAATGCCATGAGCTTTGATTTTACCCACCAATCTCCTATGTGGGACCTTATCAAATGCCTTCTGAAAATCGAGGTACACTACATCCACTGGATCTCCCCCGTCTAACTTCCTGGTTACATCCTCGAAAAACTCCAACAGATTAGTCAAGCATGATTTACTCTTGGTAAATCCATGCTGGCTCGGCTCAGTCCTATCACTGCTATCTAGATATGCCACTATTTCATCTTTAATAATGGACTCTAGCATCTTCCCCACCACCGATATCAGGCTGATATGTCGATAGTTCTCTGTTTTCTCCCTCCCTCCTTTCTTAAAAAGTGGGATAACATTAGCCATTCTCCAATCCTCAGGAACTGATCCTGAATCTAAGGAACATTGGAAAATGATTACCAATGCATCCGCAATTTCCAGGGCCACCTCCTTTAGTACCCTAGGATGCAGACCATCTGGACCTGGGGATTTGTCAGCCTTCAGTCTCATCAGTCTACTCATCACCGTTTCTTTCCTAATGTCAATCTGTTTCATTTCCTCTGTTACCCTATGTCCTTGGCCCATCCGTACATCTGGGAAATTGCTTGTGTCTTCCTTAGTGAAGACAGATCTAAAGTACTCATTAAATTCTTCTGCCATTTCTCTGTTTCCCATAACAATTTCACCCAATTCATTCTTCAAGGGCCCAACATTGTTCTTAACTATCTTCTTTCTCTTCACATACCTAAAAAAGCTTTTGCTATCCTCCTTTATATTCCTGGCTAGCTTGCTTTTGTACCTCATTTTTTTTCTCCCTGTATTGCCTTTTTAGTTAAGTTCTGTTGTTCCTTAAAAACTTCCCAATCATCTGTCCTCCCACTCACCTTAGCTCTGTCATACTTCCTTTTTTTTTAATGCTATGCAATCTCTGACTTCCTTTGTCAACCACTGTGGCCCCTTTCCCCCCTTTGAATCCTTCCTTCTCCAGGGGATGAACTGATTTTGCACCTTGTGCATTATTCCCAAGAATACCTGCCATTGCTGTTCCACTGTCTTTTCTGCTAGGATATCCATCCAGTCAACTTTGGCCAGCTCCCTCATGGCTCCATAGTTTCCCCTGTTCAACTGTAACACTGACACCTCTGAGCTGCCCTTATCCTTCTCAAATTGCAGATAAAAACTTAACATATTAAGATCACTATCTCCTAATGGTTCCTTTACTTCAAGATCGCTTATCAAATCCTGTTCATTACATAACACTAAATCCAGAATAGCCTTGTCCCTGGTCGGCTCTCGTACAAGCTGTTCCAAGCTGTTTAGAGAGTATGGATTATGATCAGAGATTAAGGGAGCTAGGGCTTTACTCTTTGGAGAGGAGGAGGATGAGAGGAGACATGATAGAGGTGTACAAGATATTAAGAGGAATAGACAGAGTGAACAGCCAGCGCCTCTTTCCCAGGGCACCACTGCTCAGTACAAGAGGACATGGCTTTATGGTAAGGGGAAGGAAGTTCAAGGGGGATATTAGAGGAAGGTTTTTCACTCAGAGAGTGGTTGGTGAGTGGAATGCACTGCCTGAGTCAGTGGTGGAGGCAGATACACTAGTGAAGTTTAAGAGACTACTAGACAGGTATATGGAGGAATTTAAGGTGGGGGGGTATATGGGAGGCAGGGTTTGAGGGTCGGCACAACATTGCGAGCCGAAGGGCCTGTAATGTGCTGTACTATTCTATGTTCTATATACTGTGCGTGCCTAAGACTTTGGGATTTCACAAAAGACTGAAGTAATTTTGCCCAAATTATGTTTACATTCATGCTTAATTTATGTTGCTTTATTTTGTGAATATTAATGAAATATGGGTTTTTTTCAGTTTTCTGGCTTTAAAAACCAGACTTGTTATTGGTTGTGTTCTTACTGTATAGACTAATAGAAAATGTGAAGAGGCTCGACAAGAAAAAGAAGCCATGGTAATGAAATACGTTCGTGGAGAAAAAGAGGCACTTGATCTTCGAAAAGAGAAGGAAGGGATTGAAAAGAAGTTACGTGATACAAACCGAGAGCTGGAGAAACTGACAATGAAGACCAAGCAGCTCACACAAGAGAAGACAAGATTGCAACAGCTATACGAGGCAAAGGTAATCTGTCTAAGTCATAGCTTCATTCTTGAGGGAAATGTGGTAAATTAACTGTAGAAATGCTGACCTCAGTTATTAAAGAGAAAATTTTCCCTCTTTTGATTTCTAGCATAATATCTATCCAGAAGGAGTCTTTCTTTAGAGGAGGTTTTTCTCTTCAGAATATGACAAATTCTTGGAGTATGGTTTTATGCCCAGGAATTATCTCCCACTTTGAGCCATTGGTTTATATGCCTGTTGTATAAAGGGATAGCTTTTCCTAGATTGCCCTTCATGGGTTATCGTTCACTTTATTACATAATGTCTACATTGCAGGGTTGACCCTAGTAGGAGCGTGTGCCAATGCATGCTGCACTCGGAGCAAAACTATAGTGTTCAGTCAAAAGAAAATTAAACAGCTTTTTTTTTAGAAAACTAAGGAATGCTGACTTAATCTGATATTTGTTAAAGCTTTGAATTGCACCTTTTATTACAGAAGTTTCATTCACTTCCAAGCATCCATTTAGTCATTAATGACTCATCAAACTTTGAAGTACATTTATCATCGAAGTAGCTATACGATAAACAACCTTGAGATTTGGTTCCATACAGGCAGTCACAAAACAAAGAGACCCATTGCAGCAATGGCCATAGATCAGTTTGTTCCTCGCTTTCCCGCCTGTGCCCCATCACCTTGATTCAGCCTGTACACACCACGCCACAGCCATCCGCACCTCCGAGGCTTTAATTCATACCGCAAAACTGCCTCGTTGTACAGGCATACCCTCATTGGAAGTTGCAAGCCATTTTGCAGACATTATTGGTGGAAAAAAAATTAAATAAATTGGTAAGGGAGCAAGAATGTTTACACAAATGGGCAGGCAGAACGTGAACTAATATGTGATTGAGTAAGAGTGGCTCAGTGCATTTGTAAAGCACTCTCATTGGCTGATTGAATGTTTACTGTAATGGCAGCTGCTCTTGAGAAGATTTAAGTGTTGTTTAGAATGAATTTTTAACATTTAAAACAAATTGAATAACCGGGTTGTAACGAATCAATGCTATGTAGGGTAGCGTTATGCAGGGTCTGAGCGTATATAAGCAAATAATACAACTACTCAGTGTATTGGGAGTACTGATAGGGCAAATATTTTCTTTATTTATTTCAGATTTCCGACATCTGCAACACATTATTTTGCCATACCTACTTTAAAAAATCTGTATATGTTTTATGGTTGCAGGAAGGGGAAGCCACAAGGCTCAACAGAGAGGTTGAAAAACTGAAGGAAGACATTAATTCCAACATCATCAAGGTGAAATGGGCCCAAAACAAGTTAAAAAGCGAAATGGATACACACAAGGTTTGTCAAATTTTTGCAAGTCGTTCTTTATCATCATGTCAGCTCTTTATGCTTCTAGACCGGGGTTCCCAACCTTTATTATGCCATGGACCAATACCAGGAAGCGAGGGGTCTGTGGACCCAGGTTGGGAATCACTGTTCTAGAGATTAATGAAAAAGGAACATTAAAATCTTTTATATTCGGGTACTGATGCACCATCAATAACTTTTGGAGACTGGAAGTGAACAATAGGCTTTTATTAACAGCAAAAGGAAGCATGACATCTCGAAGACTGAGGGAGGAGCAGTACCCCAATCGCCTTTATACAGAGGTCTGTGGGAGGAGCCACAGGAGCAGTCAGCAGAGGGGCGTGTCCAGACAGGTATACATAGTTTACCACAGGTAGTTCCTCTAGCATGGCGTGTGTGTTGCTCTGGATTTCCAGCATCTGCAGAATCTCTTGTATGTGTCTCAGAATGGTTGCTAATGGATGGGTGTGATCAAAAATGAGGAGGCACAAATATCTGTAGAATTGCAGGACTAGAAGGGACTAGGGAGTAGAACTGTGGAGGTTGAAATCATTGAAATTAATTCAATCTCAATAATTTTATAATATTTATTATTTTCAACATTAAGTTTAACACTGGTATAAACACAGATGTTCTGTTGCTTGTTGTCATTTGTAGAATCAATTGAAAGTGGTTGTCAATGTCTGCAGTAGAAATCACCAACTGTCCTATCCCTCTCTCTTGCTGACTTTCCCATCCAGGATGATGATGATGATAATGAAGGTTAAACAGCTCCCATATTTGTTACATAATGTTGATACTTTGCATATTAAGTTTCTAGTTATTTGTAGAAGTTTCCCATTAGACAAGGGGCAAATCTTTCTGGTGAATCCATCCCTTCTCATATTGACCCTATACACTGGATAGGGAGCTCTTGATTCTGTGTCTTTGTATAATTTTGCTGAAAGAGCAATGTTAATGAGAAGCAGAATAGGCCTGAGATACTTCCTTGGGGGACTTCAGAGTTGATGATTGGGATGTAGGAGAAAATATGAAGATTCTATAATATGAAAAAAATAATGATTCAGCCACCATGATAGCGTGGTAGTTAGTGCAATGCTGTTGCAGCTGGGGGTGTCAGAGTTCAGAGTTCATTCCCAGCATCCTCTGCGAGGAGTCTCTAAGTCCATCCCAATGGAATGCGTGGTGGGTTTTCTCTAGGTGCTCTGGCTTCCCCCCTCAGTCCAAAGACATACTGGGTAGGTTAATTGGTCATTGTAAATTGTCATGGTTGTTAGGAATTGCTGGATTGGCAGGACTCAAAGGGCCAGAAGGACCTACTCTGTACTGTATTGCTAAATAAATGAATTATTTTATTAATATATATGATGCAAATATATAATCTTTTGCTTTGTGGATGCTAATGTTGTTAACCTTGTTGCTGCAGAAGGTTGAGTTGGATGACTTGGAGTCACTGTGACAGGGAAGTCTGAATGTAAGGATTTGAACTGGAATTAGAGGAAACCTGGATTTTGGAGATTGCATATCTTACTGGGATAGAGTTTTGCATTAAGGATTTGAAAATTTAGGATTTTAGAAAAATCAAATTCTGCATTCTTAAGATTCATTGTTTAAAGCACTTCAGCTCTTAAGAAAGAAAAAAGACTTTTAGTGTGAATATTGAATACGTTTGCATAAAAGTATTACATTTTAAGAATAGATAAACTTTCAAATTTGCACCAGGAATTCTTGAACAACACACACTTAATGCTGGAGGAACTAAGCAGGTCAGGCAGCATCCATAGAGAGAAATTAGCTGTCATTGTTTTGGTCCAAGACCCTTAACAGGACTGGAAAGGAATTGTCAAATATATTGGACCCTTTTTATCCCCCTCGTTCTGTTTTAGTTTCTTGATAAATCTGACTGAATAGTTTGCGTTTCTGCATTGCTGCTTTTCTCATTCATTATTCTAACCTGACTATATTTTGTATCACCACCAGATGGCACTATAGGATTTGGGCACCAAGTACAAATGACTGCTTCATTACAGAATTGTTTTGCTTTTTGAGTGATTACATGTTTTGCAAATGAGATCAGGAATAATATCATATGGTAAAGTAAAAGGGAATAATTTCATGATAATAATGGAGTACTCATTTTACTTTCAACATGTTTTAAATGTTTGTATTTGCTAACAGTTGGAGTTGAGTTTGGTTATATTTTGAAAGGAAAATGTTAAACTGTATTTCTTAATGTTAATCCATAACAATTATTATTTAATGGTGTCTGTAGAGTTGATTCCTGACCCTTAAAACATATTGTGTTACCTTTTTATTTACTGGTTGCACTTTACTCTTCCATTCATTGAAGTAATATTTACTAAAATTTAAGTCATGGCTTTGCATGCATGACAAACTGATAGGCTAATTATACAAATTGAAAATCAAATTATACTTGCATGGAAAATTGAGTGTGCTATTTTCTTTTATTAATAATGCGTAATAGAGTTTGTGTAAGTTTATTGGAACTATCCATGTCAAATTACACATATTCCATCTGGATTGTATATTAAATCCACAAAGATATTTTGCTGATCACCTAAATTAGGGACAAATTTCTCAGAATCGGATTTACGATCTTGGCATGTGATTATGAAATTTCTTCTTTTGTGGTGGCAACATAGTGCAAAGACATAACAATCTACAAATTACAGAAACTAAATAGTACAAAAAAAAGGAACAATAAGAAAGCGTTCATGGGTTCATGAATTGTTCAGAAATCTGATGGCAAAGGGGAAGAAACTATTCCTGAGTCATTGACTGTGGATCTTCAATCTCCTGTACCTCCTCTCTGATGATAGTAAAAAGAATACAGCAAGTCCTGGATGGTGAGGATCACACCTTCATGAGGCAGCACATCTTGGAGATGTTCTTAATGGTGGAAAGTGCTGTGTCCATGATGGAGCTATGACCCTTGGCAGCCTCTTCTGATTCTCTGCACTGGTGCCTCCATACCAGACAGTGATGCAGATAGTAATGTGATACAGAAGTACTCTCCAAGGTACATCTGTAGAAATCTTTGGTGACATAGGTAATCTCAAGCTCCTAATGAAATATAGCCTCCTCTATGCTGCCTTCTTAATTGCATCAATTCTTTGGGTCCAGGATGGATTTCTGAGATGTTGACACCCAGGAACTTGAAGTTGCACAATCTTTTTTTTTAACTGCTTATCTTTATGAGGACTGGTGTATGTTCTCCTGATTTCCCTTTTCTGAAGTCCATAATCAGTTCCTTGGTCTTACTGACATCAAGTACAAGGTTGCAGTTGTGGCACCGCTCAACAAGCAGATCTGTCTCAGTCTTGTACGCCTCCTCATCACCATGTGAGTGAATTTATAGATGGCGTCTGAGCTGTGCCTACCACACAGTCATGATTGTAGAAAGAGTAGAGCAGTGGGTTAAACATACATCCATGAGGTGCACTTGTGTTGGTTGTCAGAGAGGTGGAGATGTTATTTCTGATCAACACTGACTGTCGTCTTCCGAACACAAAGTCAAGAAAACAGTTGTAGAGAAAGGTACAGAAAGTACAGCTTCTGGTCAAGATGACACCAGCGTACAATGCTCCCTCGGTTGATATCTTCCAGATAGCTGATGAAAACATCTTTTTACTTCTTTTACGCCGATCTTCCACCTTAAGTGTTTTTCTGGGACTGTTAGAGCCTGTAATTTACAGTTTGAAGATGGTTTGAGTGATCCACCACTTTGCTGTCTCCAAAAAGATTCCAATATCCAGACCTGACTTGCACTACCTTTTACGTTCCCTTTTCTATTTTATAATTATGATTTATAATTTAAATTTTTATTATACTTACTTTGATTTGTACTTCAGGGAGTGCGAAGCGCAGAATCAAATATCGCTGTGATGATTTACGCTCTAATATCAATTGTTTGGTGACAATAGTAGTAAAGTAAAGGAAGCTAGCACATATTTGGATGGCCTTGATGCAAAGATACTTTGAGGTGAGGGCACGGACTGATTTCCGACTCCATTAATTGCCGATTAAAGTGTCAAGGAATATTGAGACATTGAGGTGAATGTGGAAGACGAACTAGAGTTCAGCACAGACTGCCTTCTTTTTGATTGCTGCCAGAGAAGGAATCTGTGAGCTGCCTATCACTGTGTGGCTCAATGTGGCAGCTGGATTGGCCTCTCTTCCCTCTCTTTTGGTGAATGTTGGTGATAATCATAGGATGGTGTCGTGCTCCTGTGTTTATGCATTGGAATAGTGTGTTTATGGACTGTGGACATTTTCAGTCTTATGGCTTTTATATTCTGTGTTTTTTTTTAATCACCTGTTTTGTTTCTGTTTCAGTGTGCAAAGGGAGGGTGTTTGGGGGTTGATGTTCTGTTTATTTTGGATGAGGATAGGGTTGTTTTTGGGGGAGGGGTGTCGATGTTCCTGTTTTGTGTGAGGCCAGGGGGGATTTTGGGTTGATGATCAGGATGCTGTTCTTTTTTGTGTGGGGGGGATGGGTTTGATGTTTCTCTCTAAATGATTTTCATGTTTTTTCCTTGTGGCTATCTGGAGAAGACAAATTTCAGAGTTGTATATGGATTCATACTTTGTTAATAAATGAACCTTTAAACCTTTTGAACTTTGAGACACCCAGGTTTTGAGGCCTGTTATTAGTACTGACAGAATGGTGGTGTTGAACAAGAAGTTTAATCGATAAACAATAGCTTTTTGGATGTACTGTGGTTGTCTGTGTGCTCCAAAGCAGAATAGAGAGCCTGTGAGATTGAATCTGATGGTAGATGAACTGCAGTGGGTCCAGGTTCTTGCTCAGGCAGGATTTAAGCCTAGTCATGACCAGTCCCTCATTGTGAGTGCTACTGGGTGATAGTCATTGAGGCATCTCACCTTGCCCTTCCTGGGTGTCAGAGTGACTGCTGCCCTTTTGAACCAGGTGAGAACTTCAGACTGCAGCAGTGAGAGGTTAAAGATGTCCTTGCACACTCCAGCTATTTGATTGGTACATGCTTTCAGTACCCAATAAGGTACACTTTCAAGGCCTCCTATCTTGCTGGGTTCCTCTTGAGGGATATTTGGACTTCAGTCTCTAAGACAAAACATCTTACAGATTGACCACCGATTTTCTAGCACCTTTGGTTCCTGAGCCTTGCCGGATTAATGTATTTGCCAGATTAAAAGAAGTCGTGCAATAGTAATGGCAAAAATGGATTGTAGAGGCTTAAAAACATCATAATTAAATAAAAATGACTGTGGTTACAAAGAATGTTGTTTCTCAGTTATCTTTTTTAACATTTCATCCAGGCAAAGTTGCTTCATGTGTATTGATCTCTCTCTAATTTTTCTTGCATCAAATAAAAATTCATTGGCTCTTGATCCATCATAAAGGGACATATCTCTAACTCTTTGATTAAATCACCCAACAACTCAATTAACTTGTCAATAATAAATCTTTCCGTTTCCTCTGTTTCATCATCACTGCCATCATCACTTGCAGTGTTTTTAATCAGCACTCAGAACACTGTTTATAATTTCAGAGTCCGTAAGGTGACACACAACAGGTGTTTTGTCGACAATCATCCACTCATGTAGATTTTCTTCTTTAACACTACTTGCTATATCTTTGAAAGCAGGTCCTGTAACACTTTTTGCTTATGCAAGCAAATCATGAACAACTACTTTCTCCTTTGGTACACAAAATCTTGTAAAATTATCGTCAAGCTTTTCTTCAGACACATTACCAAACATCAAGACAGGTCACAACTTATGTTAGCCATTCTTTAGTGTTGAAGGTTCTACCTTTTCCCACCCTCAAGCAATGAACCAAAGCATGTCCTTCATGTTAAGTTCTTTAATTCACCTCATCCAACAGACATTTCATGAAAAGTGAGCGATACTTGACCTTTAGAGAACGCAGTATTGGTCTTGGGTTTGGATAGGCAATGTACAGTTTGGCGGTAAATACACTGTAAAACTTTATTCTTATACAGGTATTCAACTTTGGGGTGATCTGAACAGTTATCCAAAAATAAGAATTTTGCAATCTTCATGTAGTCCTACAGATTTGTAATATGCTCTGGCTTCCGGCACAAAATATTTTTCAAACCATTCTAACATAATGTCGGTGGTAATCCAGCCATTTTTATTTGTGCGATATGTTGCCGGGGGAATTTTAACCCCTTTCAAGACCCTAGGGTATTTGCTTTATCCAGTCACTGGTGGTTTACATCTGTGAGTATCTGCTGTGCTGGAGCACCCTAAAATGGTAATTGTCCTTGGATTGTTTGAATCCCGTGGGGTCTTTTTCGTCTTCTGTTGCTAATGTTTGCCTAGGTGTGCATCGCCAGTGTAGTGCAGTTTCATCTGCTCAGGACTGAGGTTTTGTCAGCTCTGAGTTTCGCAAGTTGGAACGTGTACTCAGTAGCTCCTTTATGGTTTGCAGACCGTTTTTCTTCACACACTTTATGCATGGAAATTCTTTGAACCTTTGAAGCCATCCTTCACTATAGTCATGTGTTGTAATGTTCACAGGTTCTAATTTAAGTTCTTTATCTAACAACTTAGTTTGGTTCATCATACTGCCCAACAAGTCGGCTCCATCACTCCAACACTGGTGAAACCATTCAATCATCACTTGATTATGCTTAGTGCTCTTAACAACTTTCATAGTTTTTTCTAATGCTCGTTTGCCTTAGCTAATCACTGTTTGCATAGAATTGTAATTTTTTTCTCTTTATTTCTTCAAATCATTCAGAATTGACAAACCATTGCCATGTAAGTCACACAGCTCACGCAGAAACAGCTTGGTCCAGTTTTCTCAACATTTCAACCTTATCTTGGATTGATATGGACTGATGTTTACATTTGACACCACCATAGTACCTGCACTTATCTTGGAAGCCATTCCAAGGGTTAAATTTACATAAGATAAGCAAGAATAAGCACAAAATATTGGGACTACCAACATGAAGTGCAATTAAATAATAAAAATAGCATGCTTTTGTAAAAATGAGTTTTGTAACAGTGCCATCTGGTGGCCATCCAGTAAACTGTGTCTTGTAATTTTATCCAAATTAAAAGAGGTGCCAAACCATCAGTTTCAAGAAAATTGGTGGCCAGCCTGTAATGTCATTGAATGCAATGGGAACTTATGTTGAGGCTATGTTATTTTCTCATTCAAAGTGTGTATAAATGGTTGTGAGCTTCCTACCAGGAGAAACCTAGCAGCATACAGTATTAGATTTAGTGGTGCTTCATATACCCCTTACATTTTTAGGTTTTGTCTGGTATAAAGTTACAGCATTCAAACCCTACCACAGCTTTTGTGCACCTGATTGTGCCTCTCTAGTTTCACATCGAATTTTTTTTTTCACTCTCGCGTTGACCTCCCATAGGTTGTACCGAGACTTCTTGTAGGATTCTGTGATTATCAGTGTCGAATGCCGTGGATCTAACCCTCAGCAGACTGTGAATCTCCTGCTTTATCCAGGGCATCATATTATCATCAGCAGCTTTTATTTATATAGATTACTTTCAGAATATGTTATTCATTATAAAAAAGCATTTCAGAGCCACCAGTTGAAATGTTAATGCAAATAATTAAATAATTATTATAGCTATTAAGATGTTGAAAATAAAAGGCCAAAAGCTGAGTTTTAGAGGAATTTGAAAAGAAAAAAAAAATCAGATTGAGTAAGGTTAATTAATTTAGGGATTATATTGAAAATCAATAGGTGTTTTATCACCTGAATCCAGGTTATGGGAGCAAATGTAAGTTAGTTAACAAGGGAAGAGGGTGCAGTAATGTGGTTAAGGGCAAATTCAACATGATGATTGTGGAAATATCATCAATGGAGCATTTTGTACAAGTTTATCTTGTGTTTTTTTGAGGCTGATAGATGATTTGGAGGGCTTGACAAAAAGGATCAAGTGCTTTAATTTAGTGGGACAGTTTCTTTTAGTGACAAATCCAAAACGAGATTGTGCATTAAAACTGGGGAGACTCCATTTAAAATGAAACCAAGATTATTTCCCCCAGAAGACAGTATGAATTTGCGACATTGCTCATGGAGACAATTGGAAGAGAATTAAGCAAATTTGAGCCATACATTCTAATGTCGATATGTACGTAAACGATCTTAGATCTTTTACATGAATGACAGATAATGATCTGAAAGGTTTATTGTCAGGCCGCAAACTGCTGCTTGGAGCTGGAGAACTGGGAAGTAAGGGTTTTGTTTTTTTCACTCTATACAAGAGATTTAGCCCTTTAGAAATGAAATTAGGGAAAAATAAAATCTTTGGCATTTTCTGCTCTAAAGAATTGTTTGTGTTAGGTCAGTTATTGAACATACTCAAAGTGAGATTGATAAAGTTTTGAACATAAGGAAGTTGGAAGATATGAGGATCAGTATTGGATTAATTATGATATGTGACATGAAATTTATTGATCTATGGCAGCAAAACAGTGCAAAGGCATAGCAATTTCTAAATTACTGAAGTAAGTAGATAATGCAAACAGAAAGAAATAATGAGGGAGTGTTCAACACTTTATGAGCCATTCAGAAATCTTATGGCTGGGGGAATGAAGCTGTTCCTAAATCATTAACTATGGGTCTTCAAGTTCCTGTACCTCATTTCTAATGCTAGCAGTGAGAAGAGATTACGTCCTGGTGATCCTTAATGATAAATGCTTCTTAAGGCACTGCATCTTGCAGATGTCCAGGTTTGTGCTTGTGATGGAGCTAGCTGAGCATATAACCGTCAGTGCCCTCTTGTGATCCATACCAGGCTGTGATTCAACCAGTACAATTGCTCTTTACCATGCATCTATAGAAATCTGCAGGAATCTTGGGTAATATACGAAATCTGCTCAAACTCCTAATTAAGTAGAGCTGCATTGTGTCCTACATGATTGCATCAGTGTGTTAGACCCAGGACAAATCTTTTGAAATGTTGATGCCCAGAACTTGAAGTTGGTCACTGCTAACCCCTCAATAAGGCCAGGTGCATATTCTGCTGCCTTGCCTGCCTGAAGTCCAAAGTAATTTATTTGGTCTTGCTGACACTGAGTGTGCGATTCTTATTGCAACTCTATTCAACCAGCTGATCTATCTCACTCCTGTATGCCTCCATATTGCCATCTGAGAGTCTACCAACAACAGCGGTTTCATCTGAGAATTTATAAATGGTGTTTACACTGGCCACACAGTCATGAGTGTGGAGAGAGTAGAGCAGTGGGCTAATCCCGCATCCTTAAGGTGTGCCCATGTTGATTGTCAGCAAGGAACATATTATCAACAATCTGCAATGACTGTGATCTCCCAATAAGGAAGCAAGGATTTGGTTGCAGAGGGAGGCTCATGGGTCCATGTTTTGAAGTTTCATGTTAGTGCTAAGGGAATAATTCAGAGCTAGTTGAAGAGATTGTTGAGGCATTACTAGTGATCTTTCAAGAATCACTAGATTCTGGAATGGTTCCGGAGGACTGCAAAACTGCCAACATCACTACTCTTTAAGAAGGGAGGGGGGTAGAAGAAATGAAATTATAAGGCTGCTAGTTTGACTTCAGTGTTTGGGAAGATGTTGGGAGTCCATTATTAAGGATGAGGTTTTGGGGTACTTGGAGCCATGTGATAAAATAGGCCAGAGTCAGCATGGTTTCCTTAAGAGGGAAATCTTGCCTGACAAATCTGTTGGAATTCTTTGAGAAAATGACAGGTAGGATAGACAAAGCGGAGTTAGTAGATGTTGTTTACTTGGATTTTCAGAAGGCCTTTGACAAGGTGCCGCACATGAAGCTGTGAAACAAGATAAGAGCCCATGGTATTAAAGATACATGCATGTATAGAAGATTGGCTTACTGGCAGAAGGCAAAGAGTGGGAATAAAAGGGGCCTTTTCTGTTGACTAGTGGTGATCAGTAAGTGCTGATGTTGAACTTGCTTCTTTTCACATTACATTTCAATGATTTGGATGATGGAATTGTTGGCTATGTGGCTATGTTTGAAAACAAACGATGATAGGTGGAGGGGCAGATAGTGCTAAGAAAGCAGCAGTCTGCAAAAGGACAGACAAATAAGGAGAATTGGCAAAGAAGTGGCAGATGGAATACAGTGTAGAGAAGTGTATGGTCATGCATTTTAGTAGACAGAATAAAGGCATAGATTATTTTCTAAACTGATTAGAGCTATGCTTAGAGTTAAGGGAGAAGTTTTCAGAGATGCAAAGGGTCTTGAGGGTCCTCATTCAGGATTCCATTAAGATTAACTTGCAGGTTGAGTTGGTGATAAAGCAAATGCAATGTTAGCATTCAATTCAAGAGGCTAGAATATAAGAACAAGGCTTTATAAGGTATTGATTGGACCGTACTTTTTAGTACTGTGAGCAGGTTTTGGCTCCTTACCTTATTAAAAAAAAAAGAAGCTGTTCTGGCATTGGAGAGGGTCCAGAGGACATTCACAAGAATGATTCCTGGAATGAAATGGTTAACATTTGATAGCTTTGGGCCTGTGCTCACTGGAGTTTGTAAGAATGAGGGGCAATTTCATTGAAAGGCCTAGATAGGGGATGTGGCCAGCGGGGGATTCTAAGATCAGAGGCCATAGACTCAGAATAGAAGGTTGTCCATTTATATCAGAGTGGAGGAGGAATTTATTTGGCCAGAGGAGGCCAGCCAAGTCATTGGGTAAATTAAACATGAGAAGGTAGAAGAATGAGCTTGAGAGGGATAATAAATCAACCATGATGAGCAACTTGATAGGCCAAATAGCTTAATTCTGCTCCTATGTTTTATGGTCTTATAATGGTGTTGAATGCCAAGCTGTAGTTATTTGTCTTACAGTTGTGAATTAGACAAGTCATAGGATCAACCATAATTTTATTGAATAGCAGGCAGAGCAGTTCAAATGCCCTATGGCCTACTCTGAAGATTTGACTTGATCGATGTGGAGAACTGGGCGAAGCTGTGGAGACAGCAGAGTAATTTTTTTTGAAGGAATTCTATATACTGTTGGAAAGTTGTATTAATGGAGCAGGAACATGGCTTTAAAGATCTTATAGTACAGAAAAATATTATTTTTCCCCTCTAGATTATCACTGGAATAACTGGTGGTTTTTAACACAGGTTGTCATTTTAAGCTTTAGGCAAAATGAGCCAACGAGTGACAATGAAATTCTTAGATGTATATTTCAGGGCTCTAATAAATAGCTGTAGACTTCAAAAGGTGAAGTGGACATTATACAGCTGATGAAAATTTGTGATGAAATGTATGTAGAGATAAAACTAGAATGAGGATAATGTATATAACCCATTCCTTAGGAGCAGAATGCACTTGGAGTCAGAGATCTACATCTTTGAAGGTCATTAGACATATTAAGAAAGTAGTTTGAAAGGGAGCAGATGGGACCTGGACTGAATAAAGACAAAGTGTAGAAGAAATTAAATTGGGTGTAGTATTTATAAAATACTAATCCAGCCAAAACTAAAATCTCATGTCCATTTCTGGAGTGATGTGTTTTGATATATTCAGAAGGTGTGGGAGAAGAGACAGGGAAGTTGGAGCAAAAATATTACAGCAGTGCTCAACATCACAAAAAGCAGTAAATCAAAGTAAAGAGTGAAAAATATTCCCCTTTATCGAAAAGAGTTGAGAGCCAAAGAGCATAAGAGCTTGTAAAATAGTTCCAAAATAATTTTTGAAGCAGTTTGGAGAGTCTTAGTGAGGTTAGGGGGTATGTGGGTGTGGGGGCTGTAGGATGGACAAGGAATAAAAGTATCTGCAGAAATCCTTTGGGAACACTAACCATAGTTTGGTAAGTTTCATGGCAGTCATGAAAAAAAGATAAAATTTGTCCTCAATTTGGGGCTCAAAACTAGGGGAATGTAGATTTCAGTTGTTTGAGGCAGCAGTTGGTAGAAATTGATTGAGAGTAGCTGCAGCAGGGGAAAAGAACATCTGAGAAATGGGAAGCATTTGAAAGCATGATGTTCTCTGGTGTTTCTTTGTTTTGTAGCTATCTACAATAAAACGAATCTCAAGGTTGTATATACATACTTTGATAATAAATGCACTTTGAAGAGTTCAAATTCAACATGTCCATGTAAGGATAGGTGCAGAGAGGCTTGGTTAACATGGGATAGTGAAGATTAGATGAGGGAAAAGAAGGAAACATAAGCATACTGTATATCAGGTGTAGCCCCCTGGCACGCCTCAGGCTCGCTCAGCTCACTTCCATCTGGGGGAGCAGCCTTCGGCCCCGCCAAACTGGATTATCAGCTTGTGTGGATGCTGTGTGATGTCTCCTACACGCCAAATAACAGACAGTACATCATATGCGATAAAATGATTTCACTTTATAGATCTTACTAGAACTAAGTGACTAATAACGATATACTATATATGAACAAAAAGAAAACTAAGAAAAGATGCCAAAACTTATCAAAGTCCAAACCACCATGCACAACCATTCGATCCCCTTAGACCTCCTCGACTCGTAGCTCAGGACCACCCAGAGTGATCAACCAAGCACCCACGGCACGTCTGTCTTTGTCTCCTCTCCTCGCTGAAAACCCTGGCCTCGGACCCCCGCTCAGGGTCCGTTCCGTTGCCAGCTTAAAGCGTCGCGTCCTCTCTCTCCCCCTCACGCTGACTCCCCAAAAGCCCACCAACAACAGCTTACAGACCCAGAAGAGAGAATATCCCAATTGGTTAATAAATGAATACAATTTTCGTTATCAGTAATTTTAACCCAAACAAGCTGCGAGAGAAAGCACTTATCATATGATAACAAAGAAGCATTCCTACTTTTAACAAAACAAAGAAGCCATTTTGATTAACGCACGCAGTAACAAAAAAAAAGAAAAAAACCCCATACATCAAGAAGAAACCCCCTTACAAGGTTTCAGAAATGGCTCTTAAATTTATCCTTTAAGGTTTATAGGGGATATGTAGGAGAGAGCTTAAGAAATTAGGAGCGCAAAACCTGCTATGAAATGATTTTGGTAAGAAAGATTAAAGACCTACAGTATGTTATAAAGAAGAGGATTTCTAAGGGAGGAGTACCGCCCCCTCAAGGACCAAGGATGTGATCTGTGTGTGGAGCAGGGGATTTTAATCAGTTCCCAAATGTCTCAAGGGTATTCAGCAGGGAAAAGAATAGAGAGGCTGGAGAGTTGAAAGAGACTCAGCTGATGTTCTGGAGCATGTCTGTATCAGGAAGGAGGAACTGTTAGAAATATTGAGGCACATAAAAATGGATAAATCCCTAGGACATGAGGACCTGAGTTATAGGGAAAGATTGAATAGGTTAGGGTTTTATTGCCTAGAGTGTAGAAGATTGAGGGGAGATTTGATGGAGGTATACAAAATTATGAAGGGTATAGATAGCGTAAATGCAAGAAGGCTTTTTCCACTGGGGTTGTGTGAGACTAGAATTATAGGTCATAGGTTCAGGGTGAAAGGTGAAATGTTTAATGGGAACATGAAAGGGAACTTCACTCGGAGGTGAGAGTGTGGAACAAGATACCAGCATAAGTGGTGGATGTGAGATTGACTTCAACATTTAAGAGAAATTTGGATAGTTACATGGATAGGAAGCATATGGAGGTCTATGGCCTGGGTGCAGTTCAATGGGACCAGGTAGATTAATGGTTCAGCACATACTATGTGTCGAAAAGCCTGTTTCTGTTCTGTATCCCAGGATGCTAAGCAAATGGGAGGAGATTGTTGGAATTCTGACAGAGAATTTTGCATTTTCGTTAGCCACTGGTGAAGTGCCAGAAGTCTGGAGGATAGTTAATGTTAACCCCTTTTTCAGAAATGGAAGTAGCGATAAGCCTGAAAGCCAGAGGCCAGTGAGGCATACATCACGTGGGTCCAGGAAGATAAAGTAGAAAGGGTTTAAGGATGCTTTTTGACTGGATCTGTAATAAGTTGTGTATCTCGGGGATCAGCATTGGAATCTTTGATAGTTCAGTTCAAGTTTAACTGTCATTCAACCATTAATGAATACCCATGAATGCAGCCAAATAAAACAGTGTTACTCCAGGGCCAAGGTGCTAAACACAGTACTAACAGTCATACACAGCATAAGGCATATCACATAAAAGATAACAGTAAAATACAGCCCCCCCCCAAAAAAACAATTTAGTCCAAGACCCTGAGTCTGTGAATGTTGCAGAAGTCTGCAGTTGAACACAATACATCTTGTCTTCTGCTTAACAGACACTGGAGGGGCGGGGGAACAACACCTGCTCCAACTTGTACACTGCAGAGCACTCCAACGTCTCTGTCCTGTCCTGGACAGCTGTAAACAGGCAACACCATGGCTTAATGCTTAGTGCTCGCTACCATCCACCAATAAATCAGTGAATTGCAGCATTCCACATTAGCAATGTTCAACAGGGTCATGCAATCATAAGAAAAGCGACTAAGATAATCACTTGCTGTTCAGACTTCACACCGCCTTCGTGCATCAAGTCCAGCTCCTTCTGCCAACAAGCAGCTTGCTGATGGGGAAGACCTGCAGTACTTTAAGTTCTTAATGTTCAGCAGGGTCTTGCAATCATATTAAAAATGCATTTAAAAAGAACAATAGCACCTTTGGCTGAACCCGTAGAACCCACTATAACTGAGTGCACTGCGTCTTATGGGAAGATTTATGATAAATGTAGTTGCCTTGGATGGTCTGGTTAGTAAGGTTGCAGATTGTATAAAAATTAGTGGATTCATAGGCAGCGAAGAAAGTCATCAGTAGATACAATAGATCAGTGATCAGTGGGAAGGTTGGGTGGAGTGGTAATAGACAGAATTTAATCTAGGAAAACGTGAGATAATGCACTTTGGAAAGTAAGCACTCTTAATGTCTCTGTTACTTACACTATATGTCCTACCTGTAACTAATGTACAGGGGGACTCTGGGGTGCAAGCCTATAGCTCATTGAAAATGGTTACACAGGTGTATAGAGTAGTGAGAAAGGCATTTGGTATGTTTCCCGCCTTAAACTGAGGGATTAAGTGTAGGAGTTGGGCAATCATGTTGCAGCTATATAGAACATTAGTTAATCAACATTTGGAGTATGTGTACCATTCTGGTTCCCAGACTACAGGATGGATGTGTTAGCAATAGAGAAGATGCAAAAGAGATTCACCAGGCTATTGCCTGGAAGTCAAACTAGTAGTTATAAGGAGAGATTGGATAGACTGTAAACACGAAGAAATCTGCAGATGCTGGAAATTCAAGGAATACACACAAATTGCTTGTGGAACATAGCAGGCCAGGCAGCATCTATAGGAAGAAGTACAGTCGACATTTTGGGCCGAGACCTTTCGTCAGGACTAATGAAGGGTCTTGGCCCAAAACGTTGACTGTACTTCTTCCTATAGATGCTGCCTGGCTTGCTGCGTTCCACCAACATTGGATAGACTGTGTCTATTTTCACTTAGAGATGACCTTAGATGTTTACAAAATTATGCAGGGCATAGATAGTCAGAGTTTTCCCGAGCTAGGGGAGTATAGAACTAGAGGACATGGGCTTAGGGTGAGAAGGGTGAAATTTAAAGGAAATCAGAGAAGTAAGTTTTTCACATGGAAGATGGTGGTTATCCTATAAAAGACAGGTACAGTTACGTTCTATAAGCATTTTGACAGATCCTTAGACAGGAAAGGCACAGAGGAATACCGGCTTAATTCAGACAACTGGGGTTAGTGTGCATTGTGACTGATGAGGAAAAGATGAGCTGAAAAGGCCTATTTCTTAGTTATACTATTCCCTGACATGGAGTTGAGACAAAGTAAAGGCAACATGAAGAAATCCTTTTTGCACAGCAAATATTTATGTCCAAGGATAGGCTCCCACATAGGAAGATGGGAACAGATTTAATTGTACATTTCAGTAAGAAACTGGATCGGTACTTGAATGAAAAGAAAACTTCTGGCTTGCTCTTGCTGATAACACCCATGCACCATCAATTAGGAACGAGCTATGTACATTTTCTGTGTGATTGTATGTTTACTGCTGTATAACATGTACCTTGTGCTGTGTATGACTGTTCATTGCACCTTGGCCCCAGAGTAACACTGTTTCATTTGGCTGTATTCATGGGTGTTTATGTATGGTTGAATGATAATTAACCTTAACTTCAGAACTTTGAGAAGTAGCCTGGGAATGGGAAAAAATTACATTACCCTGATAAATGGACGATTACTCTCAATTCCTTTAGTGCTGGCAGGATTCTTTGATAAGGCCTGTAATTATATTCTGTCTTTATTCTGCAGAGGTAGACTTGAAATAACTTTACCGATCATTCAACAAAACATTGATTTTAAATTTCAGTACCTTATTTACTATCTTGATAGGAAACTCGAGAAAAACTGAAGGAAACAACGGTCAGGTTAACTCAGGCTAAAGAAGAGACAGAACAAATTCGGAGAAACTGTCAAGACATGATCAAAACCTATCAGGTTGGTTTGAGTTTGCTGCTAAAAGAACTTGCTTTTTGTATTTTAAACTAGATTCTCATTTTCTCTTTCCTCCATTAAAATAACCTTTAAATTTTCCAAAACCTCAATATCAATAGTTTCCTCGTAGAAAGTAAACATATCAGTAATTATGTAATAAATGACCACTGTAAATCAGATCTAGAAATTGGTCCATAAGTGTAGTTTATCAGCAATGCAAAGGGATGCCAGTGACTATTTCAGCTGTGGGCCCGTTGTTAGCAGTTTGGTAACTTCAGAAATCATACATGGGCTTATTGGTTGTTGCAACGGAGCATTATTTTATAGTGGTGCGCAGAGCATGGGTGCTGATCTTTGGTTGAAATCTGTACGTGACAGCCAGGTGTGGGGAGTATTTTACAGGCTATAAATTTCAATGCACCATACTGCAGGGCGTTTCAGGATTGTGTGAAGAATGTAAGTACTTAATGGCTCTTACAAATGATTAACAGTAATCTTTCTGTTAAATTTATGAATTAAATGTGTAAATTGAATCACTTGTATTTTTCATTGCAGCTAAAAATATTTTAGGACCATTATGTACTAGAATAGGAAAGCATGAAACATGGATTGTGGTTTTAAAAGTTCAATATAATAGCTTACTCAAAGTGCACTCCTTCCTATTTATGAAATCTGTGTGCACCATGATAGTGTAGTGGTTAGCGATTCAGAGTTTAGAGTTCAATTCCAGCTCCGTTCTGTAAAAAGTCTATATTCTCCTCATGGAGTACTCTGGTTTCTTCCTGTGGTCCAAAGTCATACTGGGTGGATTAATTGGTCATTGTAAATCGTCCTGTGACTAGGTTAGAATTAATTGGGTTTGTCGGAGGTTGCTGGGGCAGTGTGATCTGAAGGGTCTGCTCCGCGACGTATCACTAAATAAATAAAATAAGTTAATTTAGTTAAACACGAGGAAATCTGCAGATGCTGGAAATTCAAGCAACACACACAAAATGCTGTCGACATTTCAGGCCGAGACCCTTAGTTTCAGTTAGTCCTGACGTAGGGTCTCGGCCTGAAACAGCGACAGCGCTTCTCCCTATAGATGCTGCCTGGCCTGCTGCGTTCCACCAGCATTTTGTGTGTGTTAATTAAAAGTATAATATTTTGGTAGCATTGCCCTGTAGCTGAATGATTGACCAATCCTAATGTGAGGAATGTTTTAGATTCAAAATGTAATAACTGGCCTGTAGCCAAACTATAGTCTGGACAAAATGTATTTCATGTTTCTACTATTACAGACTTACAAAAAAATAAAAATTGTATTCAGCTATCCTTTGACCAGATGAACTTTGTTTCTTGTGGCCTCAATACATCGTGTTGCTTTCTTAACTTGACTGTATTTTGTCTGTTTTCAAAGGAATCTGAAGAAATTAAGTCCAATGAGTTAGATGCCAAACTTCGAGAGACCAAAGGAGAACTGGAAAAACGTTTGCAGGAAAAATCTGATGAAATGGAGGTGAGCTGTGCCTGCATCAAAATACTTAGAGGATTTAGAAGAAAGAGATTACAAGATGTCATATAAGTGCACAAAATGCAAGTGAGAGTGGAATGTTAATGCAGAAAATAACCTAAGTAACTTTGATAGAATTGATTTCAAAATGTTCATATTTTCCAGAGCCAGAATTCGATATAGAGAATTCTTCACACAAAAACGAAACTAATTGATGTTAGGAGGGACTTTAAACCTCAAATGTTGATAACTTCTAAGCACTACAGCTAAGAATCCTGAGCTGTTAAGTTTGTAATTAATGTTGGGAGGAAGGATCTACAGATAAAATACTGCAGATGCTGGAAATCTGAAATTAGCACAGAAAATGCTTAAAGTAATAAGTGAAGCAGAGCACAGAAGAACTGAGTTCTTGAAGGTGTGAATTCAGTGATGAGTCCAGAAGGTTGTACAATAAAACTTAAATAATCCTGCAGCCATTGAGACTTTAATAATCAGATCCTAATCTGATCTCCAGTCATACACCCAGCCCATAGTCCAGACCTCTGGCTGTGGTTGCATACCAGTCTCTCACATCTGGGCATCTTGCTCACATTCCAGACACATAAATGAACAAGATGCTAGACTGTGAAGATTTTTGAAGTCTCTTCAAAGCAAGCTAACTTTGAAGGAGTTTTCCTCTTCTCTTGAGTCCTGATGTAGCACCTTGTCTCAAGACAATGATAATTCCTTCATCCTCACCACCCTCCACCCCTCCCCCATCACTACAGATGCTGCAGTCCTGAGGAGGAGTCGCAGCCCAAAACATCAACTGTTTGTTCACTTCCAAGGATGCTGCCTGTCTTGCTGAGTTTCTCCAGCATTTTGTATGTGTTGCTTTAGATTTCCAGCATCTACAGAATTTCTTTTGTTAATGAATAACTCATGCTGTTTGTTTTTTTCGCTCCAGATTTCCAAAGTCATATGATGATTATTAGAGTTTTACAATGAAATCTTACAGCCTGAGTAATTTATTTTCTTATGAGAATAAAGCAGAACTGAGATTATAGATTTCTTAAGAAATACAGTGGATATAACATTTAACTGGGCCATTGGTTAATTTGGGATTTATTTGGGACAACTCTTAAAGAGCAAAAACTAATTGAGAAAATAACCAGGATTCCTTTTGTTTATTTGGGACACTATGCCACTTAATTGGGGCAGGAGACTGTTGCCAAAGTTTCTAATTAGCATCAGTTGTGTGCACTTGTGCAGCTGTTAAACACTACACCATGCTTAGAGTAAACTATTTCCTCAAGTTAGGAACAATGAAAAATTTGAAGGTATCAACAATCATCTTGAATATTACGTAAGCATTGTATGAAGGCAGTCTATTATCTGCACTAGGTGTCCACTGATTTTGTTCATCTATAGTCAATCAAAAGAGCATGGCAGCATACACTGTTAGGGGCTATAGTTGTATAATGCTGTACTGCTATTATTCTGATTCATTCTGTATTTCATTTAAATACATAATTTGTTAATCAGTTAAACAGTAGTTTGCCTTTTTTTATGTTCTTAACTATTTCCATGAAACTTCAGCTAATTGTGGCAGCTGCTTAATTGGACCAAAATATACTGTTCCTGAGGTTATCCCAATTAATGGGAATCCACTGTATTTATATGCCTTGGAAATAAATATTGTGTATTTTTTCACCAAAAAATCCTCAGATCCACCTTGCTCAAATAAAAGAACTTGATGATCTGAAGAAAACTTTTAAGGAAGGGATGGATGAGTTGCATACTTTGAGAACAAAGGTGAATACTTTTTTTTAACTTTGCAATTGCCATTTGTTAAGTTCATGAAGGATTTCTAAAATAACTCTTAAAACTTTGTTGCCTATTTTAGTCAGCTGTCCTTTTTACAACAAAGTACTTGAATAAAAAATATTATTTTGCTGCACACCTTCTTTCCAGAGTCATAGTCATACTGCTCAGAAACAGGCCCTCTGGACCAGATGGTCCATGTCACTCGCACTCCCATCTAAACTAATCCCATTTGCCCATGTTTGACCCACATCCCTTGAAATGTCTATTAAATGTTGTTAATTAGACCATAAGATATAGAAGTAGAATTAGGCCGTTTGTCTATCATGACTGTTCTGCCATTTCATCATGGCTGATCTAATTTTCCTCTCAGTCTCACTCCTGCCTTCTCTCCGTATCCCTTCATGCCTTGAACAATCAAGAAACTATCAACCTCTACGTTAAATATACATATAGGTTTGGCCTTCACAGTTGCCTCCAAGGCCTCCTTAGATTCACCACTCTCAAGCTAAAGAAATACCTCCTTATCTCTGTTCTAAAAGGACGCCTCCCTATTCTGAGGCTGCATCCTCTGGTCTTAGACTCTCCAACCATAGGAAACATCCTCTCCACTCCACTCTTATCAAGGCCATTCACCATTTGATATATTTCTGTGAGGTCACCCCCTCGTTCTTTTGAATTCTAGTGAATACCTGCCCAGAGCCCTCAAACGCTCTTCATATGACAAGCTATTCAATCCTTGAATCATTTTTGTGAACCTCCTTTGAACCTTTTCTGGTTTCAGCACATCCTTTCTAAGATAGAGGCCCAAACTTGCTCACAAATACTCCAAATGAGGCCTCTCCATTGGTTTATTGTCTCAACATTACATCCTTTCATATTCTAGTGCTCTTGAAATGAATGGTAAAATTGCATTGCCTTCCTCACAACGGAAATAACCTGCAAATTAACCTTTAGAGAATCCTACATAAGGATTCCCAAGTCCCTTTGCACCTCGGCTTTTTGTATTTTCTCTCTGTTTAGAAAATTAGTCAGCCCTTTCATTTCTTTTACCAAAGTGCATAAACATATACAGAAATATTTCAAATGTCATTAGAAACGGGGATGGTGCTGGAGGATTGGCGTGTTGCTCATGTTGTTCCATTGTTTAAAAAGGGTTCTAAGAGTAAACCTAGCAATTATAGGCCTGTAAGTTTGACGTCAGTGGTGGGTACATTAATGGAAAGTTTTCTTAGAGATGGTATATATAATTATCTGGATAGACAGAGTCTGATTAGGAACAGTCAACATGGATTTGTGCATGGAAGGTCATGTTTGACAAATCTTATTGAAATTTTTGAAGAGGTTCCTCAGAAAGTTGACGAGGGTAGAGCAGTGGATGTTGTCTATATGGACTTCAGTAAGGCCTTTGACAAGGTTCCGCACAGAAGGTTAGTTAGGAAGGTTCAATCATTAGGTATTAATATCGAAGTAGTAAAATGGATTCAACAGTGGCTAGGTGGGAGATGCCAGAGAGTAGTGGTGGATAAATGTTTGTCAGGTTGGAGGCCGGTGACTAGTGGTGTGCCTCAGGGATCTGTACTGGGTCCAATGTTGTTTGTCATATACTTTAATGATCTGAATGATGGGGTGGTAAATTGGATTAGTAAGTATGCAGATAATACTAAGGTAGGTGGTTTTGTGTATAATGAAGTAGGTTTTCAAAGTTTGCAGAGAGATTTAGGCCAGTTCGAAGAGTGAGCTGAACGATGGCAGATGGAGTTTAATGCTGATTAGTGTGAGGTGCTACATTTTGGTAGGAATAATCCAAATAGGACATACATCGTAAATGGTAGGGCATTGAAGTATGCAGTAGAACAGAGTGATTTAGGAATAATGGTTCCCTGAAGGTGGAATCTCATGTGGATAGGGTTGTGAAGAAAGCTTTTGGTATGCTGGCCTTTATAAATGAGAGCATTGAGTATAGGAGTTGGGATGTAATGTTGAAATTGTACAAGGCCAAATTTGGAGTATTGTGTACAGTTCTGGTCACCGAATTATAGGAAAGATGTCAACAAAATAGAGAGAGTACAGAGAAGATTTACTAGAATGTTACCTGGGTGTCAGCACCTAAGTTATAGGGAAAGGTTGAACAAGTTAGGTCTTTATTCTTTGGAGCATAGAAGGTTGAGGGGGGACTTGATAGAGGTATTTAAAATTATGAAGGGGATAGATAGAGTTGACGTGGATAGGCTTTTTCCATTGAGAGTAGGGGAGATTCAAACAAGAGGTCATGAGTTGAGAGTTAGGGAGCAAAAGTTTAAGGGTAACATGAGGGGGAATTTCTTTATTCAGAGAGTGGTAACTCTGTGGAACGAGCTTCCAGTAGAAGTGGTAGAGGCAGGTTCAGTATTGTCATTTAAAGTAAAATTGGATAGGTAAATGGACAGAAAAGGAATGGAGGGTTATGGGCTGAGTGCAGGTCGGTGGGACTAGGTGAGAGTATGTATTTGGCACGGACTAGAAGGGCCAAGATGGCCTGTTTCCGTGCTGTAATTGTTACATAGTTATAGACTTCCCAGCGCTGTATTCCATCTGCTATTTCTTTGCACGTTCTTCTAATCTGTCTTAAGTCCTTCAGAAGCCTCTCTATTTCCTCAAAACTACCTGTCCCCCCACTTACTTCAAATCATCTGCAAACTTTGCAAAAAAACCATCAATTCCATCATCCAAATCATTGACATATAACTTAAAAAGAATTGGTCCCAAAGCAGTCCCCTGTGGAACGCCTCTTGTCACCACCAGCCAGCTAGAAAAGGCTCCCTTTATTCCACTCTTCACCTTCTGCCAATCAGCCACTGGTTTAACCATAGTAAAATCTTTCCTGTAACACCATAGGTTCGTAGCTTGTTAAGCAGCCTCATGTGTGGCACCTTGTCAGAGGTCTTCTGAAAATCCAAGTACACAACATCAAAAGCAGCATTGTTTTACAGCGGTCCAATATGCGCACTTACTCCTCTTTTATACCTTATGTATCTGAAGAAACTTTTGGTATTCTCTTTAATATTATTGGCTAATTTACTTTCAAATTCCATCTTTACCTTCTTAATTACTTTTTTTTATTGGTTTTTAAAAGCTTCCCACTAATTTTTGCTCTATTATATGCCCTCTCTTTGGTTTTTATATTGGCTTTGACTTCTGTTGTTAGCCATGGTGTGTCATTTTGCCTTTAGAATGCTGATGTACCTGCTTTAATGTAACTGCTTCAACCACTTCCTTTAAACTCGTTCTATACACTGTCTGGGTGAAAGAGTTGCCTCTCAGATTCCTGTTGCATCTCTCTAATTTCATCTTAAACTGGTGCCCTTGATAATTACCCAACCCTGGGAAAAAGGCTGAATGCATTCACCCTATCTAAACCCCCTCATAATTTTTTACACTTCAATAAGATCACCCCTCTGTTTCTTATATTGACTGGGAAAATAGTCCTAGCCTGCCATCTTCTCCTTATAACTCAGTTCCTTGAGTCCTGGCAACATCCTTGTGAATCCTGTCTGCACTTTTGCCCAGCTTAACAGTGACCAAAACTGAACATGATATTTCAAATGTAGCCTCACCTATGTCTTTTACCTTCTGTTCTATTTCACATCTGTTTATGTACATCAGTAGTAATTCTAAAAGCCAATTACTAAGTTTAAAAGAGGAAATCAAGAAATAAATGCTTCTGAAAATATGTTTTTCTGAATTAACTGCAGAAGCCATAGGGAATCTGCTGTTCATTATTATCATTCAACAAAAATTGGTGTAGTTTTGTGGATTTGCTCTGGTAACGCTGTTATTCTGGCCTTTCCCATCCTCCTGTAGGTGCAATGTCTTGAAGATGAGCGACTGAGGACAGAAGATGAACTGTCAAAGTATAAAGAAATAATCAACCGACAAAAAGCAGAATGCCAATCTTTGCATGAGCGTGTCAAGTTGGTAAACCAGTTGCAGGAACAACTTGAAGGGTAGGGATCAAGCTTTTTCTTTTGTTGCAATAAAATATATACTTTTTCAATAATTCCCTTTTGTATTAACCATTCTTGTACTCATATCTGACAAGAATTTGCATTTCCTTCTCTCTTTGCCTATTTTTGTCCTTTTTTTATTTTTCACGGAAGACAAAATGACTGCTAGCGACTTTTAGGGACTGAGAAGTGTCTTGTCATTAATATGGAGCAGCTATTCTTTTCATGCTGATATTGTCAATGAGATTGTACTGCCATCACTAAGGTGCTGCTTGTTAGAAGGGGACTTAAAATATAGAGCCACTATCATCTTTTAAAAAATTTATAACTTGTTTTTTGTTTAATGTAATATTTTGTAGCAATTAATTTTAGAAAAGTCTAAGATAAAATTAAAAGAGATTTGAGAGATTGCGGATCCTGGAATCTGGTGCAGAAGGTGGTGAACTGCTGGAAGAACTTAAGTTTGTCAAGGAGCATCCGTGGAGACAAAGGATAGTCAATACTTTGGTTTGAGAACCTGGAGAGCATGCACAATTGCAAC
This sequence comes from Hypanus sabinus, assembly GCF_030144855.1. Classification (NCBI taxonomy): domain Eukaryota; kingdom Metazoa; phylum Chordata; class Chondrichthyes; order Myliobatiformes; family Dasyatidae; genus Hypanus; species Hypanus sabinus. Next base: position 60,310,245 of record NC_082727.1, on the reverse strand, counting down.
AGCCATCTTGAGCTTCTGGTTGCACGTGATTTCAGCACCTCTTCCCCTTCCCACACATAGACCTGTCTGCTTCAGCTTCTCCACTGTTATGGTGAGGCCATTTACAAGTTAGAAGAACAGCATCTCACATGGTAGCCTTGGGTAGCCTACATTATTGAATTTTCCAGTTTCAGATAATCCACTTCCTCTGAGTTCCTTTCCCGGTTCTCACCAAAGGGTAATCTCTTTCCCTTCATTCACGTTGTCTACCATAACCCCCACCACCGCCCCTCTGCCAATTTCCCAGGCTTATCACCTTCTCTATCTGGTTCCATCTGCACATCACCACTTACCTATCTACCTGGGTTTCATTTCCCTTGGCTAAACTTTCCTTTCTTCACCCCTCATGGGGTCCATTTTTTTTCTCATTTATGTTTTGTTTTACCTATCACTTTCTATCTCAACACTCCTTCCTTTACTTCTCCTAATTGGCTTGATCTGCCTATCATCCCTACGTTCCCAGTTTTCTTGCACCCGCCAACTCCCCAGCAATCTGGTTCCATCTGTAATCTTGTATCTTTAACATAACCTATTCCCTGTCACTTCTATATACCTGCTATCTTTCCTTTACCTACTCAGACTCAGCATTTTAATAACAGCTTCTTCCCTCCGTCATCAGATTTCTCAACAGTCCATGAACCCATGAACATTACCTCATTTTTGGGCTTTTGCACTATTTATTTATTTTATAAGCTACTGTAATTTTTATGTCTTCCACTATATTGCTACCACAAAGTAACAATTTTCATTGCATATGTTAGTGATGACCTCTGTTCCCTCGCACAGCACAGGTGCGCGGCCACACAGTAACTGAAATGTTCCCATGCATGTAGCCTTTGTTGCTGTGCAGCTGGAATTTTCTTCTATATAATGGTAATGTTAACATTTAATGTGTCACTCAGTTTACAGGCTGGGTAAAAATTTCCAGCTCAGAGCAATAGTTGGTCCGCGCAGCTGTAAAAAATTAGTAGAGGGAACATTGGTGATAACAAACCTGATTCTGATTTTGAGTCCTGATGTAGGTTCTTAACCCAAAACAACCCAATTCCTTTGCCTCCATGGGTGCTTTTCGACCTGCTGAGTTCTATCAGCTGTTTAGCTGTTACTTGTATCATAATTACGTTTGCTTGTTGTGTTCTGAAGTACAGTAGGCAAGATTGTTTACAACTTTAAAGTTATTTTCTACAAGAGCAGACCAGTACAGAATAATAATCTGTTCCGATTACGTTTCAGAAATGAACAAGAGATTCAGTCACTGAAGGAAGAGGTTGACAACCTGAATTCGCTCATTACAGATTTGCAAGAGGATATTGAAGGGAGTCGTAGAAAAGAATCTGAGTTGCTTGTATTCACAGAAAAATTGACAAGCAAAAATGCACAACTTCAGTCTGAAAACAATACACTACAGACACAACTTGACAGACTAAGCATTCGTGAACGGCAACTGAGTGGGCAGCTTGAAGAGCTAGGACAGACCAATGTTGAGCTGGTAAGACTGAAAAACAAATGCCTTCATTTGTTGACGTTCATAGAGATTTTTCCTTGAGCTTTGGTTGCTAGCTACATTTAAGAACGTTTTAGTATTGCTGAGTAATGCTATATTTTTTTTCTGTATCTTTGCTTTTGTATATAAAATATACACAAGGTAACTATATGGTCTTCATTTTTTGATCCATCACAAATTAATGACTTGATGAAAAATTCATTTCTAGCAAATATTTCATATACTTTACTATATGAAATTTCAGAAGATTAAACTCTTCTGACCCAATGAGCTGTATTGCCCAATAACCTACCTATTTAACACTAGCCGAATTACAGGGCAATTTGCAATGATGAATTAACTACTAACCAGTATGTCTACAGGCTGAGAAGAAACCAGAGCACCTGGATGAAATCCATGTGCTCATGGGAAGAATGTGCAAACTTACACAGAACACTGGAATTGAACTCTGATGTCCCAAGCTGTAATAGCATCGCGCTAACCACTATGCTACCATGGTGCCACTATGGAAAATATAATTTCTGTTCTCCACAAGAATAGCAGAAAGAAATACATTTTATAATGAAGTAGATCTTAGCTTATTCAAAGTGATTATGAAGGTAGTTAGTGTGGAAGAATATTCTGAGCTTTTATACAATTGAAATCAATGCACATTGCTGAGGAAGTGCTTGGAAATGTATACTGGGGTGTCCTTGTGGGAATTTGAGCTAGATTTTGTTTTCGTTTCTGGTGCTGGATTTAAAAAATCAGATTATTTCACTTGTGGTAAGCTGTTTATCCTCTGGTGTCTGTTCTGCCATTCTGTTAGACCATGGCAGATTTCCACCTGTCATCCATTTATCTACATAATCCTTTGCTGTCTTTTGTTTATTGAAGGAGCTGTGATTGAATTTCATTGGCTATCTTCTGACCCGATGGGCCAGGCAGCTTGCTCCCATATTGTGTCATTCTGTGAATTAGAGGCAAGAAGTGAAGACCTAGGACAGTTATACTTGAATACAAAGTATTTCCAGAAAACAGTTGGGAGTCTGCTTATAATTTAATTTGCTTAAAGATCTACCTCATGGCACCTAAAATCCCAATGTTTTTTTATATTATTGAAGTGAATGTAAGATAACAGCAAGTTGAAAATTCCCTGGGAGAATTAATGGATAGTTATTCAAGACAAAAATTACTATGACTACTACAATGAAATCCACACATAAAATAAGCCTACTTCTGTTTTTTCACTAATGTGAGATTTTCATTCGTGCTTGATGCATTTGGGTTCAAAAGAAAAATCTTAATTTATAATAGTAACATTTTAAAAGAAAAGCTGATGTTGTGAAACCTGGCCTTATTCACTCGTATACGGTGGTGTGCAAAAGTTTTAGGTACATATATATACCTAGGGTGCCTAAGACATTTTTACAGTACTGCTGTGTTTGTCTACGTAGAGCAGAGAGCAAGTTTGTAAATCTGCCAGGAGCAAAGGATGTTGGGAATGGCAAGGGTGTGGGACTGATGACAAGGAGTGCCAGGGCAGGGGTGGTGCAGGTGCAGACACACACAGCCCTGAGTCGCTAGGCAAAGTCATTTGATTCCAAACATTTGGCTTAATGATCATTACAGAATGGCTCTCTGGTGCTTCCTGCTCTCTCCCCTCTCATTTCCCCTTTTTCCAATTATGATTCCCTTCTCCCTTCCCCTTACCCACTCTCAGATCACAATAAAGACCCATATCCGAATCAGAGATGTCATCGCTCATATGTCATGAAATTTGTTTTGTTTTGTGGCAGCAATACAGTGCAATAAATATAATTACAACAGTACTGTGCAAATGTCTTAGGCTCCTTAGCTATATATGTGCCTAAGACTTTTGCACAGTACTGTAATATTAACGAATTGTACAAAGTAACTGTTGGTAGTTTAATATCAATCATTATGTGCATTGGTTTGTACGTAGGTGGACAGATTGCAGAAAGAACAGCAACTACGGCAAGAAGATGTGAAAACTCTGCAAAATGAGGTGATCGGTGAACAAAAGGAAGTGAGTAGGCTGAATTTACAAGTGGAGGAGCTGAAAGATGAGCTTGCCACACAGAAACGAAAGAAAGCAACAAATATTAAAGACCTCACGAAACAGCTTCAGCAAGGTGCGTAGGAATTATTCTGATTGACAATATAAAGTGTACTTCTACAAATTAGTGGCTGCAAAACATACATTGATTTGTATAATTACAACTTGACATTTGCCAAACAGATTTCGGAGATAATTTAATGCCATTGTTATTTTTTTACTGATTTCAGCTAAGGTGAAAAAAGTGTATTGTTTAAATATAAATAAATAATTCGGAGCAATTATCAACTTACCATAATATTAGTGTAATTTTAGACCAAGCCAAGAAACATAATTTTTAGCGACCTGTGTGAATGTTTTCTAGTACGCCGACGATTGGAACAAGTGGAAAATGGAAACTGTGACAGCAAAGAGGCGAGCAGCATGGGAAGTCGTTCAAGTTCATCAGGTAAACAAAAAAGTAAATACCACATTACTTTAATTTAAAGAACAATATAGAGTTAATTACACAAGTAGTAAAGTAGTAAATGTTTCTACATCCACCTGTAATGTTGGGTTCTGAAAATAAAAACACATCAAAATTGCATATGGTTGCCATCATTACATTAGCCTGAGGTCTGTTGATAAGTTAATGAACTCACTGAATAGGAACTCAACAAAATGACTGGATACTATAGAACTCAATGAAATGATTGGATAGAACCCATTTTGTATTTCATTAGGCTGAAGAACAGCTTGAACTGTTTGGATACTGAATTTAAGCTTCTGAGGAACAAAATTAGCTACTTCAGAGGAAGAATGACCACTGTATTGCGGATTTTTCATGCAGAAATATATCTTTAGGTGGAAGAGAACAAAGGTGAATAAGTGGCTATTAGTAAGCTGTTATTTTCTTTCAGCTGCTCTGGCTATTCTGATCTTCCTTTTCTCCCTCTATTACCAGTTGTTTATACGCTTTTCATGTTTTACAAAATTACTTTCTGTTCTTGGCTTCCTTCAGCTTCTGTAATTTGGTTTTTGAATACCAAATATAGTTGTGTTTAATAGAATTTTTCTGTGAAACATTTAGCCTTGTATTTTTCTAACCAGGTTCTCTCCCTTGCTGATGCTGAGCAGGCACAGATTGTTGTTCATTTTGGCTGCCACTTGTGCTGTCTTTCCACTTTCATATGTGGTCTTTAGGTTCCATGTTCCAATGGCGGTGGTCCTGGGTGATGGAAGGGTAATCAGCCTTGTGGCTTCTGCTTTCACCACACAACTTTGTATGTCTCTGAGGTGAAGATTCTTACTCTCTTGGAGATGAGGTCTTTAGAGTTTCTGTTGCTGCTTTTGTAGCTCTGGGTTTATATGGGGTAGGGTTGCTAGCTCCATGCCCAACCCTCCTCTCGTCGCAACTGGGCTTGGGACCGTACATGGCAGCGTTCCCATCTTTGTTCTGATTTCTGTTTAGAGTGGGTGGGATACCATCTAAATCAAGTCCAAACTCCATCCCTTTGCATGTCTTCAAGCTAAGCATTTGTAGCATAGACCTGTAGCAGGTTCTTAGCTGAAACAAAGGAAGGATTGTCCAGACAGATGCTCTGTTTATAAAAGAAAAGACAAAGCCAATCCACAAGCCATTGCATTATCAATGTATTCTAATTCATCAACATTAATGTAGGGAGCACAGTACCATCACCCTATATTTGTGTGTCAATAACTTGTCCACTTAGTAGGAGGTCTGCCAGACAAATACTGTAGTCAAAGACTGTTTCATAATACAAACAAAAACAGCTGGAAACACTTAGCAACTCAGACTGCATTCATGGAGAGAGAACGGAATTAACATTTCCGGTCCAAAATCCTTTGTCAGTTTGGTTCTCTGTGATGGCTTTATCTGTTGATTTCCTGAAAGCCTTTCTATCATTTACAAATTGATGCAATATGTGATGCAAATTGATTTACTTGTTTATTTATTGTTTTATTTTATTTTTTTCTCTCTGTCTCTGCTAGATTATGTATTGCATTGAACTGCTGCTGCTAAGTTAACAAATTTCATGCTAACATTTATCACGTCGGTGATAATAAACCTGATTCTGATTCTGATGTTCTCCATTTGCTTGTCTGACAATTTCAACAACTTCTAGGAAACACTTAAGCATTCCCTTCCACTGCTATAAGTACATTTTGGCAGATAACTGTACCATATCCAATTCAGCAATTCCTCAAAATTTCTTTTAAATCTACCAAACTTTGACTTCTGATACCTGAAAAAAAACAAGTGTATCATGTAACACCATTTTATTGAAGTACTCTATTTCAAATTTGTTTGACTAACTTAAATGTACATTGCCTTATAACCAAATGATTTAAAATAGTGAAATTCCAATCATTTGGTACCCACAGCACTTTGGTGGTTTTAGACGAGTAAAATTTCCCCTACTGTAATGTAGCAGTCAAACCAAAACAAAACAAAATAATTGCTGCTGTTAGTGACCCTATGGATTTGGTATACTTGCATGTCACACCCTCACTCCAATTATTATTGCTCCAAAAGTCAAGGATATGTATTTGATCCTTTACTACCAATTAACAAACATGCAGTCTTAAAGCGATGAAACTTAAGCATACCCAACAGTAAGCTAAGCTTAAATTAGCGTTACTGAGTGGTCGGCAAAAGATATAACTTCCGACGGTTGCGGGCTACTACAAACTGCAATGAACAAAGCCTGAAAAAGAAACTTATTCTCTTCACTTTTACCACACCCCCCCCCCATTCTGTGACTAGTTACCATAATATGTGCACAACACAGAATTAATGAAGAATGAGAACAGATGCATGGTTCCTACACATAGGATACTACTGCTTTTAATATCACACTTTTGAATTCATTTTTTTTTAGATGTCACAAAGAAGTATAATAAATTGTCGCATGAAACTGGTGAGTTTATAAAGAACATAGGAAACAGAGTCCGGTGAGTTGAAAGGGAGCACGGGATATGGAATACTGAACCATTATCTGAACAGTTGAATAGCAGATTATTGAAGTTTTACTCCTCTGGCAGTATATGCCAAAAACATCACTGTGGGAGTCTCCTCGTTATGTATTTATAGAAATTCAGAATGACTCACCACCGTCTTCGTGAGAATTGGAGATAAGCATTGAGAAGCAGCCTTGCCTGTAATACACATACCCCATGAATAAAAATAAGCAAGTTAAAGTAATCAGTATGAACAGATGCTCCACACTGCTAGAATGAAAACACAGTTGATAACAAATGAAGTGTAGTACAGATATGCTAATGAACCTGACACCAATTAGATCTTAAATGCCAGGAAAATTGGTGTAAATATTGAGCAGGTTTCAATATGAGCAGTTAGAATATTGAATTCAGAGTAGTCACTTTATATTAAGGTTTAGCTTCAGCTTAAGAATTGGGATTTTCTCAAAATGTGGTGCACTGATACTTTCTTATTTTCCTTAACCCCATCTCTTTCTCAGTCTTTGACTTGCTTACAGTAAATTATATAATATTTAATACCTAGTTTGTATTTAATAGTTTAATTTCTGTATTATGACTTATTGAAGGCTCTTCAACTTGGATGAGGGACCTTTTTCTTTTGACTATTTACAATGTCCCACAGAGGACTTGGCTAGGCGCAAACACTGAATTATAACAAGCTTGCGCTTGAAAACAGTTGAGTTGTTGGTGAGTGGACAGCAAGTCTTATTTTTTTGTCAATGGACTGTGAAATCAGTTCTAGCTTTTAGTTTTGACCTGGATCAGGGGACCCAACCTTTTATATGCCATGGACCTCTACCATTAACTGAGGGATCCATGGACCTCTGGTTGGGAACCCCTGACCTAGATAGTGGGGCATAATCTGGGAGAAATTATTGAATTTGTCCAAGTGCATTGTGCCAACCACACATGAGAGTAAGTCAGTTTTTAAGCATAGTATTCTGCACCCAGGTGTGGTTTACCTCCCATGAAGATTAAAGTACTAAATTCCCAATTATTGTCATGGTATTAATGTTCACCTCAGGGTTTCTCGGTTTCTACAAATTGAGATGGAAGTTTTGTTGTTGCTCCCAGAATGCTTCTGTACTTTCGTAGTGACTGTTCCAGCTGACAGAGCAGATCAGCTGACCACTTTACTGTAAGTGAGTGCAGAAAGAGGATGGGAGATGCTCACTTAAAATAATTTCATACTTAAAACAGAAACACTCAGCCTAGAAGCTAGTTTCTTTAATATGATGATGAAAGTCAAAAATTGTAGATGCTGAACTATTCAGGAAGTTGGGTAATATCTGTAGAAAGGGAAATAGTTGTAGAACTACAGATAACTGGCTTTCTCAGGTTGTATCAGTACTTGCCACTTCTTTTCCAAGTCGTAGATATACTTAAGGTGGAAGTTAATCATTTCCTGATTGGTCAGGGCATCAAAGGATATGGCAGGTGTATGGGGTTGAGTGGGATCCGGGATCAGCCATGATGAACTAGCAGTGCATTAGTAATGAGTGATCTAATGGTCACTCATTACTGATACTACTTTTTCTCCATCAGCCCTACCTAATTGGCTGCCATTTCCTACAGCCCTGCACTTTGCAACTTTTATGTTTCTTTGTTTATTATGCAGACTCTCTACTTGTATTTCATACATTTTGTTCATTTCCTTTCTCTTTAACTGGCCTCATTAATCCATTGGCCGGGTAAGTTCTACAACTTGTCCCCATGGCAAACCTGGCCTGATCCTTTCAGAGATATTCCCTTTCCATTGTTCCCCTCTGCAACTTAAAGCTAACTTGCATTCTCTTTCCCCCAGTTCTGACAAAGGTTCTTTGAGTAGAATCTTTTACTTTATTTCTCTTTCCACCGTACCTAACTGACCTGCTGAGCATTTCCAGCATTCTCTGATTTTATTTATTTTCATTGTTAATTATGCCAATGATATGCTTATACAGATTTAAAATAACTCAATAATCCACTCTTAATGTGAAAAATTAATTCTATACAAAGCTTGGCCCAGTCCCAGCTCAGATACCCATAACTGTTGGTTGAAGTTGTACTATATAAGATATTGGTGTCTAATTTGGAGTCTGTTGTGCAGTTTTGGTCACTACCTACAGGAAAGATATCAATAAGATTGAAAAAGTGCAGAGAAAATTTACAAGAATATTGCCAGGACTTGGAGAACACACTGGAGGCTGTGGTAGAACATAGGAACCTATGGAAAATCCTGGCAATTCTGGACAATGTTTCTCACTCTGAATGCCACCTTGGCTAAACAGAAGAACGCTTTTAGTAATAGACTAAGGCAACTGCACTGCTCCAAAGAGTGTTATATGAGGTCATTCTTGCCTTCTGCCATTAAGCTCTATAATGAGTCAACCTATAGCCGGAGAGGTGATGATTCCCCTCCTATTAGACTGTTTGAGGTAACTTTATTTTTTATTCTCTCTTATTTCTCTTCTAGTATTTGTATATCTGTGCACTTTTATGCTACTGTGACACTAATTTCCTTTGGGATCAGTGAATGATCTATCTATCTCAGGTAGAGGTACACAGACAGGTGTACAGACTGCTTTCAGATAGGTGTTCCAAGATTTAAACCTAGCATTGAAGCAGGTGTCTGACTTGTTCTTGGTGATAGAGGTCATGGTTTGGAAAATGCTTTTGGAACAGTATAGGCGAGTGAGTGTAATATTTTTGTTGAAGGTATCCTTTGCAGACACTGTGCCAGTGGGGGGGGGGGGGGGTTGTGGTGGAATAAACATTTGGGGCGTTTGTAGGATGAACGTTTTACTGTCTACTCTGATATTGAGCTGTCGATGATTGGTAGAGCTGAGCAATGCATATTTCCAATTTATGCCTTTTGGATAGTGAAATTGATTTGGAGCTTCAGGAGTTGAGTCACTTGTAGCTGACTCTGGGGCTCAGTCTATTCTTGTAGAGCTGATATTTATGTATGGCTTGTTCAGCTATATTTCTGGTTACTAAAGACCCACAGATTAATCCTGGCTGAGGATTCTTGTGATGATAATTACTAGGGACTGATTGGGAAATGATTAGCCAGGTTGAATGTGTGCTACATTCTGCGAATAGGGGTGCCATGGTAGGGTAGTGGTTAGAGTGACGCTGTTAGAGGTCTGGGCATCAGAGTCCAGACTTCAGTCCTGGCATCCTCTGTAAAGTGTTTCCACGTGGAATGCATGAGTTTTCTCTGGGTACTCTGGTTTCCTCCCACAGTCCAAAGGCATGTGTGCCATTGTAAAATTGTCTTGTGATTAGGTTAAGGTTAAATTAATTTTGTCGGGTTTCACTTCCCGAAGGGCTGAAAGGGTCTATTCCACTGTATCTCTAAATAGATCCATCCTTCCATCTACCCACCTACCCAGTTTAACTCATTGCCATGTAGATGCCACTATTGTAACTGTACTGGAATAGATTGACTCAAGGTACAGCTAGTTGTATAGTGCAACTCTTAGTATGTCAGCTGGAATGTCTGGTTCACTAAGGCGTTGGTGTCTCAAGCCCTCTCAGTTGTTTCTCAATGACTACATATAATGAATCAAATTGGTTGAAGACTGACCTGTGAAATAGAAATTCCGTGAAGATCATATTGATGAAATCTTCAAATAATTTCACCTCTGGTATTACTTCAAGATGCAACCATTTTGTTTAAAGGTGTCCTTGTGAATCAGTTCCTTTTGTACTCCACAAATTTTCTTTATGTTCCACTCCAGGTTCTCTAGATGCTCGATACAGTAAAGAGGAGAGGTCTCCGGAGAATAGTGGCTGTTCTGTGCAGGCAGATAACTTTCCAGAGGTGGACAAGGCTATACTAATAGAACGAATTGTGCGACTGCAGAAAGCTCATGCACGTAAAAATGAAAAGATTGAGTTCATGGAGGATCATATCAAACAATTGGTGGATGAAATACGAAAGAAAACGAGGTAAATTCGTAATGGAATCAAAGAAGTCTTTGTTTTTCATCAAATTTACTTAACAGACTTAAGGTTAAAGGGAGTTTTCACTTCTTGGGACCTATCCCATTAGGCTATTTTAAACAAGAGATTGTGAAAAGTAGTTATGTCTTGGGAGACCTCCGTTCTATTCACTTCCTTGGAAATCAGTAGATACCTTGACTATCATGTTTCAATTAAAATTCTGATTTTTCTTGTCTTTTGTTTTTTTTTTCAAATTATTTTGTTTTTGAAATATTATTAGTTTCTGTTTCACCAAATTCAGTTGCATTGAAATTGAGGGTAGGAACAATTTAACAATTAACAGTTCCACACTAAGGAATTTCCAAGAGATGTACAAACAATGATTAAATAAGAGGCTAACTGTATCAAAAGCTGTGGACAAGTCAAGGAGGTATAATGAACTAAGGTTACAATTACAGAGAAGGTTAACATTTCATGTTGATTTATTTATTCATTGGGATACAGCACAGAACAGGCCCTTCGAACCGCACCAGCCAGCAACATCTGATTTAACCCTAGGCTAATGATGGGACAATTTACAATGACTAATTAGCTGACTAACCAGTATGTCTCTGGACTGTGGGAGGAAACCGGGGGACCCAGAGAAAGCCCACATGCACATGGGGAGGACATACAGACACCTTACAGATGACGTCGGAATTGAACTTCTAACGCCTTGAACTGTAATAGTGTTGCACTAACCACTACGTCACCATGGTATCCCCAGTTTGATGACTTCAGTTTCTCTATTTCTAGCAATTTTTCTTTCATTTCCGTTTTCCTGCACATGCTATATTTTGCTTTGATTTTACAATTACAGTTGTAAAGGAACTTACTTGTAACCATTCATTCAAATAATATTAGAGAAAGAATTATGCCTTGGGACAGATTTGGAATTAGAAACACTTTTTTTGCATGAACAAAGGCATTAACAGGGAGGGGTTAGACTAAAATATCTTATTCCTTCAGTGTATATTTTCAAGGAAGGTTAACAACATTCTTTGCTATAATTCATAGTTTGAAACAGAGTTGATAGGTAACTTGATATTTGCACATTATGACTATATATTTTGTTTCCTTTGAAGCAATTAAACTTGAATGGGGGCTGTAGATAATGAACATCCTTCACGTTTTTAGAAATCTGATGCTTTTTAACTTTTCTTGGGCTTCCAGCAGGTAAGGTAGGAATAATAACTGATGTTTCAATGACAAACTCCACTGTATTCATCTCAAAGGTTCAATTTAATATCATAGAAATGTATATATGTCCTGAAATGCTTTTTCTTCTCAAAACATTCATGAAAACAGAGAAGTGCCCCAAAGAATGAACGATAGTTAAATGTGAGAACCCCAAGTACACCCCCCGTTACCCCCCTTGCGCGTAAGCAGTGGCGAACAATTCCCCCCTCCCCCCACCGGCAAAACAAAAAGCGCACTCGCTACTGAGCACAAGCATGAACTAAGTGATAGCAAAGACACAGACCTTGCACAAAAACAGAGAAGTGCCCCAAAGAATGAACGACAGTTAACCATGAGAACCCCAAAGTACCCCCCCCCCCCCACGCGTAAGCGGTGATAGGCAACAATCACCCCTCCCCCCACCGGCAAAACAAAACGCGCACCGACTACCAAGCACAAGTGTGAGCTAAGTCATAGCCAAGACACAGACCTTGCAGTTACCCCAAAGACTATTGCAATTCATCTGGCATTCGGCAATCCACAGGTTCTCTCTCTCCCTGGCAAGGGAGAGGGAGCTGTCCCCATTTTCACAGTGAGCGGGAGACATAACAACCTGCTGGTTTACAGTATTAAGTATTTCCCCGCTTTTTTTTTTAACAAGCTCTGTGCCTGATGATCGCAAAGATCTCAGGTCTTTGGGCCCACGGCGAAAGATTTTCCGGCCTCCCTGCTGACACACGAGTCTCCTGCCATGACACTGACCCTCGATCCGCCCGTCTCCAGAGCTCCAAGATCTTAGGCTTCTAAACATGAGGCCGACTCTCAGGCCAAACTCTTGGCGTGCCAAACATTGGCCAGTCCTGAAAGCCCGAGAATGGGTCCCATTCCTGCAAAGAACTGAAGTCAGCGTGTAACTCCAGGTCACAGTCTTCAAAAGAACCCTGAAAGGGAAAAATAAAGATATTAAAGATGGAAATTGAGCTGTTTCTGAAGATGCAAGCAAAGGAGTCACCATTTAGCGCCATCTTAACTCCGTCTCTGTCTTCGTCTGAGATGATTCCTGGGAATGCCTACTCTAGTGGTATTTATACCCTCGTAGTCTGTCCCTCATCCAAACTGGTTTCCGCTCTCCTACCTTTTTAACAAATGAATTCTAGTTTTTACTTAGAGCAAGACCTTCGTTTTTTGTTAAAATTCTTTTCCTCTAGTTTTATTTTAGTGGCTTCCTTTACCAGGCAGTCCCAAAAGCCATGAGTGTGACACAGTAGTTTTGTACCATTGAAGTCAATCCTATGGCGATTGCAAATGCAGTGTTCTGCTACCGCTGATTTCTCTGGGTGACCCAAACAAATATACCTCCTGTGCTCATTGATGCACTTAGACTTTACGGGCTCCCTAAGATACACGAGGAGGATTCCTCCCTGAGGCCTGTCTTCAGTGGGATAAATTTTCTGACTTACTACCTTACTTAGCATTCAATGGCTTTCTGTCTTGCTTTGTTGGGGGCTGTGAACATCACATCACAAACTCAACTGACTTGTTTAAAACGATAACCAACATCCAACTGAACCCAAAGGATATAATGGCCAGTTCTGATGTAGTGTCCCTGTTCACGAGAGTTCGCATTAAGGACGGATTGGTCCTCCTGCAGTCAAGGTTTGATAAAGGTACCACTGACCTCTTTGAACTTACCCTTACATCAGCATACTTCCTCTGTAAGGGGAACCACTGTGAGTGGTCATGGGATCGTAGTTGTCGCCAGCTATTGCTAATTTCTACGTGGAGGACTTTGAGGGGACTCTGAGTTCATCGCCCTTGCACCTCCAATGCTACTTCAGATATGTCGATGACACCTTTGTAGTGTGGCCTCATGGACTCCAGGCACTCCAACAGTTCCACAACCATCTGAATACTACATGCAAACATTCAACTTACAATGGAGGTGGAGAAGAATAGTTGCCTTCTGTTCCTGGACATTCTAATACAATGGAAATCAGACAGTAGCCTCGGACATGGCGTCTTTTGGAAACCCACTCACACGGACATATACCTCGACAATAACAGCACCAACGTAGAACAGTTCTTTCTACTTTGATTAACCACATATAGAGGAGCAGATAGGGAGAACAGATTCTGGAAAGGGATAATAATAACAGGGTTGTTGTGGTGGGAGATTTTAATTTCCCACATAATGATTGGCATCTCCCTAGAGTGAGGGGTTTAGATGGGGTAGCGTTTGTTAGATGTGTTCAGGAAGGTTTCTTGACACAATATGTAGATAAACCTACAAGAGGAGAGGCTGTACTTGATCTGGTATTGGGAAATGAACCTGGTCAGGTGTCAGGTCTCTCAGAGGGAGAGCATTTTGGAGATAGTGATCACAATTCTATCTCCTTTACCATCGCATTGGAGAGGGATAGGAACAGACAAGTTAGGGAAACGTTTAATTGGAGCAAAGGGAAATACGAGGCTATCAGGCAGAAACTTGGAAGCATAAATTGGAAACAGATGTTCTCAAGGAAAAGTACAGAAGAAATGTGGCGAACGTTCAGGGGATATTTGCGTGGGGCTCTGAGTAGGTACATTCCAATGAGACATGGAAAGGATGATAGGGTACGAGATCTGTGGTGTAAAAAGGCTGTTGTAAATCTAGTCAAGAAAAAAAGAAGAGCTTATGAAAGGTTCAAAAACTAGGTTATGATATGAATATAGAAGATTATAAGGTTAGCAGGAAGGAGCTCAAGAATGAAATTAGGAGAGCCAGAAGGGGCCATGAGAAGGCCTTGGTGGACAGGATGAAGGAAAACCCCAAGGCATTCTACAAGTGTGTGAAGAGGAAGAAGATAAGACGTGAGATAATAGGACCAATCAAGTGTGACAATGGAAAAATGTGTATGAAACTGGAAGAAATAGTGGAGGTACATAATGAATACTTTGCTTCAGTATTCACTACGGAAAAGGATCTTGGCGATTTTAGGGATCACTTGCAGTAGACTGAAGAGCTTGAGAATGTAGGTATTAAGAAAGGGGATGTGCAGGAGCTTTTGGAAAGCATCAAGGTGGATAAGTTACCGGGACCAGATATGATGTACCCCAGGCTACTGTGGGAAGCGAGGGAGGAGATTGCTGAGCCTCTGGCAATATTCTTTGCATCATTAATGAGGACAGCAGAGGTTCTGGAGGATTGGAGGGTTGCGGATGTTGTTCCCTTATTCAAGAAAAGGAGTAGGGATAGCCTAGGAAATTATAGGCCAGTGTGTCTTACTTTAATGGTTGGTAAGTTGATGGAGAAGATCTTGCGAGGCAGGATTCATGAACATTTGGAGAAGCATAATATGATTAGGAATAGTCAGCATGGCTTTGTCAAAGGCAGGTCATGCCTTATGAGCCTGATTGAATTTTTTGAGGATGTGACTAAGCACATTGATGAAGGTAGAGCCATGAAAGTAGTGTATATGGATTTTAGCAAGGCATTTGATGAGGTATCCCATGCAAAACTTATTGAGAAAGTAAGCAGGCATGGGATCCAAGGGGACATTGCTTTGTGGATCCAGAACTGGCTTGCCTACAGAAGGCAAAGAGTGGTTGTAGACGGGTCATATTCTGCGTGGAGGCTGGTGACCAGTGGTGTGCCTCAGGGATCTGTTCTGGGACCCCTACTGTTTGTGATTTGTATTAATGACCTTGATGAGGAAGTGGAGGGATGGGTTAGTAAATTTGCTGATGACACAAAGGTTGGGGGGTGTTGTAGATAGTGTGGAGGGCTGTCAGAGATTACAACAGGACATCAATAGGATGCAAAACTAAGCTGAGAAGTGGCAGATGGAGTTTAACCCAGGTAAGTGTGAGATGGTTCATTTTGGTGGGTCAAATATGATGG
Source organism: Hypanus sabinus (assembly GCF_030144855.1). NCBI lineage: Eukaryota > Metazoa > Chordata > Chondrichthyes > Myliobatiformes > Dasyatidae > Hypanus > Hypanus sabinus. The sequence goes on along the minus strand of NC_082727.1, from coordinate 60,294,612 downwards.
CAGAATATAGTATTAATGGTAAGACTCTTGGCAGTGTGGAGGATCAGAGGGATCTTGGGGTCTGAGTCTATAGGATACTCAAAGTTGCTGAGCAGGTTAACTCTGTGGTTAAGAAGGCATACGGTGCTTTGGCCTTGATCAATCATGGGAATGAGTTTAAGAGCCGAGAGGTAATGTTGCATCTATATAGGACCCTGGACCCTACCCCACTTGGAGTACTGTGCTCAGTTCTGGTCACCTCACTGTAGGAAGGTCGTAAAAACCATAGAAAGGGTGCAGAGGAGATTTACAAGGATGTTGCCTGGATTGGGGAGCATGCCTTATGAGAATAGGTTGAATGAACTCGGCCTTTTCTCCTTGGAGCGATGGAGGATGAGAAGTGACCTGATAGAGGTGTACAAGATAATGAGAGGCATTGATCATATGGATAGTCAGAGGCTTTTCCCCAGGGCTGAAATGGCTAACATGAGGGGGCATATTTTTAAGGTGCTTGGAAGTAGGTACAGAGGAGATGTCAGGGGTAAGTTTTTTACGCAGAGTGGTGAGTACGTGGAATGGGCTGTCGGTGGCGGTGGAAACAATAGGGTCTTCTAAGAGACTCCTGGATGGCTACATGGAGTTTAAAAAATAGAGGGTAAAGCCTAGGTAGTTCTAAGGTAGGGACATGTTCGGCACAGCTTTGTGGGCCGAAGGGCCTGTATTGTGCTGTATGTTTTCTATATCTCTATGTTTCTACAAACCTATAAGGAAGCTCAATTCACAGCTTATGTAGGTCAAAGATGACCTAGGACTCAGGTCAGCTGAAGTTTACAGGATTCCCTGTGAATCTGGAGCAGCGTATATTGGCCAAACAAGACGCTTAGTGGAAACCTGCATCAAGAAGCACAGGGAGTGTATCTGTTTGGGTTACCTGAGGAAATCATCAGCAGAACATTGCATTCACAGTGGCCATTGTATAGACTTTGATGGCTGTGCCAATGGCTTTTGGGACAGTCTGGTAAAGGAAGCTATTGAAGTAAAATTAGAGGAAAATAATTTTAACAAAGATTGAAGGTCTCGCTCTAAGTAAGAACTAGAATTCAACTAACCAATCAGGAGAGATGGGCTATCGGGGTATTAATACCACTGGAGGAGACATGCCTGGGCATCATCCCTGATGAAGATGGCGGAAGTTAGTCATTGAAACATCGGTTATTATTGATACATATACCTGGCTGGAAGCCCAAGAAATATATTCCTTATATATGCTGGGAAAACATTAGATCCTTTTTCTGATGCTTTTCTTTCCTAGCAATTTTTTAATCACATTTTTAAAGTAGAAATTGAACAAATCGTGACATTTTATTCATGTATTTTAGCCTTAAATTAGCATTTTTAGTTCTGTTTTCATTTTTTTCCCCAATGTTAAATTGTTTACAATCCTTTAGGTTGAAATAAGAGTGATAAGGGGGCACAACTTAAACTTATGTAATTTTAATGTCTGCAGTAAACTCATCAAAAATGATTCCTCTGCTTAATTTCATAGGTAACTGTCATTTGGTATAAGGCAGATTGAAAGAAATTTGTTCAGAGCACCATTTAGATTTCAATAACATGCATTAAGCCACTATTCTAATGGAGCTTATTGCTAGATTGCATTATAAATGAAACATCTGAAACAAAAAGATAATTTGAAGTTTGCGGTTGCTTTCATGTTTCAATAGATAATCCAAATAGTCCAAATGAAAATGTGTCCAGGGTGCTTTACATTGTCAGAGTTTGAATCATCAAAGAATTATAATTTTCTTTAATGTTTAATGACCAACATGTATTTTAAAATAATCTAAATTTAAACAGGAGTAGGCCATTCAGTCCCTAGGGTATGGCCTGTCTTTTGTCAAGTCACACTTGACCTAACTGCCTGTCTTTTCTGTTTCTCGTGATGCACTTACCTAATAAATCTATCATTTATGATGTTGAAAATGTTACATGACATATCATCCAATGTTTACTGAGTGGGGAGCTTCACTTTTCTAGTGTCTTTTGTGTGACGCAGTGCATCCTAAATCATTAGTACCTGTGAATCTTTCATGCTCAAATGATTGATCCTTTTATTGGCAACAAACACAAAATGCTGCAGGAACTCAACACCTATGGAAAACAGTGTAGTCGATGTTTCGGGCTGAGACCTGTTGCTTGAATTTCCAGCATCTGCAGGTTTTCTTTGGTTTGTAATCCTTTTACTGAATTCTTCATTTCATAAAGAATTATTTCTGTTTGTCTAGCTATTGAGTCTGCTTACCATGTCTAACATATCAACTATGTCAGCTCTCAACCCCTTCACCTCCTAGACATACAAACTAAATTTTCTGAACCATTCTGTAACTTAAACCTTTTTTAAGGCAGGGAAGTTATATTCAGTTTTCAGTAAATCTTGAAAGTGTACCTTGAGTTCATGTGTACTGAATATTAATATGAGGTCAAATATACAGCTGTACAGTAACCAGTTGGAAGTTTAGTTAGTGGAAAAATAAGACAGGTTTGCAGTCTACACTGAGCAAATAGTTTATTACTGAATCAAACAGAACAGTACAATAACAGAGTGAATCTAGGTCCTAAGATGTATGCTCATTGTAAGCATAATTTAAACAAATTCCAGTGAATATTCAATAAATATACTCAATCATTTTGTTTTGATCATGTTATATGAGAAGAGACAAACTTTTGTTGAAAGTACAGATCAAGAGCTCTTTTTTTTTGCAATAAAGAGAGTAGAAGATAAATCAGCCAAGTTAGATTGTGTCTCTTGCATCCATTGGTAGAAATATTATCCCTTACTCAAGATTATTGACAAACTAAATATGGGGCTTAATAGAAGCATCACCTTACTAACTTCAAATAAGGCACTTTGTGAACAAAAAAAGGCAATATACAGAAACCAGGCGAATGCTTTGATTGCCTAGTGGTGGGAGAAAAGGGTAACTCAGCATGGTAGAAGCTATACTAATACAAGATGAGAGAATTTATCTCCTCTGTATAGTGGATAATATATTTGCTGCATTTGTCGTTGTTTTAAAATTACAAGTAATTGTTAGATAAGTTTATTGAAGTCAGTGCAATTTCCATAAATCAGCTTTTGTGAAATAACACAGATGAAAAGCAAATGACAGGGAAAATATCTTAATGTAACAATTATAGAGTTTACCAAGAATTTTAATCTCTATGGTTTTATGTGTCCTTATAATTGCTAGAGTATGCTGGTTCCCTTGAGTTCCCCACCCCCACCCCCGCTCCCCCATGCTGTCTGACATTCATTCTTCTTTAGCTACAGTCCAACACAGTGGTATTTCATCTGATAGTTTTAAAATCTGTAGTGTTTATTAACTACTTAGTACTATGTGTAATGTCCTATTCTCCACTATTTTAAAAGAAAACAGTGATACGCTGTTGGTCTTATTGTTCCAATAGCTGACAATATGTTACAAATCGAGCACATATCCAGCTACTTATGTAGTAAGTGAAGTTTCTTAAATTTAGAGAGACAACACGGAACGAGCTCTTTGATCCATGCTACCCAGCAACTCCCAATTTAACCCTAGCCTAATCACAGGACAATTTACAATGACCAGTTAGCCTACTGGCCAGTACGTCTTTGGACTGTGGGAGTAACTTGGAGCATTCAGCGAAAAGCCACACATTCCACGAGGAGGATATACAGGCTCCTTACTGCTGACGTCAGAATTGAATTCAGAAGCCCTGGACTGTAATAGTGTTGTGCTAACTGCAATGCTACTGTAGATTAATAAGCTAAATTCTCCAGTTGGAAAGACAAAAGGCATAGTTCATCAGTTGGTATTGACTAATAAAAATAATGCATTGAACTCTGACACAGGGTTAGGTTTAGTTTTGCGCATGCTTCTTATTGCCATCGAGCTTTAGATAGCCTGCAACTGGCGTGTTTTCATAAAAACTCTCTTCACTCTAACATAAGAGTTTGGAATTAAAATTCCTGATACTGAAGCACTTGAGAAATCAAGTTGCTTAATATACCTTTCAGCCATCTTTAACAGTAATTTGTAACCAATTTCAGATAGAAGGTGAGTATATCTCAATAAAGGACTCTTCTGTGGGGAAGTTACTGAGATAGTTGTGAATCTTTAACCTGATGCTATAAACTGAGAAGACATGGCAACAACAGGTAACACCAGATCATTCTATTACATTAATGATCTCTGAAAGGCAATGGGATGGCATGGTAGAGTAGTGGTTAGCACGATGCTTTACAATACCAGTGACCTGGGTTCAGTTCCCACTGCTATCTGTAAGATTTGTACGTAATCGCCGTGATTGCATGGGTCTCCTTCAGGTGCTCCAGTTTATTAACACTGGATCGTTCCACTACATCAGTGAGCTCTGAAAAACAATGAAGACAACATTTATTAACATTATGTGGATCATGCCAGTGACATTCTTGGTAGTTGTAGACAGGCTTGCCATTCACAATTTATGTTGACTACCTTTGATCAGCTCCCACATATTAAATTGCTCACTCTGCACTTACTAATGGGTTTCAGTAGCTTCCCCATAACTCATGTTTAGCCTGAAGATTGAAGCAGTATGCTTTCTCTCTCCTCCCCCACCCAATGGAGCATGCATCACTGGCACCAGCCTACTCGCCATCAAGTACATATACATAGACAGGTGCCGGAAAAAGGCCAGTAACATTCCCACCCATCCTGCTCATGGCTGAAAGGTTTCGGCCCAAAATGTCGACGACTATTTTCCATAGACGTTGCCTCGTTTGCTGAGTTCCTCTAGCATTTTGTGTGTGCTGCTCATGGACTGTTTGGCTAACTCCCATTGGAGAGGACACTACATAGCATCCACGCCACAACCACTAGACTTTCCCCAGGCAGTAAGGCTGATCAACACCTTCACCCACTAACCCCACCATTACTCTATTTTTCGACCTTATGTACAGCCTATTGTCACTTTATGGACATAAAATATTTGTTTTTATTAATATTATTATTTTTTCCCATTTTTTGTGGGAGATTTTTGTGTTCAATGGATCTGGAGTAACAATTATTTCATTCTCCTTACACTTTTGTACAGGAAATGGCATTAAATAATCTTGAATCTTTCTTCTAATTTACAAAAATTCTGGTAACATATTCACATTGAATTTAACATTCTGAGATGTAAAACAAAATGCTCTGAAACTTTTATCTTTTAAATTAAGTTATTTTCTCTTTTGTCACTTTGAGCCCTCATTATTCTCTTCCTGGATCCCCTTAATAGTTCAGATATCACTTTTATTTTGCCATCTTACCCTACTGTGAAAATGAATGCAAAGTATTATGTTTGGAATTGAATCAGTTGCCACCTTTGGTTCTCTCCTATCAGTTTTATTATTATATTTCTTTCTCTACCTTCCTGTCTGACCTGTGCTGCTGTATTCAAACTTGTGTGTCATTTATTGGCTGTGAAAGTTAAATGAGAGTCTTGTTACCTTTTATTTTAAACTTTTTTTGCACAATATCTCATGGAAATTATATTACCAACTAATCTTTTGTAATCTGTATATCCCTTCAAGGTTTAAACTGAAAAGTGTTTGTACCTTCTTAAATCTAAATATGGTCTTAATTCTTAACAGGTTTGTACCGTCAATGTGGTAACCAATTCTGATATGCAAAAAGTTATTTCTGAGATGATAACTTCATTTGTCAAGGTGGCAAAATTATTTGAATAGCATGATTTTCAAATTGATAATCTTAATGGAAATACTAGGAAAATGTTTATTTCTAGGAGCCTGCAGAGAATGATCAAACCTTTGAAGAAATAGTTACAAAAGGAAATAATGTATTTTTAAAATAACTATCAAGTTTTAACATTTTGAAAGGTTCTTTTAGAAGGTAGACAAGGAAGTGAACAAGAACAGTTCAGAACATGTTATTGATGAACGACATTTGTGGTGATTCTGTGAAGCTGTATAAAATCCCACTGACTTAATATTCACTTCGAAGGCAGAGAGCTGGCTTAGCATCAGATGAGAGCAGTTGTGATGAATGAAAGATTTTCTTCCAGAAGGAGCAGTTGTTGGAAAGTCCATGAATATCCAAACCCAGACTATTGACATGTAGAGTATTTATAAATTATATAGAACGTAACATAGAAATCTACAGCACATTATAGGGCCTTCGGCCCACAACGTTGTGCCGACCATGCTCTAGGAGCTGCCTAGAATTTCCCTACCATAGAGCCCCCTATTTTTCTAAGCTCCATGTACCTATCCAAGAGTCTCTTAAAAGATCCTATTGTGTCCACCTCTAACGCCTTCACTGGCAGTGCATTCAATGCACACACCACACTCTCTGTGGAAAAACTTACTCCTGACATTTCCTCCGAACCTACTTCCAAGCACCTTAAGACTATCCCCCCCTAGTGTTAGCCTGTTCAGCCCTGGGGAAAAAGCCTCTGGCTACCCACATGATCAAAGCCTCTCATCATTTTATACACCTCTGTCAGGTCACCTTTCATCCTTTGTCGCTCCGAAGAGAAAAGGTCAGGTTCACTCAACCTATTCTCATAAGGCATGCTGTCCAGTCCAGGCAACATCCTTGTAAATCTCCTCTACACTCTGTCTATAGTATCCACATTTTTCCTATAGTGAGGTGACCAGAACGGAACACAGTATTCCAAGTGGGGTCTAAAATATGGAACAAAGTCTATACATACTAAAGCTTCAAACTTACTGCCCAATACACCACTGGCATTTAGGGCAGCAATGAAGGTATTTTCTTCATTGCTTTTTCCATAATAGTTTTGTTTGACCAGTCAGGGTTTTTAGCTCTGGGCTGAACCCCTGAACCTGGAGGACCAGTGGACCACTCGTAGTCTAGCCTCTACACTTTGACCTGTTTGGCATGGGTGACATTATAAGGATTACCTCTTATAACAATGATCAGTGAGGTACAGAGTGATTTGTGTTTACCGACAAGTACCTTTACGTGAATTCATACACTCAGTACCCTGTGTGCACATCCAGTAAGTATCCCTGACTGTCCTAAATAGTCAAAGAATAGCAAAGGCATTATCCGGACAAAGGAATCTACACTAGCTAGGCGATCCTCGTAGTCCCGATTCACTTGCCACATGTCCCATGCAGGGTCGCTCACACTTGTATCCATGTTAGTTATTCTTTGAAGTTACCGCTACCAGAACATGTGAAGCATCCACTTTTATATCCATTCCTTATCAATTAAAATATTGAATTCCAGTGTTATTGGCCACAGGTCATGGTCTGACCTTTAACACCTTGTTATTGGCTCTGCCCCAAGCCAGCATCATTTATTGCCCTCTTCCCAGCCAATGACAGTCAATAATTTATGGCTTTTTGTTCTCAATCAGCAACGAGATCAAATCACTGCAGGCAGGCACCAACCCCAACATTCATAAACCCACATGTTATATTCAACCAAAGAACATTTCACAATTAACTTCTTACTGCAGATTACCTGGAGCATCATTGTGTCTTCTTTAAAACATTGAGCAAACCAAGCACTTCAAATTCACCAAATGGAGAACAGGTTGTCTTCACAAAATACCAGCCCCCATCCCCAAGCACACGGCGAGAACAATGACAATTAATCTGTCTGTCTGCTTCCACTGTCCTGAATTTATTTAAATTCACTGATTTGTAGACAGTCATGCTTTCTGGCTGACACTACCAAACGCCAAAGCATAAAGCCCTGATTCCAGCCAGCATAGCTCTCCACATCATTGAGACATCCAAGCCTCCATACCCACAATAGGTTGTGGTCCTCCTGGAGGTGAAGGTTCAAAGCTCTTAAGAAAAATAGTAAAAAATATGTGAATTGGCTAGTTTATGAGAAATGGAGGAATAATACTATGAGGCTGAGATGCATCCTAGAATGTGCTGGGACACATCATCAGTGAAGTCATCAAATATTTCAGGTCTTCAACATCAGACACTCATCCAGGCAATGCAGGCAGGGTTCATCAGCCCTTAGCTTGTGTCCCAACAGCATTGGTTCATGGGTCACAGCTCTTGATCCACAGCCATCTGGACACTTGTTCAACTGCCCCTTCCTAATAGCTCTTTTCTATCCAGCCCTCATAATGCCAAGGAGTAAGTTTTGCACAATGAGCAGCCAGCAAAACCTCTAAACCCCACCTCTAGACTCACATCTTGCCTTCCACCGGTGTGTGGCACTGCTGTACCAGCTACTAATATTTTGCATTCTTACATTTAAACGCCGTCTCAATATTAATAAATTTTGAAATCACTAGCGTAGAAGGGACATTGTTACAAATACTTGACCTACTGAAACCGACTTTTAAAGAAATAAACAAAAATATAGCCTTATGTTAATAGATTAACTTGTGAGCAAATGGTTAACCAACTTTGTTGCTTTGAAAAATGTCACATAAAGGTAGATGCATCATCATCATTATGTGCCGTGTGTTGCATGACATGGGCGATCATGGTCTTTCCATGACCATGATTGTTCGAACAAATTTCTCCACAGAAATGGCTTGCCATTGCCTTCTTTTGGGCAGTGTCTTTACAAGACAGGTGCCCCCAGCCATTATGAATACTCTTTGGAAATTGCCCAGCTTCAGTGGTTGCGTAACCGGAACGTGATATATACGCACCAGCTGCTCATACGACCATCCACCACCTGCTCCCATGGCATCACGTGACCTTAATCTGGCAGGGGGTGGGTGCTAAACCTTGCCCAAGGGTGAGCTGCAGGGTAGTGGAGGGAAGGAGTGACTTGCACCTCCTTTGGTAGAGACCATCTCCACCCCACCATCCAAAAGGAAGGCTGATCTTAAAATAATTTAAGATAAATAAGATACCATGCAGATGGGGCTAGGAATTTTTCCACTTCAATCAAATTAGAGTGTTAAGGCACACTTACCTCATGGGAATGTGGCTATGTGGTTCAAACATCCTTCAGAAATGTTTGATATAGGTTTACCATGGGTAGTTAGAAAAAACATTTGGATAATTTTCCATTGAAATGGTTGTGGAGATGATTATGTTTGATCCTTGTTAGAATGCATTTATTCTGGAAATCGGGCAAAGGGGAATAATTTCCATTAATATAGAAGAATCAGCAAATATGCTGGAAGTTCATGTTGGAAAAATAATTTGTTGAAAGCTTTTTAATGTGAATTTTAAAATAATTGTAATAGTAACAACAGATTTGTGAGTATTACTGAAATATTTTCTCTGATGCAGAATCATTCAGAGTTATATTCTGAGGGAAGAATCTGGTGCATTGTCCTCAGAAGCATCTGATTTCAATAAAGCCCAATTGAGCAGACGTGGGGGAATCATGGCTTCACTTTACACTTCACATCCAGTAGACAGTGGTCTAACATTGGAGCTCTCTTTGGAAATAAACAGGAAGTTGCAAGCTGTACTGGAAGACACGCTGTTAAAGAATATAACACTCAAGGTAAGTCACGGGCTGTAAGATACATTCAAAGATCTTGCCACAAAATGATAAACTATTTAATCTACACTAGCTATTATTGGTTGTCTGTTGTATCTGACAATGACGGATTTGTGCAGTACTGTTGTGTGTTCATAGGTGGCTGCTGAGTCTTAAGTTGTGAGTGATGTAGACATCCACAGTAAGAAAATAAAAACTGTGCTGTATCTGGAAGTGGAGCTGCTGCTATTCCTTCTTTATCAGGCAGCGATTAGTACTGCTCAGCAACTTTAGTCCAGGTTGTTGTGAACAGTTCTAACCAAGACTGGCCAGCCATTCCAGTCTTGCACACTCTGCGCCAGCCGTTTTGGTACATGCGCAGGATGAGCAATGTTAGCTTTCACACAGTCTTTGAACCTTTTATGGGGCCTGCTTCAATTCCTCTTGCCCAGGGAAGCTCATCTATATAGTAGCTGCTTGAGAATTCGGTAGCCCTTAATGCGTATGACATGCCCTGCCCTGTTGAAGTTTGTTGCTGGTATACTAGATAGTGAACTACAAAACACAGTATGGATTGACTGCAGAGTGATGACTTCTTCCAGTGATGTAGAATCAGAATTCGGTTTAACATCAACGGCTATGTCATGAAATTTGTTGTTATGTGACAGCAGTATACATAATAATAAAAACTGTAAGTTACAATGAAAAGTAGGTATAAAAATAATGCTAAAAGAGAGGGGAAAGTACTGAGGAAATATTCATGGGTTCACCATTCATTCAGAAATCTGATGGAGGAGAGGAAGAAGCCGTTCCTCAAACATTAGTTTGTGTCTTGAATCTCCAATACCACCTCCTTGATGGTAGCAATGAGAAGAGGGCATGTCCTGCATGATGAGGTCCTTAATGATGGATGCCATCTTTTTTTGAGGTTTCACCTTTTGAAGGTGTCCTGGATGCTGGGGAGGTTAGTACCCATGATGGAGCTGGCTGAGTTTACAACTTTCTGCAGTTTTTTCCAATCTTGTGCATTGGCCCTTCATACTAGATGGCAAGGCAGCTGATTAGGATGCTCTCCATGGTACATCTGTAGACATTTGTGAGTGTCTTTGATGAAATAACAATTTTTATTTTGTGCATTTACACATGTAGAATTGCCATTTTGTCCAATGCTTGGGAGGCTGTCACTTTGAAATTATATTGAGTAGGAAGAAATCCAGGGAAAAGCACTGATGCTGGGAGCTGAGGGATTGAAACTAACTTATGGGACAGGGTTTTATTTCAGAATCAGAATCATTGCAATTGGGCGAAGGAAATCTATGATATTATTTTTGAATAATACAGAAAATTAGATGTTCACAAGAAGAGCTGCTTCATAGCTCAGTCCTGACCTTTATTACTATCTATGTGGAGTGTGCACAGGTGGGTTTCGTGCAAGTACACTAGTTTCTTCCTATATTCCAAAATGTACAGGTAGTTGTAAATTGTCCCTGGTGTGTAGATGAATGGTAGAATGTGGAGGGAGAATATAGAATGAGTGTAAACATAAGACTATTAGTTAGATTGGACCTTTTGGGTAGAAGGTTTTGCTGCATCACTCAGTGATTCTATGACAATAACATACATGAGTAAAGCAATGAAATAATGATGAAGAGTATATTGACAGGTTGCATGACAGCCTGGTAGAGAAACACCAATACTCATGAATGGAAAATACCTCAAAGTAGTGGAAACGGCTTAGTCCATCATGGGTAAAACCCTCCCTACCATTGAGCACATCTACAAGGAGTGTTCTTACAGGAAAACACCATCCATTAATCAGGGACCCCTCACCACCCAGGTCATGCTCTCTTCTCGCTGTTGCCATCAGGAAGAAGGTACAGGATCCTCAGGACTCACGCCACCAACTTCAGGAATAGTTACTACCCCTCAACCATCAAGCTCTTGAACCAAAGAACTAACTTCACTTAACCTCACCTGCCCCATCATTGAAATATTCCCACAACCAATAGCCTCACTTTCAAGGACTTTGTCTCATGTTCTCAATACTTATTGTTTATTAATTTCTTCTTATTATTATTTCTTCTTCTTCTTATTATTATTATTATTATTTATGAACCCTGTAGAATTTTCTCTATTTCTGCATGTTTGACCTAAAATGTGATAAGATCTTCACTTAAGTCCTAAACCTAGATAAAGAGAACCCCATTATACTTGTTAATTCATTGAGCAAAATGATCCAATATTACATGTATTTGTTGGAAAAAGTATGTGAAACTTTGCTTTCAGTAACTGGTGTGACCCCTCCCCGTACAACAATAACTTCAACCAAACGTTTCCAGTAACTGTTGACCAGTTCTGCATATCTGCTTGGAGGAATTTTAGGCCATTCTTCCTTACAAAAGTGCTTCAATTGTTGGTGAGCTTCCTTGCCTGAACTTCTCGCTTCAGGTCCTTCCACAACATTTCTATAGGGTTAAGGTCAGGACTTTGACTTGGCCATTCCAAAACAGGAATTTTCTTCTTTTTAAATCATTCTGTTGTTAATTTATCTTTTGGATCATTGCCTTGTTGCATTATCCAACTTCTATTAAGCTTCAGGTGATGGACTGCTACTCTGACATTTTCCTGTAAACTATCTTGATACAATTTTGCATTAATTGCTTCCTCAACCATTGCAAGCTGTTTTTTTTATATAGGGTGGGACACCTCAACAACCCACATCTCCAATCTCATCTCCTTGATTAGAACTCCTGTCCTCAAATAGCTTTTGTAGAAGGCATTACCCCAGAGATTGATATACTTTTTCCAACAAATGCATGTAATGTTGTTTCATTTTTCTCAATAAGGAAATGAACTAGTATACAGAAATAGAGAAAGTTCTACAGGGTTCACAAACTTTTAGAATCACTGTATGGTTATTAGTCTATTATGGATTTAATGAGTATGCCCGCTAGAGAATGAATTTCAGGGCTGTATATGGTGACATACATGTACTTTGATAATACGTTTAATTTGAACTTTGAACTTATATGTTCCAAAGTGTATAAGAAGTTTAAACTGTTGTTTGACCAGTTAGAAGGATTGGATCAAAAGCATGGTCTAAGCACTGTTAGGTTAAAACAAAATGTAATGAGATGGTAAGGCAGAAGTGTTTCATCAGAGAGCTTCAGTTTTGGGACCAAACTGAAAAAGGATTTAACATTAGTGGTACAGAGAGGGAATGTAGCATGTGGAAGGAAGAAAGCATGATGTGGAATTCGTTCTTTAAAATCTGACATTGTATTCAATACTTAGATTACCATGGTTATAGATTACCATGGAGTTTGGTGAGATAAGTGATAATGGAGTGGAGTTTATTGCAGGTAGGATGTGGAAGGCAAACAGGTTGACAGTATCAAAAGCTAGGAAGGATTTAGTTTGACAGTTGAGTCTTGAGATATGAAAAATGAATAAGAGTTTCATTGATAATGGGAGTGAGAAGAAATGCTTGCATAAGTGGAAATTAAAAGTCAAGCAGTCGTTACTATAGATGTTCACCGTAGGATTTTCTAGTAGGCATAACAGAGAGACTGAAAGCACTTGTAATAAAGTGTAAATTGGTTGTGCTCAATTAAATGCACCTCGACCTCATTAAGATAATCAGCTTTGAAATTAATGGTGTGAATTTCTCGCATTTGGTTGATATTCTTCATGCTTGGTTACTGCAAGACAAGCTCTCTACAATTGAATATTTCTTATTTACATTCCATAAGATTTCATTAGAGCTGGAAGTTTAAAATAATAGAATTTGTTTTAATTTTTTATTTTGATCTCTTTTATTGTGCTCTTGTTCTCGAGTCCTCCTGTTTCATTCCTTTTCTTTACTTATGGAGAGGTTTGTGTGCCCAGTTTTCAAGGACCCAGGCTCTGTGTGTTAAGCATACAGGTCCAAAATGATTTTCTAAACAGAGCAAAACCACACAAAGTTGGGGAAATTACAAAGCACCTAAGCTTAAAAGCCCTGAGACCTACGGACTTGCATCATACAGCAGTAAAGAAAAAAGCTGGCACAGGTGGTGAATGAATATATTTAATCAGCCAAAATTCCATGGATTTTGGAGCAGGTTGGAAAACTGCAAATGTAATGTCACTGTTCAAGAAAGGAAAGTGATAAAATTAAGCTACAAGGTTTTATGGAAGGGAAGCAGAGTTCAGTGAATTGCAAGAATTCTTTACAGCACGAAGTAAACACTATGGATAAAAGGGAACCAATCTTAGCGTTCTCTTCAATAACATGCCACAAAAAAGGCTTGCTCATAATACGAGCTCATGGATTTGAAAGTAATGTTGAGGGATGGACGTGGAAGACTCAGGATAGATGGATAATTTTAGTTTTGGTAATTGGTAGCCACAGGGATACCAGAGAAACCTGTTCAGGAGTGAAAAAACCAAGTGCCTGAAAGTCAGATTTGCTGTGGATACAAAAATAGGTGATTAGCAAGTATGATAAGAACATAGCAGGTCTGAAAAGGGATACACAGGGCACTTTTCAGAAAAAGAGGGACTCATTGCAGGCAGAGATGAGGTGTCTCATCGTTTGGATGCTCATGAATCTTTGTAATTCTTTAGCTATGGAGTTAAATATATTAGAGAGAAAGAAACATACATTTAAACATGTGGAAAGTTGAGAGGGAAAAGACTGGGCTAGTGGTTTTGCCAAAGTTGTATCTTATTAAATATGAGGTACAGGCTTGGGTTGTCTTCTGCTTAGTTTCTAAGATCTAATTCAGAATAGGATATGTTATTTAAGTGTTTCATAGACTCTGTCCTTCAGCTAAACAATAGCACATTCATCTGTTAAAATGGGATTGATAAGCTGCAGGCTCATTCCACCTCAGTCTACAATACTGTAGCCATAACAGAGACCTAACCTAAAGAAGTGAAGCTTTAGGAATCTATCATCCCTTTGAACAATGTATAGGAGGCCTCTGCCTCATGGAGGGGGTAGTATTCCTACAAAATAGCCCTTGTCACAATATTCTGTAACGTGAAGCCAGAATCATTTGTACATGTATTAAGAAAAGTGAGATGAAAGAAAATATATGCTGTGTTGATTTAGTTACAATTTTCACCTTAGTTCCATAAGAGTAATTGTTATTTTGTAACTCGAATTTGGTGGTCGTGTTTGTGAATTCTGCAAAGGTGAGTTTCCATAATCTGAACGCGGGATTCACCTTAAATCAGAATCAGGTTTAATATCACTGGCATATGTTGTGAAATGTGTTAACTTTGTGATAGCAGTGCGTTACGATACATAATAAAAACTCAAGTAAAATAAATAAATAAATAAATAAATGTTCAATGTTCATTCAGAAACCTGATAGGAGAAGGGAAAAAACTTCCTGAATCATTTGAGTGTGTGCCTTCTGGCTTCTGTACCTCCTTCCTGGATGATGGGGTGTCCTTAATGTTGGATTCCATCTTTTTGAGGCATCATTCCCTGAAGATGTCCTGGGACGGCTAGTGCCCATGATGGAGCTGACTACGTTTACAACTCTCTGCAGCTTTTGATCCTGTGCAGTAGCTCTTCACCCACCACCATACCAGACAGTGATGCAGCCAGTTGAATACTCTCCACGGTACAGCTGTAGAAATTTGTATATTTGGCGACATATCTGCATAAAGTTCAAAGTAAAGTTTATTATCAGAGTACGTACATGTCACCACATACAACTCCAAGATTCTTTTTCTGCGGGCATACTTACCAAATCTATAGCAAAGTACCTGTAAGCATCAGGAACTGTTAACTGTAAACAAGCTGTGCAAATGGAGATATAAATAAATAGCAATAAATAACAAGCATGAAATAACAATATGACAGAGTCCTTAAATAACCTTTTGTTCAAGAGCATGATGATTAAGGGGTAGTAACTGTTCTTGAACCTGGTGGTGCAAGTCCAAAGAGGCTCCTCTACCTTCTACCTGATGGCAGCAGCGAGAAAAGGTCATTAAGGATCTTTGATGGATGCTATTTTTGTACGGTATGGTTTCATATAGATGTGCTCAGTGTTTACGAAGGTCTTCGCCGTAATGTACTGAGCTGGATCCACTACCTTTTGTTCTGCTCAAAACTACTTGATCTATGTCTCCTATCATCTTATATACCTCTATCAAGTCACCTGTCATCCTTCTTCACTACAAAGAGAAAAACCCTAGGACAGAGGTGGCCAACCTTTTACTTCCCATGCGTCATTTTTCTCACGCACGAGTTCAGATGCCCCATACAACTCTTGTACCTCTATTCAATTGTAAAAATATGTTAATATAGACATATTTAGCATTTTTACATGATATATTGATTTAATTTAAAAACAAGATAGACATTACTTACCTTAATGAGACTTTTAACAAATATATTTTGTCTTTTGATTTCTTCCTTTTTCTTAATCACATATTCTTTCTGTAACTCAGACCCAAGAACTAGCTTCAGTTTTCCTTCTATTTCAGTCTGATGTTATGTTTTATAGTATCTATTAAGATCATGTCTTCTATTATGTGAGAAAGTTTTCACAAACAATGCACAATGGTTTCCCCGACGGACCCGCTATAAATAGCTCATTTTCCCACTGTTCATTGAATTCATGCTTACTATCACTTTCTGCTTTTCTTTTGCACTGTGATGGGTAACTGAATGTAAAAACAAGGCTTAATTTTCGAAAAAGTACAAACTGCAAATGTTCACAAAGGACAAATAAAGCACAACTCCGTAGCACATGAGTGTCAATTGTAAACTGACTGGCAAAAGCCTGCAAAAGCCTCTGCTCATATGACAGCACCTTCTCTAAAGCTTCCACGTCCTTCCTATAACAAGGCGACCAGAAGTGAACATGATACTTCAGATGTAGTCTCACCAGAGTTTTATACAGCAGCAAAATCACTTTGCGGTTCTTGAACTCAGTCTCCGGCTAATGAAGGCCAACACACCATTCACCTTCTTAAACACCATGGAACATTAAATACGTGGAAGCTTTAGAGAGGGTGCTGTCATATGAGCAGAGGCTGAGTGACCTAGGTCAGGGATGGCCAACCTGTGGCACATTGCACCCCATTGATAATAATAAAAAAGTAAGCCTACTCATGCAAAAAGTATTAACCAAAAACTGATCTGTAGAAAAAACTTGTGTAGCAACTTTGAAGGATCTATGATCCCACTGTTCCTCCACACCACTAAGAATTTTATATTAACCTTTAATTCTACCTTCAAGTCCAACCTTCCAAAGTGTATCACGTCACACTTTTCCAGATTGTACTCCATCTGCCACTTCAACAAAGTAGAGACTTTTGTAGGAAGTATCTGTAGGAAAGGTGATCATTATAACAAAATTTTAAGTGAATTTTATTATCAAAGTACATATATATCACCGAATACAACCCTGAGATTAATTTTCTTGTGAGTACAGTGTACCCAATAAATCTCTGGAACAATAACTACAACAGAAACAATGAAGGACCACCCAACTAGGGCAGTCAGCCGGAGTGCAGAAGACAAAAGCTGTGCAAATACAAGAAGAAGAAATAGTAACATTAAATAAATAAATGTGAAATGAAGAGTCCTTG
Source organism: Hypanus sabinus (assembly GCF_030144855.1). Lineage (NCBI taxonomy): Eukaryota > Metazoa > Chordata > Chondrichthyes > Myliobatiformes > Dasyatidae > Hypanus > Hypanus sabinus. The sequence continues at coordinate 60,277,570 of NC_082727.1, read as the reverse complement.
AAAGTGAGTTCATTGGTTGTGAGATATTTAAGTGATGTTGAGTGAAGTTACCCCTTTGGTTCATGAGCCTAATGGTTGAGGGGATTTTTAACTGTTCCTGAACCTGATGCTCAGAGTCCAGATGCTTTTATACCTTCCTCCTGATGGCAGCAGTGAGAAAAGAGCTTGTCATGATGGATGCTGCTTTACCTGAGACAGTGTTTCATGTAGATGTGCTCAGTGGTTAGAAGGGCTTTGCCTGTGATGCACTGGGCCATATCCATTACTTTTTGTAGGATTTTCAGTTCAAGGGCATTGGTGTTTCCATACCAGACAGTGATGCAGAGATACTATCAGATTTAGAATAGTAACGATATTAAATTTAAAAAAAAGTCAAAGAACTATAAAACTGAAGTTGAGATTGTCGCATGTGGAATGGAAACAAAAATTGGTATCCATTTGGAGAAAGAAAGCCCATCAAAGAAGGGTGGATCAAGTACAGAAATATGAAGTGTTCTTTTAAAGGAAAAGGAGCTCCTTGGATGAATAACTACTTAGGAGCTGGGATTTAAAAGACCCACAAAAGGGATGGGAAATGCGGGGGAATGGGGTCACATTGATAAGGAAGTAGAGAGCAAATCTTAAAAAAAAAGAATTCGGTGTGAAAATACTAAAAAACAATTTGGGAATATTTTACATAAACACTTAAATTGCAAAAGGTTCGACAAAAGAAAAGTAGGGCCTACTTGAGGGCTAACGGCTTTTGGAGGCAGGAGGGTTTTCATGGATTCTGAATGCCTTCACTATTTCTTTGCTATTGAAAAGGATTCTGCTATATTTTATTAGTAAAACAAAACTGCTTAGTAGATTTGATAAAAATCTGACGAATGGGATCAATTAAAAGTTCAGCATTTTTCAGTCTCCCAGCCTAGATAGGGTGCATTCTAAGGTAGTAAGTGTCTTATAGAATTATAAAGGCTGTATCTGCAAATTGCCAACAGTTCTGGGATCCCAAGGCTGTACAAGAGGACCGGAAGAATGTTTGTTACACCCTTGGTGGAAAGCAAAAGTAAACCAAGGAATTCCAAATCACTTAGCTTAATACGATGATGAATGTTTTAAGGATAAAAATTTAAAGAAAAAGTAATTAATTGTAAAATAAACTAGTAAATTAAAGGCATTATGGAAAAGTTATGTTTACTAATTAAACATGAACTTTTTTTGATGTAACAGCGGGTACAAATGAAGTTTATATGATGGACGTACTTAATAACTTCCAAAAGCATTCAACAGTACATAAAAATAAACTTAAAAGTAAAATAAAAGCATCTGTAATCGACAGACTGATGGGTTGAATTAAAAAATATGATCAAGGGACAGAAAAGGGTTGTGTGACCAGTTATTAATATTTGGGTGGGGGTTGGGAAGGATGCAGTAGTATTTCCCACTATGATCATTCTTCTACTTGACCTACACTCATGAGATGAACTTCAGTATCTCAGCGTTTGCAGATGATGTAAAATAAAGAAGAAGGATAAATAATGAGGAACAAAATGACAGATTGGTGGACAAAACTGGTACACAGTAGAAGAAATTTAGTAGAGAAGTGAAACATATTGATTTGAAGAATGAGGAAAAATCATAAAACTGAAGAATATAAATTTAACCAGACAGAGAATTGTGATTTGTAATCATACAAATCTTCTGAAGGTGACATGATAAAATGAGAAAGCTGCTAACAAGTGAAAGGGATTCTTAGCTTATTTGATTCCAAGTACTTAAGCGAGGAAAATAGATGGGACCCTTATGAAATACTGGTCCCTTAATCCATTCATCTTAATTTTATGGCCTAAGATGGATATTCTGTCAAAGCATTCAGAGGACCAGAACTTTGCATAAGCACTGTCACTGGAAGAATTACTGTGTTTTCAGGCATTAAAACAAAGTGAAAAGTAAATTCTGCCATGTCAGTATCTCTAAATTGTTTATTTTTTAAAATAAAGCCTCACTAATTATAGTCAATTTTTTAAATCTGTTTCCCTCCTCAAAATGTAGGTTGAAATACAAAGAATAAAAACACAAAATGCTGGCAGAACTCAGTTTTTTTAAAAAAAAGGAATAATAAATCAGTACAACAGTAAAACTGGAATAGAGAATTGGACAAGAAGAGCATAGAAACAAGGAAGGTGAAGGCATGGGATTAAATGGAGCTTCAGTTGACAAGTGTGAGGAGCAGGAGGATTTGCTGTCTTTATTTGTCTTTAATTTAGATGTGCATTAAAATTGCCCACTATGTATAATTCAGGATATTTGCTTTAGTTTTGTCGTATTAAAATCAGATGATCAGAATCTATGCCTTTTTCGTTCTGATTCTTTTTCAGTAAATGTAGAGAAATGGTTTTGCAATTTAAGAGTTAAATTGTTGACTTATCAACATTTAAATTAGCACCTAGAGCTGAGCCAATAGTAAATGAGCTCTCTCTACTTACTGATAACAAGGCAATAGAGCTATCTTATTATAAAATGTAGTTCAGCTTTGACTGATGTGCAAGTTTCTTCTAATTGTGATACTTCTATGAAATTGAGTCATTTTCCCAGTAGAGTCCTAATACACAGAAACAGGCCTTTCAGTCTGTCCAGTCCATGCCGAACTATATTTTGCTAAGTGCTATTAACCCATACCTATACCTCAGTACCCCTCCCTCCCATCCAAGTGCTCAAATTTCCCTTAATGGTTGCAATCAAACTTTTATGTACCACATCTGCTGGCAGCTCATTCCACGTTCACACTACCCTCAGTGTGTAGGAGCTTCCCCTGAGGTTCCTCTTAAAACATTTCACCTTTTACCCTTAACATTATCTCCAGTTCCAGTATCACCCAATGTCAGTGAAAAAGCCTGCTTGCATTAACTCTATCTGTACCCCTCAAATGTGTACATCTCCACCCAATTTCCCTTCATTCTCCTACACTTCAGAGAATAAAATCCAGACCTTTTCAACCTATCCCTATAACTCAGGTCCTCAAGTCCCAGCAACATCCTTGTATATTTTCTCTGCACTCTTTCAATCTTATTGATACCTTTCCAATAGGTAGATGAACTACACAGAATACTCCAAATTTGACTCACCAGCATCCTTTACAACTTCAATATAACATCCCATCTCCTGTACTTGACACTTTGATTTTTTTATGATGCCACTTTCAAGGAATTATGGATCTGCATTCCTAGATCCCTCTGTGAAAGTCTTCTCTCCTTCCAGTTTGAATTCATTTTTTGTTTGTAAATTAGTGGGAAGCAGGATATTAACCATTTTCAAATTGCACATACAGTATAACTGGAAAACACTACAATCAATATGGGTAATCTTATTACAACTTTTATACAAAGAATTCATTTTAATTTCTGTAATTTAGGATGTGGTTTACTAAAGTAGTAATATGCTTCTAATGTTCTATCTATGTTGCATGAATATACTTTATTCAAAATATAGTCAATGAAGAAGCTTATATAACATTAATTTATACAGTTAGACATATGGTTTCGGTTTTCCAATGCATGTATTTTCAGATAGGGCCACTCTAATAAATTTATCTCAGAATGTAATAATGCACTACTGTCAAAACTAAATGATATGCCCTCAGTCTTATTGAAAGAAAAGTGTTCATGAAATAAATGACATTTTTATAATTTTTATTTCAATTGAGAAACCACTGTACAGAATTTTTTTGTCCATGGCTAAACATCTGGGATCTAATACTGAGATGTAAAGTAAAAACAAAAGTTGGGTTTCAATTGCATTACTAAATTATTTTTCTAAATTAATGTTTCTTTTTTTAACTAAACCCATGTCATATCATTGTATTGCAACATTAGCTAACATTTATGATGAAATGTAAAATCAAACTATTGTAAACCTTGTGTGTCTCAATTATCGTCATTCTTTCCATTTTCAAAAACTGCTGTTCTCTCCTGTTAAATGTGCTCTTGCTAGCCTACATAGATTTTTCATTCCACGATCTTTCTCAGAGACCGTTTAGCTAGGAGCATTCATGCATTTGATTCAGATGTTTCCAATTTCAAGTCCCACTCTTGAAACTTGAGCAACAACATCTTGGCTGATTCTACAATATTGTACTGAGTGCAAACTGCGCTAAAGGAAGTGACTTGTTAATCAGGCACTCTTTCAACTCTCCCAGTTGAATATAATGGGATCTCATGCTACAATTTTGAAGAACAAAAGAGTGGTCCACTATAATCCAAACAATATTTGTCCCCCAAGTATTATTATAGATCTTATGGGTATGATTGTTAGTATTTCCTATATTATAATAGTGACTTCAAATTTATGCTAATGACTGGAATGTTCTGAAATAAATATAAAAGGTGCTTTATAATTACATTTTTAAGTCTCCATTTTCTGACTAATTTTCTGTATAGTCTCATAGTCCCACCAACAGCAGCAAAGTCTTCAGCTACTTGAATCTCACTCCTCAAGATTCTCCAAATAAGCTGCAATATTGGTCTCTTCTTTCTGAAATCTTTATTGGACAGCTTTCCTAATCTTTTGTGCTTTTCTTGGAGCTATCTTCAAAGATGCCTTGGAGCATTTCTAATGTTATCAGTTATTATTTTTTAAGAACATAAGAATTGGATTACAATGAGGCCATTCAACCCTTTCAAGTCTAAGCACAGTATAACAGGCTCACTAGTTCACATGAAACTTCTGATGTGGTATGACTACCCTTAGAGAACCAAGCCCAGGTTATCATGAGAGAAAAAGAAGTACTTTTATTTAGGAACAGTTTATGCATGAAAAATTATATGTATTTTCTGTTCAATATTGTCTATAATTACTTCAAAATCAAGCCATTGTATTTGGTTGTTTATGCTACCATTATATTTTGTGATACAGTATATAGGTTCCTAAGGTTGTCATAGGCAGGGGTGGTGGTGGGGATAAGCTCCCACTATGTATAAAGTGCTGCAAATGGTGTGCACCTCTAACAGTCTCTAACAACCAAGTCCAACTCTTGGCCTTCATGTATGGCTTGGCTACTAGGCCTAGCAGAACTGTTTCTACTGACGAGAGAAGGGGCAAAGGTGGACCTCTGGCGCCTCAGAGCAGTTGCTTCGAGCAGGTGGGGCTCATCAGCCTTGGAAGGCAGCCCACCTAGGAGAAGGAAAACTCTGATTTTAAACCTCCGCTGCCTTGTGGCCATACCCACCCATGGGAAAGGCTTCAGGAGTAAACCCCGAGGAAGAAATCTGGAGCTGGGGTCCCTAAGGCAGTTTGATGTTGTTTACAACTTCACTCTAGCAACCTCTGCGACAACACGGATGCCAAGCTGTATCAGCACTTGCCCTTCCCTTGGACTACATCAGTGATGTAGAGAGGGGGAACCCGCTGTATGGGCAACAGCTATTCAAATCTTCCGGCCCAGGCTTGCACAGTCACCAGAGCTGCAAACCCTTGATCGACACCTGCTATAGTACTATAGTGTATAATTTATGCCATTGAAGCATCGCATTTGTTTATTTATCCTACCATTGAATTTTCTAAATGATACGATATACAGTACTGTGCAAAAGTCTTAGGTACCCTAGATTTTTAATATCAATTTTGTTTTAGATGTTTATTTTTTGTCTTCTGCATTAGTGTGACAGGAGAAAAGAACAAATTTTAGATTTCCAAACATTCATTTTCTGAAGCATTAAATATTACAGGTAAATTTTTGGATTTTGTTGAAGTAACATATTAAGTAATAGACAATTTTTCAAATAAAACGATTTTTTTTGTAGGTATGTAGCCCTGTGCTTGCCTGCTGAATCGAAACCTTGCCCGAATGATTTTCTGACAAGGTCCCACGGCGGGGAGCCGTGAGGGGACGTATTTGGAGGGCTGTGCCGGCCGAGGGGCGGCATTTTAGTTGGGACTACCGGAGGTCCCTCCGCCAAAAATAGTGCTATCGCCCAATTGAACAGGATGTTAATGATCAGTGACATAATGAGTTGAATGAGCTGAATTGATTTAACTGGAACAGAAACAGGTGTAGAAGAAATCAAACTGGATGAAGGACAACCAAGCCAGAAGTTGATTGTGTGGCAGGTGTGACAAGTTTAACCTTCAAATCATCAATTCTTACACCATGGCAAGAGTGAGTGTAGCAACACGGTAGTCATTTTGCATCAGCAAGGTCTCTCCCAAGCAGAAATTTCGTGACAGCCATTTGAAGATGTGCTGTCCAAGCTCTTCTGAAGAAGCATAAAGAAACGGGCAAGATTGATGACCAGAAATGCAGCATCAGCAACAGAAACTGAGTGCAGCAGGCAAGAGATATATCAAACTTACATCCCTTCTAAATTGGAAGAAGTCCAGCTGCTATCAGCTCTGAACTCAAAGAAACCACCAAGTACACCCCTCTACAAAGAGGTCTTGTCAGAAATGGTCTTTGTGGAAGAGTTGCAGCCAAAAGGCCATTCCCCTTAAGTGAAAACAAAGCCAAGAGATACACCTACACACAAAAAACACTAGGAATAGGGTACTGAACAATGGAGGCAAATGCTTGGACAGTCACATCAAAATTTGAAAGTTTTACCTCCTAACAGGAGGCAGTTTGTCCACAGAAAAGCTGGAGAGCACTCACGGATGAGTGTCTGCAGCCAACAGTGAAGCACGGTGGCAGTTCCTTGGAAGTTTGAGGTCAGGGTACATTTATTATCAAAGTATATATGCAGTATACAACTCTTAAGATTGATCATCTCCAAACAGCCATGAAACAAAAAAACCATGGAAGCTGTTCCAAGAAAAACTTTAGCCAAGCACTTAAGAATTGGTGATGCCGCTATGCACTAAAAATCTGAAATACACTAAACTAGTACTGTTGGATGTTTCAAATCCCTTCTAAAGATTAACTTGGCCTACTTACAGGAGTTCTTGATACCTGTTGATGTTGATTATATAATTTGCTATATTCAATTTACTTTTATTCTATATAATGTTTGTCTTTTAATTTTGTCTATTTTTATGACTGCATTGATTTACCGTTACAATCCATGTAAAGCACTTTGAACCTGCATCTTCATGTATTAAAGGTGATATATAAATAAAGTTATTATTTGAAACAAACTGCAGATTTGTATTGGATTCTTTTCAGTTATGTGGGTGAATTTTGCTGATTTTATTTGCTATTTTTGTTGTGTGGTTTTAATCAGTTAGGTAATTCTGGATGTAGAATTCCATAAAAGTAACAAGTGCTCTCCAAATGGCATCACTTGTGTTTTTCACCATGTTTTGTCTATCACTCTTCCCAACTAATTTTTCATGTGGATTTTATATTTGTATCAAAAAGGTAGCAAAATAATGGGCTGAAAGATGGCAGATGGTGTTTAATGCTGATAAGTATGAGGTGCTACATTTTGGTAGGAATAGTCAAAATAGGACATACATGGTAAATGGTAGGGCATTGAGGAATGCAGTAAAACAGAGTGATCTAGGAATAATGGTGCATAATTCCCTGAAGATGGAATCTCATGTGGATAGGGTGGTGAAGAAAGCTTTTGGTATGCTGGCCTTTATAGATCAGAGCATTGAGTAAAGGAGTTGGGATGTAATGTTAAAATTGTACAAGGCATTGGTGAGGCCAAATTTGGAGTATTGTGTACAGTTCTGGTTACCGAATTATAGGAAAGATGTCAACAAATTAGAGAGAGTACAGAGGAGATTTACTAGAATGTTAAACACGAGGAAATCTGCAGATGCTGGAAGTTCAAACAACACACACAAAATGCTGGTGGAACGCAGCAGGCCAGGCAGCTTCTATAGGGAGAAGTACTGTCGACGTTTCAGGCTGAGACCCTTCGTCAGGAGTAGAATGTTACCTGGGTTTCAGCACCTAAGTTACAGAGAAAGGTTGAACAAGTTAGGTCTTTATTCTTCGGAGTATAGAAGTTTGAGGGGGGACTTGATAGAGGTATTTAAAATTATGAGGGGGATAGATCGAGTTGACGTGGATAGGCTTTTTCCATTGAGAGTAGGGGAGATTCAAATGAGGACATGAGTTGAGAGTTAAGGGGCAAAAGTTTAGGGGTAACACGAGGGGGAATTTCTTTACTCAGAGAGTGGTAGCTGTGTGGAACGAGCTTCCAGTAGAAGTGGTAGAGGCAGGTTCGATTTTGTCATTTAAAAAAAAATGGATAGGTTATATGGACAGGAAAGGAATGGAGGGTTATGGGCTGAGTGCAGGTAGGTGGGACTAGGTGAGAGTAAGCGTTTGGCACGAACTAGAAGGGCCGAGATAGCCTGTTTCCATGTTGTAATTGTTATATGGTTCTATAATTATTTATACATTGTAGTGTTGTTAGAAATGTTTGCACAGCGTTCTGGTTCTTAGATGAAATCAGTTGTGGCAGTTCCATTTAATTCACAAAATTCCACTACATATTTCAAATTTAGCAGTTTCAATATTGAGAATCTGTGTAAGTGTTGTTGCAGAGTTGACATCAAATCTCTCCCAAATTGCTTTGACGGTAAAACGCAAAGTATAATTCTTATTCTGGTGGTTTCTTCCATGTCATTCATGTATCAGATCTGTTTTTTTATTTTATGTGGTCTTTTGGAAAGAAGCAGCATGGCAAGATTAGCTTGGGACTCATTCATTTCAGAAATGGACTTTGCGCATTTAGCACAAGGTGGTGCTACAGTATCTGCTGAAATTGTACTATGATATCTCCAATTATACAAGGCATCTAGAATAAAGTATTTTTATTTGGTCATCAAATGTCTAGGCTGCAATATAAATTTCTCAATGGTTACTATCAATAATGTAACAACTAAACAGTAAAGGACAAACTTCACAATGTGATCTTTAATTACAGGAAAACTTGCAGACTCTGGGTACAGAAATAGAACGTCTGATCAGGTGCCAGCATGAATTGAAACAGCAACTAAAGAACTGAATTGGCACAGTTCTCTGTTTAAGCAACTCCATTGTGAATTCAAGGGAACAGGTGTTGGACAGATCGAGATCGTACATCACTCATGACTCAGACAAGTATATATTATTTGCCTTCACGAGATAATGTTGCTACTAAAATACAGGTTTGGAATATTCATTATGCTGCATTGAACTGACTTTTGTGAAACAACTTTCAGAAGCAAGTTTGATGTTAACACTCCAAGATACCATGTAACTGTAATCTGCTACAAAAGTAATGAATGAAGACTGCTACAATCAGCTCAGAGTAACAACTATTGGATGTTGATCATTCTTCTATGCTATTTGTTGTTCTTAAAAAAGCAATGAATACCATGTCTCCCTAGATGAGAATGTTTAATCACGAAGGTTTTGGGACTATAGTGCAATTATACAATGCAACACTGGAAATTTTCAGCTAATGACCTAAGTTTTTATTTTAGTGTTCATTTGATTTCAAAAATTCAAATAGGGCTGAGGCAAATGAAGTGCATATCCATCCAAATGTCTGCCAGATTTCATATCCTTACTTTAATACTTACTTTAATACTTCAAGTACAACTTTTCAGGAATTGAATAATTTTATTTCTCTCAATTTTATATGTAATATGAATGTATTATGTCTGTTAGGCCAAATTAATGGATTCATAATCCAATTAACCAAATTGTACCTCAAATCTAATGAGGTCAGGATATTTGGTGTTGATTGAGTTATGCTTCATGTAAGTGTATGGTCATTTGTTATAGTAGAATGTTAGAAATGCTGATAATGAAAAATGATTTAGATTTTTTTGGGGGGGGGAAATAGAAGGAAAATTTCAATTTGTTGAGAAGGAAAAGAAGATGGTGACCACACTAAGGTCAGTGATCAAAACTAATTTCTCAGATTGATACAAATAATATATTGATCAATGGTCATTTCAGTTGGAGGATAGCATTCTGATGTTGCCCTTGGATAAGAATTGACTTTTTTTTAAAAAAAGCAGGTTTTTTTCTTCTGTGAAATCTAATGGAAATGCACTTTAAATTCAAATTATTGCCTTCCAAATTGCACAGTTACGTTTGTTATTGTAGTACAAATTTCTTTTCTCAATATTTCAAATATTTTTCTTCCAATTCATTCATTATCTGTTGCAACAGTAATGTAGTTTATTTTGGAAATTCATTTGTAAAACTAAGTTGTAGATACATTTCTGTATAAAGAGGAGTTTTTAAAGTTTTAATCTATTATATGTATATATGGCAGTATGGATGAATAAATTACTTTTTGTGTCTTATTTTGCTGCTATGTTAGATTATTAGATGATTAACCTCATAATTTTAAGGGGAAGTAAATTCTACAAAATTTATTTGGCTTGTCTGTAACGTGTGTATTGATCTGTTGTTTTGGAAACAGAACATATTCCTTCAAAGCACGAATCCTTAAAATCATAGAAAAGTACAGGCCATTCAGTCCAATTAGTCCATGCCAAACTGTTTAAACTGCCTTCTCCCATTCACCCGCACTGGGACCACAAGCCTCCATTGTTTGTATTTATTTGACATCTATCCTATAATATTACAATGAAAGGAGAATCAATAAATTAAGTAGCAATTCCAATTTAAATTAATTAATTAATTTTACCCAAGGGGAAGAGCAAAGGAAATTTGTTTTCCAGGCTTCAATGACCTGTTGTGCTTTGCAGACAATGATTACCATTAGAATTGTAATCACTGTGTTAAGGTAGAGAAAGCAGTTGTTAATGTGTGCACAGCAAGATCCCACAGACCAACAAATAGATTAAATGTTTGTAGAATATAGCTCCTGGCTCTGTCCCTGTGATTTTATTTTGAGTAAAGCTGGGAGTGTTTTTATGACTGCCCAAGAGAGCTGTTTAATGTTCTATCCAAAATCTTTGGCAATGTATTCTCTGATTTTGGGAAGAAAAATTGCCATTGTAGCAAACAGAAATGGAAGTTTGTGTTTGCTATCTCTTTCTGAAAAGAAGTTGGTGTTATTTAGAGCAGTTGGGTAATTGAATTTTAGACATTCAGATAGCTGTGTGCAAGAGAAACTAGTGTGCTAGACCAGTATATAGGAATAAAAAGCTTTGAAAACGATCCTTGGGGGCAGTAAGGGTGGCGGAAGTGTATTGGAGATGAAATTCTGTTTAAAGATTCTATTTAGAAAGAATATCAGCTTAACTATACAGTACCAGATGAATTTTGCAAGTGAGTGATTATCTCATGCAAACACTGAATTGTGAATGTATTACTTCATTGTTTTAGACATAGTAAAATTCCTATGGTTTTACAAATACTCCAGGGTTTTTTTTTGTTTTCCCTTAGAATGTGAGGTATAAATGACCAAATTTATTACATATATTTGAAATAGGAACTTCATGCCATAAACATTCTCTTAAACATCCATGATTATTTTTCTTATTTTAAGTAAATTGGTATTTCCCTTGCTCTTCCTCTCAGCCTCTAACCCTGCTGCAGCATGATACTAAATGTAATCATCTGAAAGTAATTCCTTGTAAACTGAGTTTTTTAAATGCTTATTTTCCTTCCTTTAGTAAAGAGCTGTTTTAAACCCCATTTACCTCTTTAGGCATTTGTGATGAAAGTTAGAGGTGGGGGGAAAGGAATGATTTAACGTGGTTTAAGAGCATCGGTCTCTTGCTTAAATAAAAGACCGCCATCAGTCTCTCATTTCTTCATTGCTGTCCATCTGTAGGGCTTAAGTCAGGACAGGATGGTGTACTGAACGTGGGTGCCTCTGTTTGTTGATGGTGCATTCTGCATTACAATCTTTATATCTTGAGGACAGGAAGTTTTTTGATATTAGTGCTTAGGCCCAGGTGAGAAGAAGATACCTGTTTTGAGGAACAGATGGGTAAGTTGGGCCTTTACTCATTGGCATTCAGAAGAATAAGAACTGATCTGCTTGAAACAGAAGATTCTAAGATCTTACGCCTTGGAGGAAAATCCAGATTTGTGGAGGAATTTTTTAGTAAGGGGCCAAGCAGTTCAATGGATAAGGAAGAGCTTGTTTTATCAAAAAGTCATGGCCATTTTGAATTCTGCACCTTGGAGAGCTTTGCAAGACTAACATTTAGTATATTAAAATCTAAAATAAACTTTTGATCTATAGCAGGGTTAAGGGAGACAGACAGTAAAGTGGAGTGGTAACCATGATCCTACTGAATGGTGGAGTAGGCTCAATAAGCCCTATGGCCAATTCTTTGTTTCCTATGTCGTAGTACATCCTTATGGGTTCACAAAACAAAGACAAGACCTTATGGCGTACAGTACTAGTCTTAGGCACCCTAGATTTTTATGGTTTCAGATGGTATGCCCTCTTCAAAGCCCTGATCTAAACATCAAGGAGACTGTCTGGGATTACCTGGAAAGACAGAAGCAAGCGACACAGCCAAGGTCTGCAGAAGAACTATGACAAGTTATCTAAGATGCTTGGAACAACCTACCAGTCATTTTCTTATAGAACTGCATGATTATACCTAAGAGAACTGATTAGGTTTTAAAGGCAAAGTGTGGTCACACCAAATATTGATTTGATTTAGTTTGTTTACTGCTTTTTATAGTTTTTTGATATTTAGAAACCTTGCATTTCATTATTTTTAAAGCATTGTTATGAGTGATGAACAGACCTGATGGACAATGGGGTGCAGAGTTAACCCCTTGAGAACCACAAACTATTACTGTTGCTATACTGCTCATGAGAGAGAGAGAGAGAGAGATGAAACACGGGCAAGAACATCTGCTACAGATAAGAGGGGGAAAGAGACTGTTGATTTACTGTATTATGACTCTTCCTGGATTATTCACCTTCCGCTACAAGGACTTTACTTTGCTTGTTAACATTCCTCAGGAGATAGCAGGAGTGGCCTGATTTGATGGACACGGTCATTCAGAGTTGATGGATGGCTGAGACCCCGTGAGTGGGGATAAAAGACAGGTCTGGAGAGACACCCTTCAGACACACCAGTGAACACTGACTGTATGTTGGGAACCCACAGAAAGGTGGGGGCTTCGGAGACAGAACCAAGAGATCAGTCAGTAAAGCTCACAGTATTACAGCAGGGCCGGTGGGGACTTGTGTGTGTGTTTGTCCACTCATGCCAGAGTGATGAGTCCACCACAGAAGAACGGTCTATCTGAAGACCAGAGGGGTCATAACTGAATGACACAACGATACGACGGATTAAGAAAGCCACAAAAGGTTTGCCTGCCGCAGCTGTTGCTGTTACATATCGCTCGCTCTCGCTCTCGCTCTCAACAATTTCAATACAACCATAACTACCTCAGCATTTATGAACTGAACTCTATACTTTCCTATGACAATTCATTTACCCCTAGACATCAATAGAGCTTGTTTATTATTGATTATTATTATTCCTACACTTTTAGATTTATTACTGCTAACTTGTTTTATATGTATATTTGCATTTTGATATTGTATTGTACAGTTTACTAATAAACACCTTTAGTTTGGTACCACCAGACTCCAACGGATTCTTCTTTCTCTGCTGGTCAGACACCCAGTTACAGGGTACGTAACAAATTGGGGGCTTGTCCGGGATTTGTTACTAAAGTGGGGGGGGGCAGTGAATCGGGATAGAAGTCCCTTATCTGATATGGTTGTATGGGAAACCAGCAGAGATGGAAACAGACACATTTTTAAAAGACCCGACTTCAGGGGCATTAGAGGATGCCAGGAAGGCAGAATTGGTGAGCGTTGCAAAACAATTAAATCTCTCGGCAGTGAAATCGTTGATAAGTTGGATATACAGAGAGCAATAGCTGTGCATTACGAATCCGAGTGTGTGTTTACGTCGGATGTATTGGACCTGTTCCCAGAGAAAAAAACAGTCGAGGGTGAGCTTCAGATACAGATAGAAAGATTAGGGTTGGCTGCGGAGAAGGAGGAAAGGGAGCAGCATCTACACAGGTTTTTTTTTAAGTTGTTAGTACAAGCAAAGCTACTGCTTTTGAGTTACAGATCTAATGGATAAAATAGACCCAAGAAGATCGCTACCTTTCAAACATCTGGAGTTGTATTGCATTGAACCACAAAACCGTTATAGCAACCCTAAACAATGCCAATATGGCAATGCAACAGACTTTCAGTATTGCACTGACATATTAGCATAGATGGTATTGAACTCATTTTGCAGTTTGGATATGCTGTTTCGGACCCTCTCATTGATGTGCTTATAGTGTCTAACTTTTAACGTGTATTATCCAGCCATCTTTAGGCAGACAGTTTCTTCTCCATGAACCAGAATAGGCTTTGAAATCACCCTGCTGTTGACATTGCAACCGCCCTGACATTGCAGGTACTCCAAATGGTAAACATTTGAACAATTTATAATAGGCTGTTCAGTGACGTGTCTTGAAGGTTAGTTCATTTCTTTTGAAATCATCCTCGCAGCAATTATGTAAAATCTAGTCTGACAGCTTGCAAGCAGGTAGAAAAGTATGATATTTCCCTTCATTAGAATCCTGAAGTTCAGATACTACCATGGGGCAAAGTTATTTGGAACATGAATTTGCTTGCCTTAATATTAAGGATTTTTATCAGATGCTGCTCCTTAACTGCTGTGTTTATTGCCAAAGAGCAACATTCCATGAACCATAAGTCCATAAGCAAATTAGACCATTCGGCCCATTGCTCTGCCATTCTATCATGGTTGATTTATTATCCCTGTCAACCCCATTCTCCTCATAACCTTCCATTCCCTTACTAATCAAGAAACTAGCAATCTCTGCCTTACATTTACCCAGTGACTTGGCCTCCACAGTTGTTGGTGGCAATGAATTCCACAGATTATCGACCCTATGAGAAAGAAATTCCTCCTCACCTCTGTTCTAAAGGGACGTCCTTCAATTCCGAGGTTGGGGCCGTTGAGGGTAAAAGTGGTTTGGTCGTTTACTGGGCCTCAGTCACCATTTGGAAGTGACAACCCCAGTACAACCTCATGCATTACCAGTTTCTATCACATCAAGGTTGAGATGTTTGATTTTGCAGCAACTATGGGCTTGGTTATGCAACGTTTTGACATAACTGTGAGCCTTCCAGCAGTCGAGTGCACAATGTGTGCTGACGGCCAGTGGGGGAAACGACGCCGGTCCAGCAAGGGTTTAAGTTGGCTCCGCGTATTTGGGGAAAAGACAGGAGACAGTAGCAGAAGCCAACAGCTTTTCTGAAAGAGGTTCCGGGTGGGAATACTTGTGTAAAAAAAAACATTGAGATACTATAAGCAAATACAGTAACCCATGACAAGAGCTTCCGACAGGAGGTGCTCCGGAGGTACCTGGAGGCAGAGATAGCGGCTTTTCGGCGATGCGAGCAGCCCAGCAGCCGGTTTTATTCCTCCCATCTCTATTCCTTTTATGTCTAAATCTGGTCCCGTTTCTTATGTTGTATAATGTAATTCGGAACTAAAATGTACCCATTGTTCAAATTACAGCGGAAACACTTCATAGTGTTATAAAGTTTAAATTGTGTATCATCTAAGTTGTGTGTTCTTACTGACAGCTAATATGAAAACCTACCGCCAGCTCTTGAAAGGCGGGTAAAACAGGGTATAATCGGCTTTCATATGACCGAGCTGGTTTTGAATATTTTAAGTTAACTCGCGAGAAATAGGCTCAAGTTTTCTCCTTGTATATTGACGGGAAGACGGCGAGGCGACTTTTCCGAGTTTGTTCTATACCGTTAGTCGTTAATCAGCGACGGATGTTAGAGCTGCCAAACAAACAAATTTAGGCATCGCAGCAGGGAGTTAACATCTTCGCACTGGGCCTTGAAGTAGGCTCAATATCAGTGTGAAGTGAGTGCATCCCAGATACATTCTACAAGCCCAAGATTCCTTTTGTGCGACCGAACTACATTTTTCGCTTGTGTAAACTGCATCAATCTTAATGTCACCTCAGCAGAAACAAAAGCATCAAAGCACTAAGCGGTAAGAATTGTTGGTTTTAAATTTCATGAGTTAAATTCCCGACACTCGCAATTCGTGTTCTGTCGGCCAGAATTAAGCAGCAATACAAAATGTTATCCTTGCGTGCTCATTGGCATGGACATACAGCAAACATTAGATATTGCACATTGGAACTTGCTCCTACAACGAAACGTCAGTTTTTTTTTTAATAAGAACTTTCATCAACAAGCCTTATCATCCTCCAGTGCCTCATGCATTGACTGTGGGCGATAATGGAGCCACCGCGGACTCGACGTTCATTTATTGCAAGATAACATAAACATTAACGTGAAATGTTTCATTACGTTTATTGCACGTATACCAAATAGCCACACATTTAAAAGGTACTACATATAAATATTTGCGGAGAAAGCAGACGTTGTGACAAGTATGTTATACCCGACGGCACGTGAATTTCATAACTTTCTTGGCAAATGCTACAGTGCAAAATAAAACTACGATTTTCCCTGTTTTCCTCACCGAAACCAATACCTTGTTTCCGAAAATCTAGCGGGAGATTTTTACCATAACTTTACTAACGTTAGTATATTAATAAACTTATATAGATAATGTCCATATTCGAAAAATACCAACTCCCCGGGACTGCATGTAGGTTAAGTTGGTCCTCCGTAGAATTTAACTTGTATTAAATAAGTAACAGTCACATCTTCATCCATCTTGAGTACTGTTAAAAGTTCAAAGTACATTTATTATCAAAGTATATATACAATTTTGAGATTCGTCTTCTTGCAGGCAGCACTGTCCACTGAGACTGCAGGTTAGTTCACCTAGTTTTAAATATACAAAATGCGACTTGTTTAATATAAACAATGCCTAACATAAATACCTGTACACACGCTGTACAGTCGGAGGTAGTCTCAATCAACACACACTCTTACCATGAATTTTGTAGCATCCATTCTTGTACATCGATAATTCCAAAGCTCACACAGCACGAGGTTGGGGGGGCGGGGGGGGGGGATCATAGAGTACTGCAAGATAATGAATGGTTCTTTAAAAACATCTTTTAAGTCTCTTTAATAAGTATAGCCACTGTGGTCAAGTGTTTTCCCCCAAAATCATGGTTGTTCCGTTACACGTATTATAAAGTGTTTAAGTAAGAATATCACAATAAAAGTACAGTATTATTTCTCGCCTAAGTGCCACGACCATCTATATTAAGGCAATCGAAGTGGAAATCCAGGGGCCCCACGTTCTGCGTTATCGGAAATCTCTTCACTTGTGGAATGCAATGTAAACAGAGCAAAACCATTTTAACTGCAAAGTAACTCAGCCTCACAGTTCATTCCTTTACTGCCCAGATTATCCCAATCACCACCAGTGCCTGCCCAGCCTGAGAATGCTGGATTCTCTACTCTGGTCCGAATCTTAGTGTTGATACGAAGTAGTCTTCTCCAATATTACCAGAGGCGAACGCTTATGGAGAAGTCTTGCCGCGAAGGCTTGGTGGTTTTTACAATGATTTGACACGTACAGAAGTAGACAGCAGATGACACCTGTTCAGCCATGTGGCTTCTCGTCCTTCGAACCTGCTTTAACCTCACAGCCGGCTCTCGGTGCGGATTTCCGGTTGGGGCTACTAGAACTGTGACTCTTCATCTTCCTGACGGAGATTGTCCTTTAGAGAGTTCACATCGGCCCCGTTGCTTTCCTGCGTCCTGCCCCACTCTGTCCAATTCTCTAGATTGCTGGGATCCAGCGTATTGCCAAACATTCCCGAGCAGCGGGACAATTCCCCAGAGCCCGAATACAGTCTGTTGTCCGCGGCGCTGGGGCAGAAAAGTAACTTTTTAAAGGCCGCTCTGAAGTCGGGACTCTTGCAGTAAATGATGGGATTGAAAGCCGAATTGACATAGCCGAGCCAGTTAAGAAACACAAAGAGTTTGCCAGGGACTATGTCAGGGCGGAACGCCTTCACCACATTCGCCACAAAGAATGGCAACCAGCAAAGGGTAAACGTCCCCATAATAATCCCCAAGGTCTTTAAAGCCTTGTGATCCCTGATGGCTATAATCCTGGAAGGTCTCCTTCGGCCTGCCCTGCCGTTTGGGATGAAGTGGTTGGTGTAAAACCTTCCCTCGCACTTGTCGATCTTCTTCATCTGCTTCTTGGCTTCTTGAAAGACGCGAGCATAGACGAAGATCATGATCAGCAGGGGCAAATAGAAAGAAATAATGGACGAGGCAACCGCGTAGGCTTTATTGGTTACGAAGTCACAGCAGCATGGGTCATTGTAACAGCGAATGGCTTCGGGGCCGTCATCTCGCCACCACCGCATCATGATGGGGAGCAAGGAGATGAGAGCAGAAATGGCCCAGACCACGCACACGATCACCCGCGCCCTGCTTTTGGTCAGCAAACTCTGGTAACGGAAGGGCGAGATTATGGCGATGTAACGGTCTATGGCGATCACACACAGTGTCCCAATGCTGGCTGTCACACACAGCACGTCAACAGAAGTCCACATTTCGCAGAAAACCGAGCCGTACAGCCATTTACCTCGCACCACAATTGTCGCGCCGAGTGGGACCACTAGGAGACCCATAATCAGATCTGCACAGGCCAGAGATACAATGAAAACATTGGTTAGGGTCTGGAGCCGCTGGTTCTTAGCGATGGCATACACCACCAGCAGGTTGCCCAGCACTATGATCAGGACGATGACTGCCATGACTGTGCCCATGCCTATCACCCACTGTTCAGAGAAGTCTTGCTGATGAGGTAGGTTTGGACTTACCCCGTTTGCAGAATTGACAAATATTATGGCAGTTGTCTTATTATTATGACAATCCATAGAGGAGAGTCCGTCTCCCATCGTGGATGCTGCTTGTAGAGGAGCCGAAAAGAGGCTGGAGTTTCATTTGCACGTCTCCCAGCTGATGTTGCTTCCTTCTCGCATTCTATTCCTTTACCGCCAGCAACAGGCAGCTTGCTTCAGATAAGCGGCCCGCCCGCCCCCTTACGTTGCCAGGCGGATAATCCAATGAGCTGTTACCCTGCTCGCTCTCTCTCTCTCCCCCCTCCCAGTCCAACAGCCTTGTGCGGAACCCGGACAGTCAGTAGCACCGAGCAAACTTTTGAAACAATTGCCTCCGGATGCTTTGCAAATTTTCTTTAAGAATGTTTCCAACTTGTGAAAATGGTAAAAAAAAAATTCCGGACTCTGCAGAAAGGCTAAAGGGTAAAAAAAATCTCCTTACAACGTTAATACAAATTGTCAAGTTACTAAGGAGCGTCGTAGCCGTTAACATATGACACCTGTTCTACATCCCCAGTTTATAATTCTCAATTAGCAATCCCATGGAATTAACCTGATAGATCTAATCACACAGTAATGGTAAGTCTCTGCTCCAATTATGTGTCCTTGAGCTAGCCGCAGATTGCATGTACAACTCGTTTTAACTTCTGCTGCCGCTGAATACGTCCCACCCTTTTCCTTAGCAGAACTGTCCGAGAAGATTATTTACTGTGCAGCGATTGTACACTATTCGTCTGAAACTCGTAATGCAATTAAAGTGGCAGCCACAGATGCAAAAAAAAATCCAACTCTTTGCAGCTTGTCGAACAATGTCGGTGGCGTTCCCTCCTTGTGCGTCTGCATGCAAGCCACGAGACGCGTTTCAGACCTTGAGCTGTTAAAGCGAAGATTTCAATAACGAAAACAATTTAGGCATAATAAATACGCTTTAAGTCCAGCAATGCAATTCGTTTAAGCCTGCGGTAGTCTTCTGCATTGCACAAAGAAAGATTAAGGGGGAAACGGTGTGTATTGCACAATTACGAAAATGGAACATCAGAGTGAAAAGTAGGATACTAAATGCGCGCTCTGCTAGTCCACGGTAATCACAGATTCCAATTGCACTTGATACTGATATAGACACTGGAGAGAAGAGACTGTGTGCAAGATTTTTGAATGTATTGATTAGGCTCTTAACACTTAAGTTTTTTTCCTCCAATTTTTGGATGTAATATTTTTGATAGCTAAGTTACATACACACTTTTCTAGACTGGAAACTGTCCTCTGTATCTTCCCCCACCCCGTTTACCCTAGACTGTGGAAATTCCGTATTCTAATTTTGTGCTAAAACAATTCATTTAAATCTGTGCTTTCAATCCTTTGATGTGAAAAATAGACATCCTTTGAAACTTTAATTATGTAAATCTTTCCTTATCCTAGACATTTCAGTTCCCAGAAAAAAACTGCTTTTGCTTGCATGACTATTTTCAATTTATTCCTACTCTCTTAGAATTATCATGCCACAATTGTAGTAGTGACAAATGAAATAATTAAATATAAAACTTTTTAATTGTTAACAAATATTCTTGGGGATGCACTTGAATGATGAGTTTGTATTTTTAAGCAGTTCATCTATCTTTACCAAAACCCTCATGTATTAAAACATGTTAATCAAAGTCATGAGATTTTGTTGATGGTGTTTACATATTGTGGGCAAATAAATTTATGGCCTTTTATGAAAAATTAAAAATCAGATTGGAAAGCAGCTGAAATGAGAACTTTTTGTATAAGTTGTAGTTATGTTCATATTTTGATATGTTTCATAAGGAAATAGTTGCTTGAATATTAGTGATATACAGAGCCAGGTGAAGAATGGAATTAATTCAGGTGTATCATAAAGAGAAAAATACTTACACAGGTTCTCAATGGTCTACTTTCATAGAGTAACTCTTTTGGAAACCAGTCCTTAATTGTCAAAGCATCCTACAAGACTTTTACTGGAATTTTGTGATGTGAAGGAAAGCCATTATCCATTTCTGCAGAGAGTTATTTTTGTGGCAGATTTTCTTTGGGAATTGATGAAAAGAAGCAAATCTGAAAGAGTGGATAATACTCAAGAAATGAAGATTACTTTTTCAAATATTTGTCACATGACAGCTTCTGAGACTGACACTGATTATTGAAAAAGTTTTTGAACTTTTTCCTAATGTTGGGCTCCTCAACTTCAGACCATAAGACCATTACTTCCTAGTTACTGTGTCTCAATCAAGATTAGTCCATCTATCATTAATCTTGTCCTTCTAACACTGAGCCAATTTTCTGATTGCTGCTTTGCAATTAATTTACTGTCCATTTATCTTCCCTAAGAGCTTGTGAAGTAAAACTTTGGTCAAAGAATAATGACAAAAACATATTTTAACTGGCAAGCCTTTAGCGACTAACATTATTCCTTACAATATTATTAAAGCCTGGTCTGAAATCCTGCTGATTACTCGTGTCCTCTTTGTTCTTGAAATGACACTCTGCTCAGTAATGACCTCAACTCTCTTTAAATATTTATTCATCTTTACCTTGCATGTTGTCAAGAGGTTTGGCAGCAATTTAACACAATGTCTAGTTAAGAATACAAAGTTTGACTTAAGTTTTGATTTTTGTATTTCTTTGTAAGACAGAACTAGACCACTTGGCCCTGCAAGTGTATGCTAGCTCATGGATCAATTTCATTCCCCCACTAATTTTCCTTGTAACCTCTTCTCCCTACATTTCTGACAACTCCTATCCGACTTTACCACTTACTCATTGTAGGGGTAATTCAGGTGATAGGGTTTATGGACTGTGGGAAACAATATATACGGTAATGGGGAGAGCACACAAACTCCTTAGAAAGGTGGGACTAGGAGGGACAGTACCTGAAGCGCCACTTCCTGGACAACAATAAAACTGCCAGAGCAAGTTCAATGATCTAGACACATGGTCAACAGCAGCAAAGACTTCCATGAATCTTCTCTCTCTGTTTCAACCACACTAAATATCAGCATCCACTGAACAACTTCTGCTCAATTCCAATCCCTGTTTAACATTCATCTGTCTCCCTTCTGTGGAGTTTGTACATTTCTGGGGTGATGATTGGGTGGCTGGGTGGAGATACATCTCTACCAAAGGAGGTGTAAAGTGCAAACTCAGGGTTGATTTTCACAATGCCAAGGTTTAGAATAAAATCAAAATAGGTTTAAAATTAAAAATATTTTAACTTTTACCTGAATGACATGTCTATAGCCTAATCTTCATTTAATTCATTTGAAAACGGATGATGTTTTTCTTTTGGGTTGACTCTCTGAAGATCCTTCAACATGATTGGGTATTGAAGACATCGCATTTGCTAGATATCAGAGATCTTCTGAGGTGCTCCATTGGTCAGGGTCAACCGTGGATATTGTGATCCTGCTGTCTAGCTATGCAAGCCTGGGTAATACGATATGGAGAGCAAGCTGTTGCCCATCTAACAGGCTTCCACTCTCCACATAGCTGATGAATTCAAAGGAATGGCAGAGACTGATACAGTTTGGCACCAGCTGTGCTGGAGTTGCCAGTCAGCGTTGAACGCAATATAGAACTGCCTTAGGGACTCCAGCTCCAGATTTTTCCATGGGGTTTACTCCCAAAGCCTTCCCCAGGAGTGGGTATAGCCGCAAGGCAGCAGATGTTTGAGATCAGAGCTCTACTTCTCCTCTATGAGCTGCCAGCCATGGCTGATGAACCCCATCTGTCCAAAGTGACTGGTTTTAAGATGCCAGTATCCTGCTTTTGCTCCTTCTCCTGTCGATAGAAATGGTTCTACTAGGCTTAGTAGCTTAGTCACACCTAAAGACCAACAGCTGGACTTAGTTGTCAGATACATGCCATTGGGAGCATTTAATGGGCAGTGGGTATTATGCCAGCCTTAAAGAACAGACTGATAGATGGATGATTTAAATCAGTGTTTGCCAACCTTTTTTAGCCCAAAGGCCCACTAAAGCATCTTCATGCTTGCCAATGCCCCTCTTTGGCAGAATGTACTTTCTGGCAAGCGCCGTAGTGTAGAAACATGTCTACTGAATGTTAACATGAGAAAAACAATCCTGCTTTAAAATGTTATTTGTCTTTAAACCTAGTTTACACAGAACCTGCACACTGTACCACAGCCTCAATGTCAATGTGATCCTTGAGCTTGATGGTTTCTAGGAAGAGTTGAAATATCTGGTTCAAGTTCTGACAGCAAAAGCCCTAAGTCCCCACGTGTAACAATGTCCAAATGGTTTCTGTTTTTTGTGAGTATATGGTTCTCCAAAGACCAGGAAACTTCAAATGACAGTATCACCGCATGCCACAAAAGCCAACATTTATGTAAAGCATTCTGAATGTCAATAATTTCTTCTGGCAAGCTGTCTTCCTGTTCTTCCACCTTGCATAGGAATGGGTTAATTACCTAGTCCAGAATTTCCAGATCGTTCAAATCCTTGAATCAATTCTGAGGATTCTTCTTCAGTGACTTGGTGTAAGCAATACTCTTACAAATCACAATCTGTGAAAGAGAGTGCCATATTTTCCGTGCAGGGAAACTGTGAGAACATTCTTCTCCCAATGTTTTTCTTATACTGTGTATTTCCAATTTTCTGATAAAAGTAGACACTGTGCTTTTTGCCGGGATTAAATTGAAATTCTCACCCTGCAGTGTCAATGTCTCGCACAGTTGACTCATCCAGTTGTATCCCAAATTGTGCTTATTTTTGTAGCTCTGTGCACAGTTGTTACTCAATGTCATCACTCATTCCATCAATACGATGAGCTACAGAGTTATTACTTAGAAGAATTCATTTCAAAATACTGGTATCCATTTTGAGAACTGGTGAGCACTTCTGATAGAGCAGGCATTATTAATCTTTCACCAATTGTATGAGATTTTCTACACTTTGCTATCATTTTGGAAATGTTATAAGTTGCAGTGGGACCACTATCAAGGTCATTTTTAGCATTTTTGGCAAATGACTCAAGTGTGCAGTGCTTTTCAAATGCTTCTTTCATGTTTTGGAATAGAGTAATACCATAAGTAGCCTTTTCAGGGTGTCTTCTCTGGAAGTGTTCCTGCAACCTTGATTGTTCCATGCCTTCATTAGACAGAATTCTCTTAAAATAAGGCACATGGGGTGTTGCTGATCTGATGGGAATGGAATAAAACTGCAGTCCAGGTGTGGAACATTGTATTGCCGCACTTTCTGAAGTTTATGTTTCTTAGCAGGATTACAATTCAAGGCTTCACTGCCTTCAGAGTCATAGAGATTGCACTGTACATATTTATTCATCATTACTGGGGCTAAATTAAACTTTAAAAATAACATATTCTGTGAGTGCCTATCAGACAGCCAGTTAGGTCTCATGCCTCAAGTTAGGGTGCCACTTACTGTGCCCCCCGATGACTTTTTTTTTCTCCTAACGCCCCCTTAGGACACATAACCATCCACCATTGGGAATCACTAATCAAAATTAATGTCAAAGAGATGGATAGATTTTTTTTTACAGATTTCTCACAAGTGCCTTCGCTTCACTACAGACCAAAGAATTGGGCTATTATTAATCTGAAATGTGAACATATAATAAACACGCAATTGTAATTTTTCCTTCAAAGTTTATCTTTAAACTGCATATTAATACTGTTTTAAATTTCAGAATAATTAACTTTTGATTATAAAATGACTTTCTCACTAAATTCTTCATATTTGCAATAATTTTAATTTTCATGTTATTTTGTATGACCTAGATTATTCTTGTGTTATTTAATAGAGCTGAACATTAGCACTTCTTACACCCACGGGTTCATTTTATCCTCTCAATTTAATTTTCCTCAACAAGGTTTGTCAGTATGTTTCATAAATAATCAGCTATCGTAATAATTAAGCACTCAGTATTATATGACTACAAACACACTGATGCCGCAGAACTTTGGAAAAACGGGGCCGAATTGCAACAACATGTTCTTCCATTTTAATAAAAGGCCTTTGCCTATAATTGCAAGCCTTGCCAGATTTGGTCATTTGCATTGAACCTCACATTTTCCAAGCATCTTTTTAATTTTAGTATAACCAATTCAAGATAATTCTGGAGAAAGTGATTGGGGTGAGTCAAAGTTATTATCCACTGGCACACTAAACTTGGTCCTTATAATGAGCAAGAGTTTGACTACTCCAAAAGAAAATCTACTCTTAAATCTTTTTGCAGAATAATTTAAATCATAAATGTTAATTACTTTGTAGGAGTATGTGATTAAAATGATAAAACTCCAAGGGGTTGCTTGGGTCATCATACCTGTGCCAGCTCTTTGAAGGGATAATGATTAATCTCATTTGCCCATATTTTCCCCTATAATCTAAGTTGTTATGATTTGGGGAATGCAGTGCTTATCAACTTGGAATGCCAAGCCCCCTTAAAAGGTCTCTGTACCTTTATAGGCAGTGATCATAATAGTTCATTTTCACTCATCTGCTTGTGTTAATTATTTTGAATTTGTCTCCTCTGGTTACTGACCCTTACAGCAATGGAAACATATTTTGAATTGTTCTTTATCACTCATAATCTGTAGCATCTCCAGTAAATGTTGCCTAGAACAGAGATGACAACCAGGCAGGGAGGATGCAGGAAAGGACACTCTACATCAGGGCTTCCCAAGCTGGGGTCCACAGACTCTTCGGTTTAATGGTCAGGGTCCATGGCATATCAAAGATTGGGAACCTCTGCTCAACAATCCCCTAACAACATGACATTATCAATACCCGCATTCTGTCACATCAAGGAAATACACACACGTGCTCTTGAAAAATACTTCAGATTTGAATTTCTCTGCAGTTCTGTGTGATTGTCAATACCAAAGCTAACAATTAGAGTCTGAATTTGTTAAATTAAAACTTTTGTTATGTTTTGTAATTTCAAAACATTAAATTAATTCAAATGAAGACACGGGGAGTCCAATATATGGGATATGTGCGCAATTAATATTTATACTTATAACCTGTAATTAATTATTTAAACGAACAGGAATGCTTAATCAAACAAGAGTACTCAAATATTATTGAAATCGTAAATACACAACAACTCCCCTCAGGGATCTAACATGAAGCTAAACCTTCAGTTGTCAACTGATTGTATTCCAAACATCTCTTGAAGAGGATTCCCCCAAATTTGGTAAGTTCCCTTACTCTCTGCTTTATTTTCTTGTGGTCAGATAGCGTCTAAAGCTGCCCTCAGATGTTGTGTCTTATTTTTCTAGTTCAGTCAAGCTGAGGAGATAGGTTCTGGAAAATGTAGGCAAATTGTTAGTAACTCAGAAATGCAAAGAAAGTTAGTTACCAAAGATAAACAGTATTTTCAACATTATTCCAAATAATTCAAATGAATGAGTTAAAGGATTAGACCAAAAAAATACTGTAACTAGCAAATCTCAAAGTTCAAATTCTCAGATTACATGCATGTCACCTCATACAACCCTGAGATTCTTTTTCTGTGGGCAGACTTAGCAAATCTGTAGAACAGTAACTCTAAGCTGTAACCATCAGGAGCTGTTAACTGTAAACTGTGCAAATGCAGATATAAATAAATAGCAATAAATAACGAGCATGAAATAACAGTAGAACACAGTCCTTAAATGAGTGTAGCTAGCCACTTTGGTTCAAGAGCATGATGGTTGAGTGGTAGTAACTGTTCTTGAACCTGGTGGTGTGACTCCTGAGGCATCTCTACCTTCTACCTGATGACAGCAGTGAGTACTCTTAAACTTAGTAAACTATAGTCTGTCAAAGCAGCCACTCGCTTTGCTTTACTGTTTGAAATGTTTTGTCTGACCAATGGTCTGAAGTGCCTTGAAAGGCTGGTAATGGCACACATCAAAAACTCCAATATGCGTACCGAAAGAACTACTCTCTGAAAGATGCAGTGTTGTCTAGCTTGCACTTGGCCCAGATATACCTGGAAAATGACACATGTCAGAATGCTGTTCCTAGATTTCAGTTCGGCATTCAACATTATTGCCCCACAGACTGTGGTGAACAAGCTCCTACCTCTCATTTTAAATACACCCCAGTGCAACTGGGTGTTGGACTTGCTAACCTCACGCAGTCAGGATGCATAACCGCTCCTACCCCCTCATCATTCTCAACTCTGGAACATTCTGCTGGCACCAGACTGCGCAATCTCACTGTCAACTCTGCTGACGGCTCATCACCAGCAACGATGAGATGGCTGACAGAGGTGGTGGAAGGGCTTAAGCTCTAGTGTCCGGTAAGTAACCTATCCTCAATGTCAGCAAGACAAAGGAGATGGTTATCAACTTGAGGAAATTCTGCACCACTCACATCCCTCTTCACGCACAGCACAGAAGTGGAAAATGTGAACTGTTTCAAACTTCTGGGAGTGCACATCCTGCACAGTCTCTCATGGTCCCCAATCATATCCTCCTTCCACAAGAAAGCTCACCAAAGCCTCTACCTTCTGAGGAGACTGGTTGATACACATCATTACTCCAGACTTCCTGCAGATTCGCAGTGGAGATCATCCTCACATGCTGCATCACCATGTGGTACAGAAACAGCACTGTGGCTAACATGCGGGCTCTGTAGTAGGTAGATAATGCATCCCCAGCACCAGCCAACCCGACATTGAGGACATGTATACAGAAAGGTGCCCCTGACATCATGATGCATTCCACCCATCCTGCTATGGACTGTTTGTCTCACTCCCATCAGAAAGGAGGCTACGTAACATCCAGGCCAGGTCTCAAAACCAGTTATTTTCTGCAAGCCGATAGCTGTTCAACACTTCCACCCATTAACCTGCCCCACCAAAACTACATACACATCACCTAGCGTCACATCTACAGTACTGTGCACCAGTCTTGTGTGTATATATTTTTGCACAGTACTGTATTTGGCAAAGTGGAGCAGAGAGCAAATTTGTAAATCTGTTGGGAACGGCAAGAGTGGAGTGTCCTGGGAGGGGTGTGGGACAGGTGACAGGTAATAATAATAAGTTCTTTATTGATCCCGAGTAGGAAATTTTTTAAGAAGCACCAGGGCAGGGAGTGGTGTGGGTGCAGACACACCCAGCCCTGAGACACCAGTCAAACTCATTTGATTCCAAACAGTTGCCTATTGATCATTACAGAATGTCTCTCCTCTCCTCTCCATTCCCTTTTCCCCAACCATGATTCCCCTCTGCCTGCCCTATTCCCACTCTCACTCCACAATAGAGACCCAGATCAGAATCAGCTTTATCATCATTCACATATGTCATGATTCTTTTCTGGCAGCAGTACTTAAAATTACTACAGTACTGCTCAAAAGTCTTAGACTCCCTAGGTATATCCACGTGCCTGAGACTTTTCCACAGTATTGTATGTAATAACAGTTACTTGTACATTGTGCTTTATAGGATTGTGTTTACATTTACCATGTTTTTTGGAGGATTTTTTATGCTGCATTGGATCTGGTGTAGCAGTCATTTCATTTTCCTATACACTAGTGTATTGAAGAATTGTAATAAATAATCTTGAAACGAATAGTAACAATAATGAATTCCCACAAGAATGATGAAGACTAACTCAGAAAATGGAAGAATTCTCCCTCTGGCACCTTATCAAAGCTCATTGAGGATGTCATGGTCAAGTAGACATTGGTTGTTGCTACGTCCAGTCACCTGTGACTTTCAGTGTGAATAAAATAGGTTAAAATAGGCATACCTTCTTAATCCTTTATGTCTACAAAGTGATTAAAAGTTCAAAGTATGTTTATTATCAAAGTATGTACACATGCAATCCTGAGATTCATCTTCCCACAGACAGCCATAAAACGAAACACCATAGACAATAGGTGCAGGAGTAGGCCATTCGGCCCTTGGAGCCAGCACCACCATTCAATGTGATCATGGCTGATCATCCACAATCAGTACCCTGTTCCTGCCTTCTCCTCATATCCCTTGACTCTGCTATCTTTAAGAGCTCTATCTAACTTTTTCTTGAAAGCATCCAGAGAATTGGCCTCCACTGCCTTCTGAGGCAGAGCATTCCATAGATCCACAACTCTCTGGGTGAAAAAGCTTTTCCTGAACTCCATTCTAAATGCCCTACCCCATATTCTTAAACTGTGGCCTCTGGTTCTGGACTCTCCCAACATCGGAAACGTGTTTCCTCCCTCTAGCATGTCCAATCCCTTAATAACCTTATATGTTTCAATCAGATCCCCTCTCATCCTTTTAAATTCCAGTGCATACAAGCCCAGTTGCTCCAATCTTTCAACATATGTCAGTCCCGCCATCCCGGGAATCAACCTTGTGAACCTACTTTGCACTCCCTCAATAGCATGAATGTCCTTCCTCAAATTTGGAGACCAA
Organism: Hypanus sabinus; assembly: GCF_030144855.1. Classification (NCBI taxonomy): domain Eukaryota; kingdom Metazoa; phylum Chordata; class Chondrichthyes; order Myliobatiformes; family Dasyatidae; genus Hypanus; species Hypanus sabinus. The sequence goes on along the minus strand of NC_082727.1, from coordinate 60,248,460 downwards.
AACTGAACACAATACTCCAGGTGTGGTCACACCATTGCCCTGTACAACTGCAGAAGGACCTCTTTGCTCCTATACTCCACTCCCCTTGTTATGATGGCCAACATGCCATTAGCATTCTTCACTGCCTGCTGTACCTGCTTGCTTACTTTACGTGACTGATGTACAAGAACACCTAGATCTCATTGTACTTCCCCTTTTCCTAACTTGACACCATTCAGATAGTAATCTGCCTTCCTATTCTTTCCACCAAAGTGATAACCTCATATTTATCCACATTAAACTGCATCTGCCATACATCTGCTCACTCACCCAACCTGCCCAAGTCACCCTGCATTCTCCTAACATCCTCCTCATATTTCACACTGCCACCCAGCTTTGTGTCATCTGCAAATTTGCTAATGTTACTTTTAATCCCTTTATCTAAATCATTAATATATATTGTAAATAGCTGCAGTCCCTGCACCGAGCCTTGTGGTACCCCACTAGTCACTGCCAGCCATTCTGAAAAGGATCCATAAATCCCTACTCTTTGTTTCCTGTCTGACAACCAATTTTCTATCCATGTTAGTACCCTATCCCCAATACCATGTGCTCTAATTTTGTCCACTAATCTCCTATGTGGGATCTTATCAAAGGCTTTCTGGAAGTCCAGGTACACTACATCTGCTGGCTCTCCCTTGTCCATTTTCATAGTTACATTCTCAAAAAATTCCAGAAGATTAGTCAAGCATGATTTCCCCTTCGTAAATCCATGCTGACTCAGACTGATCCTGTTACTGCTATCTAAATGTGCTGTTATTTCATCTTTTATAATTGACTCCAGCATCTTCCCCACCACTGATGTCAGGCTAACTGGTCTATAATTCCCTGTTTTCTCTCTTCATCCATTCTTAAAAAGTGGGATAACATTAGCTATCCTCCAATCCTCAGGAACTGATCTTGAATCTATAGAACAATTGGAAAATGATTACCAATGCGTCCACAATTTCTAGAACCAGCTCCTTAAGTATCCTGGGATGCAGACCATCAGCCCCTGGGGATTTATCAGCCTTCAATCCCATCAGTCTACCCAACATAATTTTTTGCCTAATGTGAATTTCCTTCAGTTCCTCCATTACCCTAGGTCCTCTGGTCACTATTACATCTGGGAGATTATCTGTGTCTTCCCCAGTGAAGACAGATCCAAAGTACCTGTTCAATTCGTCTGCCATTTCCTTGTTCCCCATATTAAGTTCACCCGTTTCTGCCTTCAAGGGCCCTACTTTGGTCTTAACTAATTTTTTCCTCTTCACATACCTAAAGAAGCTTTTACTATCCTCCTTTAAATTCTTGGCTAGCTTACCTTCGTACCTCATCTTTTCTCCCCATATTGTCTTTTTAGTTATCTTCTGTTGCTCTTTAAAAGTTCCCCAATCCTCTGGCTTCCCGCTCATCTTTGCTATGGAAACATGGAACCCATTTCAGGAAAACAAATGCCCAAAATGCCAAAAAAAACACACAAACGGGATAACCCGAGCAAGAAACACACAGAATATAAAACATCAAACCACAGAGTCATTGAAACAGTCTGGGAATGGTCAGTTAAGTTCAGTTAAACTTAGCGCGCTGTTGTTTGTTGAACGTTGGCTGCAGAGTCAGCATGCCCTGATCATAGTAGCAATAAAATAAAAGGAGTAACCAGGCACACATATAACATGAACTGCAGAGTAACCGTTAACATTTTCATAAGCTTAACAAAGAATACATTGCTGGCACACTAGAGATTTGTTCCACTAATTTTAGATAAATAATAGCTCGCTTGTCTTGAGCTTGGCTTACAGAGCTTAATGTCAAGAATGTCTTTCCAAGAACTCCATATGTTTGTGCTGTTGCTTCCACCAAGAATGTAAAATTACAGCCAAAAAGGAAGCTTAGTTCCTAGAAATGTGTTTTAACAGAGTTCTTTGGTATGCCCCAGAATTTGAAGATGATTTGCTTCCAGTCTGGTTTTGTAGATGCCCATCCTCATCCTACCCTATGTTTTGGTGAATGATTTGTTACTGTCCAGGGTGTTGGCCACTAAGCATGCACAGGTGTACCTGTCATCTGCATCCTGCAGCTCCACAAATGAGGTCAGGGGGCCTTTGTCCTCATGTATGTTGCCATAGGTGAAAGAATTCCCATTAGTTCTGAAGATTTACTCCAGTTCTGCAGGAGGTTTGTTGGTGGTGAACCACAGCATCACAGTGAGAGAGGGGGAGAAAAGTACTGGGGAAAGTACGCAGCCTGAATTGGACACCAGCTTTCAATGAGGGTTGACTTTGGTACTGATCCATAGGTTAGCATTATGGTTTGCATGCTAAAACACTAACAAGCTGAATTTATAATGGGAGCAGAACCTGAAGAGGTTCTACAATCCCTCCTGCTTATGGAGTGAGGTAAAAAAAGGTCACCTACTGTGGATGGGGCTGTTCCACAGTGAAGATCATGTCCACTTTATTTCTAGGTGGACAAAATCTACTGGGATTCTGGGGAACAGTGCTTTGGCCACTTGAAGGTGGTGGTTAGGGTAGATGCAGGGCGTTATTTTCCCTGTGGCAGCAGGAAGGACTTCTTCCAACCAAGCAGCACAGTTAGCACAGAATTAACAGTGTTAGTATTGGTGATAATACTCATACTTTTAAAGGGAGCAGAATGAATGTTAGAAGAAGAAAATGTATGAACTATTATAGAATTATTTCTAGAATAAAGTAATACTGTAAACTGAAAATGTTTATGACATGTAAAAGTATTTGCATAGAGAGAGACACACACAGACATATAATATATACACATACCTACACAATAGAATGTTGAACTGAATATATCCTTCCTTCATGTTTAGTGAAGTTCAAAGCACAATTTATTACCAGAGTACATCTATGTCACCATATACAACCCTGAGATTCATTTTCCTGTGGACATAGTCAGCAAATCTATAGAATAGTAACTATAACAGGATCAATGAGGAATCAACCAGAGTGCAGAGAACAACAAACTGTGCAAATATAAATAAATAGCAAAAAACTAATGTGAACATCAGATTACAAGGTAAGAGTCCTTAAAGTGAGATCATCGGTTGTGGGAACATCTCAATGGATGTAGTTATGAGTGTAGTTATCTCCTTTTATTCAGTAACTGGTGGTGCGAGTCCTGAGGCTCTTGTAACTTCTGCTGATGGCAACAGCAAGAAGAGAGCATGGGTTGGGTGCTGAGGATCTCTGATGATGCACGCTGCTTTCCTACAACAGTGTTTCATGTAGATGTGCTCAATGCTTGGCAGGGCTTTACCCATGAAGTACAGTGGGGGGGGGGGGGGGAAATCCACTATCTTTTGTAGGATTTTCTGTTCAGAGGCATTGGTGTTCCGATAACTGGCTGTAATGCAGTCAGTCTCCGTTAGAAATCTATAGAGGTTTGTCACAGTTTTAGATGTCATGCCAAATCTCCGCAGACTCCAAAAGGAGTAGAGATGCTGTTGTGCTTTCTTCATAATTGCGTGTATGTACTGGGCCCAGAACAGATCCTCTGAAATAATAACACCCAGGAATTTAAAGTTGCTAACCCTCTCCACTAATGGGGACTGGCTCATGGACCTCTGGTTTCCCTTTCCCGAAGTCTACGATCTAACATTGGTTTTGCTAACATTAAGTGAGAGGTTGTTGTTATGACATCTCTCAGCCAAATTTTCAGTCTCCTTCCTGTATGCTGATTGCCTCACCACCTTTGATTTGGCCCGTAACAGTGATGTCATCAGCAAACTGGAATATGGTGTTGGAGCTGTACTTGGCTGCACAGTCACAGATGTAAAGCAAGTAGAGCAGAGGGCTAAGCACACAGTCCTGGTGCACCTATGCTGATGGGGATCAGTGAGGAGATGTTGCTGCCAATCTGAACTGACGGGTCTGCAAGTGAAGAAATCTGGGATCCAATCGCTTAAGGAGGTATTGCAGCCAAGGTCTTGGATCTTTTTGATTAGCTTTGAGGGGTTGATGGTATTGACTGCTGAGCTGTAGTTGATAAATTGCATCTTTGCTGTCCCGATGTTCCAGGATTGAGTGAAGTGCCAATGAGATAGCATCTGCTGTGGACCTGTTGCTCCGGTAGACAAATAATGCAGTATTTCCAACTTACAACGTGTTAAATTGTGGTTGTTGTGACATTGGGTCTCTGGTAATACTGAAATTTGTCTCACTGTCACTAGCTACCCAAAGGGAAGAAGGTAGAGTGTAAATGGACTGAGTTGCAAAGGGAGGTATTGAGAGGGTTCACAGCTGAACTGTGCCTGTGTTTCTTCTCCTGATGTTTATTTGTTATGTAAGTAATGGTCACAGTTAAATGCACAGCTGACACAAGACCATAGGACAGGGAATTTAGAGGAGGCAATTAGAATTTCATAACAAGTCTCCACCTGGTCCAATTAAAAGCAATTCAAGTTGAATAGAGACAGGTGTACTTACTTGATTATCATAGGACTGCACAGTGTGGATGTGGGAGGAGTATCACCGCAACTGGACACTGAGGTCGGCCTTCTGCGAGAACTGGTTTCTATATCATTCAACTAGCAGACTACCAGAATGACCTTGGCAATCAATGCATTGTGACATGTGATCTGACAGTTTGAAATAGTTTTACCTGCCAGATCATCTGAATTCAAAACTGCAAAGTCAGGATCTTGTCCTATTTGTGTGGCTGTCCAGAAATGAAGGATCATTTGGTCCAGGAAGCCTGACTGATAGAGTGAAAAGAGAAAAAATATCATCTAGAACCGGTCACAGGGAGACACTGAGAATGGAGCTTTGAAGAATCTTACCAAATGGGATCACTATCAGATTGCCTTGATTTTTAAGTTAAACTTCTTTTCTATTTTAAAATTGAATCACTCTAAAATAAATCAGCTTCATGACGTTAAATAAACTTTATATATTCAACTCTTTTGTTATGAGAATGTAATTTGATTACAGGTTGATTGAATTTCATAATTAAGTTTTATTTTTTTCTACAAAGCAACTGACTGTTTTCTAGCATTGAAGTAAATGCGTTGCTGTTTGTAAGGTGCAATCAGACAGGAAGTGTACTGAGAGGAGTGCAGAGTTTTATCAGAATGTTTAAATGCTATGCTTCATAAAAACTTTGACTTGTACCTTACCTTTTCCTGTGTAGCCTTTCCAGCTCGTGCTATTGTAATGTGGGTGTTGAGTCATGGAGATTTCATCATGATTCATGTCAAAATGAAAATGGTAATAGTCTACTGATGTAATTCCGTACTGGTTGAACATCAATGTAACAATTATTTGGCTTTTCTATGTGAGAGGTTACTTCTAACTTTCCTTCACTTGGAAAAATAGGAAAATGTTGGGAACATTAGATGATTCATGTTTGGACTAATATCAAAAATTTTCTTGTGGTGAATTTGATGTAGTTTTCAAAGGGTATATTTTTTCAAATCTGTTGGGATTCATTCCCATTGATTTCTAGTAAAATAGTTAATTTGAATGCTGTAGGACAGGGGTCCACTGTTCCCTTGGTTAATACTATTGACCCATGGCATAAAAAAGGTTGGGTACCCCTGCTGTAGGATATATTGAGTAACTATCTCTTAACAATGGTGTGGGGAATGTTCATCAATTTCACGATTTCACTAATTCATGAGAAAAGTTCTCAATCAGAATCATTATACCAAAATATTTATAATTGATCTATTAAGGCAGGGGTACCCAATCTTTTTTATGCCATGGGCCCTTACCATTAACTGTGGCGTCCATGGATCCAGGTTGGAAACCCCTGTATTAAGGGATTAGTTTTGACATTAATAGCATTGATAAATATGTCTATATTCAAAACTGATGACAAATAGCAGTTCTTAAGTGAGCAGGAATAATATATTTATTGTTTTGCTGAAGGGTTTCGGCCCAAAACGTCAATCGTACTCTTTTCCATAGATGTTGCCTGGCCGGCTGAGTTCCTCCAGCATCTTGTGTGTGTTCCATGAATCATATATTGGTTTGTTTCATTTTAAGAAAGGTTGAACTGAATTATGAAACTTGACTTTGTATTCAGGCTAAAATATCTGGTTAAAGAATAATTAACTGCTGTCACAGTAATTGACCATTTGCAGTTTAGAGGCTTTCACCAATAAGTTATAATCCTCTAGTTTAAGGCCCTGTATTTTAACAGCGAGGTGTCATTCACATATTCTATCTAGTGTTCCTGGGCAACAACAATCAAAGGTAAAGTGACAGATGAAGGAATAAGCTATGTAAAGGTCTATCTGATAATGACAACCTTTAGGTAAAATTACAGGAAAAAGACAAGCTGACCATGTGAATCAGCACGTACGATCTTGGAGGTGAATCTCGTTATGTTTGCTTTCACCATATTTGCTTTAATCCAGCTGTATTTTGAAACAGATACTGTCTTAAATGTTCCAGAGGTGGATTTTTTTTTTTGGAAGCATTACTCTGTAAATACTTAACATGCACAGAAGAAGTCAAAGGTTTGAGAATAGAACTCTTTGAAACAAAAACTTCCTAATGATCAGGGTTTAAATTAAAAAAAAATTACTGACACTGGTACCAATTTTTCTCAGATTCTTGTTCAATGTATTGTAGATCCAACAAGAAATATTTTCCACAGATCTGTTTGGTGAGGGTGTGTATTTGGAAAATATGCAGTGAGGGATATGTGTTAGTTTCACTGTAAATGAGACGTTTAAATTGGCTTGAGAGGAAAAACAAACAGTTTCTATGGTTTGGGAGTTCTGTGGTTTTAGCTATTGGTAGATAGAATGGTAAATTGCTGGGGGTCATGTTGAGGCAAGAAGTTAAATAAATGATTCATGCTTCCCTCACCTACTGGCACTAAATCAGAAGCGAATCTGAGATAAGACTATATGATATGGGAGCAGAATTAGACCATTTGGCCCATTTCATCATGGCTGGTCCATTTTCTTTCTCATCCCCAATCTCCTGCCTTCCCATATCCCTTCATGCCCTGACCAATCAAGAAACTATCGATTTTTGCCTTAAATATACCCAATGATGGCCCCCACAGCCACCTGTGGCAATGAATTTCACAGATTCACCACTCTCTGGCTAAAGAAATTCCTCATTTCCAAGCTAAATGGACTTCCTGCTATTCTGGGGCCACGTTGTCTAGTCCTAGAATCTCTCACCATAGGAAACATCCTCTCCACATCCACTCTGTTGAGGCTTTTCAACATCTGATAGGTTTCAATGAGATCACCCCTCATTCTTCTAAATTCCAGTGAATGCTCCTCATGTGCGATGAGATGAGAAAAGAGGATGGTGCATGCCCTTGAGGCCTGATTACACACAATGCTGCTCACAGTGATTGTGTGCCACCTTCTCATGCAAGGCATATTAGTGCGTCCACCATGGGTTAGGCCAGAAGAAGTAGGAGCAGGGTTAAGCCAGTTGGTCTATTGAAGTTGCTATGCCATTCAGTTATGGCTGATTCATTTTCTCTCTTAACTGCAATCCCTTGCCCTCCCCATAATACCACCCAATTCACATCCATGTCATAGCGTGTTTAAACAGCTGTGATGTGTATGTGAGTTGTGCAGCTTGGGTGGGTCTGAGTACTTGAACAGTGGTGGAGGTAGAAGGATGAAGACATGGAATTGTAGACTCATCAAGACAAACAGCACAGTAATAAGCCATTGAGCCCACCGACTCTATGCTATCAACCCATATCCATGCCAACCCTACATTAATCCGATTTTTTTTCAACCCCATCCATATCAATTTCCCCCAGGTTCTTCCTACACTCACCTCCTGTCCAAGAGTAGTTTAGTGACTAGTTAACTTACCAACTTGACCCAAAATATTAGCAACTTCTTTCTCCTTCCAGATGCTGTCTGACACGCTGAGTTCCTCCAGCAAATTGTTTGCTGCTCTGCATTCTAGTGCCTGTAGCCTCTTGTGTCTCCTGTCTATCAATCAGCATATTTTTTTAGATATGGGAGGAAACGAGAGTACGAGTGGGTAGCCAAGCAGTCACAGAGAGAATAACATATAGAATATTACAGTACAGTACAGGCCCTCCAGCCTACAACGTTGTGCCAAACGTTTAACACTTAACTACAATTAGCGTAATACTTTTCAGCGCTAGTGATCAGAAGCTTGGGGATCAATTCCTGCCACTCTCTGTAAGGAGTTTGCGTGCTCTCCCTGTGACCATATGGGTTTCCTCCCACAGTCCAAAAAAAATGCACAACTTAGGCTTAGTAAGTGGGTATGCTATGTTGGTGTCAGAACGATGGTAACACTTGCAGGATATCCCCAGTGCATCAACATGTTCCACCATGCATCCTGATGTACACATGACAAGTACAATTAATCTTTCTTATATTTAAGAAGAATCTCCTCTCCACCTTGTCAACTACGGTGCACAGAGGTGGGCCTGAAAATCATATTCACTCTCAACAGGGTTCCCAGTAGCTTCTCAAAGTTCTGGAATGACTTCCAAGGGAGTTGGAGGCAGTGAGACAGGTTTGGGTTCAATGCAGTGGCTACCTTCAGACAGTCCAATCCATTCACCATAAATCATCGCCAGTTTGGCAGTACAGTTTGTGTAGGCAATTGCTGCAGTTATGACAGAACCAAAGCATAAATTATATATGCAAATTAGTTACACATGGTTCCAGTACAAGTTTTCCACCATGATCTAATTTCTCTTCCTAATGTTTTTAAAATGGTGAGCCTTCAAAATCATTGCATGGCGATTGGAAGGTATTTATATTGGATTGAGGAGAAGTTGAAGGTCTCCAACACACTTACATGGCAGCATCACAGTGAATTGCATCATTTGCCCAGGGTAATTTGTTCATCTGCGCCACCAGTTCTCAGTCTTAATGTGCAGAGTGAAATATTTAAACTATTTTGCAGCCAGACAGATGATTGATGAGCTACAGGGTTTCATTCCTCTTGGTGCCTCTGTAGGACTGGAGGGTGCATTGGATTCATTTTACATAAAGTAGTAGACCATAAAATCACCAGCCGTTGATTTAATAAAACAATTCAACTCTGTCTCTCTCACACTATTAGCTCTGATATTACATAACAGGTTAAATATCAATGGAAATTTCAAATAATTTTGGTTGTAATTCTTGGCTAACTTTATTGAAGCTGAGTGTGGAGCTATATTGTTCAGATTTATGAATTGGGTGTCTTTAGATACTCTCACTGGTTCAACAAGTAGATCTGGTAAATACAAGACTCTGCAGATGCTGGAAATCCAGAGTAACACACACAAAATGCTGGAGGAACTCAGCAGGTCAGGTAGCATCTATGGAAAGGGATTGTTTGACAAAGTTGACATTTTGGTCCAGGATATTTCATCAGGTCTCCAAATATTATCCAGCCCTGACGAAGGTTTTGGCCCAAAACATCGACTCCTTACTCCCTTCCATTGATGCTGCTTGACCTACTGAGTTCCTCCAGCATTTTATGTGTATTGCTCTGGATTTCCAGCATCTACAGTATCTCTTGTGAGGTTGTACTCCCTCACCTGGTCTCACCTATCACTTGCCAGCTTGTACTCCCTCCACTTTACTTTGACTTCCTCTCTCTCCCTTTCCAGTACTGCTGAAGGGTCTCAGCCCAAAATGCTGACTCTTCATTCCTCTCCATAGATACTGCCAGACCTGCTGGGTTCCTGCAGCATTTTGTTGGTAAAATGTATTCTGGTGCTTTCCTAAGCCTATCTTTATTGATGCTTTAATCACTGAGGAGATGAAACTTACAAGTAGGTACAAATGTTCCTTCTGATTACTGTCCAGCAAGCCATCATGGTGTAGTTCTTTATTTCTCAGCCTTTCTGAATGAAGGCAAATCTGTTTACTTTAGGTAGCATTGGCTCTCTCATTAGCAAGTACTAACACCACTGGCTACTCCTGTGATGGACTTGTGACGGTCCCTGCTATCAGCCAAGAAGCTGGTGTGCCATGTATGTTTGTATTTACTTTTACTTTATTTTTCACAAATTCCCTAATTAAGTTACCTTAATATTATCCAGATACTGTGGACCATTTTCTCTGTATCTTTGGCAACCACTCCCTATCCTTTACAGAGGGAGTGGGTGGAGGGTGGAGATGATGCATCTGAAGTTGGGATCTTGAAGCGTAAGTTATCATGTATGAGTGTACAGCCATGCCAGGACTGCAGTCAAGATAACTTGTGGACCACTGTAAGTTCTAAAAAATGAAGAATCTTCTTCTAAACCAGTTGTTCCCAACCCAGAGTCCACAGACCCCTTGGGTCCACAGCATAAATAGGTTGGGAACCTCTGCTCCAAACACCGGTGCTTCACCAGGTTGTGTCTTTAGCCCCCACTCTACTCCTTGTGCACCCGTGACTTGCATGGCCTGATTCTGCCCTACTTTCATCTACAAGGATGATGCCACCGTGGCAGGCTGTATCTCAGACAACGGGTACAGGAGGGAGGTCAAGAGCATGGTAGATAGATAGACACTTTATTCATCCCCAAGGGGAAATTCAACATTTTTCCAGTGTCCCATACACATATTGTAGCAAAACTAATTACATACAGTATTTAACTCAGTATAAATATGATATGCATCTAAAATCACCCTCCCAAAAAGCATTAATAAATAGCTTTTAAAAAGTTCTTAAATAGTTTACTAAAGTACATTGAGTGGTAACTTAAGCTCAGTCCTAACCCCGGCACTTAACATATCTTGCCCCTGGTGGTTGAATTGTAGAGCCGAATGGCGTTGGGGAGTAATGATCTCTTCATCCTGTCTGAGGAGCATTGCATTGACAGCAACCTGCTTCTAACATGGTGACATGGTGTCATGACAACAACCCTTCCTTCAACATCAACAAATCAAGGAGCTGCCATTGACTAAGGAAGGTGGGAAGCAGTGCACATGATCCTGTTTACACCAGCTTGAGAGGGCTGAGATTTTCAAGTTCCAAGGAGTGAACATCACCAATAGTTTCTCCTGATCTAACCACGCAGACACCGTAGCCGAGGAAGTTTACCAACACTTCCGCTCTCTCAGGAGGTTAAAGAAATTTGGCCTGTCCCCTTTCCCCTCGCTAACTAATGTTTATCGATGCACTACAGAAATCACCCTGTCTGGATGCATATCAGCTTGGTGTGGTAACTGCTCTGCTTGTGACTACAGGAAAGTGCAGAGACTTGTGGACACAGCTCTGTGCATCATGGAAACCAGCATTACCTCCACAGACTCCACCTATACTTCTTGCCTCTTCAATCAAGCAGCCAGAATAATCAAAGACACTACCCACCCCAGAAATCCTCTCTTCTTCCCTCTTCCTTTGGACAGAAGGTACAAAAGTCTGAAAATAAATGCTAGCATGTTCACAGACAGCTTCTATCCTGCTGTTATAAGATTGTTAGTTATTCCTAGTACAAGAAGGTGGACAATGTCACAATCTACCTCATTATGAGTTTGCACCCATTGTCTACCTGCACTGCACCTTCTCTGTAGCTTATTCTGTACTGTTATAGTTTTACCTTGTTCTACCGCAATGCACTGAGCAGTGATCTATATGAATAGTGTGTGAGCCAGACTTTTTACTGTGATAATGATATTCCTATTCCAAATTTAAAAAAAATTGTTAATGGATCACCAGCTTAACCAAATTTATTGCCCATCTCAAATTGTACAGGAGCTGAGTATGTTGGCTGTTTTCGAGAACAGAGTGTTAATCACACTGGTATGTGTGGAGTCACAGGGGCCAGACCACATAAGGAGAAAAACACAGTTCTGTACATTTTAATATATAGTCAGCTGGGTCAATGGGTACAACCATGTGCGAATTAATATTTTATAACCACCATAATTTAATTGGTTTAATTTAGCATTAACTATGCATTAAGCCATGTTGAGCCAGAGTTACGATCAGAAAAATTGTGGTCACAATTATTTCTGCTCAAGCAATAAATTTATAAGTAACTGCAGACAAAAGGCATGTTAGCTATCTAGTTTACTGCAGGAGGTATTTTCATAGTCTTCGACACTACTGCAATGGATTGGTGTGATATTTCTGTATCTAAGCAGTAGTCACAAACTCAATTATCTGCAAAAAGATAGGGTGTGTTCTTTTACTTGAAGTAATCCTGTAATGGCAGTAAATTAAATACTCTCAAATTGCCACTTCAGCACTGTACTATTACAAGCATTTTTTAAGGTATTAAACTTCTGCAAGATTTTTTTAAATGTTAAATTTGTGTTTTTAACTCTAACTTTGTCTCATCTTCGATTTAGTGCAAGCTTTCTTTGCCATATTTCATTTGACAGTCGATTCGCTTACACTAATTTGCACTTTCTTCTCAGCCCTCATTATTAGAAATTTAATCCATTCATCGCTTTAACACGTGAGCAAAGTGTCATGTAAAAGTACATTTCCCCTATTTGGATGTGGTCTAGAATGAAGGTTTCAGTGTCAGGATAAGGGTAGGATATACACGTGTGAAATGAGAAATTACTCCACTCGCAGATGAAGTTCATTGACACAAAGGCACACTCAGTGGCCACCGTATTAGGCACCTCTTGATAAGGTTTGTGATCTTCTGCTGCTGTAGCCCATCCACTTCAAGATTCAACATGTGTTACATTCAGAGATGCTCTTCTGCGCGCCACTGTTGTAATGTGTGGTTATTTGAGTTCCTGTTACCTACCAGTCAGCTTGAACCAGTCTGGCCATTGATCTCTCTCATTAACAAGGCGTTTTCTCCCACAGAACTGCTGCTCACTTTTTGTTTCCTGCACTATTCTCTGTAAACTCTAGAGACTGTTGTATCTATTTATTATTTTTAAAATCCCAGGAGATCAGCGGTTTCTGAGATACACATCTGACACCAATAATTCTATGATCAAAGTCACTTATCTCACATTTCACATTTCTTCCCTACTCTGATGTTTAGCCTGAGCTACAACTGAACCTCTTGACCATGCCTACATGTTTTTGTGCAATGAGTTACTGTCGCATGATTGACTGATGAGATATCTGCATTAACAAGAGGATGTACCTAATACAGTGGCCGCTGAGTGTATATGTATGTGAAATGAGGAGAAATTGCTCCTCCCCTGCAGGTGGCTGACCTGTGGAATTCACTGCCACAGATGGCTATAGAAGCCAAGTTACTGAACCTATTTGGGGAGATGGACACAAAGGCATCATGCAGTTTGCAGGAAGAGTAGATACACCTTTCCGATTATATTGAACGTACAGCAGAGTGGGCTCTGAGGGTTGGATGTGTTGTCCTTGCTATTTTTGGTCATTCTCCTGCAGCGTACAACATGGTCTGCACCAGACTAAGCATAATCAGCATACAACACGGTCTGCACCAGACTAAGCATAATCAGCAAGAAGACTGGGGAGTTCAAGATTCAAGATCGTTTATTATTTTCTGTACACAAGTATAAGGAGAACAAAATATTTGTTACTCCGGATCTGATGCAACACAAAAGATAAAGAACATGATAACAATAAAACATAGCATGAACATTAATACATAGCTTGTACATATTAATTCTATGTTCATAAAGTGACACTATGCTGTACATAAGGTGAATGATGGAGAATAATAATGCAGTGATTGAGCTGGTGGGTGGAGGTGTTGATCAGTCTTATTGCTTACTGCTGGCTTCATCTCATAGTCTTGATATTTGTTGTTTATTTATTTACTTATGTTTGTACTTACAGGTTGTTACCTTTTGCACACTGGTTGAATGCCCAAATTGGTCTAATCTTTCATTTCAGCACAGCACGGAGGGCTGAAGGGCCTGTAATAAGCTGCAGTGTTCTATGGTATCTGTGGTATGATTCTGTTATGGTCAATATTCTATTGTGGATTTATTCAGTCTACCCTTAAGAAAATGAATCTCAGGGTGTATATATGTACTTTGATAATAAATTTACTTAGAACTTTGAACTAACTGTTTTTGAGTCTGGAGGTCCTGGCGTGAATGCTGTGCAGCCTCCTCCCTGTAGGGAACGGGACAAACAGTCCATGAGCAGGTGGTGTGGTCCTTCACAATGTGACTGGCCCTTTTCTGGCACCTTTCTGCATCTGTGTCCTTGATGGCATGTAGGTTGGTTGATCAGTAGTAGTCGATCGAGACCAAGAATGTGAGGCTAAAGCTGTATCTATCATGTCATTGTCATTTAGATTATGATATGTTTAACTTAGCAAGAACACACACACACATTTTTCCACTGTCCAATTAACCTACTAACCCATACGTCTTTGGTTTGTGCGATGGGAGGGGGCTTTGGGGCTCGGATGTCTCAACCATTCATTCTTGTTTTGTGGATGTCTGGGAAGAGTACAAATTTCAGGTTATGTACTGTATACATTCTCTGAAATTAAACTGAACCATTTTTGAAACCAGAGCATCCAGAGGAAGCCCACAAAGTCATGTGGAGAACATAGAAAATCCTTAAAGAGAGCAGCGGAAATTGAATCTGGGCCACTAGCACTCTAATATCGTTACGCCGACTACCACGCCACTATACCTATTTGACCAGGTATGAGTACTTCTGTAATATTACTTAAAAATTGACTGAAGTTTCAATAGAAATATGTTTTAGAAAGTTACTTGATGATATCGCTAGATAATAAAATATAAATACTTCAACTGGTGAGAACAATAAATGGTGAAGATGGGAGGATGCATTTAGTTGAATACGCTTCATTTATGATATAGTTACTACCATTTTCACATCACTTGATCTGTAGCATTGCAGTAATGTAGATTGCTATGGCGAGTTGGCAGTCATTGCTTTATAAGACTACTCTTGTTTAAGGGGAATCAGAGAGAGAGTATTCATGCAAATGGTTAAGCCACTAATCTCAAAATATTGAAGTATTTTTTTTCTTAAGATGGCCATTGAAATTTATAAAGTTCAGGACATGATTTATCAAAGAGTTATTCAAGTCAGAGAATTAAAAATATATGAGAGAAACAGACCGAGTGGTGCACTCTTAATTAATGTGAGGTAAAGCACATTTAATATTTTGGAACCTGGTGACTATCCCATTTACAACAGTTCTCTATAACCTGGTATGCTGAGGCATTTTGGCACATTTTTACCAGGAAATGAGTTCCAACTTGAATTTCACAAAAATGGCAGTCTTTTTAAAAAAAAGATTAATGACTTTGGTCACTAATTATAAAAAGGCATTAATGTACAAAAGTAGCTGTGTTTATGACTTGCAGATTTTCAGAAATCCATAAATTGCTTCTCCATCCAGCAGTAGAGAGGGATACGATATAAACAGGAGTGGTAACCTGCACATTTATCACACAAACATTTAACATGCCTGTATTAAGATCCTTACTCATCTAACGGTAGCATTGGACTGTCTGCAATGAATATTGCCTGCAGTAATTATTACCCTTGGCTATTACCGTGATTTGCCTTGTTTTAGCTGTATGAAGTCCATTAGTGCAGCATTAGATTAATTGCCAGACTTTTCTCAGCTGCATCCCATTTGAAAGCTCATTTGTACTTAAAATTATAAAATAAGAACAATACTAAATATGGATTGGTCTAGAGATAATTTCTAAACTTAGAGTAAATTTGATATGTTTATACATGTAGATAACTAAATTTTTGTGTAGGATGTTATTATTAGTCAAACTCTTGTTTATATGATCTTAAAAATGCTTCAATTTAAAAATTGATTACAAAATCAGATACCTTTTCAAAGTATGTCAGGCTATAAAAGATGGCTGTAAGGATTTTCAGAATGCATTTGATAAGGGGCTTACTAGAAACTACAAGGGTTATCTAATAGGACTATAAGGGTTATCTAATATTTATGAAGTCATCTAATGGTTGTTACAGAAAAATATGAGAAAACATTGAGAAAAATGTTTATCTATTTTGTATAGTGAAACAATGCAAAGTAGGCCCTTTGACCACGCTGCCCTAGCAACCCCTGACAAGCCTAATTAACCCTAACCTAATCACACACAGTGACCAATCAACCTACCCAGTACATCTTTGGACTGTGGGAGGAAACTGGAGCACCAGGAGAAAACATACGCATACCACAGGGAAGACAGACAGGGCCTCCTTACAGAATGGTGGCGGAATTGAACTCTGGACTGCTCTGAACTGTCATAGTGTTGTGCTAACTGCTGCTCTACCGTGGCACTGGTGTTTGTGAGAAGTAATATTCTCAGCAACAAATGAAATAGCTCTCATTTTCTTTTACACTCATTTCAGTATGTAAAGGTGAAAATTTACAACATGGATGACATATCTTATGCAACTTAACATTATTGACAAAGATAAGGGAGTGGATAAGATATACCCAACATTCCTAAAAATTAAAACAGAAATCAGAGAAATGGTTGAAATAAATGTCAGCAGATGTTGATGTGTGAAATTTGTGTATTAGAAAAGGTAATGGTTTATTACACATAGCAATGGAAAATGTAGCATAATTTAGAAAAGAATTTAATGAGTTTTAGATTAAAGATGTAAATAGAGTGAACATTTTATTTGCATTTCTAGCACATTTTGAAAAGTTAGTAACACCATGATGGTCTTTGTTTCTGTATTATACTTCACACAAAATGGAATCTGAAGTATTTTTGACTGATTAGTAGTCTGACTTAGTTGCAGTAAAAATATTTAAAATTCAGCAGGAAATGCGCAAAGCTGTGTACTATGACTCGAGCCTTTCTTTAAATCCAGAAGCCTGCATTGGCCAGTTTTCCATAAGTAACAAGTAGAGAAGCAAAATCTTCCAAGCAAGTTCGATTCCCGGAACACCCTGGAATGGTCCATTGTCTTTGATTACTCATCTTATTGTGAGGAAGTTTGGATAATAATGAACAATCTTATGGGTGATGACTGCTGGACTTGAGCAGACCAAAACATTCTCTGCCAAAAGTAACACTATTATATGGATACATTGGATCAGTGCCTAGGTGGGATAATTAAAGTGGCTTGAATCTCAATCAATTACTGAATAAGTACTTTTTATATTAAAACTGCATGATTTTCTTCGCCTTGAAACCCACTGAAACCAAATCTAAATAGAAGGAGCCCACTTTTCATTCTTCAGTGATAAGCTTTGAAACTCCCAGACTGAGAGGTGCAGACAGGAATATTAAGCAGTAAAGCAATGTGTCTGATCCATGGGGCTTCCAATTTCCTGGCCGTTATAACAAATAGGAAATCAGAACCACTGCAAATAGGACATGCTGATGTCTGTACCTTGTTCTGCGATCCATCAGCACAGTTCTATGAGGAGGATGGAAGTGCAAAGCACGGAAGTAGTTTTAGTTTAAGTGATAAAATTTTATGTAAGAATTCAGAGGTTATTACAACAATCATTAATATAAAGAAATTTCTAAAATCATTTGACTTTTTAAACATGAGGTGCTTCAATTTTCCTGATTTTATTGCAGCTGACATTTCACAGAGAAATGGTGATTTGGAAGCTAAAACATGTTCAAAGGTTTTCTCCTTTGACAATAGACAATAGACAATAGGTGCAGAAGTAGACCATTCTGCCCCTCGAGTCTGTACCGCCATTCTGAGATCATGGCTTTGCTTTTGTCAACTTCTGAAAAAAAATACTATGAGTTTATTAAAGGCCAGAACAAAGTTAACGAACCCACTGTGTTACTTTTAAATAATCCATCATTTTTAAATAATAATTCTCTGACAGACAAAGCAGTCATTATTTAATTGAATGTTCATATGTTACCTCATTTTGGTTTCTGTGTAACATAGTACTGTATATTTGGACTAATTCTCTGTTGCTGAGAAAGCAGAAGAATTGGTGCGGTAAGGGAGAATTTTTTTGATTAATTTGGCTGCATTTCACAAAAATCAAATGAAAATATGTAATGAAAAGAACTGAATCTATATATATCCTGTTAGTAGTGGTAGTCTGTGGTTAAATCCAAGAGATATTGAATACTATATACTTTGCTGATTTTAGTTGGCTAACCATTTGTTTTTGGGTGGTGGGGTGGAGTTACTTCTCTACCAAAGGAGGTGTAAGGTGCTCCTTCCCTCTGCTAGCCTGCAGGTCACCCTTGGGCAAGGTGTAGCACCCCCTCCCTGGATCAGGGTCACCTGAAGCCATGGGAGCAGGTGGTGGATGGTCGTATGAGCAATTGGTGCATATCACAAGTCCTGGTTATGTGACCACTGATGCCAGGCAGACAATCTCTGAAGGGTATTGATAATGGCTGGGGTCACCCATCTTGTAAAGGCACTGCCCAGAAGAAGAAAATGGCAAAACACTTTTGCTAAAAAGCTTGGCGCGCACAATCATGGTCATGAGACCATGATCGCCCATGTCATATGACACGGTACATGATGATGATGATGAGCCATTTCTAATGGGATTGTGGGTGTAGCTGTCTATTGAACACTCCGCTCTGTTGGCACACAGTAATCACAGGACAATGAGCACGCATAGATCACAGGGCCTGTATATGCATTTACATAGCTTTAATTAACGATATTCTAGGAAGCAACAGAGGGGCACAAGTTAAAATCTCCTTACATTTGTTCCACTCTAGAAACAGATGCAGTGACTTCAGTTGAATTCCATACATTTTCATGCTTAATCTTCCAACAGGCCTTGAGGCAGGAATGATAGCAGCTCTCATCTGAAACAGGCAACACTTGACCATACGTTAAAAGGAGGGCAAGTTGCCCCTATTACAAGGTGGGACTGATCTTATGCTTTGATAATGTTGGCTTCAGTTCACATCTTTCAAATTTCTGTTGTTGTCAGGCAGGGTATTTTGGCAAAAAAATAAGGTTTTCCTATAACTGAGTTATTATTAAAGAAATCAATTTACCACCAGTGGTGAGAAGATTATTTTAAAAAAATAAGATGCTAGATTAATCTGCATTTGAAAATGTAGTGATTAATCAGAATCAATCAGCATAGCTTTGTCAGGGCAGTATCCTGAATGATTAATTTTACTGAATTTTTTGAAAAGTTAACACAAAATGTTTTGATGAGAGCAAGAGTAGCCAATCTAGTCTAAATGAAGGGCAACACACACACAATGCTGGGGGAACTCAGCAGTACAGGCAGCACCTATGGAGAGGGGAGTGGAATCATGTTTCTGAAAAGGGAAAGGCAGGGGGAGGGATTGGGAAGCACCAGAGAGACATACTGTAATGATCAATAAACCAATTGTTTGGAATCAAATGACCTTGTCTGGTGTCTCAGGGCTGGGCGTTCCTGCACCCGCAACATTCCCCATCCCGTGCCTCTGGCACTCCTCTGCCACCTGTCCCTCACCCCTCCCGTGGCACTCCACCCTCACCATTCCCAACATCCTTTGCTCCTGCCAGATTCACAAACTTGCTGTCCACTCCACATTGATAAGTACAGTACTGTGTAAAAGTCTTGGATAACCAACTACTGTATATATACAGTGTGTGCCTTAGACTTTTGAAAAGTACTGCTGTATATATTTTTTAATTAAGTACAGTAGTGCAAAAAGAAATACTGAAGTAGTGTTCATGGGTTTATTGCCCTTTCAGAAATCTGATGATAGAGGGGAAGAAGCTGTATCAAAAACATTGAGTGTATAACTTCAGGCACCTCTGCCACCATCTTGATGGTAGCAATGAGAAGAGGGTATGATCTGAGTGATGGGGGTCCTCAATGATGGGCACTGCCTTTTTGAATCATTGCCTTTTGAATTTGTTATCAGTGCTGGGGAGGCAAGTTATTCTCCCATTCAGCAGCAGAAGCATTAATTTCTCCAACTTTGGTGAGAATGTGTAAAACAACACCAGTCATAACAATGTTGTTATGACTCTTAAAATGGGATTTCAAGCCATTGCCTGAACAATCCCTGGGGTCCCAAGCTGCATTTCCCCTCTGCGATCCCGATCACTTTAATGTTTCAATGTTTACATCATTTCTCCAGTTTGTAAACTTCCTGTATGAATCTTTTAACTGGTCATCTTTTAAAAATAACTCGGGATATATCATCAGTAATATCTGGCTCGGGTTTCTTTCATAGGCCACTAATAGCAAAAAGATTAGTCCTTGCATCACCTCTCATCATACCTCAGAAGAGATAAAGTCTCTGGTTAATTCACCAAGCGGATATCAAACAAATCTGCAAATGCTGCTTGTTAAAGTCTTTAATGGATTCAACTTGCTGACCAATCATTTTCCACAGCACAAAAAGAGTGGCTCAGGTAGTATTGTGTGCTTTGATCAGGATCTTTTCTACATATACACCGTGGGAATCAATTTTTACAATGTCATTGAATAACTGTAACAGGCTAATCTGCAAAGTGGTATGAGAAGGGATTGTAATAGACTTTAAACTTTCTCTGCACTGCATTGGATCCTACAGATCACCGTCAGGTTTTGAGTAATTATAACCACCTGCTTCATGGCATCACATTTACTTATTGCCTCTTCCAGAACCAAACCTTTGATCTTGTTTAATTTATTAAATGATATCTTCTTGCAGACCAAATGAGCAAAATGGATGTATCAGATGATCTCTCAAAATCTCACTGATTGTTACTGCGCGTTTGTGTTTTGTGGAATCAATCAGCCAGCTATTGGGTATTGTCTTGACCTTTTTGAAGAATCTCTTGTTGAACGCTCAAGTTCCATTGCTGACGATTCTCTCAGCACCCACCACCAAGTCACACCTGCCTACACCTCCCCTTTCTGTGCTTTTGACTCTAATTAGACCTGTGAGCTGAGGGGCAGTTTATCTGCAATACAGACGCAGTAAAGAGATTAACAACTAATCTCTTTTAGTTGTGCTTTATAAAGTTTTGAACTAATTGAGAAATTCAAGGCATAAGTTATCAAACACCAAAAAGGATGCCAGAATAGAAATTACGACTGTTTGGACATCACTGGAGCCTCTGGCATTATGAGATCTGGAATTTCCAACGTCATGACATCTTAAGGTTCTGTTAAGAACTTTCTACCATTTTTGCCATCTTCCACACTTGAATGTTATATACATAGATCTTATTTGTCATGCACATTCTTTTTAATCTGCTATAAAACACAGGGTGGCGGGGTAGAGATGCGTCTCAACCAAAGAAGATGCAAGGTGACCTTTCCCTCTGCTGGCCTGCAGGTCAGCCTTGGTAAAGGTGTAGCATCTGCTTAATCCTCCATTCCTTCCCCCCCCCCCCCCAATCGGGGTCAAATGAAGTCAAGGGAGCAGGCGGTGGACGGCCGTATGAGCAGCTAGTGCACATCACAAACCCTGGTTATGCGACCACTGACGCCAGGCAGACAATCTCTGAGGCGTATTGATAATGGCTGGGGTCATCGGTCCAGTAAAGACACTGCCCAGTAGAAGACAGTGGGAAACCACTTCTGTAGAAAAAATTGCCAAGAACAATCATGGTCATGGTCATAGAAAGACCTGATCGCCCACGTCATATAACACGGCACATAACGACAACAATAAAACAAGGATTCAATGTACATTTCTTATCAAAGGATGCATAAGTTGGCAACCTTGAAATTCATCTGTTTACAGGCAGACACAAAACAAGAAACCCGAAAGAACGCAATTAAAAGAAGACTAATACCCAATGCGCAGAGAAAGGCAGGGGAATATCAAACACAAATCATGCAAACAATAAAAGCAGACACCAGCATTCAGAACGAAAGTGAGTCCATAGGCCCCAAGCTTGGAGCACTCAATGTTCTGCCTCCTTCAACCAAATTCATTGTCCATCCTCGTCTTTACAAGTTCACACATCCAAGCAGAGCATTTACTTGAAGAATAGATAGAACATTGTCAGACAATAATGACTTTCTCAAGGCTGGGATTTATTTGGATTTCTAATGAAAGCTCATGCTATCTTCTTAAATTCCAATACTATATCATTAAATCAATATTTTTAAAATGTTATATCAGAATAAAATATATTTGTGTTATTTTCACAAGAAATAAACATATTGGGGAGAAAGCTTCTGTTTTTGAATATGTTCTCAGGTATACATCTACCCTTTGAAGTACCCAATATCCTCTCTTGTTTCACTTTGACAAAGGAAGTTAATTGAAACATTGAATAGTACAGTTTCATTATATTAGAACCCAAAATAATATTGGTTGATCCAATAAAATTAATAAGACAGATAAGGAAATGCAAAACAAACAGGATGCCAGGGGAAGAGCCACAGAGACAAGAATTCTAGACAGTTTAATTTGATTTTCGAGAAATGATGAGTGATTTTAGACAATAGACAATAGGTGCAGGGGTAGGCCATTTGGCCCTTCGAGCCAGTACCGCCATTCAATGTGATCATGGTTGATCGTCCACAATCAGTACCCTGTTCCTGCCTTCTCCTCATATCCCTTGACTCCACTATCTTTAAGAGCTCTATCTAACTCTTTCTTGAAAGCATCCAGAGAATTGGCCTCCACTGCCTTCTGAGGCAGAGCATTCCATAGATCCACAACTGTCTGGGTGAAAAGGTTTTTAAAGGAAAGGTTTGGCAGGAAAGTTACAGTAAGGTGTGTCACTATTCAATGGTGTGTATATATGAATATTACTGCATTATAGGATAGTAAATATATATACAAGTGAAAATGGGAGCTTATTCACTCCGAGGGTGGTTAGAGTCTGGAACAAGCTACCAGTGGAAGTGGTGGATGTGAGTTTGATTTCAACAATTAAGAGAAATTAAGATAGATACATTTATGGAAAAGGTATGGGGGGGGTTATGGTCTGGGTGCAGGTCAATGGGACCAGGCAGAATAATAGTTTGGCATGGACTAGATGGGCCAAAGGGCCTGTCTCAGTATTGTAGTATTCTATGACTCCATAACAATGGTCATTTACATGAATAGATTTATTGACAAGAAGAGGGGGATGTATTGCAATGGATAGCAACTCTTGGCTCTGAAAGGGTTCAATTCTTGCAGCTGTCTGTAAGGAGTTAGTATGGAGCGCTGCGGTAGTGTAGTGGTTAGCACAACGCTATTACAGATTGGAGCGTTCTGAAGTTCAGAGTTCGATTCCAACGGCATCTGTAAGGAGTCTGTATGTCCTTCCTGTGGAATGCGTGTGTCCAAGCACTCTGGTTTCCTCCCACAGTTCAAAGTCCTACCAGTTAGTAGGTTAGTTAGTTATTGTAAGTTGTCCCATGATTAGATCAGGGTTATGAGGCTTTCAGGCGTTGCTGGGATAGCGTGGCTTAACGTACTGGAAGGGCCTACTCCACACTGTACCACTAAATAAATAAATACAGTCTAGTGACATCCCAGTAGGTTATTTATCAACAACATGAAGCTACTTTTCTCCTTACACAAACATTCACATTTGTTTAGCACTGCTCATTTGGAGTGTGATCACTTAAAATGAATTGCTTCTCTCTATCCTGTTCACCCCATGCTTTACCTGGGTAAGTTAAACAGAGAACTTCCCTCAGAACCTACGTGTGCAGGTATGAAGATCCCCGCTTCAGGAGCAAACAAAGCGCCATCTAGTGGTTGTAAGTACAGCTGTGGGTGTCATGCCCAAATAAGTACTGTGCATCATCAGCTGCACAAGTATTGAAGCTTAAGAAAGTTCTTAGCAAATAATGTAAGCTGAGTTGGGTTGTTGGAAGTTCACTTGTACTAATCACAGAGGTATTGTTACCCAAGTATTTGTCATACAAAAGCTTGAATTTATATTTTCAGGGCAGCACACACAAAATGCTTTAGGGACTCTGCAGGCCAGGCAAGCATCAATGGCAAGGGTTTCCTACCATTTTTATGCCATGAAGACTTACAAATAACCAAAGGGTCTGTTGGCTCCTGGTTGGGAATTCCTGATCTCTGGAAATGAATAAATCAACATTTCAAGCCACGACTCTTCGTCAGAATCATTCATTGCATTAAAATAATCATCAGGAATAATTTCATATTCAGTTATGAGATAGGAGGACTCTTCTTCAAACCACCCAGTCTATACCAGCTACAGGACAACTCCTTTCCTAGTGCGATTTTCCATGAAATCTATTTTCTTCTTCTCATTATCATCAAACACGTCCACCTTCCACACGCCTCCCACACATACAGTCACACACTCAGCTACGTCCTATGGATGATAAACTGAGATGTGGGAGGAAATCAGATCCTGAGGAAACACGTGCAACCACAAGGAGAGCCTGCAAACTCCACATAGACAGCACCACAGGCCAGAAATGAGCCCGGGTTTATGGGGTGTGAGGCAGATATACTGGTCTACTCTCAAACCTTACACCTCAGAATGTCCCAACACTCTTTGTAAGCTATCAGAGACATAAAGGGAACATGGCAGCCACATTTTTTCACTAAGAAGGAGCACAGGCCTCCCTCACTCTCAAACCCAATCCCAAAAGAGATGTGTGGGGCTTTTTTACAATGAATATGTTGGGTGCTGCCTGGGGTGGTGGCAACTAAAATAGAGGTTCTTCAATAGACCTAAGAATGTGTAAGAAATGGAAGTGTTTGGACATTGTGTAGCAGAAGGGGTTAGTTTAGTTTGGCATTTGATTTAATTAGTAAAGCACAGCATTGCAAGCTAAAGGGTCTGTTCTGTGCTGTACAGTTTGATGTTCTGTATCCTATTCCACTTGCATCAAGAAACTATGGATTTCAAAGCCTTGTAAATCTGATTAAAGAAAATAGACCTAATAGATCTCTGCAGGAGAGCAGAATACACAAAGCCCCAATGTGATTTGAGCTGAAAATTTGAAGTAACTGCAAATGGCTAGTTGCTGGATCAGATTTCAATCGCCAGCATTTTGTGATCCCTTCAGTATCAGAGAGATGAAAAAAAATGGTTGAGCTTTTAATGAAAGACCTCTCCCCATAGAAAAATATGACCCTTAACTTACGGTGCCTATCACTTTAATTGATTGCTCCATTACCCCTGACCTTTCGGGCTCTTAAGACTGTTGCAATGAAGTTCAACGTAAACCCAAGGAACAGCACTTCGTTTTTAATTACTTAACAGCCATATCAAATTCAAAAATGCATATATTAATTACACGTGATCTTAATAGATACAATCTTAACAAAGAGTCAACAATTTAATTATGGTTAAAACTGGAATGTACAGTATACAAGGACATTGTATTCAGCTTCAACCTATGCCAGCTTAAATACTATCTGTATGAATTTATTTTCCTGCATACTTTATGAATAAAAATAATAATTTAAAATAAAGAATCAAGTATTTGCTGTTATAATCAAAATATTTTTATATTTTCCTATTTGAACAACATATAAATTTTGGTTTAAAACCATTGAGCCCATGGACTAAATGAAGTTTGATTTGTGTTTTATGTATGTTTTAGAAATTTATTTAGTTTAGAGATATTATTAACTGGCTGTCAGAATAGAAATCAACTATTGTTAAGGTTCTTTGAGTTGTATTATGTACACTTGCTTGGGATAGTCAGCTCTCGGTAAAAAATTTAATAGTAATATATAGTTTGATATTGCCTCCAAAGCTATTGTCTAACACAACCATTAATGCAATTCCATCAATCAGCACTGATATTTTCACTCCCCCATCCTGTGTGGGTGGAAAGAAATGATTGTTCAGCTGTCTATGCTCATCTGTCACATCATTGAATAACCTGCATTCAAATTACCTTTATATATGATTCCGTGTAGCCATTAAATTATATAAGTCTTGAATGTACTTGATTTTGTTAACCGATTAACTAATATTTTTTAGTGAGCAAATCAACTGATTTTACTGTAAAGTTACCAGCTGTGATTATTACTGATTCATTGTCTGAAGCAGTTTGTGAATATGATTGAGAGGAAATTCTTCTAAGTTAACAAGGAAAGTGCATGATTGATTTAAACAACAAAGAGAGATTCAACATCAGCCTGCTTTGAATAAATAACTCCCTTTAAATTATAAAGACAGAAAATTCAGTGGATATTCAACATATCTCACAGTATTTGAGTTTTAGACTAGGATTTTTTGAAGATTAATCTAACTTTTCTGCATTGTGTTCTTTGCACAATTAATGATTTGTGTCTTTGGCTGTGGCCTGTTCCAGGCTTCATGACTATGGACTCACTTTTGTTCTGAATGCTATTGTTTACTTCTATTGTTTGCACAACTTGTTTTTATTTTCTCTCTGCACACTGGATGGTCTTTTAATTTTTTTTTGTGTGCTTTTTTGTTTTGTGGCTGCCTGTAAGGAGATGAACCTCAAGTTTGTAAAATGTATATACACTTTGATAATAAATGTACTTTGAACTGTGTGTTTGTTTTATTTCACTATTCACTTTCGAACAGCAATCTATTCCATTGCACATCCAGCTCAACTGTTTTCTTCTTCTATGCCTTTTTCTTCAACTGGGCTTCACCATCCTTGCATTGGTTGTATAACCTGCATTTCTGTTCTCAAATCTTTGAGGGGCTTAGGAATTGCTAAGTTGTTCCACACCTTCACATTTAGCAGTTCATCTTCCATCCCCAGCAGTGTCGTCACTAAATGAATCTTCTCCTTGTGTGTATATTTCTTCTTTGATCCTGTTGTCCCCTAAATCTCTCCAATTGCTGGTTTGTGTATTTAACCTTTCTTGCCATCTGCACTTTCCAGTTTATTTGTGTGGTTTATGGTGTACGTGATGGGTATTGATGTATTGAATGGGGTTTGTGCAATATCTCCAGTCAGTACAAGAGAGTGACTCAGACTCTGAAATGTTGGTTACTACCTTTATATTTCTACTGTACACTCTCTCTGATCTCTCATGTTTTAATGAAATAGAATGGAAGCCTATGAAACAACATTTCATCATTTAATTAGGCATACTGCAGCCTCCTGGCTGAACATTGAATGCATTTCAGATCACATCCATCAGTAATACTTATTTCAAGGCTACAGCTTTTTTGAAAAGAAGTATTTATGGGATTTGGGTGTCATTGGACATGCAACATTTATTGGTAGTCTGTACTGCCCTTGAGCAGGTAGCGATGAGCTGACTTCACAAACAATTGTGGTTCATCTTTAGAGATACATCGTGGAACCTGCCCTTCCGGCCCACCAAGCTGTGTCTCCCAGCAACCCACCAAATTAACCCTAGCCTGATTGCAGAACAATTTACAATGATCAATTAACATACTAACTGTAAGTCTTTGGACTCTGGGAGGAAACCCCAGAGTATCTGGAAGAAACCCAAGTGCACATGGAAAGAATGTACCAACTTTCTAACAGAAGACTCTGGAACTGAACTCCAAACTCCAATGCCCCGAGCTATAATAGTGTCATACTAACAGCTATGCTACTGTAACATCCTTTGTACTCCTTTGATTGGTAGGGAGTCTTAGGATTTAGATGAAAGGACAGGGATTATGTTTCCAAATCAGACAGTGCAACATTTGGAGGGAATTTACATTAATGTGCCCTTGTCTTTCTAGGTCTTGTGTCTGACCGGTGCAATGGTGCATTTTTTTAATATAAGGTTGGTGGATCGGATAACCTGGATGTTTCCAGAGTTCCACTCAACTTTGCAGTTGGAGAATATTCCACTTGTGTCATAACAAGGGTGACAAGCCTTTGAATTTCAGAATAGGAGTCATTCACTGCAGGAATCTCAGCTTCTTATCTGTTTTGTAGACATGATGGCTCTCCAATGAAGTTTCAGGGTAGTGATGCCAATGGTATTGCTATGAAGTGTCAAGGGGAAGTGATAAACTCCTTTTTTGGGGATAATCACGGTCCTTGTTGAGACCTCAAGGGACATGAAGTCAGCGATGAGACCTCCTTGAGTCGCTGCATCATCCTGATTATATTGCCACTGCCTGTAGATCTGCCCTGTGGGTAGGAGTGACCAACACCCAGAGACTTGAGGAATCTGGGACAATGGCTTTGAATCTGACTTGCAGGATTAATCAGCGAGACAGCTCTCTTAGTTTAGACATGACTTCGCAGATGACTGTGTAGATTTAGCAAAGTCAACAGTGAGTGCCTTTGTATCTTGTTTTGTAGGGACTCATTTTTTTTATACTGCTGAATAGCTTACCTTATGGGTATTCTTACAGATTAATTTTTTCCCTTACACATATGATTTTTTAATTAACAGAACTTTAATCCCACCAGATAAGCTGTGGAATTTCACCTTTCATCTTCATATCATCTATGTAGGCTGCTGTTTCCCTAGTTCAGTAATTCTAGCTGCTATATCACTGTCTTCCACATTAGTATGCTGTTTACATCTCCTATAGAATTATCTTCTGTTTATTTGATACATTGTGGTTTGCCTCGCAGATGCTTTTGTCCTGTTAATTTCTCCTGCCTCTACACTCCTAATGCTTCCCCACATTCCTGCTCCTGTATTTGCTTTAAATCTGCAGCACCTCCAACTTTTCCCAGTTCTGATCTGCCTGAAGAATTAAAGGAAAAAGGGGTGTGTGTGTGTGTGTCATTCTCTCTCCCTCCTCACAGCTGTCTGGTTGTTAAATACAATTAACATTGTTTTTAATTGCCCTTTCCAATATCCAATGCAGTTTAATTTTCAGAGTTCTTAAAGATTTCCTGCACAGATGTACAAGATAAATGGTTTTTATACCCCATTTAAGATATAAAAATTCTTACAATTAGTAAAAGTACTTCCTGAGAAATTAACACTTCTGTTAAGCTTTACAGCAATTACAATTCACTGAAATTAAAGAGGCTGTATTTAGAATACTCTGAAATATTTTGGTTCATTTGCCATGGACAGCTGTGACGCCAAGTCTTTATGTATATTTAAGGTAGAGGTTGATAGATTCTTGATTGGTCAGGGCACGAAGGAAAACGGGGAGAAGGCAGCAGAAAAGGGCTGAGAGGAAAATGTATCAACCATGATGAAATGGTAGAGCAGACTCGATGGACCAACTGGCCGTATTCTACTCCTATATTTTCTTTATTCAAGGAAGTACATAATCTAGCTGTTCAGAAGTCCCAGTGGTTCAGCATCTGGTGTTCCTATGCTCCATTCCCATTCACTGGAACCCTGCACTCTATGGGCTCCAGTTTCCATATTTACATTAAATTTACCTGGTTCAAAGGAAAATTAATAACTATTTCAAAAAAGAATTATGAGTGTTAGGGAATTAGTAGAAATAACATCCAGCAATCCAGACATCCTGCTCCTCTGGCATCACTATAGCACAAACACACTGGAGTACTTCAGTTCCATTGTTCTCGTCTTGGAGAGCATATGAAGGTTCTTTTCATGGACTTTTGAGATTCCCATATGAGCAGACATTGAGAAACTTTGCTTTCAGAGGAACAATCCTAATAGTCTCATTCCCATGCTCATTTTTTTTGTAAGCTGTCTTCTCTCTCAAGTGCCCATTGTTTCCTCTTTGATTCTTTTTGCTAGTAAGCCATACTATGGGATCTTTATAGAAGCAAATTAATCTAATGTGTGTCTGGCGTCTGTGGGACTTAGGAGGAAACTGGAGTGCCCGGGGTAAACCTACATGGTCCTGGGGAAAATAAGAAAACCGCACACAGGCAGCACCAAAGGTCAGATCAAAAACAAATCCCTGGAGCCACATAACAGCAACTAATTCCAGCTCCAATCTAATCAAAGCAAAGATTGATTTATATCTGAACATTAGATGATTAGGAGGCTACAGTTGGAGTTGAAGGAAGAAAGGCAGAGCAGGTTTGAAAGACTGAACTCCCTATTCCTATTTTTCTGTTGTTATGAAACTGCTTTTAATGCATGTTATTTTGAACTGGCAAAAGCAGATGTATAAAATTTTAAATTAGGATATTGTTCAATGCAGTTTCAAAATTAACAAGACAATACACTTGTTATGAAACATCAAGTGTTCTCCACACTGCATACACAGAGCTGAAATGACCAGAAATAAATTTAATGCAATAGACTTTGCACATTTATGACAAAACAAGTTACAATTTACACTGAAGGGTTTTGACTTTATTGCTGGTGCAAAACTGGCTCTCTAGAAAGAATTCTATACATTTATATAAGAGAATATCTATACAATGCTTTGCTACGCTGTCCTAAAGTAAACAAAGTATTTTACAAATATTCAGAAATGAATAAAACACAATGAAAAAAATATAGAATACAAAAGCTTTCTTTGGTTTTACTTTGTAGCATGCCTATCCTGAGAAATTAACGAGATTAATTCCATGCTGGGCTTAATGGCACCAAATTATTTTTTTTAGTCCAGACTGTAAAATAAGGTCTATCATTACAGAACCTTATCAGAACTCCAAATGGTTTTGTGTTTACTCATCAAATAAGTTCAGTGTGTAAATTTAGAAACTCTTTAAATACTAACATAGCTTATTTAAATCAATAATTCATCCAATTCTACTGATACTTTGCTAGATACTTCAATAGATAGAAATTAAAATGCAGACCTCTGCATCTGTAAACTTTTTAACCGCATTCATAATTTGATTTGGAACTTTGCTTCAAAGTCACATCTGTTTGTATTTTAAAAATAAAATTACATTGATTGTGACTGTGAGATGCCACAGAGGTTTCTTACTGCTGCAACTAATTTTTGTTGATGATTAGTGAAATAGTGAAGCTGAGCCAACTCTTGCACAAAGCTCTTTCATGTACTTGATAAAACTTTGGTTAGGTGTATTTTCCTTGAGGTTTAACCTGTTTTATAAGGAACTTTCAGCTACAATTTGCTGAATAACCAGATATATTTTTACATTATTACTAATAAAGGCTAGAACTTTCCTGAAATAAATGTTACATTTAGCAAATGAAGTGAGATTAATGTTCGGGAATTCAGCATTTCCTCATTTCAGGCATTGTTTCCATAACAAAACAATCTTAGCTCTCCAGCAAGGTGCAGAATAATGATTCCTTGGTCTTTCCCAAAATGAATCCAATTGCAACTGCAAAACATTAATCACTATTTCTATATCTAGATTAGCTTTCTTTGTGACAGATATAATGCTGTTAGTTTCAATGCCAAATTCAAGTTGGGATTTTTACAACAGTAGGCCTCTCCTAACTGAATTTAGATCGCTAGGTCATGCTGAGAGTTTCAAACATATGTCAACAAAGATAACCATTCTGTTTATTAACTCATTATTTCAACGCTAATATTTACCCAGCTATTCTAATGGGTCAAACCTAAATATTCATATGTTTCTAATTCTTTATTTATCAGGACAGAAATTTCTAAGAGTTAACTGTTTTTATTTATTTAAAAGCTGAAGGGAAGATCCACTTTTGAAATGGTTTCCTGGCATGTACTGGAGAACTGTAATGGTTGTTTAAATGAGATTCCTTTCATTTGGCAATTATTACTATATTTACTACAGAAATAGAGGCACACATCTACTGATAACACAAGTCCATCTGTCTGTACTTGAGAGGGAAGTACAAAGATGATTTCAGGTTCGTTCTCAAGATTAACAATTTCTCCAGTGATCTTCTGGCCCACAAAGAGCCATTCATGCTCTGTAAAAATAAAATACATAAATAGAAATTACATGTCCACATTTAAAGGTGATACTGTATACAAATTAATCAGCATTAGAAGATGAACCACAATATTCATTGTAAGAATTATGACTCAATTAATCACCACTGTTGCCCCAGACAAGACAGGATTCCAGAATGTCCACTAACTTCTAAAGACAACATATTCTAGGACATTAATCGCTTTCAATCCTTTGCTTCTTTCATCTTCTACCTTCAATTTTATTTTTACATTAGTTCAATTTGTTCAGAGTTGAACTGCAGCATTGCAAAAATGTAATTGAGGAACATAGAACTTTGTTTTAACAGAGAATTATCAACAGGTGGTTGCAGCTTGAAAATGGAACTCAGAAAAAAATAAATACATGATGTGAAATCAATAAATTGATTATATATAGTAGATGGATGTTTGTATCGAAACTGATCAGTTTTGATGGAAGGTTATCCATCTCATCTTTTTACTTTCCTCAAAGACTGCCTGAACATCATGGGCCTCCAATATTTCTCATTTTGGTTTTACGTTTCAACACTGAAAAACATTTCACACCTTCACACGCCACCTTGTCCATATTCTCCTTCATTCTCTCTGTCTGTCTCCCCTCTCCCTCTCTCTTTCCGTCTATCTCTCTCCATCTCTCTCTTGCCTTCTCCCTTCCTCTCTCTCTTCCCCCCTCCTCTCCCTCTCTCTCTGACTGTGACTAAAAGAACCCTGGACTTGCACTAACAGAAATGTTTCCTGTGTACTTTTCACCCTCTCCTTTCTCTGCAACTGATGAACAACATTTGATTTGAAATCTTAGCTCTGTTTCTCTTACCCCAGATGCTGCCTGACCTGCTGAGTTTTACTGTTCTATTTTTGTTTCATATTTCTAGTGTCTGCAGTAATTTGATTTACAAAAGTTCCTGGACTCCCATTCTGTTCTAATTACCAATGAATAGTAAAGAATAATATTTTACTTTCTCAAGAAAAGCTTTCTGTCATTTGCAGTGTTCTATGGGATCCAAGGTATTTCTGGACACTTTAAAAATACTTGATAATGGGTAAATTTTGTACCAATGGGGGATAAAACACTTCCATTTATGTCTGGTTTGCATTACAGGCACTAAACACAGACATAATTGTATACATGCAAAATGCTAGAAAGGAGATCAAAATAGATGAATTTTAGTTACTTTTGTCAAAGTGAAAAATAAGTTTGTTCTCTTAAGAGGCTTACAACCCTCCTGAAATGTTATACAGAAAATTATGTAACTAATGATACACTTATAATCCATTATACCTGAGCATTATCCAATGCACTATTTCATAACGTAACAATCAAATTTGGTACATTTGGGATTGTTTATTTGCAAAATAATTATTGTAATTAGTTTGATTGAGTGGTACAAATGATTATGACATACTATGATAACAGCATTTAGAACATTACCTTCTGCCCAGAGAGCCCAGAAACTCGGTGCCCCCTCTGTTAGTTTGGCTCCCTCTGGAAGTTCAATTTTGAGACAAAACTGTAGTGTCTGAGCTGGTCTTACAAATAATGGACTCTTGTGCACTGAAACAGCAGATTTTGGTAAACGATAACCTTTCTTTGGTTTTATAGGCAAGGAAGAGTCCACAGCATCGACAAAAGTGATTGGCAACTATAGAAAAATGAAATGTAACGAAAATGACAGTTATCACTATAACCGAATGTGAGTTCATAATCTAGTTTTTAAGGCAATTTAAGTTTCAATTCAGCATTCAGTTGTTAGTACAGAAAAAGCAGAAATCACAAAGTGCAGAATACATGCGGTCTATAGTAATAAAAAGCTAAATTTGATAATAAATAATTAAATAACCCCAAATTTCAAACCCACAGATTGGATTTTATACAAAGAATAATGAAAAAGTCCATGTATGACAAGGTAATACATTACACTATATTTAGAACACTTGCTTTCTTACCAGAATTTGTTTCCAGTAGGATATTTTGCAGGAATAGTTATTGGATCATCCATTCCTATATATTAAGGGTTCCCAACCTGGACACTATGGACCCCTTGCTTAATAGTACAGATCCATGGCATAAAAAAAGGTTGGGAACCCATGCTCTTTATCAAGGGTGTTGCCTGCACATACGCTTAACAATGAAATTGATACCAAGATGTAAAATAATTTGGGTGGGAAATGTAACTTACCACAGAGACAGTCTTCATTTCCAAATCTAGCACTTTAACTTGGTGATTGTTGGTATCGGCTACATAAAGGACATTCCCATTTTCACCAACACACACATCTCCTGGCTCATTAAAAGTAGCTTGGTTGAAGTCAGGACCGATTACATTGCTGGCTTTACCAGTTCCTGCCAGTGTAGTACACTGTTTTGTTTTTGGATCTATTACTTTGATCTGAGTACAAAACAATTAATATATTATATTTGAATGCCCCATAATCAGAAACATTTAGGTGCTCAGAATTGGAACATACTCTGTTTACATTTTCTTCATTAAGGAACTTAATATTGTAAAAAGTATGTGAATTGCTGTATCCCTTGACAATCATAAAAAAATATGCATGTCATTACATAATGAGTTATCTGAGACAACTTCATAATATCTATATATTCAATAGATAGACACTGGTGTATGTTGAATGATCA
This sequence comes from Hypanus sabinus, assembly GCF_030144855.1. Classification (NCBI taxonomy): domain Eukaryota; kingdom Metazoa; phylum Chordata; class Chondrichthyes; order Myliobatiformes; family Dasyatidae; genus Hypanus; species Hypanus sabinus. The sequence continues at coordinate 60,214,317 of NC_082727.1, read as the reverse complement.
AAAATTGTTTTTGAAGAGGTTATTAATCTAATGATTTCCCAACATACCCAAGGGTTCACAATCTGGAGTCTACAGACCCCTCAGTTAATGGCAGAGGTCCTTGGTATAAAAGGGGTTGAGAACCTCAGTTATAAAGCTTAATAATCATTGAGACCCATGAAGTTGCAGTTTCCATTTCCTTTCTATTTTGATGCCAGATACACAGGGTTATTGTTTCTGAAGCAGTTGTTATAATTCCAGATGACATATTAGATATATATTTAAAACAATGAAAGCACATACTACAAAGAGGTAAACACCATTCAGCCTTATCTTCATAATGCTTGCAAATATGTAAAGATTATATTTCAAAGAAATATTTTGATATAATATTAATACTATTCATAATGGTGAATGGCTGATACATTTTATCTCAAACCAATAAATTATACCTACCAAAGGAAAATAATTGAAAGAAAATAAATTGATAAAGACATGCCTTGTGATTGTAGGAGTCCGCCACATACAGTAAATTCCGTTTTTTATTCCAAGCTACACCAAGGGGATGCTGCAACTTCGCATTCATTCCAATACCATCAAGATCTCCAAAAGCAAAGAGATTCTGAGAATTAATAACACATGCTTTATTATAAAATGTTTTGAACAGGTTGAAATGATTTTTAGGTTAGAAAAAGTATCTTATTATATTTGTTTTTAATTATTTGGCTAATTTTTCAGGCAGTAGTCTGTAATAGACTTTGCACTCTTTATATTTAGCATCGAGAGGTTTTACATTAATTTTAAGGATCTGACCAATCCCAAGCAGAATCCCTTCTCAGGATTTTCAGCACGAGTGCAGTGATCATTAAATAATTTCATTATTGAAAATGTTTTATTTTAATTATGCAGAGGAAGGGTGACAACTTGTGCTCCTGGTTCTAGGGCACACTTAGTTCTGCCAGCAATGAGTGGCTTGTGCCTTCCTTGTCTCTACTCTTTCCCAGTGTTTTCCTAAGGGGCACTGGCACTGGATCAGTCAACAGTTTTGGAGAAGAGTGTGGAGATCCCTTGCCAAATTATTAAAGGAATGTGTACTGATCAACCTCAGCTCAACAACTGGAGAATGTGTTATCAATGTACAAATCTAAATGAATTCAAATATTATAATTAATTATTTGTAATCTTGCATTTAATTAGTTCCTCCATCTATCTTTAGTTTTGGTTTCTGTTGCACTGTTTTCTACCCAATCTTTTTAATGAACTGGGTGGAGACTGTGCTCTCAAGTGCAAAATTAAATAGAGTGAGGTATCATAGAGTCATAGAACGCTACAGCACAGAAACAGGCCTTTTGGCCCATCTAGTCTGTGCTGAACCATTAATCTGCCTAATCCCATCAACCTGCACCTGGACCATAGCCCTCCATACCACCCCCATCCAAGTACCTATCCAAACTTCTCTTAAATGTTGAAAGTGAACCCGCATCCACCACTTGTGCTGGCAGCTCGTTCCACACTCACCACCCCCTGAATAAAAAAGTCCCCCCTCATGTTTTCCTTAAATGTTTTGCCTTTCATCATTTATCTACCTGTAATCTCACCCAACATCAGTGGAAGAAGACTTCTGGCATTTACTCTATCTCTATCTTTCAAGGTTTTGAAGGCTCAGCTCAGATGGACTGGCCATGTGATCCGCATAGATGAGTCCAGAAAGCTGCGTCAGTTGTTCTACGGAGAACTGGAGCAGGGCAACTGTGCCCAAGGTCGCCCAAGGAAGAGGTACAAGGACAACCTCAAGTCAAACCTTAAGTGGGCCAAACTCCAGCCCCACGATCTCGAACACACTGCTGCTGATTGGTCCAAGCCAAATTCCAAGCCAACTGGCGCATGCAGCGCCTCAAGGCGAGTCAAGAAAGACACAGGAAGGCATCCGCTCCTGGCCCCATCTGCAACCGTATCTGCGCTTCGGCCTTCGGCCTCATAAGTCATATGCGTGCCCATAGACGTTGACTGTGCAACACATTCGTCTTCCTTGGACTTCGAGAGACTACTACTACCTCTTATAATTTTGAATACAAGACCTCTCAAATTTCCCTTCAATCTTCTTGGTTCTAGGAAATAAAATCCTAAACCTATTCAGCCTTTCCTTGTAACTCAGGTCCTCAAGTCCTGGCAACATCTTTATAAATTTTCTCTGCACTCTTTCAGTCTTACTCACACCTGTGCTATTGGTAGGTGACCAAAACTTCAAACAATACTCCAAATTAGGCCTCACCAACATCTTACACAATTTAACACAGCATCCCAATCTCTGTACTCAATACATTGATTTATGAAGGCCAATGTGCCAAGAGCTTTCTTTACGACCATATCTACCTGTAATATGACTTTCAAGGAATTATAGATTTGTATTCCCAGATCCCTCTGTTCTACCACACTTCTTTGTACCCTACTGCTCACTGTCTAAGACCTACCCTGGCTGGTCCTTCCAGTGCAACATCTCACACCTGTCTTCATGAATTTCAATCTGGCCCTTGTCAGCCCATTTTTCCAGGTGGTCCAGATCCCACTGCAAGCTTTGACAGTCTTGTTCACTGCCCACTACACTCCTAATCTTGGGGTCATCCATAAATTTGCTGATCCAGTTCAGTACATTATCATCCAGGTCATTGATATTGATGATGAACAACAATGGACCCATCGATCCCTGTACATGCCAGTAGTTACAGGCCTCCAGTCTAAGAGGAAACCATCTACTATCACTCTTTGGCTTCTTCCCACAAAACCAATGTCTAATTCAATTTACTACCTCATCTTGAATGCCAAGTGACTAAACCTTCTTTACCAATCTTCCATGCAGGACTTTGTCAAAGGGCTCGTTAAAATCCATGTACACAACATCTATTGCATTGCCTTCATCAAGTTTCCTGGCAACCTCTTCAGAAAACTCTCTGCTAGAGCCCATGCATTTTCTGCACTTTCCTCCCACAGGGTCCATGGGTCCTTTTCAGGCCCTGGGGATTTGTCCACCCTAATTTGCCTCAAGACAGCAAGCACCTCCCCCTCTGTAATCCGTATAAGATTCTTGAAGTTGATGCTGCTTTGTCTCAATTCTATAGACCCCTTGTCTGTCTCCTGTGTAAATACAGATGTAAAAAATCCATTTAAGATCTCTCCCATCTCTTCCGGCTTCTTGCATACATTACCACTCTGATCTTCCAGAGCACCAATTTTGTCCCTTGCAATCCTTTTGCTCTTAACATATCTGTTGAAGCCCTTAGGATTCTCCGTCACCTTGTCTGCTAGCAACCTCATGTCTTCTTTTAGCCCTCCTGATTTCCTTAAGTGTTCTCTTGCATTTCTTAGACTCCTCAAGAACCTCATTTGTTCCTGCACTCCAATATCTACTATGCACCTCCTTGTTTTTCTTAACTAGGGCCTCAATATCTTTTGTAAACCGAAGTTCCCTAAACCTATTGTCCTTGCCTCATATTCTGACAGGAACAGGTATCTGGAGTTACTTTAAATTACCTATCTTCACTCCTCCAAAATAATGGATTCAAATATCAGACCATTTATATGAATAGTTTGTTTAAAGCATGTGAAGGAAATGCTTTTCAAAAGTATTCACTTACAAAATTGTCCACTAAGAATGCATTAGCAGACTTGCTATCTAGGTGATATGTTTAACATAATTTTCTGTCCATTAACTCAAATACAGTTGAGCAATGATCTTCCATTACCAGATGTATGACTGTGAACAGCGCTAAATGGAATCATGCTGAAAAATAAACTTCACACCCACTTTAGCTTGACAGCATAGGAGAAGATCAGTGAAACTCCCCTTTTCACCATAATCATACTCCAGATCTCCAGAAGATACAATGAGATAGCAATTGTAATCACATCAGGCCATTTTCAGCACCGATTCTGGCAACAAGGCAAAATGACTACTTTTAACAACCTTCAGCATAAGATTAAGGCTTTCCAAACAATTTGAACAAAGATAGATCACTAAAAGGGTTCTTGCTTCGATCCTAGAACATATAACTTGCAACAGTACAGCACAGTATAGGCCCTTCTTCAGATTATTGCCGACCATTAAACTTTAAAAGTTCCTTGTATAATTTTTACTGTAAAGCACCATAATCCAGTTGTAAATATTGGAACTTACTGAATAAAACATGACCATGCATTATGGGTAAAATACATAACATACCAACATTGAAATGGATGTCAAAACTGAAGTAAGCATTTAATTAATTACTGACTATAACTTTTTTTTTGGTTGTTTTACAATTAATGATTTTGAAACAACCACCATGAGTGGATGAACATGTTTAACCATTTAACCAATATTGACGTCCTGGCCAAGATTTTCCAAAGGTGGGAAGCCCACAACCTTGTAGAAGCCTGCCCAAAAAGACTAGATGGCTCACAGTATGACTAGCTCCAACCATCTGGATCATAGTGCTGGGATACAGAGGCCTAATAAATGAAACCGATTGAATCTAGGATGGGTAATATAGGTAAGGGCTGAGTACAGGATGAGAAGGATCAGCCCACCAAGACCTGACCTGTTATCATACCATTCCATTGAAAGTTTACCTTCATTCAATACTTTCAACAGCAAGCCATTCATTTTGTAATGGGCTAGACTCCACCATTGCACCCAGGGGAAGGCAATAATGCCAATGGCAAATTCTGAAGCTCTGAAATATATTTGAATTACTTTTAATAAATGAGACCCACAGTATATTTCAGGTTTGTCAAGAGTTAAAAAAGAAACTGATTCAAGAATGGGTGTTTGGACCTGAATCTTCCTGTCACAGGTGGAGTCTATAACCTCTTTGAAGGTTATGAGCGCATTGCCAGTGTGTGGTCTTCAGTGACTAAACACCAATTTTATGTTTGATTTGCAAATTTATTTGTTCAACCATAAATTCTCTTAGCTCTGTAATTTTAAATTATAATGATATGAGATGTTAAACAAGAGGCTTTTAGCACCCCATGTGAATTAGAACCTGTAAATCGAATCAGGTAACTCAAAGGTAATTTTACCCTAGACAAGAAATCTGTGGACTCACTGTAAAGCACAATGTATTTTTAGGACAGTGTCCTCTGAGTGTAGCCTTTGATGAGTAAGAGACATCAGTAATGGAAGTATAGAGATTAATTAAGTTCAACAATGGTTATTTTAGGCTAGGTGACATGCTTCAGAATCAGAATCAGGCTTATTATCACCGGCATGTGACATGAAATTTGTTAACTTAGCAGCAGCAGTTCAATACAATACATAATCTAGCAGAGATAAAAACAGTAAATAAAATAATAATAAATAAACAAGAAAATCAATTACATATATTGAATAGATTAAAAATTTGCAAAAATAGAAATAATGCATATATTTTTTTAAAGTGAGGTAGTGTCCAAGGGTTCAATGTCCATTTAGGAGTTGGATGGCAGAGGGGAAGAAGCTATTTCTGAATCATTGAGTGTCTGTGCTCAGGCTTCTGTATCTCCTACCTGATGGTAACAGCGAGAAAAGGGCATGCCCTGCGTGCTGGAGGTCCTTTCTGAGACACTGCTCCCTAAAGATGTCCAGGGTACTTTGTAGACTAGTACCCAAGATGGAGCTGACTAGATTTACAACCTTCCGCAGCTTCTTTTGGTCCTGTGCAGTAACCCCGCCCCCATAGCAGACAGTGATGCAGCCTGTCAGAATGCCCTCCACAGTACAACGATTGAAGTTATTGAGCGTATTTGTTGACATGTCAAATCTCTTCAAACTCTTAATAAAGTATAGCCGCTGCCTTGCCTACTTTATAACTACATCGATACGTTGGGACCAGGTTAGATGGTTAGATCCTCAGAGATCTTAACACCCAGGAACTTGAAGCTGCTCACTCTCTCCACTTCTGATCCCTCTATGAGGATTGGTATGTGTTCCTTCGTCTTACCCTTCCTGAAGTCCACGATCATCTCTTTCGTCTTATTGACGTTAAGTGCCAGGTTGTTGCTGTGGCACCACTCCACTATTTGGCATATTTCACTCCTGTATGCCCTCTCGTTGCCACCTGAGATACTACCAACAATGGTTGTATTGTCAGCAAATTTGTAGATGGTATTTGAGCTATGCCTAGTCATGTGTATATAGAGAGTAGAACAGTGGGCTAAGCACACACCTCTGAAATGCCCAAGTGTTGATCGTCAGCGATAAGGATATGTTATCACCAATCCACACAAATTCTGGTCTTCTGGTTAGGAAGTCGACGATCCAATTGCAGTGGGAGGTACAGAGGCCCAGGTTCTGCAACTTCTCAATCAGGATTGTGGGAATGATGGTATTAAGTGCTGAGCTATAGTCGATGAATGGCATCCTGACGTAGGTGTTTGTGTTGTCCAGATGGTCTCAAGCCATGCGGAGAGCCATTGAGATTGCGTCTGCCATTGACCTATTCTGGTCTTAGGCAAATTGCAATGGGTCCAAGTCCTTGCTGAGGCAGGAGTTCAGTCTAGTCATGAACAACCTCTCAAAAGCATTTCACCACTGTAGATGTGAATGCTACCGGGCGATAGTCATTAAGGCAACCCACGTTATTCTTCTTAGGCACTGATATAATTGTTTTTTGAAGCCTTTTTGAAGCAAGTGGGAACTTCCGCCCGTAGCAGTGAGAGATTGAAACTGTCCTTGAGTACTCCTACTAGTTGGTTTCAGAGCCTTACCAGGTACTCCATCGGGGCCTTCCACCTTGTGAGGGTTCAGCCTCTTTAAAGACAGTCTAATATCAACCTCTGAGATGGAGATCACAGGGTCGTCAGGTGCAGCAGGGATCTTCACAGCTGTAGTTGTGTGCTCCCTTTCAAAGAGTGCGTAGAAAGCACTGAGTTCATCTGGTAGTGAAACATCGCCGCCATCCATGCTATTAGGTTTTGCTTTGTAGGAAGTAATGTCTTGCAGACCCTGCCAGAGCTGCTGTGTATCCGATCTCGCCTCCAACCTCATTCAAAATTGTCTCTTTGTCCTTGAAATTGCCCTCAGCAAATCATACCTGGTTTTCTGGTACAGGCCTGGGTTGCCAGACTTGAATGCCACAGATCTAGCCTTCAGCAGACGATGTACCTCCTGCTTCATCCATGGCTTTTGGTTTGGGAATGTACAGTAGTCTTTGTGGGCACACACTCATCCACACAGGTTTTAATGAAATCGGTAACAACTGCAGCATACTCATCCAGGTTCGAAGATGAACCCCTGAATACAGTCCAGCCCACCAATTCAAAGCAGTCCTGTAGGGGCTTCTGTGCTTCCCTTGTCCAAACCTTCTTGGTCTTCACTGCTGGTGCTGCAGTCTTCAGTCTCTGCCTATACTCAGGGAGTAGAAGTACAGCCAGGTGATCAGACTTCCTGAAGTGAGGGCGTGGAATAACACAGTAGGTATTCTTTTTTTTTTCTATTCTCAGTAATTTATTTTTTTTATTGAAGTTCATCATCAAACATTTCCATAAGATGTATTTCAGACGTTGTACATATATATCATATAATCATATATGTCGCAAATCTCCACATAGTATTTATCTGAGGTATACACTTTTAGAAAAGAGTGGAGAGAAAAAACGAACAGTAGGTATTCCTGATAATGGTTTAGCAATGGTCCAGTGTGTTGTATCCTCTGGTATTGCAAGTGATCTGTTGATGGTAGTTGCTTAGTGTTTTTTTTCAGACTGGCCTGGTTAAAATCTCCCAAAATGATGGTGAAAGCACTAGGGTGCACTGTTTCGTGCATATTGATCTCATTACTCAGATCATCTAAAGCCTCCTTAACGTTGGCCAAAATGACCCCGGAGAACTCCCGTGGCAGGTAAAAAGGACGGCACTTTACTGCTCGATATTCCAGGTCTGGTGAGCAGAATTGGGACAGCACTGATATATTTGCGCACCAAGAAGAGCTGATGATGAGGCATACTCCTCTAAGCTCAAGTGTATTGGAATTGATGAACACGATTGGAATCCTTCGTCAGCACACCTATTTTAAATGACTGCAGTTGAAAGAGCTTTGGCTCAGAAATGAGGAGCTACAGCCTGAGATGGTAATGAATCATACAGGGGATGGTTACTTAAAACCTTGCTCCTGGAGATGGTTACACCCCTTAGATCAGGGATTCCCAACATTTTTTATGCCATAGACCAATACCATTAAGCAAGGGGTCCGTGGACCACAGGTTGGGAACCCCTGACTTACATTAAGCACTGTAGAAATGATCAGTCAAGAGGAACAAGAGGGTTTGACTGCAAATGAGTTAGGTATGAAAAAGCAGAAGGGTATGTTGCAGCAACGTCAGCACTGGACATGTCCAGTATGCTCTAGGTTCTTGCAGCCAGTTTGAATAAGCACAGAAAATGCAAGGTAGATGAACAAATTATGTAAGACAATAAGGAACCAAACAAGTTGGGGAAATGAAAAACACAATTCATTAGAGGACAGTTGATTTAGGAAGCTACTGTTCTCTGCAGTCATGAGTATGGGATTAAAGGCTTCTCCTCGGGGTTAGAGAGGAATTTTAAGTAGGAAGGGAAAGAACCAGTTGCCATGTTTGTTGTGGGAATGATTGACAGTGATAATATACAGAAGGTTCAGCAGAAGGATTACGAGAAGCTGAAGTCCAAATTAAAAAAGCAGAACCACAACGATGATAATCACTGGATTGTAATTTGAGCCAAATTCAATTGTCACAGGGAAAGTAAGATAAGAAAATTAAATGCATTGTTCAAAGACCAGTATGAAAGAATTGGCTTTCAGTACATGGACTACTGGTGCCTGTACTGGAAAAAGGGGGAAGCTGCTCCCCTGGGAGCAGTTTCACTTCAATAAGTCTGAGATGAATCACATAAGTAAATAAACTAACTAGTGAGGGACTGGTTCTAGTGAGAGGACATTTAACACAGGCATAGAGGTGTGTTACTCCAAGTGTTTGACCCTTTTTGAGAAAATAACTGGCACATTGTGTACAAGTCTGGTCTCCTGATATGTTTATCATAGGGGGAGAGCGTGAAGATTCCAGGGATACTACAGTTGTATCAGGAAAGATTATATAGGCAAGGCTTATAATCTCTTTAGTTTAGAAAAATGAGAGGCAATCTCATTGAAATGTGTAAAATTCTTTCAAAGATTTACAGGGGACACATGGGAATGATGCTTGAATTAAAGGTCACAGTCTGAAGTAAGAAATTTTGTCACCTTGAATGTTGACACCTTCATTTTCACTTCCCAGTTTTACTATATGTTCACTATATTCAAGATATAGAGAGACATATATACAAGGGGTGATTGATACGTTTGTGGCCTACAGTTCTCATTACATTCCACTCTTTGAGTGATTATGCAGAAAGTTTGAAGTTAATAACTCATCGGGGTGATTGATAAGTTCGTGCCTAAGGTAGAAGGAGATGAGTTATTAACTTCAAACTTTCTGCATAATCACTCAAAGAGTTGAACTGCATGTGCATGTAATGAGAGCTGTATAACTCATTGCCTTCTACCTTAGGCCACAAATTTATCAATCACCCATCTGTGGACACTTTCTGGAGGTCCAAGATCCGTATGCTCCACGACCGCTGGACTAACTGTTTAAATGTAGGAGGGGACTATGTTGAAAAATAAATGTGCTAGGTTTTCTAAAATTGACTCCTTCTACCTTAAGCCAGGAACTTATCAATCACCCCTCGTATTTTAGATATTAAAGATTATGGAATTAGTGGTGCTGAAGTCAGACCAGATGTGAGGGGCTGAATGGCATCTGTCTGTTCTACCCCTATATAATTAGCCAGTGCCTTGAACATTCATGTGCAGCCTGGGCAGAGGGATTAAATCTGATGACTCAAGTGAAAATCAAAATCAGAATCGACCTGATGAGCCAATTAGCCAATTCCTTTTTATAGCATATTGACTGGAATAATTACTATCTTATCCTGTCTTATCTGTGAGTTTTAAAAACAATTTCAAAACAACTGCTGAAATGTAGAGACACAGCCTTAGCTAGATCTACTATTACTTGTACTTACTGTAACCACAGAAATAGCTAAACTATGAAACACATTATCTTGACAAACTTCAAACTTACTTATGTATAGTTCATTCATACTTGCTACTAAATAAAGTCAAATAATGTGATCACTTGAAGCACAAGCTGTAAGTTACTGATGCATTAATCTAATACATTGGCAAACTGATGTACATTGCCAAACTCAAATAACAGGCTAGAATTAATGGATAAGTGGAAGGATGAATGATCAGTCATAAACTTTATGTTTCCCAAATGGATTCTGCATTAAAGAAATAAACCAAACCGATGAAAGTAAAAAGCCAGACTTAATGTTATTTTCATCAGTGCCACCATGAACTTAGTCATGCAACACACTTGTGTGAGAGGATCCGTTTAACTTTGGAAACTTCAAATGTTCTTATGCTATTATTTTTTCAGTTAATTAAAATAAGGTTATTTGCTTCATCTGGGTTATAGCACCAGACTGAGGTATCTTAGTTATTTTGCCTTGTTTGACCAGAAGATATAGGAGCAGAATTAGGTTTTTGGCCCATTCCGCCATTTCATAAAATCCATCAATTCCATCATCCAAATAATTGACGTATAACAAGAAGAATCTGTCTCAACACAGACTCCTGTGGAACACCACTAATCACCGGCAGTCAACCAGTAACTTGTTAAGCAGCCTCGTGTGTGGCACCGTGTCAAAGACCTTCTGAAAATCCAAATACATGACAACAACTGATTCTCCTTTGTCTATCCTACTTGCTTTCTCTTCAAAGAGTTCCACCAGATTTGTCAGGCAAGATTTCCCCTTGAGTAAACCATGCTGACTACCACCTATTTTATTATGTTCCTCCAAGTACCCTGAGACTTTATCCTTAATAATCAACTTCAACATCTTCCCAACCACCGAGGTCAGACTACCTGGCCTGTAGTTTCCATTCTTCTGTTTTTCTCACTTCTTGAAGAGTGGAATGACATTTTGCAATTTTCCAGTCTTCCAGAACCTAATGATTCTTGAAAGAACATTACTAATGCTTCCACAGTCTGTTCAGCTACCTCCTTCAGAACCCTGGGGTGTACACCATTTGGTCCAGGTGACTTAATGACTTTCAGACCTTTTTGTTTCCCAAGAACCTTCTCTCTAGTCATGGTAACTTCACAGACAGACATACTTTATTGATCCCGAGGGAAATTGGGTTTCGTTACAGTCACACCAACCAAGAATAGTGTAGAAATATAGTAATATAAAACCCATAAATAATAATAATAATAATAGGTAAATTAAGCCAAGTGGAAATAAATCCAGGACCAGCCTATTGGCTCAGGGTGTCTGACACTCTGAGGGAGGAGTTGTAAAGTTTGATGGCCACAGGCAGGAATGACTTCCTTATGACGCTCAGTGTTACATCTCAGTGGAATGAGTCTCTAGCTGAATGTACTCCTGTGCCTAACCAGCACATTATGGAGTGGATGGGAGACATTGTCCAAGATGGCAAGCAACTTGGACAGCATCCTCTTTTCAGACAACACCATCAGAGTCCAGTTCCACCCCCACAACATCACTGGCCTTACGAATGGGCTTGCTGATTCTGTTGGTGTCTGCTACCCTCAGCCATTCACATAATTCATACTCTTGACACCTGGAACTTTCACCATACTGCTAGTGTCTTCCACAGTTAAGATTGATGCAAAATACTTATTCAGTTCATCCATTATTTTGTTGTCCCCATCACTACTTCTCCAGCATTGATTTCCAGCGGTCCGATGTCCTCTCTCGCCTGTCTTATACACTTTATGTATCTGAAGAAACTTTTGGTATTCACTTTAATATTATTGTCTAGCTTACTTTCATATTCCATCTTTACCTTCTTGACTGCATTTTTAGTTGCCTTCTTTTGGTATTTGAAAGCTTCCCAATCCTCTAACTTCCCACTAATTTTGCTCTATTATGCTCTCTCTTTGGCTTTTATGGTGGCTTTGACTTCTCTTGTTGGCCATGGTTGTGTCATCTTTCCTTTAGAATACTTCTTTCCTCTTTGGGATGTACAAATGTATATATCCTGTTTCTTCCAATTGCTTCCAGAAATTCCAGCCATTGCTGCTCTGCTGTCATCCCCACCAATGTTCTTTTCCAATCAATTCTGGCCAACTCCTCTCTCATGTCTCTGTAATTCACTTCACTCCACTTTAACACTGATTCAGCTGACCTTAGCTTCTCCTTCTCAAATTTCAAGGTGAGTTCAATCATTTTATGATCACTTGCCCCTAAGGGTTCTTTCACCTCAAGCTGTCTAATCAATTCTGATTCACAACCGCCAATCCAGAACAGCTGATCTTCTAGTGGGCTCAACTACAAGCTGCTCTGAAAAGCCATCCCATAGGAACTCTCATAACTCCCCCCCCCCCCCCCCCCGTAATCCAGCGCTAACCTGATCTTCCCAATCTACCGGCATAGTGAAGTCCTCCATGACTATTGTAACATTGCCCTTTTGACATGCATTTTCTATCACCCATTGTAATTTGTAGGCCTCAGCCTTACTACTGTTTGGGGGTCTGTATACAACTCCCATCAGGGTCTTTATACCCTTGCCTCCATCCACAATGATTCAACACCTTCTGACCCTATGTCATCTCTTTCTAATGATTTGATTTCATTTTTTACCAATAGAGCAATGCCACCCCCTTTGCCTTCCCATCCATCCTTAGACATCAAGCTGCCAGCTATAATCTTTCAGCCATGATGCCTAGAACATCATCCCTGGCAATCTGCAACTGCGCTACAAGTTCATCTACCTTATTCCATACACTTCACACATTCAGACACAACACCTTCAGTCCTGTATTCAACCTTTTCGATTTTGTCACACCATGCTTAACCTTTTGATTCGTAACTGTCTGAGGTCTTATCAATATCTGCCTCTACAATCTCTCCTCTAACTGTTCTGGCACTCTGGTTCCCATCCCCTTGCAACTCTAGTTTAAACCCCACCTTGCAGCATTAACAAACCTTCCTGCTAGGATATTAGGCCCCCTAGAAGAGAGCCCAATTGTCCAGAAATCTTATGCCCTCCCTCCTCCTTAGCCACATACTAAACTGTATAACCTTCCTAGTTTTTGCACACTAGCACATGGCACAGGGAGCAATCCTAAGATCATAACTCTGGAGGTCCTGCCCTTTAACTTAGTACCTAACTCCCTGAACTCCCTATGCAGAACCACATCACTTGTCTTACCCATGTCATTGGTACCTACATGAACCAGGATTTCTGGCTGTTCTCCCTCCCACTTAAGAATGCTGAGGACTTGATCTGTGATATCTCAGACCCTGGCATCTGGGAGGCAACATACCCTCCGGGAATCTTCTTCTCACCCACAGCAGCTCCTGTCCGTTCCCCAACTAATGAATCCCCTATCATCACAGCATGCCTCTTCTTCTCACTTCCCACCTGAGTCAGAGAGGCAGACTCAGTGCCAGACACCCGACCACTGTGACTTTCCTCTATTAGGTCATCACCCTGCACAGTATCCAAAGTTGAGGGGGATTGCAACAGGGGTACTCTGCACTGGCTCCTTAACCTCTTTCTCCTTCCTGCCTGTCACTCAGTTTCCTGTGTCCTGTACCATGAGTGTAACTATCACTCTATATGTCTTATCTATCACCCCTTTAGTATCCGGAGATATCCAGTTCAAGCTCCAACTCCTGAATGAGGTAAGTTAGAAGCTGCAGCTGAATGCATTTCCTTCAGTTGTAGTGGCTTTCCACATTCCGCTTTACACTATCCTACCTGACAACTCTACTGACCTAGCTGAGCAGATATAAAGAAAAGGAAAAAACCTTGAGTTTTTATTTCTTTTGAGTTCCCTGAAGACTCAAAGAGCTAAAGCCTCAAGATCACGACTCTGACTCTATTGACTCAGATGACGGCTGCAGCAAAGATCGCCGCTGCACTTGCCTCTGCCTTCTTTTAATTTGCTCTTACTAATTAATCCAGAAAGGCAATTGGCCTCTGGTCAAAGCTCCTTTATGCTGCCATGACCCAGTCCTGCATTTTATGCTCAGGCAGTGGACCTGATTTGAAGTCTCTCCTCTCCAAACTTCTGATGTCCGAATTGGCCACTGGTCAAATTTGGTCAGTTAATTTTAATTTGGAACATTTTTATAGGAAAGATGTCAATAAAATAGAGAGAGTACAGAGAAGATTTACTAGAATGTTACCTGGGTTTCAGCACCTAAGTTACAGGGAAAGATTGAACAATTTTGGTCTTTATTTTTTGGAGCGTAGAAGGTTAAGGGGGGACTTGATAGAGGTATTTTAAATTATGAGGGGGGATAGATAGAGTTGACGTGGATAGGCTTTTTCCATTGAGAGTAGGGGAGATTCAAACAAGAGGTCATGAGTTGAGAGTTAGGGGCAAAAGTTTAAGGGTAACACGAGGGGGAATTTCTTTATTCAGAGAGTGGTAGCTCTGTGGAACGAGCTTCCAGTAGAAGAGGTAGAGGCAGGTTCGGTATTATCATTTAAAGTAAAATTGGATAGGTATATGGACAGGAAAGGAATGGAGGGTTATGGGCTGAGTGGGGGTCAGTGGGACTAGGTGAGAGTAAGCATTCGGCATGGACTAGAAGGGCCGAAATGGCCTGTTTCCGTGCTGTAATTGTTATATGATTATATGGTTATCTAATAACAATCAATGCTTAAAGTATGATAAATAATGTTTATATTTGCTTTTTAGGGTTTAGCTACCTCTAGAGAAACATGGGCCATGATTTTGTAGTTAGTGGCAAAACAACAGTGCTTTCTTTTGACCTTGAAGAAAGCTGCTCGCAGAGATCTAGCAAATGGTTTTCCTCCTGGTTCTAATGCTTTTAAGTTCAGCAGTACTCCTCCCAGCAAAACCAAGCTGGCTTATTTTTCTTAACTTGGCAGGAGACAAAATAAAGACAGGACATAAACATGAGCCTTTCGAAGAAGATGAAATATAGTAGATATATAATAGAATTCTTAATATTTATGAGGTCACTACAACATACTCTTAGAATATTTTCATAAAGAAGAGTTCTTAACTAGTAAATATGGTCCAAATTTTACAGTTGAATTATTAGTAAACCTGTTGGTTTATGCTGTCATTACACTTGAAACTGACAAAATCTTTTTTCTTAAAAGTAATTTATTGTAGAAATCCATACGTAGTTGCAAGTCACCCATTCTACTCCCACCGGCTCTATTTTTGCAGACTACTCCAGCATAATAAAGAGAATTTAGTTAAAATGACTAAAATTTCAATATTAAGCAAACTAGCCCATCTATAAAATATGTCATAAATGTTATACACACAAAGTGCTGGGAGAGCACATTGAGCCAGGCAGCATCTATGTGGAGAATTGAACAGTCAATGTTTTGGCTGAGACCCATCAGCTGCACTGGAATGAAAGAGGGCAGAAGCCAGAATAAAAGCATGTGATAAAGGGGAGGAGCATGAGCCGGCAGATGATAGGTGGACCCAAGGAAGAGGGCTGGAAGATCGAGTTGGGGAAAGTGTGAGGTGATAGATGGTAGAGGCAAAGGGCTTTAGAAGAAGAAATTTGACATGAGAAAACAGTAGACCATGGAATAAAGAGAAGGAGGTGGGGACCTGGAGGAAGGTGGATGATGGACAGATTGTGAGGGTGAAGGAGAGGAATGAGAAGGGGTGAAAGGGCTAGAACAATAAGAGAAAGCCACCATGCACCTTCGCTCTGTCTGCTATTACTTCCAGTTGGCCAGCCATTTTAATTCACCCCATTCCTACACTAACATTTCAGTCCATAGCCTTCTTTACAGCCAGTTGAGGTTGGACACAGATCAGAGGAACAACATCTCCTATTCTGACTTGGTTACCTCCAACCTGATGGCACCAACATCGATTTTTCTAACTCCCCACCTTTGGTTTCCTTTATCCCTTTGTCTCTCCCACCTATTACTTCCCAGTTTCTCACATCATTCCCACTTCACACCCCTCACCTGGAACCATATGTTCCTTCCCTTCCCCCCACCCTTTTATTATGGCTACAGCCCTCTTTCCTTCCAGTTCTGACGTCAACTTTTCACCTCTGTCCAAAAAAGCTGCCTGACCAGCTGATGTTCTCCAGTGTTTTCTGTGTGTGGCTCCAGATTTCCAGCATCTGAAGTCACTCTTGTGTCTCTATTACCTGATTAGATCAGGGTTGCTTAGCACCATGGGTCCCTTTATTTTGACAGCTGATGGACAAAGATGTTGGAAAAAGGGAAACGTAGACCCTAAAGATCTCTAGACCATTGTGGGCAGCTTTGTTCAAGGTCCAAGGTGATCACTGTTGATTCTCTGCTGATCATTAAATCCACGCCAGTAGCTTACCATGGCATTAAAAACTACTTTTACCTCATGCAACAAAGCACAACATTTGTAGGGTATTTTACATATTTATCTTTAATACCTAAAGGTTCTCAAAATTCACTAGTTTATGCTGGAAGATGGACTTAAGGTTTTTCAGCATACATTGGTGAATTTTGAGAACTTTTAGACAGTGCATCATTGACATCTACTTCATTTCCTGTGTTTGATTGCACGTGTATTTTAAAGGAGCATGTTTCAGCTCCAGAGCGCAACAATATTCTTTGCATTCCCATTATTAGGACCTACAAAATAGAGACAGGCACTGGTTTTGTTGCAGCCTCCTAGTTAAATTTGTTCATGTTATGCTGTGTTGCAGGCGATCATGGTCTTTCCAGAACCATGATTGCTCTTGGCAAATTTCTCTACAGAAGTTAACACACACTAACAAGCTGGATGTGCTCAGCAGGTTGGGCAGCATCCAGTGAAAATCATTTTCAACGGATGCTGCTCGACCTGCTGAGTTCATCCAGCTTGTTTGTATGTTTTGATTTGACCACAGCATCTGTAGTGTACTTTGTGTTCTCTACAGAAGCTGTTTGCCATTGCCTTCTTCTCAGCAGTGTCTATACAAGATGGGTGACCCTAGCCATTATCTATACTCTTCAAATACTGTCTGCTTGGCATCAGTGATCACATAATCAGGACTTGTGATATGCACCAGCTGCTCATATGACCATCCACCATCAACTCCCATGGCTTCAAGTAACCCTGACTGGGGGTAGGAATGGGGGGGGGGGTGTGCTAAGCAAGTGCTACACCTTGTCCAAGGGTGACCTGCAGGCTAGCAGAGGGTAGGAGCCCCTTTCACCTCCTTTACTAGAGACACGTCACCAGCCTCTTAGTTAATTAGGTTGCCAAAAAGGTTCCAACTTTTGAAGATGATTGAAGACTCTGCACATTGACGATTTAACACCCTTCATACTTCATCTTATCCATAATCTAACGGTCAAGACCTTTGTGCCTTTGTGCCAAGACCTGAGTTTACCAGAGTTAGATCTCCTCCCATGCAGGCTTCACAACTATGTTTTCATTTGTTGAGATTCAAAATGAAATTGATTTACTGCAAGAACTGGACTGTATTGGTAGACCACTGTACCATGCTCAATCTGGGAATTTGGGCTTTGCGTAGATTATGTCAAGGTGAAATACTGTATGTTGAGAGGTACGGCAGAGTGACGGTTATAACTCACAGACTATTTCCTGAATGTAAAAGAAGAACCTACTGTCTAACTCAACAATAGAGAGAATAGTATTGAACACTCAACAAACAATTCAGATGGAGAGGTGTTACAAAATCTGTAATGTTAAAAGATAAACATAGCTGCTGACATCAGACCAAAATTGAATATACAATTCTGAGGTGAAACACTTGAACAGTGTAACCCTGATGTGCTTCGATGGGGACAAAATATACACCTTAAACAGTCAGAAAGCTGAGGTTAATGAATAATTACTAGTGTGAATGGATTTGGCTTGATGTGTGAGGTCTAACTTCTCTTTATTCAAGAATGGTACAATAATGAATTTGAAACAATGATTCAAGCTATTGAAAATGTAGAGATCAATCCATCAGATACAAATATTAATTTTTTTTAACATTCAGATGGAAGGTACACTGTGTGATGCAGCATTTTGTGTGTATTTTTGATACATACACATGCAGCTTTCTGACAACCAGCTCCGATTAGCCAATTGTCCAAATACAGGTAGACATGCAAATACTTGAGCATGCAAGTGTGCAGAGATAGGTCAATACATGGTTGATGACTGAAAAAAAGACTTAAGGGGAATGATTTCAGAACAATATGTTATATAAACTGAAAAGGAAGATAATTATTATTAAAATGACAGTTTACAGAAGAACCATGTTTAAGTGTCTTTTATGAGTAACAAAATGTCTGAAATCATTTGAAAAATAATGCATTTATTTCCTGAATGCTTCAAAGGAATAGATATCCAAGTCCTGTCAGTTTTGGACAGCCACCAAACCTAATGCTTTTGGGATATCTGAGATAATTTATAGAAAATCCACACTGTCTGGTGCTCAGAGGTTGCCAAGCTAATATTAGAGCAGAAAGGAGTACTTTAGATATAAATTTTATACAGCCTTTATAAACATTATGTAGTAGACTTTAAATATTGTTGACAGCTATAATAGGAGATCCAGCCATTTAGATTCAGAAAATCTCCGGTGGAAATGTATCCTGGGTCAGCAGCCCAAAGGCTTGGTTGTCTTCAATCTGGAAAAAGATAGATCTGTTCTTGTGGAGAGCAGACGTACCTAATGTAAAGGTAGCTTAGCCAGATGATCATGCAGTGGACACATTGAGGAGGGGTCAGCATTGGAAAGAATGAGCAGCTTTAAGCTCCTGGTCAGCTGTCAGAGGACCTATCTTGGCCCCAGCATATTGATGTAGTCATGAAGATGGGATGTCAGTGGCTCTACTTCATTAGAAGTTGAAGAAATTTGGTATGTCAGCGTGAATTGGATACAGCCACAAAGCCTACCCCTCTCCCAGCTGAGCAACCATTGTCAGTAATAGAAGCAGATGTGAGAACTTAGCAGAGGGTCAACCCCTGTAAGGTGGCCAAGACAGAAACATCCCAGAGAGAGTGTGCACACCAACTGACTGATGTCCTCACGGACATCTTCAACTCTTCACTCATCTTGGCTGCTGTCCCCACATGTCAACCACAATCATCCCTGTACCAAATAACTCTACACCTTCAGAAGTAGGTGTGGTAGCTGTCCAAAACTGACAGGACCTGGATATCCATTCCTTTGAAGGATTCAGGAAATAAATACACAATTTTTCAAATTTCAGACATTTTGTCACTCACAAAAGTGGCACTGATGCCAATCATCACAAAGTGCTTTGAACGGCTGGTAATGGCACACATTAAAAACTCCATTCCTGTCACATTGGACGCTCACTAATATGCTAACTGACAAACTGCTCTACAACAGATGCCATAGCACCTGTCACGTTTTGCTGTGGTCAACATGTAATCTCAGTTTTCCAGCATATCCAGAATAGTTGTCTCCAGCAATTAATCCTTTCCCTCAAAAGCTTGCAAATTTATTTAATAAAAATTACTTTGTGTTTGCTAAACTGTTTAGTTAACATTCTTTGTCATGTTTATGTGTGGCATAATCCATGCTCCAATAGACTGTATTATCATGAGACTCCATGTTGAACCAGTCAATTGATAACAGTAAATCTCAAATTTCAAACATACACTCCAAATGCAGCTTTAGTCTTGCACAGCATGTTTAAAGTTCCCAGATTCTCAACGTCACATGGGCGAAAGTACACTTGGTGTTCATTTAACACTGCCACTGGCTTAGTTACTGCTGAATTTACAGTAATTCTGATTACTAAATCCAGCTTTAAGAAAATATTTTGCTCAGAATTATACAGCCTTTTAAGGTTATAAGTAGTACTTTAGCTAGAAAATTTAAAAAATGGAATAAACAGAAAAGTGGACTTACTCTATGGGAATTAGAACTAAGATATAGGAGTAGGCCATTCTGTCCACTTGTGTTTGGTTTGCAATTAAATACTAATAAATGATCTTTTAGATCAACACAATTTTCCTGCACTCTCCTCATATGCCTTGAATTTCTTCCTGTACAATTAAACTAATAGTAGCAATGTAACAAGAAATGTAGCAAAATATTTCATTTTCTAACTCCAGCAGCTATCCATTATAGCCACTGAAATAATTATTGTAATTCTCTGGTGATAACCCAAAATCTTATATTCTTCAACCAACAGTCTTATAGTATTTGCTTCATAATTTAATGCACAATGTTTATATAAACCTCACTTCAAAATATTAAACTTACCAGAGGATCCCTTTCTCCTCCCACCAGGTTTTTAACAGCACCATCCTTTAATGATACAGAACGTATTGTGCTGCTCTCACTGTCTGCGACATAAAGACAATTGAGTTCCTCGGGAGCTACAGACAAGCCCGATGGCTGAGCAAATCCTGCTTTATGAGGGTAAGAATTGTTTCTATTTTCCTCATTACCACTTCCAGCAAAACGAATGCAAGTTCCTTTCTTGTACTCACTAGGAGACACAAGTAAATTAATACATAAATAAAATAAATATAACAATTTCAGCTGCATTAAATCATATTAGATGTGTTTAGTTAAAGAAACAATGAAAAATAAGTTAGTATTTTATACAAAGCTATGTAGGTAAACCCAGTTATATAAAAAACTGCAATATTTGAATTAAATCAACAGTTCTAACAATGATAAATTCTGCATATGATCCAATTCAACTTATAAATACAATTTCTCCCCCTCCCCCACCCCTCTTCTATTCCTCACTCTGGCCTCTTACCTCTTCTCACCCGCCTACCACCTCCCCCTGGATCCGTTTCTCCTTCCCTTTCTCCTATGGTCCCACTCTCCTCTCCAATCAGATTCTTTCATCTCCAGTTCTTTATCTTTCTACCCACCTGCTTCACCTATCACCTTCTAGCTATCTTCCTTCCCCTCCCCCCGCCGGCTTTTTCCCCTTTCCTTTCCAGTTCTGAAGAAGGGTCTCTGCTGAAATGTCGACTATTTATTTGTTCCCATAGATACTGGCTGACCTGCTGAGTTCCTCCAGCATTTGTGTGTTGCTTTGGATTTCCAGTATCTGCAGACTTTCTCTTGTCTATGAACAACATTTTCTCTTAATAAATAATTGGAACCTATTCCCAAAGAGCAACATAGCAATTTACTTCTTCCACGTAATATGCATCACTATTTTGGAAGATGCATTAAACAAGATTTTGCAGACCCATGACACTCCCTGGAATGTGTCTAGGCAGACTGGCAGCAGCCAGAGAGATATGTGGCTGCATTTAGATTTTATTTTTGGTTTGGACTCCCTGGTGGCTCATAGGAGTACAGAGGAGCTGCATTGAAATTTCCCAGTTCCTACCTTGGAATAAATCTTTAATTGTTGCTTTTGAATTTTGAGTTTTAATATACCATGTTCAATTGTTTTGAATCTAAGGTCTTAATGCTAACCAGTAAATATTATGTAGTTGGCTATCTCCAGGGATAAATTCAAACAGTAACTTCTTAAATAACTGGATTAATTAACTTTGATATAATTCCCAATTGATCACGTTATTGCCTTTGAGTCAGAAGTCTTAAGGTTGATGAAACCTTCAAGATTTTGGGACAAAGATTTAGCTGGTGTACAACAGAGGCCAACCGTATTGCCAAGAGACATTCCCTTCCAGCTGAAATTTTAAACAAAAGTTCCATTTATTTTCTCAGATGAGCGAAAGGATGGGTAATAAATGTTCACTTGCCAGTCTGAACTAGATCCCATACAATGATTAAATTGAGAAAAAATAAGATAAGGGATTATACTGAATGATATAATTGAGGAATTATTCCCAGAGACTTGGAAAAATTTAGCTTTTTAATTATCATGAAAATGATAATTTTCATGAAATAACTGTTCATTATTACATTGCCATAAAAGCTTGCTGAGTTAAATTGGCTGTAGTACTTCCTAAAAGTGACTACTTTTCAAAGTACTCTATAAGCATTTGGGGTGGAAAGCACTAAATAATTGCAAAGCAGATAGAGATGTTTTACCAGAAATTTCCTCCAGTTAAGGTAAAGTGAATTTTAAACTGAATAAATTGAAAAATGCAATCTTCAAGTAGGTCCTGAATCTAGACAATTGATAGTGATTAGCACGTTTCTGAACCGACAGCGTCCTGGTACTACACATAATTTCATACATTTCTGATGGCCCAAAATGTTTTTATGCCTATGCCAGTAATTTGCTACTGAATAAATCTGAAGGCATGAACATTGATTTTCCCAACTTCCAGTAAATTATCCCCTCCTCTTCCTTCTTCAATAGCCTCTCACCTCTTCTCCTCACTTGCCTATCACCTTCCCCTGGTGCCTGTCCTTCTTCCCTTTCTCCTTTGGTCCATTCTCCCATCTGAATTATTCTTCTCCAGTCCTTTACCTTTGACATGAGCACCTCCCAGCTTCTTACTTCAAACCCCCACCTGGCTTCACCTAGCTTCCCTTCCCTCCATTTTCTTATTTTGGCATTGGACCCTTCCTGACTTGAATTATCTATTTATTTCCATAGATGTTGCCTGACCTGCTGAGTTCCTCCAGCATTTTGAGTGTGTTGCTCTGAATGCCTTTGTGTATTAACTGCTGTTGTTCATTTTAAAATAATATTTAAAACTGATCTCCACTGTTAACTTCCTCTCTAATCCATTCTGATTTTCCTTCTTGTTCTGTACCTGACTTTATGTCAAACTCACTGTACCTTATGCTCCTTTCTCAGTCTACACATTGATAATTTCACAATCATTCAATCTAACTAGTCAGCTTCAGTTCCAAATGCCTATATTCCCTCATTGCACAATCAACTTGAACTTTCAACAATAAGAACAGAAGATGCTGAAAGCACTCAGCAGGTTAGACAGCATCTGTGGATAGAGAATTAAATCTTTTGTCATAACTGTGAAAGAGAGAAAATTAATTAGGTTTCAATAGTAGAGCAAATGGTAGTAGATGGGGACCATGCTTTGCAAAATAAAATCAAAGTTAAAAATTTATATAGACTGTACACAGGGAAATTTAACTAACGCAGACACTGTTTCAGTTCATTCCTGGAGCAAATAACGGCAGCTAGTTTAAGCTGCGGATTGTTTCCATTAGATTGTTTCCATTGTGAAGCCTTGTTTACATTTACTGATATTTAGCAGATATAAATAGACAGCCCCACCAATTAAACCATTCCTAATAGCTGAAATACTCTAGGTAAAACTATTCCATGGTAGAGTTTTTTTTAACTACAAAAAGTATTCATTTAAAATTGGTTTCAAGCATTTTATTTGAGATAACACATAAAGGCAACAAAATATGAATACAGGAACCCTATAATTAATCACATGGATTGTCATATTCCTTAGTGGAATCCTTTTTGTACCACTTCATTAATCAACATTATTTTAAAAACTCAATTTAAAATTGCATTGCTTCTATTAATTACAATGCTTGTCAAACTACTCCAGGGTTGTCATTAATGAACACTTTAATATGGACAGAAGAACAATGAAAAACTGAAACTAATTATCACTACCTAACAGAGCATTCTTGGAGTATTTGGAGTTCCATCCACATCATCGTCCAGTGTGCAATGGAATTTAAACCATGCAGCTTCTATAAAAAGCGTGCAAATACCACTTGAGAGAGAACTACCATGCAATGAACACAAATATCTACGCCAATTGGTTAATTTTAAACTACAATTGAATGTTATGGAAGTTAACTCAGTTTAATACCGCTGCAGGGTGACAGAGAAGTTAATGAAAAATTATCTTCAGTTACTTACGCTCCCCTTGGAAGTTTTCCATCTTCTAAAAAAATGACCCATATCTGATGAGTGCCTGCCATGGCAATAAACAGAACATTGTCTTTCGCATCACCTGGATATAGAAGAATTAAAAGATTGGGGATTCATTGAGAAGTATAAAATACAATGTCTAGATTGTCTAGAAATAGGGGTACCTCAACGAGAGTGTTATTATTTAAATTCATTGTGAATCTTTGGAACAGTTAGTCCAGTGATGCACAATAATATTCAAGTCTGAAATCAAAATAACTTATTAAAGGAAGAGAAATGGGAATAACCTGAGGCAGTAGAATTACGCAGATAGATCTCCATTTATTGTCTGCCTCTAAAAATCAAGGAAGTGGTGATCACTTTAATAGTTGGAGTGCTATACTCCATCTCATCAATATATTCCCACAGTATAGATTGGGAGAGTTCCAGCACTTGGGCCTGGTAACAATGAATGGTGTTATGTTTTAAGGTCAGGATGATGTGCAACTTGGGGGAGAAATCTATGATCCAGAAATGACTATAATGATCAAAAGTACTAGAACCAGAGTAAATGTTCTGCTTTCCCTAAAGCCTGTGCCGTATTCTTTGCTCATTGAGCAACAAAATTGGCCAATGCCTGTCTTTTCTGACTCTGGAATCCTCATAGAAGTTAAGATACATTATTTACTTCACCATTCAAAATGAACATGGTCATAATACTTGTCTGGTTCTGTTTCTGACTTGCACTCTTCACTGAACCCAGACCAATCCCTTGATTGTAACAGAAGAGTGAGAGACATGGTGTGTTGTGACATTACTGATTGTGGTGATGTACATTTTTGCTGTTGCTCACATCTATGGGAGGTGATAACCATTTTGAGCTGTTAGATGTGTTCTCAATCTATTCCATTTTGCACAATCTTCAGTCATTTGAATAACAAAATCAAACAACGATTTTGGCCCACCAACTTCATGCCAATAATCACTGACCACACACCAACTCTTATTTATTCTCTCCAATTTCCCACCAACTCCCCCACCCCACCCCCAGATTCTACCGCACACTGTGAGTAATTTATGATAGTCAATTGAGTAACCAAACTACATGTCTTTGGAGTATGGGAGCAAGTTCACCTAGGGAGAACATGTAAGTTCCATCGACGTAACACTGAATTTGGATCACCGCATTATTGGTCTAGGAGCTGTGCACAATGATCTTATAGTAAGCAGAAGAAACAGTGGTTGGCCACTTGGTCTTTTATATCTGCTCCACAGGGTCACGGCTGAACCTTTACATCAGCTCTGTTCTCTTAATTAATGACACAACCCTTGATTCCCTTACTATCCAAATATCTAGTAATATCTGATTTCTGATAAGATTTTCTAATTTAAATGCCACCCAAATCTGCCATTTCTCCATATACATGTATTTTCAATATATTGGTTACATATTAAGAGAATAGTACTTTTGAAACTTTAAAACCATAAGTTACACAGCTAATGCTAAATACTTCTATATTTTACCAACAATATTCAGAACGGTCATTTTCAACATGTTTATAGAAAATCTAGAAGAGAATCAAGCACTATCCTTGATTTAAGTCGAGTATAAACTGATGAAATGAAAGACTTCCTGTTTACACTAAAAATAATCTGTGCAAGCAAATAGCATGTAGTGGTTGAAACAAACTGTCTCTATGCAGTATCTTTAAAGAAGCAAGTGTCTTAAAAAGCATTTTATTGAAGCATGACCAAACAAAAAATGGCAACAAAACACATAATAGGAGAGATAACTTGAAGCTTCTGAACAGGAGTTCCCAATCTTTTTTTATGCCATGGCCCCTACCATTAACCGAGGGATCTGTGGACCCCAGTGGGAAACCTCTGATTCAGGAACTAGTTTAAAGGGTGGGGTGTGGTGTGGTGGTGGTGGTGGTGGTGGGTGTGTGTGCGTGTGTGTGTGTGTGTGTGTGTGTGTGTGTGTGTGTGTGTGTGTGTGTGTGTGTGTGTGAGAGAGTGAGAGAGAGAGAGACAAACAGACATGTTTAGGTATGGAATTCAAGATCACTGGTCTCCAGCTGCAACTGCAAGACCATCATAGATGAAGTGAATAAACAATAGCAGGGAACCTGAATTAGAACAGATATTCTGAATGGCAATGGAAAAGATTACATATGATGAGTAATAAATGATTTGATATGCTAAAATTAAGACATTGTTTAACTGAGTGGTATATAAGTAGGTGAGTGAATTAAGTCTTAATGTAAAAAACCATAAATGAGGGTATCAGCAAGAGATTAATTTCTACTTACATAATTAACTAAAATGCAGATTCACCATAGTGGGGTAGCAATATGAAAATGTTATACAAAAGATAGATTTGTATTTAAAATATATTTTAACCTCATCTTATTTATTAAAATTGATTAAATGTAAATATTGGCTGGTACACCAGAGAGAACTTGATTGCTTTTCTTCAAAAATAGTGCAAATGAATTTTGTGTATCCACCTGAGATGGCAGATTTACACAAAAGTACATCACAGTACATCCTTTGGCCTAACCAATGCTCCACTTGGGGTTCTGCACAACCTTCCAACCCAGTTCCATCAGTGTGACATCATTTTCCAGATCTTGAAATGCACCTTTACTAATGCTTTTACCATTCCCCATGGAAGTGTATTCTACATTCTCACCTCTCTAAGTGAAGGTTCTTCTGAATTCTCCATTTGATTTCATAACATCTATGTTACATTGACAGTCTCCAGCTTACCACATCCCTATATTGCCTTTGACTGTATTTTCATAATACTAAAGACCTTTATTAGGTTATCGCTCTGAATTTTTTCTAGAGAAAACAAATGCAAATATGCTTATCGTTTTCTGAAAGACAATAGCATTGTCACTGCAGGACTTTGAATTCTTACCAACACATCACAGAGCACAGAAACAAACCCCTTGGCCTATCTAGTCCACCCTGACCTGATCTTCTGCCTATCCTGTACCATATTCCTCCAGTGCTTCCCATCCAGGTACCTATTCAAACTTCTCTTAAATATTACAATTGAACCTGTATCTTCCAATTTCCTCTGTCAGCTCATTCCACTTCACCCTCTGAGTGAAGAGGTTTTCCCTTGGATTCCCCTTAAACATGCTGAATAGTATTTTAAAAGTTATTGTATTGATTTTGTTTTGAAGTCTTCCTGGAATTTGTGCAAGTTGTTACACTCAATAGTTCTGTCATAGAACCATTCAGCAAGTATCAAGCACATATTTTACACTAATTTCTTATTTTCTTCTCCTGCATTACCAGCAACTCCCCCACAAATTCTAACACTCATCAACATACTAAAGGCAATCTTGCAGCGGTGAATTAGCAATATGCACATGTTTGGAATGTTGCTGGCAATTGAACTACACTTAGTACACTGGAGGGAAACCCATATAAACTTAGGAAGAACATGCAAACTCCACACAGCCATGACTGAACCTGGGTTTTTCAAGGTGTATGGCTCTAGCACTGCGCTTCCTTGCATTGTTACCTGTTGATTGCATTTACAGTATTTATTTATTTATTACAGCATGCAAAGTGGCCATTTACCTATAGGGTCCATGCAGATGCTAGCAAAGCAATCCTATAGTCTCATCACCCTATTTCTACTTCCTTGTAACCCTCCAACTTACTTTCCAACAACAACCATCAATTCTTCTTTTATTACTTACTTACTGTAAGTGTTAATTTACAGGAGCTAGTTAATTTACCAGCACATCTTTGGGATGCAAAAGAAACCTGATCATCTGGTGAAAACCTGTACAGACATGGGAGAAAAGAATGCAGACTCCACGCAGACAATGCCCAAGGTCAGGAATTAAATCAGGTGACTATCCATGAGGTAGCAGAGCTACTGATACACTATTATTCGTACTGCGGCCACATTTTACTGTGCTTCCTGGGTCTCTTGCTGCATTATGTTGTAAACAAAACTATTATCTGATAGAACATATGCTGTAGCAAAATTATATTATTTTCAAGAGGAAAACAATCATACACTGATGCAAATATGCAATGGCTTGAGCAGGGGTTTGGTTCCCACAAAGGAATGCTTCAAATACAACACTCCAAGAATTGTAAAGGTGAACTATCTACTGTATATATAGCATATTCTGAAAAATTAAATTAAAAGCTACTGCTTGTGGCTATAATCCAAAACACTAAGCTTACAAAATAATTCCTACTAAATTCAGTATTTTAGCTTTTATTAAAATAATTCCCCCTTGTTAATATACTGTACAGGTTTAATCACTCAAACAATCTGATGATTGCTAAAATAACAAAGTTTAACCAGTAAAACCTTCTTTTGAAAGCCACAGTGAATCTCCTGGTGTATGTGCTGAAACTCAATGAAAGAAATGCACTGTGAGGAGAAACAATTATATACACAAGCAGAGTATGCTGTGATTAGCATTTTAGTTTCTATAAGGGAATGTTCAAACGTTCGATTTCAGAATTTACGAAGATGAGATATGTAAAGCACACTATTATCACAAGCTGTTGTTAATCATCACATGTAGATACTTGTGTTAGAAGAGACTCTACATCTTCCTGATGTACTGAATTTTGCACTCACAGTGAAAGCCTGTACCCCATAAGAGACAAAAGCATACAGTTTAGCAAACTGGGGAGTGATCAGGGAATATTTTAATTGATAAACCATTAGTCAAATTATTTTACATTGCTGATTCTAAAGTATGTTTGTCTATTCTACAAGCAAAAATATCTTTGATAAAGTCAGTTCAAGTTTTGTTCCTATTTATCACAGTTAATGAAAAATTATTACCTACCTCAACTAAACTTTAAAAATAATAAAATCAGAGATTTAGAAAATTAAATATATCAACCTGTTTCTGTGCTTACAGTTCAACCATGAAATCAGTGTGCTTCAAATCAAGAGTCAGACCCAATATCTGCATAAAAATTAAATTAAATGAGAACACTTACTGCACTAGATTTGGCCTGTTATCTCTGTAAACAGTGCTAAGTGACAATGGCTAAACAGCTCCTCATTAGCCAATCAAGCATATACAAGGTTGATTTTGGACTATTTATTGGTTTAATAAACATCATGATGATTAGATTATACTAAGTTTAATCTTCAAACTATAAAATAAGCACTTACAGAACACTTGTTTCAGATGGTCCCATAATCAAGTGATACAAGAAAAATGCAAAGGACATATTTTGTTACTCTTGACATATTGTGTAAATATCTTAAGCACAAAGCATCCCATTAAAGTTGTTTCTCTTAAAATCAAATAATTAATATTGCAGTGGTAGTCCAAAGTGCAAGAATACAGATCTACCAGTGAAAGAATAGAGATGTACAACTTGCGCTATCTCATTTTTCAAGGACATAAATAGCAAGCATTGTTGTGACATCACTGTGGATAATCTGAACAATCCCTGGACTTTTTTTTCCATAATGTTGATTTAATAATTTTAAAATAGTCAATGAAGCTTATTTGTAGTGCAGGAATTTCCAGATTTCCACAGTATCCTGCTGTCCAAAATATTCCTTGTGTAAACGTTCATGAAATGATTAAGGATTTAAGAAAATGATGACCATCTGAATATAACAGGAATATAAGATATCTAACGAAGAGAAAGTCTTTGCTACCCTGTAATGATACTTTTTAAGTCAACATTTTTCACCACTACTTTTCTCTTCTTAGCCAGCCAGTGATGTAATGACATCCACACCAGACTTTGAGGTGAGTGGTCCTGGGTTCGAATCCGGCCAGCTCCTTGCACACTTTCTATCTGTGCTGGGTTGAGCATTGAGCTAGCTACTTAGCCTCATAAAAAAACAGACAAATGCTAAAGAAATGGCAAGGTTGCTGCCCGATGCGCCACAAGGTGCAGAGAGGAATAACATTTCCTCTTCTTATGCATTCCAGTAATGTTATTACGAATCAGTGCTCAGGTCTGAGGCATATCTTGTATGGAATGAGAGGTTTTGTTTATTATCCCACCATACAGATCTTGCATTTTCATGAAGGTGCTCAGTCAACTAGTAAAGCTCTTTAAAACCTATCAAGAAGCTTTTCTGATGAATATTAAACTAACTTAGATTTGTAGAAGTTTATCACACATTTAGTCAGCTAAATATATTTTTTGACCATTTTAAAGCAACATTTTACTGCAAATTAGTAGTAATATTTCCTGCTTTTGAAAGCTCTAATAAATTTGCTTGCAGTTCCAAACAAGTAGTGGAAAATCTTTTGTTATCCTGAGAGCATAAGTCAGCTTGCCTCTTCTGGTGTGGTCCATGCAGTTTTCTGCTGAGAGCCTGGCTTTTTGCTTATCAACATAGCACAAGTAGCAAGTGACAGAATAACTTTGACAACTTATGAAGTTCCACTCCCAGTGCTGACAGTTAAAATTTATGTTTAAAAACACATTGAAACTATAAATTACAGCAAATAAAAAACTTCACTCATCTTTGTGGCAATTGATTTCTGCAATTTATTTCAATGAACCCACTATACATGTGTCAGGTTAATGTGGTACTGGTTTCAGGCATATTTCTCAGCCTAAAACCAAGTTAATCTACAGAGCAACACACAAAGACTGTTGGAGGAACTCAGCAGGTCAGGCAGTGTCCAGAGAAATGAATAGTGAACTTTACAGGTCGAGATCTTTCATCAGGCCTAGGAAGGGAGGGGGAAGATGCTGGAATAAGATGGTGGTGGTGGGGGGATGGGGTGGAGAACAAGCTAGAAGGTGATAAGCAAGGCCAGGTGAGTGGGGGAGGGGGTTGAAGTGAGAAGCAGGGAGGTGACAGGTGGAAAAGGTAAAAGGGCTGGAGAAGGAGGAGTCTGATGGGAGAGGAGAGTGGATCGTGGGAGTAAAGGAAGGAGGAGGGGCACCTAAGGGGAAGTGAGAGGCAGCTGGGGCTCTGCTGTGGGAATAGTTCTGCTACAGCTTCTGCTTGGGAATAGCTAGTTATGTGCAGATGTGGCATTAGATATTGCCTGTTTTGATTCTTAAGTAAAGAAATCACATTTCCAATTAAATTATAAGATGGAAATATTAGAATTATTGATTGAAACAGCACAAAAAAATCCAACTAACTGTACCTTTACTGGATTTTGAAAGTGATTCTACTAGTCACTCTCTGCACTCTTTTCTGTAACTCTGCAAATCTCTTCCTTTCAAGTATTTAGCTAACTTCTTTCTGAAAATAATCACTGAATCTACTTCCATCACCCTTTCAAGTTGTGTTTTCCAGATCATAAACATTCAAAGATGTTTAGCTTGTACAGCTGCTGGTTCTTTTCTGAATTACCTTCAATATGTGTCCTCACATTACTGATTTTCCTACCACTGGAAAGTTAACTCTATTATTAACTTGCTGTTTAAGCTGTTTCAGTCTCTGTGAGAAAAAAAAGAGTTTTCTGTAGTATTACTCATAATTATCAATATTTTCCAGTCCCACAGCCATATTCTAAACAGAATCTAAAGAATTAATAGCTGATTCTTTGCTGAACTTACCACATCAATAATTTATAAATGGTTATGAAAATAAATGTGGCAGCACACCTTGGTCACATATAATGTCATTCACATCCTTCAATGAACATGATGGTAGGGATGACTGTACTTTTTACCATATTCTGCTAGCATATTCATAGCAATCTGTAATGGCTAGAATATGCCACAATCATATACCTTTGCTTTGTTCTGTGGGAAGATCTCCCAGGTTTCATACTTCTGTTACACTTGGAGAGAGAATTCTGAATTGCATCTGACATGGTTAAGTAATGTCAGCTATATATACTGTTTTTAGCACTGTTTAGAACAAATGTAATGAAATTAATTTGGACCATTGCATAACCTTAAATACAGTGCTTTTAAAAAGATCTCACTCCCCGCCTCCCGGAAGTTTTCTTTTTTTTTTACTGTTTTACAACACTGAATCACAGTGGATTTAATTTGGCTTTTTTGAGACTGATCAACAGAAAAAGAATCTTATGTGTTAAAGTGAAAACAGATGTCTACAAAATGATATAAATTAATAACAGATATAAAACAAAAAATAATTCAAGGTTCAAGATTCAAAAACTTTATTGTCATTCCAACCGTACATCAGCTCTGCAGGGCAGAATGAGACAGTGTTTCCCAAGAGCAGTGCAATCATAACATAACAAATGCAACAATAAATAGTAAACACAACAATAGATAGTAAAACACAACAGCCACATGTTGGTTAAAATCAAGTTATAGCTGTTCAGTACAAGTTAAAAATGTCCAAAACAGAGTCAGGTAGGGGAGCTATTTAGCAGTCTGATTGCCTGTGGGAGGAAGCTGTTTAGTAGCCTTGTGGTTTTTGTTTTGATTCTCCTGTAACGTTTACCTGATGGCAGAAGAACAAACAGTTCATGGAGAGGGTGTGAGGGGTCTTTAATGATGTACCGTGTCTTCTGGAGACATAGACTCTGAAAGAGGTCTTGGACAGAAGGTAGGGAGACCCCAATAACTTTCTCTGCTCCCCTAACCACCCTCTGCAAGGCTTTTTTGTCGGCAGCACTGCAGCTGGAGTACCAGGTTGTGATGCAAAAGGTCAGCACACTCTCAACCACGCCTCTGTAGAATGTAGTTAAGATGTTAGTGGGGAGTGATGCTTGTTTAAGCCTCTTCAGAGAGTGCAATCTCTGCTGGGCTCATTTCACAATCCCAGTTCCTGGACCAGGTGAGATTGTCCGAGATCTGCACCCCAAGGAACTTGATGTTTTCCACTCTCTCCACTGTGGAGCCGCTGATGCTGAGTGGTGTGTGCTCAGGCTGAGACTATGAAATCGACGATCATCTCCTTGGTTTTGGTGACATTAAGCATCAAGTTGTTGTCACTGCACCAGCTCACCAGGTGTTTGACCTCCTCTCTGTACATTGTTTCATCATTTTTGCTGATGAGCCCCACCACTGTGGTATCATCAATAAATTTAATGATCAGGTACCCCTTGAATCTGGTTGCACAGTCACGTGTTAGCAGTGTAACCAGCAGTGGGCTGAGCACACAGCCTTGTGAGGATCCTATGCTCAGTGTGATGGAGTCTGAGATGTTCCTGCCAACACGGACTGACTGTGGTCTCTCTGTCAAGAGGATCCAGCGATGAGGGCTGAATTGCATAAGTATTTATCCCCTATTAATCCCAAATTATCCCCTTTAATATGACACACCAAATCATCACTGATGCAGCCAATTGGGTTTAGAAGTCACATAATTAGTTAAATGGAGATGACTGTGTGCAGTCAAGGTATTTCAATTAATTGTAGAAAAAATACACCTGCATCTGGAAGGTCCATCTACTGGTGAGTCAGCATCCTGGCAAAAGCTACACCATGAAGACAAAAGAAAACTCCAAGAACCTCCGTGAAAAGGTTATTGAAAAGAACAAATCAGGAGATAGAAAATTACCAAGTCACTGATTATCCCTTGGAGTACAGTTAAGTTAATCATCAAGCAATGGACAGAATATGGCACAGCTGTAAATCTGACTAGATCTGTCACTCAACCATGCAAGAAGGGGACTAAAGAGGAAGGCCACCAAGAGACCTATGACAACTCTGGAGGAGTTACAAGCTTCAGTGGCTGAGATGGGAGAGACTGTGCATACAACAACTGTTGCCCAGGTGCTTCAGCTGTAGCAGCTTTATGCGAGAGTGGCAAAGAGAAAGCCACTGTTGGAAAAAAAATGCACTTGAAATCTCAGCTAGAGTTTGCCAAAATGCATGTGGGAGACTGAAGTCAACTGGAAGACTATGGTCTGATGAAACCAAAATTCAACTTTTTGGCCATCAGACTAAACACTATATTTGGCATAAGCCAAACACTGCACATCATCAAAAACACACCATCCCTACCATGAAGCGTGGTGGTGACTGCGTCATGCTGTGGGGATGCTTCACTGCAGAAGGCCCTGGAAGGCTTGTCAAGGTAGACGGTAAAGTGAATGCAGCAAAATACAAGGAATCCTGGAAGAAAATCTGAAGTAATCTACAGAAGAACTGCAACTTGGGAGAAGATTTGTTTTCCAGCAAGTCAATGACTCCAAGCATAAAGCCGAAGCCACATAGAAATGGCTTAAAAACAAAACAGTTAATGTCCTGGAGTGGCCAAGTCAGAGTTCAGACTTCAATCAATTGAGAATTTGTGGCTGGACTTGAAAAGGGTTGATCACTCACAATCCCCATGCAATCTGACAGAGCTTGAGCAGTTTTGTAAAGAGGATTTAGGGAAAATTGCAGTGTGAGGATGTGCAAAGCTAATAGAGACCTATCCACAGCTCCAAAGCTGTAATTGCTGCCAACGTTGCACCTACTAAATACTGACTTGAAGGGGATGAGTAATTATGCAATATTATTTTGTGTTGAATAATTGTAATAAATTTAGACCAATATGTAGAAATTTGTTTTCACTTAGACACAAAAAAGCCTTTTCTGTTGAATGTCAAGAAAGTCAAATTAAATCCACTGTGATTCAATGTTGTAAAGTAATATAATATGAAAACTTCCAAAGGGGGTGGGTGTAGCATATGATCTAAATACAGCACTTTTTATAGGTACAGTTTATGATCCAGTGTGAATTTTTCCAACAGTATGTTATTGCCTCAATAATAAATAACCTGCAAAAACAACATTGACATGCAAAACAGAAGGTACAATATCTATATTTTACTCTTTTCCATCGTATTCAAAGAATATTATTGTTTGCACCCCTGCAGCTGAAACCTTATATTTGCCTAAATGAGATCAAACACTAAATTAAAGTCTCTGGTTTAAATGTATGGCTCATTTATCCTCCATCTGAAGGTTGGATTGCATTTTCTAGGAAATTATCACAAGAGATTCATTAATTTGAATTAATCATCACTGGAATTAATGGAATAATATATTACAAATTCAATGGAAGGAAGACTATGGAAATAGTCAAGAAATTCCTGTTTGAAGAACGGGATGGAATAGAGGAATACTGGGTAATTTAAAGACAGAATTAAATGACTCCATTACAATTTTAAATATATACTCTTCTGAGAGAGAACTATAGAGAATAGCTTCAGTGAAGAAAGGTCAACAATTTAAATGGTTAACTCTTGTCTTCTGTAAACCTGCTGTCTGACCAGCTGAATAAATCAACCTGCAATAATCAGTATCTGATTATTCGGCATTTGCTGAATTACTTGATGTCTGTAATTTCCACTCATCAGGTCCTCTGTCCCCATGCTCCCTAAGCTTAGGACTCCTTGACGTGATCTGGTGCTCCTTGACCACTTGCCAGAACTCCAACTCGCGTTTACATTCCACTAACCATTGCCCCAGCTCCTGCATTTGTTTTCAATTCCATAACACCCCAGTTCATTGAAGCTCTGGTTCCTAGATTTGCTTCGACTCTCCAGGGCCCTAGTTCCCTTTAAACTCACCTGGTTCTATGGCCTGCACTCCCTGTAAAGTTGACAAAAATGTGACAATGAACAAGGTGTCATCTTTTAAAAATTTCTGATTGTCTAGAAATCTGCAAACCCACCATCCCAAAATCCTGAATGGGCAGGTTTAACATAGTTTTGCTGTATCTATTTTCTGTTTTATCATCAGATTTGCAGTCTTTAGCTTTAAGAGAAATTTTGAGAACTTAGTTTCTTCCTGTCTCAAGTTAATTTTTAAATTGATAAAACTAAGCTGTGACAAAGTAGCATATAGCATTTAAGGGGAAAAATGTACTAATAATTCTGATGTGGCTGTCAAACCTTTGATGATGGCATTGTAAAATAAGGTTTTGTAATATTTTGCATATGTTGATTTATGTTAAGTTTGATTGTGCAACTAATTCTGAAACACAGTCAAAGAATTTTGTTTGGGATGTCTAAACTGTGGATCTGTCCAGTACAATATCCAAGCCATAGCATTTCATATTTAAACTTGTACAATTTTACAACTGTCAAAAATTGTATCCATGCAATCACAGATTAAATTTTTACTAACTATTCCAGTTGTACATTTTAATAGAAAAATTTTGAGTCTTAAAACATCTGAAAGAATTATCTATAAGCATGAAATACTTAAGCCTTAATGGTTTAATGAAACACAATGTGAACACTGGGGAACAGAGGTTTACATAATCAGATACATACATTTGGCCACACTAGTGACCTTTGCATATTGCTTTGCCACAATGCCTATATTCCTTGGAATGAATTTCTGGACACAATCTTCCACTGGGAAGTGAGCTTAATTGGAATTTGGAGGCTAATAAATCTTCGGAATACTCTGCCCCGGAGAGATGCATAAACAGATTGAGGGATCTGGCACAGAGGATAAATTTAGCATGATCACATTGAACAGCAGGCAGGCTAGAAGTTCCAGGTAGCCTGCTCTTGCTTCTATTTTGTGAGTTCCTGGCTTTTTGGCAATTTCTAGCACAACATGGGGTCTCTCTGAGTTTGACTGCAGAACTAAATTACAAACAGTGATGCGCTAGAAAACAATTAAAAACTATATGTGTCTGAATTGATCAAATTAAACCAAATAATAAAATGAGGTACTGTATATTTTACTTACTTTTCTCTGTGCAGACAGTTTATTCATTTGAAATAAGTAGGACGGGAAATTACCTGGCACAAGTTCAGCTGTCTATTTCACAGCTGATGTGCCGGGAAGTCTCTGTAAAGCACAACTGTCTAACCAAGAGAAGAAGCACATTGGAGACTGCACAATTTGGGCAAAAGTGGGCATTTCCCTCATTGTTGAAACATCACCAGTAATCTGGATCACAAATGTATGAGGACAGTTCTCATCATTGACTGCCTTTCCAACACCTGAGGTAACCAACAGTGCCTTTTAAACTATCACCTAGAGCAGGGGTTCCCAACCTGGGGTCAACAGACCCTCAGTTAATGGTATGGGTCCATGGCATAAAAAAGATTGGGCACCCCTTACCTAGAGAGAAGCGGTCTCCTTAACTTTGGGACAGTATTTTTGCCCGTGTCTAAATTGACATGTTATTTGTGGTATAAGGCAAATGGTCCATATTTCCTGCCGAGGAACAAAATAGAATTTACTCTTGTTTGATGGTTCTTTCACCTCTAAATTGCAATTTGGTGCAATCTGTTACCAGTAATGAAGTAAAGGCCTGTGCCTTTACTTTGAATTGTGAAATTACTCAAAGCCATGCATGAATGCAGAACCCCATTCATAATAACTAAATAAATTTTGAACAGTTAACCATGACGCCAAGTCATGTCATCTGCAGAAATTCTCCGATGACTCAGCAATAGTTGGGTGTATAAAAGGAGGACTGGAGGATGAATACAGAGCCCTAGGGAAGGTCTTTATCGAATGGTGCAGGCTGAATCATCTGCAGCTCAACATCAGTAAGACAAAGGAGATGGTGATACACTTTAGGAAGACCAAGTCTGTTACTATTGATGGAAAGGACATGGATGTGATGAGGACCTACAGATACCTGGGGGTGCACCTGAATGACAGACTTGAGTGGAGCACCAACAGAGTCGCCTTTACTTCCTGAGGAGAATGAGGTCCTTTGGAGTATGCAGATCTCTCCTTCACATGTTCTACCAGTCTGTAGTTGCCAGTACAATTTTTTATGCAGTGGTGTGCTGGGGCAATGGCATCAACACAAGCAATGCCAACAGGCTCAATAAACTGATTAGAAAGGCTGGCTCTGTTATAGGAGTCAAATTGGACATACAGGAGGCTGTGGTAGAACAAAGGACCCTCTAGAAAATCCTGGCAGTTCTGGACAATGTTTCTCACCCTCTACATGACACCTTGGCTGAATAGAGGAGCACCTTTAATAATAGACTAAGAGAACTGTACTGCTCCAAAGATTCTTATCCTCATACTTTAGGCTCTATAATGAGTCAACCTATAGGTGGGGAAGTGATAACCCCTCCTGTTAGACTGTTATTAGGCCTGTTTACCACACTCTGCTATCATGGACATCTTTACAATACTACCATCACTTCTTATCTGGACAATGAACATGCCCCCATTACTGTGTAATATTACATTAATTCTTGCAGTACCATCTTATCAGTGTGAACTTGTAAATCTTGTAATGAACTTTTGACTTGTAAATCTTGTACACCTTATTTTTAAGTTAACTTATTTTTTATTTTTCTTTCTTCTAATATTTGTATATACGTGCACTTGTAATGCTACTGTGGCACTGTAAATTCCTTTGAGATCAATAAAGTATCTTTGCATAGCAATGAACCATCAAACAAGTGAAAATACTGCAACATTTCTGGTGACCAGAAATATTACAAACCTATTACAATCTCTATTATTCTATAGATTTATTGAGTCTGCCTGCAAGAAAATTTATCTCGGGGTTATAGATGGTAACATAATAAGTTTACTTTGAACTTTGTAGAATCCTTTAAAAAATTATTTAAGAACACCTGAAAAATTTAGAAACATTTAATTACAGCCAAACAATTAAATAATTAAGTTAAACATTAAAATTTTTAACTATGCAATCCTGAACAGGTAGTTGGTACAGATTCTCCACTGCAGATGACAGGAAGTTGCTGTAGTTTCAGATTTCCCCATACAGTGGAGCACATTTCAGAAAAGAAGTCACTAGACAGCTGACTTTAATTTTGTGGCCCTGTACTTGCATTCCTGCATATGAAGATGCAGAAATTGTGCTCAGTTGTTACACAGCAAAGTTGACAAACACTAACAGATTTGATGAGAATTTTCAATAAAAGCCTGCCTGTCCTAACTATATTGTAGTGTGCATGGATTTCAGTAAGCAGATAAAGGCAGCATAATTCAGCTTGTAACGTTGCACTTATGCTGTTGGCACATCCTGAAACACAGGGACCTATGACCGAATTGCCAGCTTTAAACAATATTGGCAGTGGAGCTTGACGAAAAAAAGACTTTCATTTAGAGAAGTCAATTAGTACTGAATAAAAATGAATCTACCCTCTCTTGTACTGGTTTGATCCCTCATAGTGAGGCCTTTCACATTGAAAAGATCTTCCATGCTGTAAACCTGCAATGTATGTGAGATCATTACAAGCTCCAGGTAAAATAAGCTAGCTAGATTATGCTCTGTAATACCTTAAAATGTACCATATGTGGTTTCATTTTATCATTCTGTAAAGGCGATCCCCATATGCTCTCATTTTTTTCGATGGAGGCTAGTTCTCCAAGAATCTTCCATGATCACAGACTATTATTTTAAACTCTGAACCTGAGAGATTCTGTGCATTCTTATTTAGAAAGTGTAAACAATATTAAAACAAGTCTTTACATTCTTTCATATCCTATTGGGACTCATTCAGACACTAAGAAATGTTCAACCAATAGAATTGCTCCAAATTGCTACAACTTTGATGTTCTAAGATTTAGATATCTCCGACATAAAGCATTGGCCTTTTTCTGAATTAATTATGAAATCAGACTCATTGCCCCACATTCCAAACACTTTGAAATGCTTCCTTTAACAATGCAAACAAAATATCAAATACTTCTTGATGCTCATGCATGCAAGATATAGAGATAAATTTGTGTTCAAAAGTAAAACCCAAAAGCCTGTCACAGATAATGAACTAGAAGGAAACATTCAGTCTTCCTGACTCTGTGGCGTCTTTGTTCCTGTTCACACGCAATTAAGACCTTTAAAGTAACATGACTGGTGTAGAACACAAGTTTTAGTGGAGACTGATTTTTGTCCATTCCCCATTCTAATCTTTCGAAAGTTAACAATATGCACTCTAATGGTAGCAATTCAAGGGCCACTTTCCACAAACTAAATCAGTGAAGAACCCCACCCTGCATCCCTTCCTGCTTTCTCTCATATTTTTGATTGATAATGCCATACACTATGGACTAGAGTTCTTGACACATAATAAATTGCTGTTCACATCCATTGCTTTCAATAGAAATGCTAACATGAGAGGGAGTCTTTTGATAGATCGCAAAACAATGCAATAAAGAAATAAAAGAGAAATAAAAAAGAATTGAAAGAGATCTGGCAATATTTGGATTTTGATAAGTACTGGAATTAACTCGAGAAAGTCTGCAGATGCAAGAAATCCAAAGTAACATCCACAAAATGCTGGAGGAGCTCAGCAGGTCAGGCAGCATCTTTAATTAACTCATTACTTTCATTCATTCAAGAAAAGTAATTCCTTATTCACGGGAATCTTTTCCACTCATAGGAAGTACCAAAGTACAGATTCTCTCTTGGCTATTAGTTATCAACATGTCTCTAGAAATTACCCCTAAATTTATTGGATAGATATTAAAAGGTATTGTTAGTATTATCAGAAACAATGCAACAACTTTTTCTTGAAAACACCAGCTTTTAGGCTCTGTGTTTGAGTTTTGTATGTGTACTACTTAGCTGGTATTGGTCATATTCTGGATTTTATTGCTTGTTTGAAGTTAGCAATCTACAAAGCAATTCCATATGCAGGGGTCTGCAAAGGTAGCTTATGCAAGGCAGATTTCAGTGAATAAATGACAATGAGACTCGAGAAGTATTGCTGCAAGTTATTTTGTAGATTTATAGGTACTGTATATACTGTACACTATAGCTTTCCATTAGTTTGGGTATGCAGGAGCCTGGCTTAAATAAAGACGTTAATTAAAAACAGGAACATTTGTATTTTTCCTGTGCTAGATTATTTACTAATCTCTTTCAATCCTGGGTTTTACAATCATTTTCTTGTTTAATATTCTACCAATTATTTTTGTACCTCTTCTTTGATAGACTATGGAAAGTACAGCACAAAAATGAGGTCTTTACCCCAACACATCTATATTGACTATGAAGGATTAAACTAATCTCATCTGCTCACACATGATCCATAAATCTGTATTCCCTGTGTCAGGTGTCTGTCTATATGCCTTTTAAATGCTATTATCGTATCCATTTCTACTATCGCTCCGGCGATGCATTCCAGCAACCTACCTCTCTGTGTAAACCTTTTACTCTGTATATCTTTAAACGTTTCTCCTTTCACCTTAAAGCTAAATCTTCTACTGTACTATTCGGTATCAGAATCAGGTTTAAAATCATTGGCATATGTCATAAAATTTGTTAACTTTGCAGCAGCAGTACAGTGCAATATATGATAATAGAGAGAAAAAATAATAACCATTTGATACTTCAACCCTGGGAAAAAAGTTCAAAGTAAATTTATTATCTAAGTGCATACATGTCACCATATACAACCCTGAAATTCATTTTCTTGTGGGCTTTCACAGTAAATTCAAGAAACATGATAGCATCAATGGAAGGCCTCACACAAGATGGACAAACAACATTGTGCAAAAGCAACCAACTATGTAAACAAAAAAATCAATAAGAAAGAAATAAATATTGAGAACATGAGATGAAGAGTCCTTGAAACTGAGTTCATAGGTTGTGTTCAGTTCAGTGTTGGGGTGAGTGAAGTTGTGTGAAGTTATCCCCTCTGATTCAAGACCCTGATGGTTGAGGGGTAGAGACTCTTCCTGAACCCGGTGGTGTTGGTCCTGAGGCTCCTGCACCTCCTTTCTGATGACAGCAGGAACAGAGCATGGTCTGGATGATGGAGGCCCTTGATGATGGATGATGCTTTCCTGCAACAGCACTCCATGCAGCTGTGCTCAATGGTGGGAAGGACTTTACCTGTAATGGACAGAGCTATACCCACTACTTTTTGCAGGCTTTTCCAGTCAAGGGCATTGGTGCTTCCACACCACGCTGTGATGCAAACAGTCAATATCCACTCCACCACATCTATAGAAGTTTATCAAAGTTTTCGATGTGGGTTTTAGAAGTTTTAGTTCCCAGATGTGGGGGTAGAAGGGCGGGTTGGCAAGTTTGCAGATGACACAAAGGTTGGTGGTGTTGTAGATAGTGTAGAGGATTGTCAAAGATTGTAGAGAGACATTGATAGGATGCAGAAGTCGGCTGAAAAGTGGCAGATGGAGTTCAACCCAGAAAAGTGTGAGGTGGTACACTTTGGAAGGACAAACTCAACTCCAAGGCAGAGTACAAAGTAAATGGCAGGATACTTGGCAGTGTGGAGGGATCTGGGGGTACATGTCCACAGATCCCTGAAAGTTGCCTCACAGGTAGATATGGTAGTTAAGAAAGCATATGGAGTGTTAGCTTTCATAAGTTGAGGGTTAGAGTTTAAGATGTAATGATGCAGCTGTTTAAAACTCTAGTTAGGCCACACTTGGAGTACTGTGTCCAGTTCCGGTCGCCTCACTATAGGAAGGATGTGGAAGCATTGGAAAGGGTACAGAAGAGATTTATCAGGATGCTGCTTGGTTTAGAGAGTATGGATTATGATCAGAGATTAAGGGAGCTAGATTAAGGCTTTACTCTTTGGAGAAAAGGAGAATGAGAGGAGACATGATAGAGTTGTACAAGATATTAAGAGGAATAGATAGAGTGGACAGCCAGCACCTCTTCCCCAGGGCACCACTGCTCAGTACAAGAGGACATGGCTTTAAGGTAAGGGGAGGGAAGTTCAAGGGGGATATTAGAGGAAGGTTTTTCACTCAGAGAATGGTTGGTGCGTGGAATGCACGGCCTGAGTCAGTGGTGGAGGCAGATACACTAGTGAAGTTTAAGAGACTATTAGACAGGTATGTGGAGGAATTTAAGGTGGGGGGTTATATGGGAGGCAGGGTTTGAAGGTCAGCACAACATTGTGGGCCGAAGAGCCTGTAATGTGCTGTACTATTCAATGTTCTATGACATGTCAAATCTAGGCAAACTTCTAAGAAAGTAGAGGCGTTGCCACATTTTCTTTGTATTGGCAATTACATGCTAAAACCAGGACAGATCCACTGAGATGTCACACCGAGAAATTTAAAATTGCTGACCCTCTCCATTGCTGATTTCCCAATGAGGACTGGCTCATGGGTCTCTGGTTTCCTCATCCTGTAGTCAATAATCAGCTCGTTGATCTTGCTCACACTGAGTGAGGGGTTGTTGTTGTTGTAGTACCATTCAGCCAGATTTTCAATCTCCCTACTATATACTGATTTGTCCCCTCCTTTTACTTGGACAAAGATAGTAGAGTTGTCAGCAAACTTATATATGGTATTGGAACTACAACTAGCCTCATAGGCATAAGAATAAAGCGAGAAGAGCAGGGGGCTAAGACACAGCCTTATGGTACACATGTGCTGATGGTGATGTTGAGGAGAAGTTGCCAATATGAACTGACTGGGGTTTGCAGATGAGGAAATCGAGGATCCAGTTGCACAAGGAAGTATTGAGGCCTAGGTCTTAGAGCTTATTGATTAGTTTTGAGTGGATGATAGTGTTGAATGCTGAGCTGTAGTCAATG
The DNA here is from genome assembly GCF_030144855.1 of Hypanus sabinus. Taxonomy (NCBI): domain Eukaryota; kingdom Metazoa; phylum Chordata; class Chondrichthyes; order Myliobatiformes; family Dasyatidae; genus Hypanus; species Hypanus sabinus. The sequence continues at coordinate 60,171,113 of NC_082727.1, read as the reverse complement.
AAGAGCATCCTGATGTATGCATCTTCACTGCACAGATGTTCCAGGGGTTGAGTGAAGAGCCAATGAAATGGCATCTGCTGGGGGGTGGAGTTTCAAGATGGCGATGTAGACATCTGCCTTTTAGGCGCTCTTCATTTTTTAAGCTATAATCACCCTTTAATCAAATCTTTTCGTACTTAATCATATGGGTTGATATTTATGATTTATTTTTCTTTTTAAAAATAACACTGGATTTAACTTTTTCAAACTTAAAATGTCTGTACCTAAGAAATCATCTAAAGACCCTATAACTCTCGATGCAATCTCCAATCTTCTGGATACTAAACTTGCAAGTCTGGAAAACAAACTTACTGCGAAAATATCGGAGCTTGAAGAAGTTGTTAAATCATTTGATATCAAGCTTCAATCGCAGGCAGCAGTTATTGAACGCCATGAAGAAAAGTTTGCGGCTCTTGACAAGATAATTTGTGAAAAAATACGTACAATCGAAACTTTGGAGGAGAAGGTACGATCGACCGCTAAAATAGTGGAGCAGTATAAGTTTAAAACCGGTCTCGCAGACAGAATTTGCGTATTATTGGATTTCCCAAAAATCTCGAGTCTGGTGACTTAACTGAATATTTCTCTAATTTATTGTGGGAAATTTTTGGCGAGGACGCTTTGCGGGTTAAACCTACTATTGATCGTGCCCACAGAGTTTCGAGATTTTCGGCTGCGAAAGACAAGCCACGAGCTGTGATTGTCCGTCTCCATTATCCTCGGGAGAAAGAGCTTTTAATTCGATTAGCTCGTCAGAAAGGTATGATTTCTCACAAAGACAACAAGTTTCGTATTGTGGAGGACTATTCATTCGAGGTAATGAGGGCGAGAATTGCTTTTAAACCGGTGATGGCGGAGGTTCATTCGATTGGACTTAAACAAGCTTTAAGATATCCAGCGAATCTCAGAATTACGTTGAGCGACAACAGTCAGCGTTTCTTTAATACTCTGGAAGAAGCGAAGAAATTCGTTGAAGAATATCGCTCTTCTAGTACAACTTGAACTATGTGTTATGTGGAAGAACTTTTGGAGAGAAGACGCCATTCCGTTATAGGTTTTAACTTATGAAGCTGCGGTATAGCTTTTTATTTTGGTCTGTAGACCTGGTTTTTTTTATTATTATTATCATGATTTACAGATGCTTTTTTAACTTTACTATAATGTCTTTTTTCTTAATTAATTTTTTTTTCCCTCTGGATTACATATACATGTTAAGATTTTGTAATAATGATTTATTTTTTAAGATGTCGTTTCTTCTTCCCATAAGACTTTGCTTTCCGTAAGCGTTTATTTGCCTGTATTTGAGAATGGGATGAATGTTTTGAATTTTTGAACTTTTTTTATATATATATTGTAGTGGTTATTGAACCCTTTTTAAATTCTATTTTGATAACCTTTTTTTTAAAAAAAAGATTGGTGAATTTACATCTATATTTTGTAATATGGTCCTTTCAAAATGTTGTTTTTTCTTCCCATAAATCTTTGTTTTTGAAACATCATTTCCTTATATTTGAATATGGAATTTTTTTTAAAGGCATATTACACTATTTTAAACTTCAATGGTTATCCTTTTTTTTATTAATGATTTTTTGCTTTTTTATATTATTTTTTCATTTTGATTGATATATATTATTTTTGTTTACAACCCTGTATTTATATCTGGGTGTTATATAGTTTCTCTTTTCTTTCTTTTCATCAAGTCGCCATCTTGAAAATGGGGCTAATATTAGTGTTAGTTTGTGCGCCTGCCGCTTGGCTTTTTTCCGTGGGGTTGGGGGAGGGGGTAGGGATCTTCTTTCACGCTTTTGCTTTTTATTTTTTTGCTTTTAGTTTATGGGCCGACTTTAAATTATTAATATTGTTGAGGTGTCATGTTCTCCGGTTGCTCCTGAATCATTTTTCCTTCTTCCTGATTTATGGGTTATGTGTCTTTTTAACCTTTTATGATATACACAATTAATGTTGGCATGATGGATAAGTCTGTTAACTTTATCTCTTGGAATACTAATGGTTTAAATCATCCGATTAAACGTAAAAAATATTTAAAGTATTCCATAGACTAAATGCTAATATTATTTTTGCACAGGAGACCCATATTAGGAGGGAGGATAATCAACGCGTTTTTAGGTTCTGGAAAGGTCAACAATTCCACTCGAATTTTACCGCCAAAATTAGGGGTGTGTCTATTTTTATAGACCCTTCAATTTCGGTTACACATCATGAAATTATTTCTGATCCACAGGGCAGATTTTTGTTGATAACTGGTTCACTTTTTAATCGAAAAGTGGTTCTAGTTAATATTTATGCTCCAAACTTTGACTGCCCTGAATTTTTTAAATGTTTATTTACTTCCCTTCCTAATCTAAATGAATATATGTTGATAATGGGTGGAGATTTCAATTGTTGTTTGAATCCTTCAATGGATAGATCTAAACCTATTCGAATTCTTCCGAATAGATCAGCCTCACTTATTAATTCTTTTATGGTTGATTCGGGAATTACTGAAATATGGCGGTTTTTGAACCCTAAAGAAAAAGAATTTTCGTTTTTTTCACAAGTATATCACAGTTATTCTAGAATTGATTATTTTCTTATTGATCATCGTTTATTAACAGATGTTATTGATTGTAAATATGATTCTATTGCTATTTCGGATCATGCACCTTTGAAGTTATCTATCAAGATTTCGGACTTTTCTAATAATACTAGATCTTGGAGACTTAATGCTACTTTGCTTCAAGATCCAGAATTCATCACCTACATAAAACAGCAAATTGACTTGTTTTTCTCAACAAACTATACAGAAGAGATTGACAGAGGAATACTTTGGGATTCTTTTAAGGCTTTTATCCGTGGACAAATTATCTCATATTGTGTCGGTAAAAGAAAACAAAGATATTTAGATATTGCTTTATTAGTGGATAAAATTAAAGAAATTGATAAGATTTATTCCGTGACTCCTACCAAAGAACTTTATAAGAAAAGAGTTGAGCTTCAAATGGAGCATAGCTTATTATTATCTTATTCAATTAAGAATCAATTAATTAGGACCAGGGCCCAATTTTATATCCACAGTGATCGAACTGGTAAATTATTAGCAAACCAATTAAAAGCTATTTCGACTAAGCGACAAATTATTAAAATTCGTAAACAAGACGGCAATCTGACTACTGATCATAAAGAAATCAATAACACTTTTCAAGATTTTTATAAATCTTTATATCAATCAGAATTTGACGGCGATCTGTCCATGATGGATAACTTTTTTAACAATTTGAATATTCCCAAACTGACAGATGAAGATCGTAGCTTGTTTGATGCTCCTATCTCTCTGGCCGAAATAGGAGAGGCCATCTCATCAATGAACTCAGGGAAAGCTCCTGGTCCTGATGGTTATATTATAGAATTTTTTAAAACTTTTTCTTCTTTGCTTTCCCCTTGGCTATGTGAAATTTTTAATGATGCATTTGTTAAGAAGAGATTACCTCAGTCTTTTTATGAAGCTACTATCTCTCTAATTCTTAAAAAAGATAAGGATCCCACTTTATGTGCATCTTATCGCCCTATATCACTATTAAATGTAGATTCTAAGATTCTTACAAAAATTTTAGCTATTAGGTTAGAAAAGGTATTATCACAGATTATTTCAGAAGACCAAACTGGTTTTATTAGGAATCGGTATTCCTTTTTTAATATTAGAAAATTGATTAATATAATTTATACTTCATCACCCACAATTCCAGAATGTGTTATTTCACTAGATGCTGAAAAAGCCTTTGATAGAGTTGAATGGGTATTCTTATTTAACACTTTGAGATATTTTAATTTTAGTCCTAATTTTATATCATGGATCAAACTAACATATCATAAACCTGTTGCTTCTGTTCTTCCAAATAATTACATATCTTCTTTTTTTCAATTATCTCGTGGTACGAGACAAGGTTGTCCCTTAAGTCCTTTATTGTTTAATATTGCATTATAACCTTTAGCCATTGCTATTTGTGAATCTCCTAATATTTTTGGTATCACCCGTAATGAGAAATTATACAAGTTATCACTTTATGCTGATGACTTGTTGTTATATATTTCTGATCCTGACAGGTCTATTCCTGCTATTTTATCCTTGTTGGCTCAATTTGGTAGTTTTTCTGGTTACAAACTAAACTTGGATAAGAGTGATTTATTCCCTTTAAACGTGCAAACTTTATTGAATGAAAGGATACCATTTAAAGTTGTTGATGATAACTTTATCTATTTAGGTATAAAAATTACTAAGAAATATAAAGATTTATTTACATTGAATTTTCTACCTATGCTTTATCAAATTCAACAACTTACTACAAGATGGTCTCCCTTATCCTCATCATTAGTTGGTCGGATTAATGCTATTAAAATGATGATTCTACCGAAATTTTTATATTTATTTCAAGCTTTACCAATATTTATTCCTAAATCTTTTTTTGATAACATTGATTCAAAAATTTCTTCATTTGTGTGGCAAAATAAAAATCCTAGGTTAAGTAAAAGGCAATTACAAAAATCTAAAAAAGATGGTGGTTTTGCTCTACCTAACTTTAGATTTTACTATTGGGCGAATAATATTCGTAACTTAATTTATTGGAAATCAGATTTGGATTCACCATTGTGCCCACAGTGGGTAAATTTAGAATGCAATGAGGCACAGGGATATTCTCTATTCTCCGTTCTGGGTTCTTCTCTTTCTGCCGATTTAGTTAAATTCAATAAACAGATATCCAACCCTGTTGTCAAACATACATTACGAATTTGGTTTCAATTTCGTAAATTTTTTACTCTGAAAAACTTTGTTCTTGATAGCCCTATTTTACTTAATTTTTTTTTTCAAACCTTCTTTGACAGATCAAGCCTTTAGCATATGGAAAAGGAAAGGTATAAAATGTTTTCGTGATCTCTTCTTTGAAGGTAGTTTGATGTCTTTCGACCAACTTTCCAACAAATTTGAGTTACCTAAATCTAACTTTTTTAGATATTTACAAATTAGAAATTTTTTACATAAAATTCTACCATCCTTCCCCAATTCAATTTCAATGGACTTTTTAGGTATGATTTTTACCTTAAGTCCCTATCAGAAGGGATTAGTGGCTTTTATTTATAATATGATTATGAAGATACAACCAGAAATATCAGGTAGAATTAAACAAGAATGGGAAAAAGAACTTCAATATAATATATCAATAGAAAAATGGGAAAAAATTTTACAAATGGTTAATTCTTCTTCTATATGTGCTAAACATGCTTTAATACAATTTAAAATTGTACATAGAGCTCTTATGTCTAAAGATAAGCTTGCTCAATTCTATTCTCATATTAATCCTCAATGTGACAGATGTCATTCAGATGTGGCTTCATTGACCCACATGTTTTGGTCATGTCCCACTTTACATAACTATTGGAAGGACATATTTGCTACCATTTCCTCAATTTAGAATATCGATTTACAACCTCATTTTATTACTGCAATTTTTGGTATACCAAATGAGGATGATAATTAGTTTTCCCCTTCAATTAGACGAATGATTGCTTTTGTAACATTAATGGCCAGAAGGTCTATATTACAAAATTGGAAAGAAGTAAATCCTCCTACCACGTTTCAGTGGTTCTCTCAAACTATTTCTTTTCTGAGCTTGGAAAAAATTAGAAGCACTATTTTTGACTCATCAATTAAATTTGAAGAAACTTGGGGACCGTTCATTCGACATTTTCATATGAATTAATTTGGCCTCTTCCACACCTTCTCTTTACTTATTCTTGTTCAGGTATGGAGTTCTGGAGTTTTTGGCACTATCATATACAAATAAACTGTTATTATTGCCCATGTTAGTTTAGTTTAGTATTTTTTTTTATATTTTTTGCCTGTATTTTTATAATTTTTTCTTTTTCTTTTGATGATTATTTTTATTTTTTTCATATAATTATTATAGACTTGATTGATAATGTACTATATTTTTCTGTTGATATTTTAATAGGATATTGTTATCCTACTATTAATTCAATTTCAAGTCTTATGCATTATAACCTATTTATTATTATATTATTTTTTTATATATGAAATTCAATAAAAAGATTGAAAAAGAAAGAAATGGCATCTGCTATTGACTTGTTGTGACAGTAGGCAAATTGGAGTGGATCCAACTTGCTTCTAAGGGAGGAGTTGATAAGTTTCTCCAGCCGCTCAAAACACTTTATCACTGTGGATGTAAGTGCTACTGGATGATAGTCATTGAGGCAGGCTACCACGTTTTTCTTAGGCACTGGTATGATTGGAGCCTACTTGAAGCAGTTGGGTACCTTTGACTGCAGAAATGAGAGGCTAAAAGTATCAGTGAACACTCCAGACAGTTGACCAGCACAGATCTTTAGTACTCAGCTGGGTACCCCGTCTGGACTGGATGTTTTCCATGTGTTCACCCTGCTGAAGATGTTCTCACATTGGCCTCAAAGATTGAAATCACAGGGCCATCAGGGACTGTGGAAGATGCTTCTATCTACCCTAGTATATCCATCTACCCAATTTATACTTGTATCTGATCACTCCTCAGTCTTCAGTGCTCCAGAGAAAACAATTTATGTTTGTTCAACCTCTCTCAATAACTGATAGATTCAATCCTTGTGAACTTTTGCACCATCACAGAATCCTCCATATCCTTTCTATAGTGTGGTGATTAGACTGCAAAGAAACTGCAAATAGAATCATTGAACACTACAGCACAGAAACAGGCTATTTGGCCTATCTAGTCTGTGTGAACCATTAATCTGCCTAGTTCAATCCACCTGCACCTGGATCATAGCCCTCCATATGCCTCTCATCCATGTAATCAGTCCAAATTACTCTTAAATGTTAAAACTGACCCCATGTCAACAATCTCTCTTTCAGAAGTTCATGCTTTTCTAAGTGTGAGCAAATTCTGTCCCTCAGAATCTTCCCTGCTAGTTTCCTTGCCTCTCATGCAAGGCTCTCTGGCCTATAATTTCTGGGTTTGTCCCTGTAACTCTTCTTAAACAATGAAATGATACTGATCATTTTGCAGTTTTTTTACATCTTGCCTGTGGCAAAAGAGGACTCTAAGAACCCTGTCACTAAGTACTATTTTTTTTTCTTTATTCTGCTTTCCTTATGTAAAGGAACCAGGAAGATATTGAATTTATGAAGGGAAAAAAGGAACCTCCATAAGTTACAACTGATAATTGCTAGTTAAAAACTGAACAAGCTCAAAAAAGACAAGTATTTGTACATATAAAGTTGATAAAATTCACTTTGTGACAGCTGAGATTCACTGAAATGTTAAAATATACCGATTCAATAAAATACAAAACAACTTTATTTACTGATGACAATATTTACTCGGAAACTAACTTCAGAAACAAATATTATTCATAATTTATTGTCGTAGCATATGCTTGTAAGGAAGTAACAATCTCACCAAAAGAGCCAAAAGCTAGATCCCACGGTGAACTAACTGACTGCTCCATTCCTGTTTTGCCACCTTCTTGGTCCGTTCCCTGAACTCCGGTTCCTGCTATAGTGGTCACCTTTTCTGTTACAAGGTCAATCTAAACAAGGAAATAGTGCCAGTCAAAAGACATTTCTTTCGCGAGTCTGCATACAACTAGAGATATGGACACATTTGAATATGCCCTTTGGAAAATTTGGCACCCCTGGGGAAACTTGATCATGGAGAAATTAACTTTCTTTTAAAGTTCTAGACAGAAACTAACATTAGTTTCAATGAACCTGTGTAAGGATATTAAAGGCAAGTGATTGAATTGGCATTCAAGTAAGAGTGTGTCAATAACAGAACGTGCTTATTACAGTACAAGTCCTCCCTAAGTTTATGAACTTCTAACTTATTGTGACGCTGTATACATATGAACAAGACACTGGCAGGATGGATAGGTTGGATTTGCTGCCTGCTGTAGACCTGTAAGCATCCTCTACTGTTGGGAATGGGACATTTCCGCATAGTAACACAATCAAAATGCTGGAGGAACTTAGCAGATCAGGCAGCATGTATGGAAAAGATTAAACAGTCGATGTTTCAGGCTGAGACCCTTCACCATGTCTGGAAAGGAAGGGGAAGAAGCCAGATTGAGAAGTTAGGGTGAGGGGAAGGAATACAAGCTAGAAGGCAATATGTGAAGCCATGTGGATAGGGGAGATGGAGGTGAAATGAAGTGATAAGCTGGGAGGTGATAGGTGGAAAAGGTAAAGGGGTGAAAAAGAAGGAAACTAATAGTTGAAGACAATGGATTATGAGAGAAAGGGAAGGGTGAGGGGCACCAGGGCGAGGTGATAGGTGAGGAGAAGAGAAGAGGTAAGAGGGGAGCCAGAGTGGGGAATGGAAGAAGGTGGAAATGGAAAAATTACTGTAAATTACAGACATCAATGCTCTTGCCATCGGGTTGGAGGCTACTTAGATGGAATATGAGGTGTTGCTCCTACAACCTGAGAGTGACTTCATCATGGTAGTAGAGAAGGCCATGAACTGACATGTCGGAACGGAAGTGTGAATTGGAATTAAAATGATTGGCCACGAGGAAATCCTGTTCGTTTAGGATGGAGCAAAGATGCTCATAAAACTGTCCCCCAATCTACATCAGGTCTTCCTGATGTAAAAGTTCACATTGGGGGCACCTGATACAGTAGACAACCACAACATGTAAACAGTGGTCGTAACACCAATCCCTATGGATCTAGTCACTGGCAGCCAATTAGAAAACCCCCTTTATTACCATTCATTTTCACCTGCCAGCAAGCCAATCTTCTGACAATACATATCAGCCCTTATGATCTATTGTACTTCTTCTAAGTTTCAGGCCAAGTTGGAATTCAGTTCTGTTGGACAAGAGGCCAAGATCTTTGGCACATTAGGGGCCTAGGATGCCAAGACTAAGCCAACCTCAACCATCCTCCAGCAATAAAATTACTCCTACAAGGCAGCAGAGTGAGAGTTCTTAACTAGATCCAGATTTCAGGTAATATTACGATCGGCTTCCTGGTGCTGAGTTTGTCCCACATCCCAAAGAAGTGCTAGTAAGTTAACTAGCAGCAAGAAAACCAGTCGGTACCTGACAGGCAAGTGTGAGTAAATAGATTGCATATAGGTAAGAGGGCAACACGGTTAGAACCTGGCACTAACTCAAATAGCTTAATTGCCTCCTTCAGGGTTGTAGGGAAATACAATATAGTTCACTTTGGCTGGAAGAGACAAATAATGAAAAAATTTGACACAAATTCCCAACATAATTGCGTACAAGTGGTCTAAACTAAAAATAAAAACAAATTGAATTCATTGTAAAAATCTTTGGCAGGTTTAAAAATTCTAAAACAAAGTTAATGTGAATATGATACAAAATTGTGGATAATATTTTTTAAAGAATATGTCAAAAATTCTTTAAAATATGAGGCATCACTCAAAGATATCCTGGATGCTGGGGAGGCCAGTGCCAATGAAAGAGCTGACTGAGGTTACAACTTTTAGCAGCTTAATATTAAGTTAAGCCTTATTATAGCAAAGGCATCATTAACCTGGAAAGAGTAAAGAAAAGACTGACTCTGGACGTTTACTGGACTTGGAGCCTGAGTTACAAAGAGAGAATTGGTAAACTAGGACTTTATTCCCAGGAACGTAGGAGACTAGAAAAATGTGTACAAAGCAATCAGGAGCATAGACATGGTAAGAACACATAATTCTTTTTTCCCCAAGATAGGAATGCTTAAAAACAAAAGGTCATAGATTTAAAGTTAGAAGTGAGTGATTTAAAATGGACATTAGGGGCAGCTTCTTCACACAATTGATGGTGTTCATTCAGAATGAGCTGCCAGAAATTGTGGTTGAGGTTGGCACATTAGCAACATTTAAAAGGCATCTAGGCAAGCACATGAATAATAGAAGTTCAGAGGGCAGGTGGGATTAGCTTGCCTGGCAACACAGCCTTCACTGACAAATTAAGCCAAAGGGCCTATTTCCATGTTGTGTGACTTGACTCTAAATGAGACAAATGAACAAAGTTACTTTGTAGAAAATAAACAGCATGCACTATCATGAGTTCTATCAGTACTGGTTTATTTTAAAATTTTACCTTTCTTATTGCATGGTTCTCAGTATCTGCCACATAGATGATACTGTCCTTCATCAATACCCCCTGAGGTGAATTGAAAGTGGCTTCAAAAATGCTCCCATCTTTCCATCCACTCTTTGGTCCTGTTTGTTTAAGAAACAAATTTTACATACTTTATTGCACTTAAACAATAAAATTATAAATATCTAATTGACCTTGATATTATCAGACACTTAAGAATACGGAGTGGGATTAAGAGTATAGGAACACACACGTGCGAAAATAAACCATATGGTCCCACTACACTGTTCTGCCATCCAAAAGGATTATAGTTGATTTACTACATAGATCACTATTTTCCTTTCCAATTCCCATAATTTACTGATTATAAAAATCTATCAATCAGTCTCCATCTTGACAACAATCTGGGATAGAGAATTTTGATGATGCTCAACTCTGAGAAGAAATTCCCTTGAACAAAATCTATTAAGACCATCCAATTGTCATTAAACTTTGTATCCTAAATCTAATATCTTTCGCAAAAATGATTAAGAATTTGGAATAGTCACTTGGGTATAATTTTGGAAAACCACAAGGCTGAAACCCATTCCAATTTTAAATGAAACAAACACAAATTTTAAAAAGCCGCAAGTCAAATTTTAAAGGAGAATTTACATCACAACAGTATTAATTTATATAATTCAAATACTTTGAAATGCTGATTTTTTTTTGATGGGTTTATTTTTAGTGTAATTTTCCCATATGTAGATGTACCTGCCTATTTTCTACCTAAAGAGGCACAATTTTCAAAAGGTGATGCTTCAAAAAGGTGTCATCCATCATTAAGGAAACCCACCAGCCAGGACATGCCCAATTCACATTACTACCTTCAGGGAGGAGGTACAGGAGCCTGAAGGCACACAACAATGTTTTAGGAACAGTTTCAAAGATAATGATAAACCTAATTCTGATTCTGAAACGACAGTAGGTGCTATTAAAAAGATATCTGAGCCAGATGACTATTTCATAGTAAAGTAATAATGACACTTTTAAAATCATATCTTTCTTGATCAGTACTACTCCAGAAATGATACCAGTTTATGCTGGATTTTCCAAAGCTGTTGCTATCAAGTTTATGGTTGACCTCAATGGAGCTTTCATAATTATTAATGATGTTTTATACAATAGAAGTAACAATTATTTCTTATATGTTATTTTGAACTAAGTAACGTATGAAAGCACTTCAAAGGAGAACTAATAGACAAAATGTGATATTGGGGCATTTGTGTTTAAAAGCACCACTGTACCATCAAAAGCCCAAGTCTTCAAAATCTCTCTTTGAACCTTTAAGTTTCTTCTTCTCTTAAACACAAGAGATTCTGCAGATGCTGGAAATCCAGAGCAACACATACAAAATACTGGAGGAACATAACAGGTCAGGCAGCATTGATGGGAATGAATAAACAGTTAACATTTCTGGCTGAGACCCTCCACCAGATTCTGATGAAGGATGTTGGCCCAAAATGTCAGCTGTTTATTCATTTCCATAGACATGCTGAGTTACTCCAGCATTTTGTGTGTGTCCCTGTTGTACCTTCTATTAATTTGCTTCAAACAGTTATGGTTTTATGTGAAAAAATATGATTATAAAGTTATATTTTGATTTTAAATCAACATGTATTTAGGTAACGTTTATGTTCACAAAGGAATATCTTAACAGCTTATGAACTGTCATAATATATTAAAGAAAAAAGGTGGTGGTTTGCATAATTAGTGCTGATTTTAAGCTTCATTCACTATGTGTAAAAATAATGTAAAATAGCTGAGAAGTAGCAAGCATTTTTTTCAAAAAAAAAGGAAAATGCCTGTTGAGCTTTAAGTCAGTTAAGGATCAAAACAACAATATTAGAATAGAATACACTTGTCATTGTCTGTATAAATTGCCTGCTCACAGCATCCAGTCCCTGTGCAGGTTGCAGGAATAGGCAGTCCAAATAGTTTGGCTTGGGCAAGATGGGCCGAAGGACCTGTTCTTTACTTTTCTATGACTGTACATCAACCTTTGTTTTGCTTTGATTTAGAAATGACTTCCCCTATCCCATAGGTATGATTTACAGTTCAGATGGTGCTACCAAATGTGTGCAACCGCTTACAGGTGGTTTAAAAAAAGGCAAGAAATTCAATTAAAATCATCATTAAATACCCCTGTTCAGAAGTAAGTTGTGCTAAATTATCACCACAAATAGTGAGGAATGAGTGATGACCAGGCATGTTTGGGGATAAGCTAAGATGGTGTGTTACATCCAGCATCTAGCTGCAGGTTCTAACAAACCACAGTAAGGAGTTGGAGCTGCTGAACTCCAGACCATTTGGGAGGCTGAGGTGGTGATAGACAGGACATATAGAGAGGTGGTTACACCAAGATGCAGGACACACGAAACTGGGTGAAAGTCGGCAAGAGGAAAAGGGTTAAGGAGCAAGTGCAGGGTATCTTTGTGGCCATAGGTACCATAGGAGGTACCCCTCCTCAACAGGGATACCAACTTTGGATACTGTCGGGGGATGACCTAACAGACAAAAGTCATGGTGGTTGTTCTCTAACAATAAGTCTGCCTCTGACTCAGAAGGGAAAGGAGAGAAGAGGTAGGCTGTGGCGATAGGGGATTTGTTAGATAGGAGAATGGATAGGAGGTACTGTGGGCAAGAAAGAGATTCCCGGATGGTATGTTGCCTCCCGGGTGCCAGTTGAGATATCTCGCATCGAGTGCTCAGCATTCTTAAGTGAGAGGGTGAACAGGCAGAAGTCATGGTCCATATAGGTACCAATGACATGGGGAGGACAAGTGATGAGGTTCTGCATAGAGAGTTCAAGGAGTTAGGTGCTAAGTTAAAGGGCAAGACCTCCAGGGTTGTGACCTCAGGAATGTAACCCATGCCATGTGCTAGTGAGGTCAGAACTAGGAAGATTATACAGTTTAATACATGGCTAATAGTTGGTGTAGGAGGAAGGGTAAAAATTTTTGGATCATTGGGCTCTCTTCCAGGGAAGGTGGGATCTATACTGAGGGATGGTTTGCACCTGAAATGGAGGGGATCTATTATCAGAGTGGGAAGGTTTGTTAATGCTGCACAGTGGGTTTTAAAAGAGAATTGCAGAGGGATGGGAACCTGAGTGCCAGAACAGTTAATAGAGAAGTTCTGGAGGCAGATGTTGGTAAGACCTTAGACTAAGTTAGGAATCAAAAGGTTGATACTGGTGTGACTAGTGTCGTGAGCTGCCTATATTTCAATGCAAGAAGTATCAGAGGATAGGCAGATAATAGTGCTGAAAATGAGGTAGCTGGTTTACAAACAGAGGCAATGTGTAGTGAGGAGAGGCTGTTCATAGGGGAAACTTGCAGCCAATAAAATGAGTTGCAACGTAAAAGGCAGACAGAATCAGAAAGGGTGAACACAGGACTGAATATGCACAGTATGCAGATTAAGGTGGATGAACTTGCAGCATAGTTGCAGACTGGCAGGTATGATGTTGTAGGCATCACTGAATAATGGCTGAAAGATTATAGCTGAGCACTTAACATCCAAGGATACACATTGTATTGAAAGGATACGCAGGAAGGCAGAAGGGTGGTATTGCTCTATTGGTAAAAAAGAAATCAAATCAAAGAAGTGACATGGAGTCAGAAGGTGTTGAATCATTATGGAGGGAGGCAAAGGTAAAAAGGCCCTGATGGGTGTTGTATACAGAACCCCAAACAGTAGTAAGGATGAGGCCTACAAATTACAACGGCAGAAAGAAAATGCATGACATAAGGTCAATGATACAATAGTCATGGGGGACTTCAATATGCAGGTAGTTTGGGAAAATTAGGTTGGTGCTGGATTACAGGAGGGAGAACATCTAAAGAGCCTATGAGTTGACTTTTTAGAGCAGCTCGTGGTAGAGCCCACTAGAGGATCAGCCATTTTGGACTGGGTGTTGTGCAATGAATCAAAATTGATTAGAGAGATTAAGGTAAAAGATCACTTAAGGGAGTGATCATGATATGATTGAATTCTCTCTGAAGTTTGAGAAGAAGAAGCTAAAGTCAGATGTATTAGTATTACAGTGGAGTAAAGGGCATTACAGAGGCATGAGAGAGGAGTTGACCATAACTGATTGGAAAAGAACATTGGTGGGATGACAGCAGAGCAGCAATGGCTGGAATTTCTGGAAGCAATTTGGAAGGCACAGACTATATACATCCCAAAAAGGAAAAAGTATTCTAAAAGATGACACAACTGTGGCTAACAAGAAAAGTCAAAGCCACCATAAAAGCCAAAGAGTGGGCATATAAAACAGCAAAATTAGTGGGAAGTTAAACGATTAGGAAGCTTTCAAATACCAACAAAGGCAACTAAAAAAGTCATTAAGAAGGTAAAGATGGAATATGAAAGTAAGCAAGCCAAAAACATTAAAGTGGATACCAGAAGTTTCTTTAGATACATAAAGTTTAGAAGAAAGACAAGACTGGATAATGGATGACTGGAAAATGATGCTGGAGAGATGGTAGTAGGGGACGACAAAATAGCGGATGAACTGAATAAGTATTTTGCATCAGTCTTCACTGTGGAAGACACTAGCAGTATGGTGGAAGTTCCAGGAGTCAGGAGCATGAAGAGTGTGAAGTTACCATTATTAGGGAGAAAGTGTTTGGGAAACTGAAAGGTCTGAAGGCAGATAAGTCACCTGGACCAAATGGTGTACCCCCATAGTGTTCTGAAAGAGGTGGCTGAAGAGATTATGGAGGCATTAGTAATGATCTTTCAAGAATCACTAGATTTTGGAATAGTTCTAACAGAATCTGGGCCTTAAGCAAGGCAATAAACAGCGTGGTCTAGGACCTGAGGCCTTCACAGCAGCCGTGTCCTAGTGTGAGGTACAATCTGCTGTTGTTTCGGCAAATTAAATGCTGGCCTAGATAGACTGAAAAGACAGGGTGTCGGGATCCAAGGTGAGAGCCAACTTTGCTCACTCTCTGCAATGGTTACTCTTCTCTCCATTGCACTGAGGCTATGAAGACTGCCCTGGCTGCTGTGCTCCATGGCCACTAATATGATGGACTGATAAGCAAGGCATTGGGTCAACTCCGGTGCTTGGAGCTGAGGACTCAATTTGGTTTGGAATGTTGTTGTTCCCTTGAATTGTTTGCATGATTTGCATTTTTCCCTTTCTCTTGCGAATCAGGTGTTGCTCTTTTAATTTTGATTCTTTAATTGAGTTCTTTTGAGTTTCTTGCTTTTTGGCTAAACTTGAAAGCAAACAAATCTCAAGGTTATATAACCTATACTTTCTTTGATAATAAATGTACTTTGCATCGTTGAAGGCTGTGAAGGAGAACTTTGTATCTGCAGGTACTTGTGTCTGCGTGAAAGAATCCATCAAACCTTTGTTGTGAATGTGGAGTAATTATTAGGCAAAGTATTCAAAAGTGATTGTTCTCCATAACATAATATATTCCTATAACATAACACATATGATTTCAGTTTTATCAGAATGATTTTCACTCCATTAACTCTCCAATGAAGCTTTAAAGATGGAAATATATCAAATTATTTCATACAAAGAAAGAACACAAGTTATATGAATCAGAGACATTACATAGACTGTAGATAAGTTAGCATTCTCTAAAATTAAACATCCTTATCATAACTACTCATTTCTCCTTAACGTATAGTTCTGTCAAATGCTGGGCAATCTCTCCGGTATATGCAGAATTTCTTATGGTTGAGATATATATATATATAACCATTTATATTTATGTTTACTGGCATGCTTGATATAAACAAGAGGTATTTTTACTTTAAAATGTAATAATCAGATTTGTCTTACCCCCAATGGAGTGAAGAACTTGTCCATTTTTATTGGTTACCAATATCCTATGATGGCCAGAATCAGCAATTGCTAGTTTACCTGAAGAATTATCCACTGTAATTTTACCCAAAAAAAGCAAAGAAGAAGGTGGCAAGCAATCCTTGTATAATTTCAGTTTGATTCCATGATTATTAATTTCTCCTTTTTCTTTGTAATATTTCAATGCTGCAGAAATGAACAGGAAAAGTTTTGCTTTATGCCCTTCTCCAATAAGAGTGAACAGCATATTTCCCCTTGGACCTAGAATCACAAGCGTTGGCCAACACGTCACCTGAAGCTCCTGCCACAGGTTTGCCTCGGCATCATTTACAACTGGATGTGTAATATTATAGCGAAGAATAGCACTCTGAATATTTTCAACAACTTTCTCATTCGGAAACTTCGCTGAATGGACACCAACAACTACCAGTCCATCTGGAACAGACAAAGACAGAAGAATTAATATCTAAAAATATAATGAGATACAAAAACATCAATTAGTATAACATGCTTATGTAATGGCAATGAATAACTCCAGTGCAATACCATCATAGAATTATTACTAAAAAATAGCTAATAAACGTTAAACAGAAAAAGACAATGTTTTCCTATCTTATAACATATTAAGGGCCAGGAAGCACAGGACAGGAAATGAATGCAATAAGCAAAGGACCCAAATGCTGAGGATCTGGTTCTAAGGGACTCAGCCATGCAACAAGAATTGGCTGGAACAAACTGGGAAGATAAATCAAAATTTGGGACTTTGGTGAGAGCGCACCCTATCGAAAACTGGGAAGAACGTAATCATCAGGTGTGAGGTGCTCTCAAGGTTATTGTACTTGGCACAGTGTGGCCCATCCCCTGCTCCTCCAATTTGGGAATCACTTGAGCTGTCTTCAGGTTCATCTAGGGATCCAAAATGGAGTGGGTCAGATGGGTCCAATGTAAAAGTCCCTGGACAACGAACCCAATGTCGCCCTCACCCTTTGTGTATGCTTGCAACAGGCCTGTAAGTGAAACTTAAATGCATGGGCACCAAGTACCACCACGTGCCAAAGTTCTATCTGTCCCCAATGTTGCGAAGGATGCGTCTGGCCTCATTGCCATGCAATGTCCAGTCAGCTGGATGCTACCGTACTATTTGTCTTTTGTGGATAAGTCCTTCCACACCAACACCTTTGACCATAAGTCCATTTGGCAGTGGTCAGCATGGAAAGTCTTGCAGACACTGCAGGAGAAGGTCTGAATGGACACAATGGACTGTTCCCCTGAGCAGACTATTCAAACCATCTGGCAGAATGCCTCATTCCCAGAACTCACCAACAGGCACGAAGTCCTTCCCTGGCTGAAAGTGAGGGCCCCCTCCCCCCAGTGAGATATTTCCTGGATACCTGGAGCATCACTCCCTCTGCGCGCTGCATGTGGGATGACTGTAGTGAGGAAGAGACTGCAGTTCACCTCTTTGTAGAATGTGGGTTTGCAAACTGGTTGTGGAGAAAGATGCAAGGACCTGTGTCATGATTTATCCCGAGTAGCTGCAAGACAGACGACTCTCGAATTTGTGAACTGTTCTAAGAGATACAGACATCAAGTGCGGTTGGCAGATCATCAACTCAGTGAAAGACGTCCTTTGGTCTGCCCAAAAGTTGTTGGCCTGTCAGCACATTGAGAGGTTCATGGAGGAGTGTTCTGACTGTAACACTCCAGGCTGCAGAAGTACGTGCTGTGGTGCGCACTAAAGCTTGGCGCAGTCTCTGCAAGGGCTCTGTGGGGGAAGTATCACAACGTAGAGTTCTTCTGCTACTGGAGAGGGAGGGGCGGGGTTGGTTGAGGAAGCCCCTCAATTATTGTAGTAGTGTACCACTCCAGGGGGCCATATGAGTGGCAATAGTGCTACTGATGTGTAGGAATGTGATAGAACAGTACTGAAAGCATTGACGATGAATGTAAGTTGAATGCACCGCATGAGTTATTTGTGTATTTTTTTTTCTGAGGACAGCTCCAGCTCCATTCTGGACACTGTGCCACACCACCCCCAGTAAAGTGCAACAGTTTTGTCCGTCACTTCAGGCAGCTGCAAATAGATGCCACTGAGGCTTCAGACCTAGTCTTCACTACAGTCCAGGACTAGACCCCTCCATCCGTCCCCTGTACGCATGCAATAAATCAGCGAATTGAACTTGCGGTATACCAAATTAACAATGTCCAAAGGGGTCTTGCGATCACGAGGAAAGCAACCATGATGACCACTTGCTATTTGACTGTAAGCCCCTATTGAGTCAGGCAACAGCACATTCTGTATCTCCTTCATTATTTCTGCCAGTGAGCAACTTGCTGATGGTGTAGATCTGCAATACTTCAAGTTCTTAATGTATAGCAAGAACTTGCAATCAACAGAAGTACGTTTAAGAAGAATGATAGCACCTTTTGTGATCCCACAGAAGCTGCTGTGACCAGTTGTACCGCCATCTTGCCAGAAGTACTCCCCTCATCACTAGCAATACTCATTATAAATGGATTGAATATATTGGATCATGCACAGTGTAGAACCACTTGCTGAAGAATAGATGCATGTGAATCAGACAATTATTCATCTTTAAATCAGGAAATAAGTACAATGCCGGATACTCTAAGCATCTGAGAAAGCCAATTACCAGACTATGATTGCTGTACTAATATCAAACATTCTTTTGAACCTAAATGAGCCAGGTATACACATGACAAAATTATGTCATTAGTCATTATTCATGCATTACCAGCAACACAATATAATTAATTTTAATCTGTAATAAAGATGTTTTGAATCAAGTTTGCACTAAGATTGGCTCTGTTGTGGATCACAGCTTCTTTCCCAAACATCATCAGCTGGAATGTTCCCTCCATCTCTACAAACATAATACAAATTACTTTCCAAGACATTATAGTTACTGCATGATTGAAAGCTCTGCAACTAAATAAAATATACACAGTTGGCTAGTCTGTCTGAAAAGTTGGTCAGTTAAGGTTCTACTGGAAATAGGAACAAAGTTCTAGACTTATGCATTGTATTCAGGGATTTTGTGATACTGAACCACAATCTGCCTTCTTCTTTACACAGCCCTGTAAAGATCAAACACTATTTGAAGAAAAACAAGTTGTTTGTTCTAAAACAAATTATTGAGAGTTTATTGTGTTCAGATTGTTTGCATAAAACTATAACAACTTAAGAGTTGGGAGCAGAATTTAGGTCGTTTGGCTCATACAGTCTTCTCTGCCATTCATTCACGACTGATTTACTTTTCTTCTCAAATCCAGTCTCCTGCCTTCTTCCTGTAACCCTTGATGCCCTTACTAATCAATAACCTATCTCTACCAACTTTAAATATATCCAATGATGTGTTGCAAACAGCCATTTGTGGCAATGAATTCCACAGATTCACCACCTTCTGGTCAAAGAAATACCTCCTCATCTCTGTTCTAAAGCTGCTTATTAACAGCATTGAACTTGAAGGGTAATTGAAGCAATTTGATAATCCAAAGCACAGAATAAGATGCTTTATAATTACAATTCCCAAAATTGATCCTTTATAGCTACATAAATGATGTCAATTTAAATTCCTTTCCTTTGTGGGTTATTATTTAGAGATACAGCATAGTAATAGGCCTTTCCAGCTCAATGAGTCTACACCACCAATTAACACCCATGTGAACAATTAACCTACTGACCAGTATGTCTTTGGAAAGTGGGGGGAAACCGGAGAACTTGGAGGAAACCTACACAGTCACAGGGAGAATGTACAAACTCCTTACAGGCAGTGGCGGGAATTGAACCTGGGTTGCAGGCACTGTACTAGCATTATGCTAACTGCTACACTACTGTGTCACCCTTGTATTTATATGTAAAAGGATTACACATTTTAATCTTTACAGAAGTATAGCACAGGTGAGTAACCTATAAAAATTGAACTAGCAATTAATCAGTTATGAGACACACTACAAAAAGGATGCATCATATTTCCAAAAGTACAGTTTAGTAATTTGTTTACTTAACTGCAAGATATATAGAAGAGATTATTTGATATAGCTGGTGCCTAAGGTGTGTTGTTTAGGGTAGTGTTGCTGATACTAATGTTGATGCTCATACTCAGGGGCAATTGATTCAAAAAATAAACCTTTAAGTTTTTTCCTAATTTAGCAGCTCCCTTTTTGCTGTCTTGGAACACTTGTGGGATCTGTGGGAATAAAAAACATGCTAAACCTCTTATCATGGTCCTACAGAAAAGGGCAAAACTCCAGGGAATTACTAAAAGAGCAAGAATGTTTTATCTTATTTAAAAGTAGAAATCAAATTAAGCAGCTTCTGTGCTGCATTCCCATTATACATTCTGCTATTTAATAAACTATATACATCTAACACAAAATTGTATTTCTGTAGCAGATTTGCATGGTCTTCAAGAGTTAATGGTATTCACATGCAAGAAAGTTGCTAGCCTTAGTATACACTGAAATTCAACAATTGGAATATAAGACCAATAATACTAATTCCCAACTATAATTTTAGAAAACATACAAACAAGATTCTTAGATTAAGATGTAACATCAATTACAGCCATGACACATTTCTTCTTTACATTTCTTTAATATTCTGCTAAGCAATTTTCCTTACAAGTAAGGACCTTGTACCTTGTTCTCCTACTTAAAGTCACTGTACTTTAAAATATCTTCAGTTGACTACAAAACGCATGCAGCCTATTTTTAGTGTTATTGGCACCAAGATGTCTGTGATGGAGTTGCAAGCAACTTGGGTGGTCAGAGGCAACACGAGTGAATCTGCAGATGCTGGAAATAAATTAAAAAAAAACACAAAATGCTGGCAGAACTCAGCAGGCCAGACAGCATCTATGGGAGGAGGTAGTGACGATATTTCAGGCTGAAACCGGTCAGAGGTCCTCTTTTGATATTATATGCATAACTTTTATCACATATTAATACTTACTGAATCAGCCATTCTGATCAGTTTGTTTACTTCAACTGCATTATGGACATAATTTATACTATTATTTTGCAATCCTAAAAGGCCCTAATTCTTTTACTTGTTATGAAAACTGGTAAGTCCTTGTACTCTAACTTCATTAGTCATTGTTAGTAAGTACAGAAAACAGGGAGCATGATTAAATCCAAAATCTACCACACATTCATTGTTATCAAAGAACATATAATCTGCAAAAACAATTCTGAAAATGGAATCTCTTACTGTCTATTTTTGCATATCTTTTCTGAATGAATTTTAAGCATGAAATTAAGCTTTGTCTAGTAATAGAATTTTCATTGTAATAGAAATACGACATTGTATATGCTTTGCGGTTGAAAAAATAATGACATTTGATAAGTTGGAAAATTTTAGTGGAAGAGGTTGATTTGATCTTACGATCTATTATATGCTATTGGTGGGGAATGGTTTCCACTGAAAACTCATTAGAAGCCTACAATATCTGATATTTGTTGAAAAGTATTTTTAACATTAATGCTGTCATGCTTTCCCTTGAGAAATACATTGCAGCTGGTATTTTATAGTGAGAATATCCCTCTGTGATTGCATGTTCTTGTATGGCATTATAAATGTTTTCTGCAATATTTTTAACTTCTGATTTTCTCCCTCATGAAGTCAGACCAAAGCAAGGTCTTAAACTAAAATACTAAAAATTCATCAATTTCCTCAGATCACTGGTCAATCATTCATTAATGGTGATTTTGATCATAGGGCTAATAGAGCACAATTCAAGATGCCACAGGCCCCTTGCACACTTTCCTTTCTGTGCAGTGTAGTACGTGCATGAAGATCAATCAAACATGCAACTAAAGCCGGGGTCAGGCAGCCACTGAGAAGAGGATGCAAGCTAAAAGATTAAAGAGGAAGTAGCTCAGGAATATGCATTGCTGCAATAATGGCCAAAATCACAGACACGCAAGGGTAGGGGTAATCTGACTCAACAAGCCAGGCAGCACCCTTGGAAAAGAGTAAACAGTCAACATTTCAGGCCGAGACCCTTCATCAGAACCGTGGTAGTGGGTCTGGGTGAGCACATGGTCGAAGAGTCAGAGGCAGCAGAGATCATAGAGGGGGACCAGTGACAGACAGTTTCACTGAACTCCCATTGATGGGAAGATGTAAACTTCTTCAGAGTAGGCATCCCGGGAAGAGACTTTGCAGTGTAGTAGTGCAATCACAATCAAAAGGAAATCTGCAGATGCTGGAAATCCAAGCAACACACACAAAATACTGGAGGAACTCAGCAGACCAGGCAGCATCTATGGAAAACAGTAAACAGCCGATGTTTTGGGCCGAGACCTGTCAACTGTTTACTCGTTTCTATAGCTGCCGCCTGGCTTGCTGAGTTTCTCCGGTATTTTGTGTGTGTTGCAGGGATCATTGTTTGGGGTTTTACTTTTGGGTTTGATATTTAACACCATCTCTTTTTTTGTTGTTTATTCAATACTTGAGTAGTCTTCTTAAAGACTATTGCCAGAAATCTATAAAATAGAAAATTGCTATCTAAGAATGCTGGGGTCATTAATTGAGGTAGGGATAAATCATTCAAATGCCCCTAAGCTGTAATTACACACAGTAAAACTATTCGATTTGCATATTAATTTCCTTTCAAATTGTAGAAAAATGACTATTACAAAAACTGAAAACCAATTCATCCTATTATCGGACATTGCCCTTAATAAGTCATGTGTTTAATAGGCAAACATAGTGTACACTTGTATGATTGAGTATTTCTTGCATTAATGATAAAAATCACTGTGACTGATACCTTCAGCAGAATGTTTCTGCTCCAGGGCATGAAGGTCTGGCAGCAGGTGCATGCAGTTGATACAACAGTAAGTGAAGAAATCCAGCACAACCACTTTACCGCAAAGGTCTCTGTGTAAGAGAAGAGGTCCTTCAGTGTTTATCCACTCCAAACCTGAAAATAAAGAGATAAAAGATAATATTTGTTACTTGCTGACACTAAAAATCACAAGCTAATGAAATTAAGTATTTCCTGAAAGGGTCTATGTTACACTGTTAGTGTACAAATCATACAGTTCTAGAGTGCAAAAACACCCTTATTTGATCTGTGCCAACTTCTTCCTCAACTACACTGATCTCATCCAGGTTGTGACAGTACCTTTCTATGCCTTTCCTATTTAGGTGTCTGTCTAAATGCCACTTAAACATAGCAATTCTATCCAATTCCACTACTCCCTCTGCAGCATGTCCCAGATATCAACAACTCATCAAAAATTTACAACTTAAACCCCTTTAAATCTCCTACTTTTCATATTAAAGGATTATACATTGCATTGGTCTCTACATGATTTCAAACAATTTTTTAAATGTATTTGAAGCAGATTTTATTGGGCTTATTTATTTGTTTGTAGGCACATTTAGTAATGTTACCCAGTAAAATATAGACTTATATTTTTCACTAGTTAATTTTGCATAACAGAATTACTGTAAGCTTACAGTAAATTAAAGCACATCATAAAGAAAACAATCAGCAAGTTCACAATTATTGGTGTGACTGCAGTGTTTATAGCACATTGTCCACGTTTATTTCCCTTCTCAGATATCAAGAGATTACTCTATCTGAGTTACCAGGAGTTAATTTCAGTTACAAATTAAATAAAAAGCTAACCAAAGTGATATAATAATTGGCAGTTCAGTTCCACATAGTAGAAAGCTTATGGCACTGCGACCTCACTTGTGCCCGGGATGTGTTCCCAGGAACGAGAGAACTAAAGGCAAAGTGTTAAAGGAGTCATTATTGCGTCATGCATATAAAGATGTAATATGAACCATTGTGGTGTGAAATCCTGCCTTCCCTGCTGCTGTAGTGTCATGGCATTCTAGAGTGAACTTGGACTGATTTCACTTGCTCTCCCGCAATGTTCATTCTTCTGTGCAATCCTGAGGCAGTGAACTGTTCCTGCGGCTGTCATCTCTGCCAGTTTCATGGCGCTTTTGCCCTGCTAATATGATGAACTAAGATTGAGGCTTGGGCCTACTCCAGCTGCTCTGGGGAATAGATCCAAAGACTCAATGCGGTTTGGAACGCTGTCATTTGCTTCTGTTGTTTGCATGGTGTGTGTGTGTGTGTGTGTGTGTGTGTGTGTGTGGGCGTCTGCGTGCAAATGTGTGTGTGTGCGGGCGTCTGCGTGCAAATGTGTGTGTGTGCGTTTCTCTCTTTCTCTGCGCAGTTGTTATGGTCTTTCATTCATTTTTTTTTAATTGGATTCTTCAATGCCATTTTCAAGCTTGCAAATGACACTACTGTTGTTGGCTGAATCAAATGTGGTGACAAATCAGCATATAGGAGAGAGATTGAAAATCCGGTTCAGTTGTGCCACGACAACTACCTCTCACTCAATGTCAGCAAGACCAAGGAACTGATTATTAACCATAGGAGGGAGAGGAACAGCAACTTTAAATTCCTCAGTGTTATCATTATGGGTCCAGCATGTAAGTGCCATTACAAAGAAAGCACAGCAGTGCCTCTACTTTTTTTTAAAGAAGTTTATGAAGATGTAGCACCTTATTTAAAACTTTAACAAACTTCTATAGATGAGTTGTGGTGAATATATTGACTCATTGCATCATGAACTGGGCTGGAAACACCAATGTTCTCAAATGGAAAAGCCTACAAAAAATTAGTGGATACGACCCAGTCCATCATGGGTGAACATTGTCACAGGGAAGCAGCATCCATCATCAAGGACACACATCATCTAGGCCATACTGTCTTCTTGCTTCTAACATTGGGGGGTGGTAAAGGAATCTCAGAACCCACACCACCAGGTTCAGGAACAGTTATTACCCCTCAGCCATCGGGTTCTTGAACCAGAGGGGATAACCTCACTCATTCCAACACTGCACTGTTCTCACAACCTATGGACTCACTTGGACACACATTTTCATGGACTCTTCACCTCATGCTCTCGATACTTATTGCTAATTTATTAATTTTTTTCTTTCTTTGTATTTACTGTGAATGCCTGCAAGAAAATGAATCTCGGGGTTGTTGTATATGGTGTCATATATGTACTTTGATAATGAATTTACTTTGAACTTGCTTGTGAAGGTTGGTGTTGGATGGACTGCAGTAATGGTGCAGTCACCATCTGAGTTGTGGATTAATGCTGTGTACTGGCTGCACCTGCCTCAAATACTGAGCAGCCCATTTCCAATGACCCTTCTTATCACTACCTGTTGATTATGATGAAAATGAAACCTCATCTTCTGTTTGGTTGCAGAACTTCCCCAGGACAGAGATTTCTCTATGGTAACAAACCTCAATGGTAGTGTTTAGCTAAAAAGAGAGGGAGACAGTAGCTTTCATCACATCCAACTAGAGGTAATGAGGCAGACTGTAGGATTTGGGTGCTCCATCGACAGCTGCAGCAAGTGCTGCGAATACCAAACAAGGACTATACTTACTTTGTCAACCAGGATGTAGCTGAGTCTGTATCTTAGGAATGAGTGGCAGCCTCAATTGCTTAACCACCCAAACAAGCAGCCTTTTGACACCAAGCCATGGGTAACTGATTGCAGCAGACGGCAGGAATATCTGCCAGGTTCAGGGTATAGCAGCATGAGCAGATTATGCAAAGGTTAATACCTTAAAGAATCCAGACTGGAGAACCTAAACCAAATCTGTCAAGCAGTGCTAAGTCCAGTGTGTGCACTAGTACGTGTGTCCTGATTCCAGATGGAAGGAGTCAGTAAGAAGAATATATTTTAAAAATTGCATGGAATCTCCTAACCCCCTGATAGAATTTTCATGCTAATTTTTCACCATCTTCAGATTGGAGGGTTACAAGATTCACCTTTCTCAATTATGTGAATGACTTGGCTATTCTAAGACTATCTTAACAAAAAAATGTTTTCCTCTGCAGAATCACCTCTAAACAACTACCACCTGCTCTCTTAAGTCAACATAAGAGAATTCATGGCTCTGTTTTGAAGAGCACAAAAGTTTGCTGGTATCCTGGCTAATATATGTCATTCAATCACATAGTAAATTCCACTGGTTCACTGCCTCCTGAGTGAAGAATTCTCTCACTCTCTTTAATTGAAGTTTGTGTAACTGGTGGAAGTCCTCCCTATATTGGCAAATTGGTTTATTATTGTCACATGTACTGAAGAACAGTGATTGTTTTTATTTTACAACCCATTCATACAGATCATTTCATTGCACCAATCCACTGAGTTGTACCAAGGAAAACAACAGTAGAATCCACAAAGGTTAATATCTTAAAGAATTCAGACTGGGGAACCTAGAGTAAAAGAGAAGTAATAGAAGCACTTCTATTGAGAAGTGCTAAGTCAGATATTAGTGCATGTGTCCTGGAAATAGATGGAAGGATTCAGTAACAATACACTTAAAAATTGCTTGTAATCTCCTATCCCCGATAGAATTTTCATGCCAACTTTTCACCATCTTCAGATTGGAGGACTGCAAGTTTCACCTTTCTCAATTATGTGAATGATTTACCTAATTACTGTTAAAAACTTCTAAGACCATCTTAAAAAAAGCCTTAGTTACAGAAAAGTGCAGTACAGGAAGGCAATAAGGTGCAAGGCCATAATGAGGTAGATTGTGAAGTCAAGCATCCATCTTATCATGCTATGGAACCATTTAATAGTCTTTTAACTGTGGGATTGATCTCCTTGAGCCTGATGGTATGTGCCTTTAAGCTTTTTATATCTTCTACCCAATGGAAGGGGGAGAGGAGAGAAGTCCAATGGGTTCTTTGATTATGTTGGCTGCTTTAATGTGACACTGACAAGTGTAGGGCGAGGTGAGGCTGGATTCCATGATGCACTCAGCTGTGCCCACAACTCTCTGCAGCTTTTTTACAGTCTCAAGGAGAGCAGTTGCCATATCAAGCTGTGATGTATCAGGATAGGATGCTTTCTATCATCCATCTACAAAAATTGATAAAGGTCAAACGGGACAAGCCAAATTTCTTTAGCCTCCTGAGAAAGTAGAGAGGCTGGTGTGCTCTCCTGGCTGTGGCATCGACATGGTTGGACAGGGACAGGCTATGGGTGATGTTTACAGTTATGTTCAGCTAAATCTCATTTTAAACTTAAATATTAGTGTAGTTTACCTAATCTCTGCTCACATGCTCAAGTGAACTGAACTAAACTGAATATTACTGGACTCCTGGTATTTTAAGTGTTGTTTGTTCACTTTTGCAGTTTGTGCAACTTGTTTTATCGCGCAGTGGACGTTTGATGTTTTCTTGAATAGGTTCCATGGTGTTTCTTTGTTACTGGCTGCCTGCAAGAGGATTAATCTCAGGGTTGTATTATGTATAAATACTTTGATAACAAATGTACTTTGAATCTTTAATTGTGAGCCCCCCTATCCTAGGAATCAGAAAATAATGAATATAAGAGTGAAGAGCATTATGAGTGGTAACCTTAGTAGCCACTAAACTTATTGTTGCATTAAATTGTCATGCAGATGATTGTGTAGATGTCACTATCCTAGCTACTTTGCTGCAATAGGCCTATGCTCTTGCCTTTCAACTTTATTTGTTAATCCCAGAGGCCGTCTTCTCCTCTGATGAGGACACCAGCAATTTTGCTGCCTCTAAGTTCTAGGCTTCATAAGACATATCTTTCAAAAACTGTAAATTCCTGTTTGGGTAAACAAAGTATTTTTCCCTCATTAAGTTTGGTCTTTAAAGTTTTATAAATATTTATAATTGGCATTACTCTTACAAATCTTTCTTCTCCGGTGGCAAGCCCTGTACACAGAAGTACCTTATGGACTCTCTGTTGAAAATGAAAGTCATCTGAGAAAAATTGCTATGTCAGTGCTAGTTCATGTAATGTCACCCCTTTTAGACCAAAAAGCCAAAACTAATTTAGTGTTTACTTCAAAGCGATAATTAGCAAAATTAGCTGAGCTTTTATATTTGCCATCATTAATCTGCGAAACAGATAGTAAGATTTCCATTAGTATGTTGTTTATTACTAAAGTAACAAATTCAGAGTGTATTTAGAATTCTTAGACAGCTAATTGAGCACCAGAATCCCATTATATGCCAAGACATGTTCAAAGTATGATTCCAGACTATCCATCAGTCTAGAACAGGGGTGG
This sequence comes from Hypanus sabinus, assembly GCF_030144855.1. Taxonomy (NCBI): domain Eukaryota; kingdom Metazoa; phylum Chordata; class Chondrichthyes; order Myliobatiformes; family Dasyatidae; genus Hypanus; species Hypanus sabinus. Next base: position 60,142,943 of record NC_082727.1, on the reverse strand, counting down.
GCAAACTTTTTGACTTGTGGGCCACAAAGGGTTCTAAAATTTGACAGGGGGGCCGGACCAGGAACAGATGGACAGAGTGTTTTGGTAATACACCTCATAAGAGAAAATAAAATATCATGGGATATGTCGAAAACATGTGCTTTAATTTCAATTGAAAATGAACAAATGCATTACAACAAAATATCTGTCTTTGAAGTCCCATGGTATTTAGCTATTTATTGAAATGACTTTTAAAACATTGAAAATTAAATGAATAAAATACAGCTTTTTTTAATAGTAACAGTTATTATTTTAAAGCACTGAAAATTCTGTTATCCTTCAAGATATTATCATCATCACTCTCCTCCTGACTGTCTTTATTTCAAAAACGGTAGGAGATGCAGATCTACTTGTCCTGCTCCTTCTTACTCAATTGTCCCCTGTGCCAAAACTCAACAACGACCAGCACAAGGACAGAACAGTGACAGCGCGCCAGTATGCGGAGCGCGTTATTTGATCTGGAGCGCATTTTTTATTTTGAGAACGTACATGCACCTGCGCACTACTCATGTCCATCACTTAACAGAAATGACATGTAACATGTAAGGCTTATTGAACAAAATATTTTCAAATGCATTTTTTACATAACACAACGAAGAAACTTATTTTTAATTTCAGTGGGAACAGTGTTGTTGGTCTCCCTTTTTAGCCAGCGCATCAAAGTCTGGATTTAGTTTGTTGTGGCGATTCTCAGGATGGATCTGAGGTGTTGGTCAGTTAACTTGGATCTGTGGCTGGCTTTGTTGATGTTCATGACGCTGAACGCCTGTTCACACAAATAGGTCGAGCCGAACAAAGAGTAAAGTGCAAATGTGGAGTAATACGCTGCACCTCAACAAAGGTCAATGTATATAGAGTGCGTCATCTATTGGGAAAACGCCAGAATTGCGGGGAAAAAACGTTAACAAAGTTTATTAATATAATTTCATCAAGTTCTGTGGGCCAGATTAAAAAGCTTAACGGGCCGCATATGGCCCCCAGGCCGTAGTTTGCCCATGCCTGGTCTAGAACTACCCTTCAGTATACGTACACTGAGAAGGTATATGAACTTCATTACTGTGTGTTGGATACTTCTAAATTTAGCAATGTACAGGCAGTTGAATAAGCCCCAAACCTTTCAGCCTAAAGGAAGAGGAAGTTGAAGTCTGAATATGTGGTAAATGAGGATGGAAAGTGTGGAATAAGTGTGGAAATGGGAAGTCACAAATGCAATGGCAAAAAGGAACACCATTACAGTGGATGCTTCTCTTAACCAGTCTGCATAATAGATTGTCAGATCAGGGGAACATCCACACAAAGCACACTCTGTCAGCAGACTTAAGAGAGCAGAAATGATTCAGGACAACAAAAATTTTGTTTCCTGAATACCGTTGGGTGTATCTTATGGATTTTGGGATGCTGATCATGAAAGTCACCGTGAAATTTCCCTAATGCACATCATTTTTATGAAATCACCTATATATGTTATTTCAATTCATAATTCAAGTCAATTAAAATTTTGCCTACAAAGTAAGCTGAAAAGTTTACTATCTTGTCCAGGCATGCCTATGTATGCTTAGACAGGGCAGATATTGCATGGCAGGACAGGTCTTAGAAAGGCTGTAAATTTCTGTGAAGGATTTCAATATTTGAGACAAAAGTTTCCCAGAATAATTGATACCAAGATTAAGGAAGGCATTTTTGTTGGTCCATCAATCAAACAGGTCACCAATGACAGGCAATTTGAAGAACTTCTAGTGGGACCAGAGAAAAATCACATGGAAAGCACTGAAGGATATTGAAAATTTTCTTAGCAACTACACAGTACCAAACTATGTGCAGCTGGTTGACAACATGCTTCATGCGTACAAAACCATGAAGTGCAATATGTCACTAAAGATTCATTTACTGCATTCCCATTTAGACTTCTTCCCTGCAAATCTTGGTGCTGTCAGCGACAAACGTGGTGAAACATTTCACCAGGACAATGCAGTCATGGAGAAACGATATCAGGGCAACTGGAATCCATCCTCTCAGCTCTTCGCAGGGATCGTTCCCTCTGCGACTATCTGGTCCACACGTCCCTCCCTCCAGGACTCCCACCTGGCACTTATCCCTGCAAGCGCAAATGCTACACCTGTCCCCACACCTCCCCCCTTACCACCATTCCGGGCCCCTGACAGTCCTTCCAGGTGAGGCAACACTTTACCTGAGAGTCTGCTGGAGTCGTCTATTGCATCCGGTGCTCCTGGTGCGGCCTCCTCTACATTGGCGAGACCCGACGCAGATTGGAGGACCGCTTCATCGAGCACCTACGCTCCGTCCGTCACAATAGACAGACCTCCTGGTTGCCACCCACTTCAACTCTGCCTCTCATTCCCATCTAGATATGTCCATACATGCCCTCCTCTACTGCCATGATGAGGCCAAACTCAGGTTGGAGGAGCAACACCTCATCTACCGTCTGGGTAGCCTCCGGCCTGGTGGTATGAACATTGAATTCTCCAATTTCCAGTAATTCCCTCCCCCTCCCCTATCCCAGGTCCCTCTCTGCCTCTCTCCCCTTTCAACTTTCTGCTTCTTTATCTCTACAGTTCTTTCATGCTTATCCCCTCCCCTCCCCCCTTTACCTTTCCTCTGATTGGCTTTCCACCTGGCGCCTCTAGGCCCTACCCCCTCCCCTATCTCTATTACTGGGCTTCGGCCCTCTCTTCCCCTCCATTCCTGATGAAGGGTCTCGGCCCAAAACGTTGGCTACTCTTTTCTCACAGATGCTGCCTGACCTGCTGAGTTCTTCCAGCATTGTGTACGTATTCTGGAATCAATCAATGCTGGCTGATTATTGTTCAACATTTAAGCTTGATGCCTTAGACACTGAGAACAAATGAAAATCATCAACAAAACATTTTTTAGCTTAGTTGAACTATTACAAAGGGTCAGCACCATTATGCAATTAAACACATTATATTCAATAACAGGTAATTTCTTGTTTTTCCAAATACCTACGTGATACAATAGCCTGAAATTATATTTGTGCTCAGCTTCAAGTGTTCTATCATAAATGAAAACATTTTCCAAAGAAGCAACACTTTTGAAAAAACCTGTTGACCAATATTTAATGTGGTAGCTCATCACACTCTCCTTACTACGTGCACATTCAAAGAAAAACCTATCCTGTTTCTGTTTTCTGCAGATGTGATTCTTGTTCCAAGAATTGAAACTTTAAGATTTGAATCTAGAATGTCTGGAGATCACTCCTCATTCATTCACTGTCTCTAGAGCAGGGGTTCCCAAACTTTTTTTTTGCCATGGACCCCCACCATTAACTGAGGGGTCAATGGATTCCAGGTTGGGAGAGCCACTTTTAAAAACCTTGGATGTGGTCAAGCAGGACCAGCCATTAGTTCCAATAATTTGCTTATTCATTTTTGAAGGTGATTGCGTCAAATTCCTCTTTCCATTTGGTCCCACAATTTTTTACCACTATTAGGATATTCCTAATGTCTTTAACTGTGGAAAAATTCAAAATATTTCTTCTCTGCCATTTCTTTATTTCACATTATTAATTCCTCAATCTCATCCTGAAGAGAACTATTGTTTACCTTAGAAATTCTCTTCCAAATTATATACAAGCTCTTGATTGCTTAACTCTCATAGTCCATTTAGTCTCTATGTGTTGTGTTAAATTTTAGAAACCAACGAAGTGTCCTTTGGCAGTATTATGATTGTACATTCTATTAGAGATCATCATTTACTTTCTGACTTAGCTGCAATGGATCTTATTTCTAATATATATATATTTTTTAATTTCCTCAAAGGAATAAATTTTTGTTGAGAAAGAGCAAATATCCCATTAAAAGTCTGCCATTGTTATTTACTGTCTTATTTTAAACCAATTTTCCCATTTCCACTGGCCAAGCCTGCCTTTATATTTCTCTTTACCTACATTTTAGACACCAGATCTAAACCAGTTATTTCCTTGGTTGGCTCTAGTTTTGAGGTCAAGGCCATGATAACTTTGAACTTCCTCTCTATGGGATCATTTTAAGTTGCCATACTAGATATACCATATCCCAATTCACTACCAACCCAAATGCTCTCTTTGCAGAGGACTAATTTTATTAACTTCAGTTTCATAACCAACGGACTCACTTTCAAGGACTCTTCATCTCATGTCTTGATATTTATTGCTTGTTTATTATTTTTTTTTCTTTTTGTATTTGCACAGCCTTTTGCACATTGGTTTAACACCCAAGTTGGAGTGGTCTTTCATTGATTCTGTTATGGCTATGATTTTACTGTATGCCACAGGAAACTGAATCTCAAGGTTATATATGGTGACATATACAGTGCCTATAAAAAGTATTCAACCCCCTTGTAAGTTTTCATTTTTTAAAAATTATTTTACAACATTGAATCACAGTGGAGTTAATTTGTTTTTTGACACTGATCAACAGAAAAAAAATCTTTCATGTCACAGTGAAAACAGATCTCTACAAAATGATCTAAATTAATTACAAATATAAAACACAAAATAATTAATTGCATAAGTATTCATCCCCCTTACTTTAACATGACACACCAAATCATCACTGGTGCAGCCAATTGGTTATAGAAGTAACACATTTAGTTAACTGGAGTTCTGGTTTTGGAGACCAGTATGCAGTTAAGGTGTTTCAATAGACTGTAGTAAAGATACACCTATATCTGGAAGGTACAACTGCTGGGGAGTTAGTATCCTGGCAAAAGCTACACCATGAAGACAAAAGAACTCTCCAAGAAACTCCTCAAAAAGGTTATTAAAAAGCCCAAGTCAGGAGATGGATACAAGAAAACTGTAAATTTGTTTAGAGCAAGCCGTCCTCAAAAACTGAGTGACCGTGCAAGAAGGGGACTAGTGAGGGAGGCCAGCAAGAGGCCTTTGATAACTCTGGAGGAGTTACAAGCTTCTGTGGCTGAGATGGGAGAGACTGTGCATAGACTAATTGTTGCCTGGGTGCTTCAGCAGTTGTATCTTTCTGAGAGAGTGCCAAAGAGAAAGCCACTGTTGAAAAAAACTCACGTGAAATCTCTGCTAGAGTATGCTAGAAGGTATGTGGCAGACTCTGAAGTTAGCAGGAAGAAGGTTCTATGTTCTGATGAAACCAAAATTGAGCTCTTTGGCCATCAGAATAAATGCTATGTTTGCCGTAAGCCAAACAAAGCACATCATCAAAAACTACCATGAAACATGTTGGTGGTTGCATCATGCTGTGGGGATGCTTCACTGTAGCAAGCCCTGGAAGGCAGAATGTAAAATACATAGAAACTCTGGAGGAAAACCTGATGCAATCTGCAAGAGAACTGTGACTTGGGAGAAAAATTGTCACATTCTCCCAACAAGTCTCTAGTGCTTATAGTAGCATGTTTAACTGTGTTTGGTGATCATACAGAACTGCAAGAAACAAGAACATAGCCATTCTGACTCAGATCCATCCCTTCAAGCATAAAGCCAAAGCTACACAGGAATGGCTTAAAAACAACAAAGTTAATGTCCTGGAGTGGCCTAGTCAGAGTCCAGACCTCAACTCAATTGAGAATTTGTGACTGGACTTCAAAAGGGCTGTCCACTCACAATTCTCATGCAATCTAACAAAGCTTAAGCAGTTTTGTAAAGAAGAATGGGGAAAAATTGCAGTGTCCAGATGTGCAAAGCTGATAAGAGACCTATCCACCTAGGCTCAAGAATGTAATTGCTGCCAAAGGTGCATTTACTAAATACTGATTTGAAAGGAGTAAGTAATTATGCAATCAAATATTTTGTGTTTAACAAATGTAATAAATTTAGATCACTTTGTGGAGATTTGTTTTCACTTTGACATGAAAGAGTCTTTTTCTGTTGGTGTCAAAAAAAGCCAAATTAAATCCATCATGATTCAATAAAACATGAAAACTTACAAGGGGAGTGAATACTTTTTATAGGCACTGTATGTACTTTGATAATTTACTTTGAACTTTGATGAGACACCTTAGCAGTGGGATTTATTAACATTGTTTCGAGTGCAGTCATTCATGACCATAGAACTCTACTCAAGAATCTGACATTTTCCTCAAAAGACAAGAGGGCACTCTGTCAACACACAGATTATGGAAGGTGTTCCCTATATTCAATGCCATGTTTTGTGGCAGTATCCACAGCATATTCATCCTTAGCAAGAGTAAGTTCTCAGATATATTCAGTGGTTACCAATGCTTGAAGGGATGGATCGGAATCAGAATGGCTATGTTCTTGTATCTTTCACTTCTGTATGATCACTAAACACAGTTAAGCACGCTACTATAAGACACCAACTCAAGAACTAGAGACTTGCTGGGAAAATGTGGCAGGCCTACTCAAGATACGATTCCAGTCTTTCTATTAGAGAAATTTTCCCAAGACAGCTACAAATAGTGGTAAGCAATATTTTTCATTTAGATTTGTGTTTAAAATTAGTTGCAAGTGCAATTTTCTGGGGTTAATATATTAGCTTGAGTTTTCACCAACAATAAGTAACATAATAATAATTTTTTGAATAAATATATAATAAAATTGCAGCTGTCAGAATGTCAATCGAAATGTAGCTATGCCTGGGAATCTTGTAAGAAATGCAACAGTTCAACATGGAACTATTTGCTTTGTGTGCACAAGTTTACAGATATGGAGGAAATCCTGTTACATGCTCCCAACTTCCTGACTGCTTTCCTACATGGACAACTCATGGGCTCAATTATAGGATGCAGAGTTCCTGCAATTCCTTAGGCGATAGTTCATCAGCTCCATTCATTTCAATTAAGAACATTTGTGAGGAAAATAGGAAAGTTTCATGTAATTTACATTTCTGAAATAAATTAGAAATATGTAAAAATGATTAAATGCAGTTAAGTGCTTTAGTTTGTATTGTTTCCATTTTAAACATTGTAATCTATTATTAATTTTGAATATTTTCTATTTTGTTTTTAAAACTTGAGATAAATTTGGATTTGTCCTGAAAGTTCATCCTAAAGATCTATTCAAGGTTAACTACAGACTTTGCATTTAAGGGTGTTGTGAGCCTTCAGATTCTGTGTGTTGGTTTTTCTACAGGAATACCAGCTGCACTAAAGCCATTACAAAATTTCCACTTGTGTTTTTAAAGATTATTCATTTTAAATTTCCGTCATGTAATAAGTACTTTGTTGTGCAGGTATAAATATTAATCATTTCAAAGACCAGTGAACCTGATAATTCGTGTTTGTCACCAGACTACGTTGTGCTTGGCTTTAGATATTCTTGAAACTATTAATGTCAATTGAGTTTTGCTCATTTACCATGGAAAAACTTTCCAAATCAATTTGGCAAACTTCTAAGTGATTTTTGTTTATTCATATATGAATGATTTTTAAACTCAAAGTATAATTAATTTTTTGCTCTCTAAAGCTCTACAATTATTTCACTAAAACTGTCAACCATATTTTGAAAAAGCAAAATAGAGTGTTCTTAGTCAGAAGCAAAATCTCTGAGCACTGCAGTTTTAAATTATTCAGTATCATGAAGCTACCTCTATGAACAGAGGTAAGTAAATTCTAGCAGTAAGAAATTACTTGACACCATACTCAACTTCATACTTCTTTCATGTGCTTGATAAGATCTGACATTTTTTTTACTTGTTATACCATTTCTTTGGCTAAAAATGGGAGCAACATAATAATTTGGTCATATATTCCTGCAATTCATGTAACCAATACATAACTATCATAAATATCAAATCACCTTTAAACTTTGGTTGAAAAATATTCACACCTCTTTTAAGCAGATGATTATTGACAGGAAAATGTGAAAATTAGAAACTCTTTCCAGAACCTCATTTGAGCTATAAAAATAAATGACCAATTAATCTAATTTAAATCTTTGATGATAGGATTTACTCAAACCATGACTGAAATTATGTGGCACTTCATTAAATATTCCATAAGCTCCCACATAGAATAGTTTAATTTTCCATACTATATCCACCATTGACTGACGGTTTCCCAAAGGGCATTCCTTGATGTGTTCTTCCATACTGCTTTACAGCTTAGTATGGGAACACCAATGCCTTTGAATGGAAAATCTTACAAAAGGTAGTGGATTGGGTTAAGCCCTCCCAACCACTGATCACATCTACATGAAATGCTATCATAGGAAAGCAGCATCCATCATCAGAGATCCTAGCTCTTTTCTTGCTGCTGCCTTAAAGGTAAAACTTGCAGATGCCTCAGGACTTGCTCCACCGGGTTCAAGAACAGTTACAACACCTCAACCATCAAGCTCTTGAACAAAAGATAATAATTACAGTCATCTTTTGAGATGTTCCCACAGCCAATGATCTCACTTTAAGGACTATTTATCTTGATATTTCATGCTCTCGTTATTCATTGCTATTTATTTATAGTTGCACTTCAACAGTTTATTGTCTTCTGTGCTCTTGTTCTTTCATTGATCCAGTTTAGTTATCATTCTATAGATTTGCTGAGTATGCCCACAGGAAAAAGAATCTAAGGGTTATATATGGTGCCATTTGTATTCTGATAAATAACTTTACTTTGAAATATGTGCTAATTGTTATCAACACTTACACTGTATTACTCCTCAACCTTCAATGCTATTTTAACGTTGAAAATTGGTTACCTCACATTCTATCCTGGGTGAGCCACAGTTTTTTTTACCACTGATGCATTAGGAATGGCAAAGCTGTCATGTTTGTAATTCCATCAATTTTATTCACCTCTTTCTGGTTACTGTCTTGGAATGAACCAGAGTGAATACTAATATGCTCTCTTACTTATCCTTCAGGTAGGGTTCAGAACACCCAACAATACACCCAGGTTAATGATATTAATGGAGCCTTCAAAAATCTCCCTTCTTTTTCTGATGCATCACTTTTTCATCAGATCCTACAATTCCAGTTTTGCAAGTGAGCTCAGGCCTAGGAGAGGGTGCGAAGAAAACTTATCAGGATAGTAACAGGGAAGGGAAACTTCATTAGGTAATAAGAATAGACAAACTAAGATCTTTTTTTCCATTGACAGCCAAAGGAAAATTTCTTAGAAACTTCCACCAACATATGGTGGAAGCCAAAGGAAGTAGCTGTTCCTGAATCACTGATTTTGTGCTTTAAGGCTTCTGTACCTTTTTCCTGACAGTAACAATGAGAAGAGGGCATGTCCTGGTTGATGGGGGTCCTTAGTAATGGATACCACCTTTCTGAGGCACCGCTCCTTAAAGATCCCTTCAGTACTATGGAGGCTAGTACCCAAGATGGAGCTGACTAATTTTACAACTTTCTGTACCTTCTTTCGATCCTGTACCATAGCTCCCTCCCCCCATACCAGACAGTGACACAGCCTGTCAGAATGTTCTCAATACATCTGTAGAAGTTTGAGTGCTTTAGGTGACATACCAAATCTCCTCAAACTCCTAATAAAATATAGCTACTACCTTGTCTTAATAGCTGCATCAATATATTGGGACGAGGTTAGATCCTCAGAGATTTTGACACCCAGGAACTTGAAATTACCCCTTCTCTCCACTTCGGATCCCACAATGAGGATTGGTTTATGTTATCTCATCCACACCTTTGTGAAGTCCAGAATCAGTTCTTTGGTCTCACTGATGTTAAGTGCAAGTTTGTTGCTGTGACGCCACTCAACTAGCTAGTATATCTCATTCCTGTACACCCTGTCATCTCCATCTGAGATTCTGCCAACAATGGTTGTACCAACAGCAAATTTATACATGGCATTTGAGCCATACCTAGCCACACAGTAATGGGCATAGACTACAGCAGAACAGTTGGCTAAGTACATATCCATGAGGTGCACTTGTGTTGACCGTCACGAGGAGGAGATACTATCATCAATCTGCACAGATTGCGGTCTTTTGGTTAGAAATCAAAAATCCAATTGCAGAGAGAGGTACAGAGACCCATGTTCTGCAGTTTATCGATCAGGACTGTGGTAATGATGGTGTTAAATGCTGAGCTACAGTCAACAAATAGCATCCTGACAAAGGTGCTCAGGCTATTGTCCAGGTGATCTAAGGCTGTGTGAAGAGCCATTGAGATTGTGTCTGCTGTAGACCTACTGTGGCGATAGACAAATTGCAGTAGGTTCAGGTCCTTACTGAGGCAGGAATTCATTCTAGCCATGATCAACCTCTCAAAGCATTTCATCACTATAGATGTGAGTGCTACTGGATGATAGTCTTAAGGCTGCTCACACTACTCTTGGGCACTAGTATAATTCTTGCTTTTTTGGAGCAGCTGGGTACTTCCGACTGTAGCAGGAAGGTTGAAAATGTCCTTGACTACCCCCGCCAGTTGGTTGGCACAATTTTTCAGAGCCTTACCATATACTCCATGGATTGGCACCTGCCACCTTCCGAGAGTTCACCCTTCTAAAAGACAGCCTGACATCGGCCTCCAAGAGACAAATAATAAGATCACCGGGTGCAGCAGGGATCTTCACAGCTGAGATAATATTCTCCCTTTCAAAGTATTTAGTGTTTTTAATAAATGAGGGATGACTTCTGAAAAAAGTCATTAAATGCTTACTCCATATCTCACTTTCCTTTCCACAGAAGTTGCCGGTACTGCAGAAAATCTGTTCTTTGTAAACCTGGCAATAATTTTGGAGTATCTGCTAGATATACCAGTAAAGGCAAAGATCTGTTATTCCCTATAGATTAAAATATTGCAAAGAGTATTCTGAGCAGTTCTGGGAGCTTCATTGAAGAAAGGATGGGCTGGCACTGGAGAGATTCACAAGAATGATACCAGGAATGAAAGGGTTGAAGTATGAGGGCCTGTACTCGCTGCAGTTTAGAAGAATGAGAGGGGAATCTCACTGAAACCTATCAAATATTGAAAAGTGGATGTGGAGAGGATGTTTCCAATAGTGGGAGAGTCGGGGACCAGAGGGCACGATCTTGGAATACAAGAACGTCCCTAAAAGCGAGGAAGCGTTTCTTTAGATAGAAGGTGGAATTATTGGGTGTATTTAAAGCAGAGTTTGTAAGGGTGTTGAAAGTTACGGGAAGAAGGCAGGAAAATGTGGTGGAGAGAGGGGGGGGGATAATAAATTAGACATGATCAAATGGGAAACAGACTCGATCTGTCAAAAGACATAATTCTGCTTCTGTGATTTATGGTCTAAAATATTGTGGAGTAGGGCAGATAAGAAAAGTAAGCATTAGTATTTTATCACTTTTAAAAATGTATGCCAAATTAAAAGCACAGTAAGATGCCAAAACAGCATATGGAAAAGGACTCAATTAATGGTCATATTGAGGGAGCAACATTGGCCCACAATAAGAACCACACACAGAAGTTCCACCTTCTTATGTTCAGGGTGCCATTTCAGCTTTTATGGCCACCCCTCTACAAATCGTCATCACATCATATTCTTAGTGGTTACTCTTGTTTTTTCCTCTCTCCACCCAAAATGATGTAATTTTCTAACACAGATCTCCAGATTCTGTGTATGACCCTCCTATAACCCTCCAAATACCATGGCAGTGTTAATGATCAATTCAATATTGTGCATAGAATATACAAAAAGTTATGCCTGAGCAGAGAATAAGACTATAAGACATAGGCGCAGAACTAGGCCATTAGGCCCATCGAGTCTGCTCCACCATTTCATCATGACTGATCCCATTTAACCCCACACACCTGTCCTCTCACCATATCCCTTGATGCCCCAAGCAATCAGGAATCTATTAACTTCCATTTAAAATATACCAACAGATTTTGCCTCCACCATAGTCTGTGGCAGAGCATTCCACAGATTCACAACCTTCCAGCTCAAAAAACTCCTCCTTTCTTCTGTTCTAAAAGGTCATGTTTTGATTTTGAGGCTGTGTCCTCTAGTTCTGGATACCCCCACCAAAGGAAACATCCTCTCCACATCCACCTTATCTAGTCCTTTCAACATTTGCTAAGTTCCAATGGGATCCCCTTACATTCTTTTATATACCAATAAATACAGGCCCAAAGCTGCCAAATGCTCCTCATATGTTACCTCTTCATTCCTGGAATTATCCTTGTGAACCTCCTCTGGACTCTCTCCAATGACAACATGTGGCGACCCATTTCCTGGCACATCCGAACCGGCTCACAATTAGATAGCCTACAGGGGTTTGCAAGCACAGAGCTTTGGAGCCTCTGCGCCACGGGGGGCAGGTTGAGGGAGGCTTAAAAGTGAGGCTGAGGATTTCGAATAAAGTTTTTCCTTCGACTGCAGTTACCGACTCCGTGTCGTAATTTTAGTGCTGCGTGTAGCACACCGCTACAAACACATCTTTTCTGAGATAAGGGGCCCAAAACTGTTGACAATACTCCAAGTGCGGCCTGATTAGTGTCTTATAAAGCTTCAGCATTATCTCCTTGTTTTATATTCTATTCCCCTTGAAATAAATGGCAACATTGCATTTGCCATCTTTACCTCAGAGTCAACCTGTGAATTAACCTTCTGGGAGTCTTCTGCGAGGACTCCCAAGTCCCTCTGCACCTCTGGTGTTTGAATTTTCCCACCATTTAGGTAATAGTCTGCACTACTGTTCCTTTTACCAAAATGCATCATCATAGATTGCCCAACATTATATTCCATCTGCCACTCTTGTGCCCATTCTTCCAATTGCTTAAAGTCCTGTTGCAAATACATTGCTTCCTCAACACTACCTATCCCTCCACCTACCTTTGTTATCATCCACAAACTTTGCCACAAAGCCATCAATTCTACTATCTAAATCATTGACAAACAATGTGAAAAGTTGTGGTCCCAGTACTAACCACTGAGGAACACCACTGATCACTTGCAGCCAATGCAGAAAAGGCCCCCTTTATTCCCACTCGTTGCCTCCTGTCCATCAGCCATTCCTCTAACCATGCCAGTATAATTCCTGTAACACCACAGGATTTTATCTTGTTATGCATGCCTCATGTGATGCACCTTATAAAATGCCTTCTGAAAATCTAAGTAAATGACATTCTCTGCCTCTCCTTTGTTCACCCTTTGTTACTTCCTCAAAGAACTCTAACAGATTTGTCAGCAGATATCCCTTTACAGAAACCATGTTGACTTTGATTTATTTTATCATTAGTCTCCAAGTACCCTGAAACTTCGTTCTTAATAATGAACTCCAACACTTTCCCAACCACTGAGGTTAGGCTAACTGGCCTGTAATTTCCTTTCTTCTGCCTCCCTCCTTTCTTAAGGAGTAGAGTGACATTTGCAATTTTCCAGTCCTCTGGGGCCAAGCCAGAATCAAGTGAGTTTTGAAAGATCACGATCAATGCATCCATTATCTCTTCAGCAACCTCTCTCAGGACTCTGGGATGTGGTTCGTCTGGTCCAGGTCACTTATCCACTTTAAAGCCTTTGAGTTTGCCTAGCAGTTTTTGCTTTGTAATAGCAATGGCACTCACTCCTGTTCCCTGACATTCACAGAATCTGGTATACAGCTAGTGTCTTCCACAGTAAAGACTGAGACAAAGTACTTATTAAGTTCATCTTCCATTTCTTTGTCCCCCATTACTACTTCACCAGCATCATTTTCCAATGGTCCAAAATCAACTCTCACCTATCTTTTACTCTTTATATAACTGAAAAACTTTTAGTATCCCGCTTTATATTATCTGCTAATCTGCATCATATTTCATCTTTTCTCATCTTATAGCTTTTTAAGTTAACTTATGTTGGAATTTAAAAGCTTCCCATTCATTTTTGCTACTTTATATGTCCTTTCCTTGGCTTTTATGCAGTCCTTAACTTTCCTTTTTGGCCACAGTTGCCTAGCCCTGGCATTTGAGAACAACTTCTTCTGTGGAACATATCTATCCTGTGTCTTGTGAATTATTCCCAGGAACTTGAGCCACCTCTATCCTGAAAGATAGAATGCTGTGCTGAACTCGTACTTACTTCAGAAATTATCTCGGGTTACCCATAGCCGTCTATTTTTCTAAGGTCCATGAAATATCCAGAAGTCTCTTAAAATACCCTATTGTATCTGCCTCCACCATTGTCACCGGCATCCCATTCCATGCACTCATCACTCTTCGCGTAAAAAAACTTGCCCCTGACATCTCCTCTGTATCTACTTTAAAGCACCTTAAAACTATGTCCTCTCGTGTTAGCCGTTTCAGCGCTGGGAAAAAGTCTCTTACTATCCACACGATCAATGCCTCTCATCTTATACACCTCTATCAGGTCACCTGTCATCCTCCGTCGCTCTAAGGAGAAAAGGTCAAGTTGCCATCCCTGCCAGTATCCCCTTCCAATCCACCTTGACAAGCTCCTCTCTCATGCCTCTGTATTTCCCATGTGCCTTATGCATTTCCTCTCTCACATTGCTGTATGAATTCAATCTGCATTGAATGTACCTTAGCTCGCCAGAATTCCAGAATTTCATTATCTTCGACTGGGCAGAAAACTGCACATGCTACTAGTAATCTTGCAATGTCTTTTTTTATTTGATTTCAATTAATCAAATTTCAGACACGAACCGGAGGAGAACTTGGGACTACTCTGACTCAGGAAATAGAAACACAGCACTTCGTCTCTTCCGAAAGAACTAGCATCTACTTGTCCCAGAGCAAACACTGCCCCAACTCCTTACTTCCTCAGTGTGGCGGCATCCGGTTGCATGCTCGCTCAAACCCGGCCAGGGACGTTATGGTCTATTTGTTATTGTCTACTTGCTGTGCTTCGTGTTGTCGGTCTCTGCATGATTCTTGAATTACCGTTGGAAGTCCATTTCATTTCCAAATCAGCTTGAAACCAGAGTCCTCCCTCCCTTCTCGTTGAGTGTCTGTGGGACAGGAAAAACTCACCTTCTTCAAACTCAGGGACTCTCAGATCCGCAGCCCTGCCGTCGATCTCCCTGACGTGCTGGAGGATGAGCCGCTCTTTTTCCGCCGGGCTGTCTACAGTCAGCAGAGCGGACTCCAGCTCAGCCTGAGCAGCAAAAGCGGCAGCCATGGCGACAGCGAGAGCGATTACTGCTCGGCTGATCTCACATTCGCCATTGGAAAACTCACATCACAGCTATGCAATTTAACACAAAGTACTATGAGTTACAAAAAGAAAGGAATTTGAGAAAATAATTCAGAACAGTTTGAGTGTCTTTTGATAAGTGTAGATTTGTGCTAGAAATCGTGTCGAATGTGCGGATTCAAGGCCGAGGTTGGCGTGTTTTGAATGGGCGCCGCTTGCTGAGGGCGCGCCATGAGCAGAGAGGATGACATTTGGGATTATAAATCTGTTCGCAAAGTCAGGCGTCCTGAGAATAGTGCAGAGGTTCGCAGCCCGCCGCCTGGGAGGTTGCTCAAGCGGTCGAAAGCCGAGCGGGGAAGAAGTGGCAGAGCTGTCGCTGATGGGCTCCGGTCCAGGAGTAGGAGAGGGGCCAAGTGCCCGGAGCCTGAGCGGGAGTCAGGGACCACAGATCGGCTCTCCTCCCGACCTCTCAGCCCTTCCGCCGCATCTGTACATCGCCCAGCCACTCCCAGCCCACTGTCACGGCCTACCGATCCTTCTACCCCACTTAAGCAGACTGAAAGCAGCAATGCGCCCGGTGGAAAGTGTATCCTGACAAAGACCAAACCGGTGCATTCTGGCCATTGCCCAATCTGTCAAATGCCCTTCTCTCTGCTGATGATAGAAACGCCTCGGTGGCACGTTGCAGAATGTTTGGATACACCAGGTTGCACGGACAATGGTAAGGTGATTTTAAAAAGAGTGCAGGTTTTTAAGGAATCATGAGTGATTTTTAACATTGTTCCTGGTACAGGATTTCCACCAAAATGTCAACAGTTCAGTTCCTCCCACTGACAGACCTGCTGAGTTCCTCAAGATTTTTTGTGGCTCCAGTTCCACTTTGAAGTTTAGAGCAAATATAGCTGGTGTGTGACTTGGAAGGAAATATGGATGTTCGTGGTTCCCATGTAGCTGAAGCCCTTCAAGGCAAAAGAGATCTTGTATTGCGCACTGGGGTGCTGTTGAAGAAACATACTGCAGTGTATTCTGTAGATGATATGTACAATAATGGATGAAATGTATGTTTATGGCTTGAATGAGGCACCTCATAAGCAGGCAGGTAATGGGTTGTGGTGACTTGCTGTAGTCATCCAGAAAAGCAGAGAGCATTCAACCCTGTCATGCTCTTAGCTGAAGAGTAGACATGTGTTTGCTGGGGGGGGGGGGGGGCGAGAAAGTTAAGTTGTTGCCCTAGAATACTGACATGCTCTTATAATCTTATTATTTATGCAGCTGGTCCAATTGAGTTTCTTGTGAATTGCAACCTCTTGTTTGTAAGGGAAAATGGTAATAACACTAAATTCAAGGGGAAACACTTAGCCATCTCCTTGTTGGAAGTTATCACTACCTGTTACCTCGATGCAACCACATGACTTGCCATTTATTAGTTAATGCCTGTGTATTGTCCAGGTTCTGCTAAATAAAGACAGAGGATATTATCTTGACCCAGATAAAATATCATAGAAACATAGGAAACCTACAGCACAATACAGGCCCTTCAGCCCACAAAGCTGTGCCAAACATGTCCTATCTTAGAACGACTTAGGCTTACCCATAGCCCTCCATTCTCTAAGCTCTGTATTAATCCAAGCCAATTTGGCCTGGCCTAGTCTAAAGTCAAACCAAATATTTTCTTTTTTTTAAAAAAAAACAATATGCACTTGATCTGACCCCAGCACCAATAGTTAAGATCATGTTGGGAAGCCTGGCTCTTGTGTACTTTTCCTTAAAGTTAAATGTTGAGAATTAAAATCATGCTTGTGGTTGAGGCCACTAGGAAAAAGGCAATTCTGGATTGGGTGTTGTATAATAAACCAGAATTGATTAGCGAGCTTAAGATAAAGGAACCCTTGAGAGCCATTGATCTTATTATGTTAAGATTCACCCTGTAGTTTGAGAGGAAGAAGCTGATGCATCAGTATTACAGTGGAGTAACAGAGGCATGGGCGAGGAGCTGGCCAAGGTTGATTAGAAGGGGACAGTAGCAGGGATGACAGCAGAACAGCAGTGGCTGGAGTTTCTGGAGGCAACTTGGAAGGGCCAAGATAGATACATCCCAAACAAAAAGTATTCTAAAGAGAGGATGATGCAACCATGGCTAACAAGGGAAATCAAAGGCAGCACAAAGCAAAAAGAGAAGGCATATGATACAGAAGAAATAGTGGGTAGAGGATTAGGAAGCTTTTAAAAATCAACAGAAGGCAAATATAAAAGCAACATACAAAAAATTGCTGGAGGAACTCAGCAGGTAAAGGAACCCTAAAGAGGCAGTGATCAGAATATAATAGAGTTCTATCATGTTAGAACTATAAAGACTATAAGGAGAGAAAAAGATAAACTTTGATGATAAGGTGGCAATAATATAAGAGAGAATACAAAAGTTTTTCCAGCAAAATAAAGAGTAAAAAAAAAGGTGAACCGCTGGAAAATGATGGAATATGACGCATCGCAGTAGAAGCATTCAGACACGCAAGTTTGATGAAGAGTTTTAAAAAACAGGAATTTTTTCCAATGGGAGTCTTTGATTGGAGTACAGTGCAGATGCTGTGGAAGTGTTCCGGTGCAAGTCCGGTGAAGACCTTTAAAAACTAGGAAGTTTTTACAATGGGAGTCTTTGATTTAGAGTACGGCACAGGCGCAGTAGAGGTGTCCCCGTGCAAGTCTGGCAAAGAGCTTTAAACAGGAGCTTTTCAACAGGAGCTTTTCAACAGGAGTCTTTGATTGGAGTATAGCGCAGACATAGTAGAAGTGTTGCTGCACAAGTTTGGTGAAGAGCCTTAAAAACCCAGTCTCCATAAAAGAGGGTACCATCTAGTGGAGTTGTCAGTGTGAGTGAGTGCAGTTGTTCTCAGAGTGGTCTTCATCAGAATGGTAAGGCTTTGGCTCAACAGGACATTGGTGAAAGCAGACAGAAGCAAGGTAAGTAGGTAAGTTCATTTCTTATTTCTTTTTCTTATTTAACTCTGGCAAGAATAGGGGGTTGTCTACAGGGCCAGTGTTCTGCTCTGCTTGTCAGATGTGGGATTTCCAGGAGATTACCAGCCTCTCCGATGGCCACGTCTGCACCAGATGCATTGGGATGCAGCTCTTTAGAGACAATGTTAAGGAACTAGAGCTGTAGCTCCGTGACTTTTGACTTGTTAGGGTAAGTGAGGAGGTGTTAGACAGGACGTACAGGGTCAGCTCCATCTTAGGTACTAGCCTACAAAGTACCCAGGACATATTCAAGAAATGGTGTCTAAGGAAGGCAGTGTCCATTATTAAGGATCCCCAGCACCCAGGGAATGCACTTTTCTCACTGTTATCATCAGGTAGGAGGTACAGAAGCCTGAAGGCACACACTCAGCGGTTCAGGAACAGCTTCTTCCCCTCTGCTACCCAATTCCTAAATGGATATTCGATATATTTAAAGCAAAAGTTGATGGTTTCCTGAGGTCAGGGCATCAAATGTAATGGCGAGAAGGCAGGTGCATGGGGTTGAGTGGGATACAGGATCCGCCATAATGGAATGTAAGACTGGACTCGATGGGCTGCATGGCCTAATTCTGCTCCTTTGTCTTATGCTGGAGAGGTAGTAATAAGAGACAAAGAAATGGCAGACAAACTTAATAAGTATTTTGCATCAGTCTTCACTGCGGGAGACACTAGCAGTATGCACAAAATTTGACTGTTGGGGCAGAATTAAGTGTAGTTGCTGTTACTAAGGAGATGGTGCTCGGGAAGCTGAAAGGTCTGAAGGTAGCTAAGTCACCTGGATCAGATGGACTGCATCCCAGGGGTTTGGAAGAGGGAGCTGAAGTGATTGTGATAGCATTAGTAGTAATCCACCCAGAGTCACTGCATTCTGGAATGGTTCCAAAGAACTGAAAAATTGCAAATGTCACACCACTTTACGAAGGAAGGGAGGCAGAAAGAAAGAAATTATATGCCTGGTAACCTGACCAGTGGTTGCGAAAACGTTGGAGTCCATTATTAAGGAGGAGGTTTCAAGGTACTTGGACACACGTGATAAAATAGGCCAAAATCTGCATGGTTTCCTTAAGGGGAAATTTTGCCTGACAGGAAATAACAGGCAGGATAGATAAAGGAGAGTCAGTGGATGTTATGTACTTGGATTTTCAGAGGGCCTTTGACAAGCTGCCATTCTTTAGGCTGCTTAACAAGATTCAATGGCATTACAGGAAGATTGACTGACTGGCAGGAGGCAAAGAGAGGAAATAAAGGGAGCCTTATCTGGTTGGCTGCCGGTGGTTGGTGCTGTTCTGCAAGGGTCAGTGTTGGGACCGATTCCTTTTACGTTATATGTCACTGCTTTATATGATGGCTTTGTGGTCAAGTTTGCAGATGGTACTAAGATAGGTGGAGGACATGTAGTGTTGAGGAAGTAGGGAGTTTGCAGAAGGACTTAGATTGGGAGAATGGGCAAAGAGGTGGCAGATGGAATAATGTAGGGCAATACACTTTGGTAGAAGGAATAAAGGTGTAGACTGTTTTCTAAACAGGCAAAAATTTCAAAAATCAGAGGTACATGGGAGACCTTGTGCAGGATTCCCTAAAGGAGGTTAACTCGGAGGTGGGTCAATGGTAAGGAAGGCAAATGCAATGTTTAGCTTTCATTTTGAGAGGACTAGGAACTTAAAGCAAGCATGTAATGCTGATGCTTTATAAGGCTTTGGTCAAACCACACTTGGAATATTGTGAGCAGTTGTGGGTCCTTATCTAAGATGTGCTGGTATTGGATGGAGTCCAGAGGTGATTCATGAGAATGAATCCTGGAATGAAAAAGTTTACTTATGAAGAGCATTTGATAACTCTGGGCCTGTACTCTCTCGAGTTTAGAAGAATGAAGGGGGATCTCATTGAAACCTATCAAATATTAAAAGACATAGATAGAGTGAATGTGGAGAGGATGTTTCCTATAGTGGGGAAGTCTAGGACCAGAGGACATAACCTCAGAATAGAGGGATGTCAATTTAGAACAGAGATGAGGAAGAATTTATTTAGCCAATAGGTGGTGAATCTGTGGAATTCATTGCCAAAGATTGGTGTGAAGGCCAAATCACTGGTTATTTAAAGCGGAGTTTGATAGATTCTTGATTAGTCATGGTATCAACAGTTATGGGAGAAGGTAGGAGAATGGGGTTGAGAGGGATAATATGCCACAAATATGAATATGCCTATGAAGTAAGCGCAAGAGGCAGCTCTGAACCAAGGCAGAAATGACTCATGGAAAGAGAAGCACTTTTTGTCCATTTTTCTCAGAACTCAGTAAGCATCAGCAATATAATCTCAAAACTTGTTGCTGTAACTTTGAGTTGTTTTGGCATTCTTAATGCATATTTGTGCTCCAGTGGTTCTGGAGTAGGAAAATAAAAGGGACGCAATCAAACCGAGAAGCTGCTTGGTACTAAAATTTGAAAAAAATCACTTTATGCATTTTTCCATTTCTAATGTATTCCACCCAGCCTGATTATGAAGCTCTAATTTACAACGCTAAGTCAACTCGGCTTTGACCTGTTGACTTATTCATGCTGCATTTGTATGTTAAGTTTGCAATTGATAGAATACACTTATCTTCCAGAAATGAGTTGCCATGAGGATAGAGTGTATTTGGAATTAAAAATTTGACAGATGTTACTTTATATGGTAGAATTTTCAACCCACTCACAAAAAAGTGTAGATACTCCCTGTCCCTACTTAAAGCATTCTTTTGAAAGGTTCAGAGCACAGCTGATGTCTTTCGAAGTAAAGTGTCAGAGCTATGGAGAGTTTTTGTATTTACTAGTTTTGCATCATATTCCATGCCTGTTTAACTGGTAACTGGGAGGGTGTATTAAGAAGGATGAAATTCTCATGTTATTATATTGCCAAAAAAACACTTCCCCAATAATCCTCCAGTGTGTGTTCCTTACAATTTTCAATTCTCCCCTTTAAATAGTTCTTAATATTTTCTAAAAACATTTCTTTCTAATTTGGGCAGTCCTTAATAGTCATTACCAAATAAAGATAGGAAATGATTCATGATTCTTCCATCAAATATATCTAACCAATTTCATCTATTCTCAAGCTGTGAAAAGATATTCAAGATCTGAAGTTGTACCATTTGTAGTGTTTTTACAAGTTCCATCTGATTGAGAAGAATCCAGAGTATTCCCATTGGTTGAAAATATGCATTATTTTCACATGAATATTACTGGTAACTTATTGCCATGCCTACTCAAGGAATGAATTAATCTGACACATTTTATGAGCTATGGTTTCAGTAAGAAATTTGCTATTACATAGCAGGATTAAGCATGAAGTTACAAGCAATAAAAATTCATTCAAATTTAGTGAAGATTAAAACTTAAGTTCAAATATATTAGCGTAATTGGCAGGCTGATTCTTGGATGACTTGGCAAAGCTGCAGGAGAATAAGATAAAAGTTTTCTCCAGGCTTATAAAGAAAATATTGTAAGCTACAACATTAGGGAAATAGATATCATTGTGTCCCTTTCTCCATATCGAAATTTAAAGTATCTCAAAGCAAAACAATGTGTATTGATAGATTTTCTGTATATATTTTGTAATCATGTCTTTGCCAGTTCTGACAAAGAGTCTTCAATCTGATATACAGTATTAATTCCTCTTATTTTTCCACAAATGTTGTCTGATGTGTTAAGTGTTTCCAGCATGTTCTGTTTTTACCAAACACTCAAATTATACCACATTTGTTACTTGCAGAGGTCTATTCTTTGGATATGCAAATAGCCAGAATATTAATAGCAACACAGACATATCCTGAATTCTGTATCAAGTTTCAGGGATGTGTCAAACAATGTATGAATATAGAAAATATTATAGTCAGATGTATCAGTATTAAAGTGGAGTATAGGGAATTACAGAAGCATGAGAGAGGAGCTGGCCAAAATTCATTGGAAAAGAACACTGGTATGGATGACAGCAGAGCAACAATGGCTGGAATTTCTGGAAGCAATTCGGAAGGCGCAGGACATTTAATCCCAAAGAGGAAGAAGTATTCTAACGGCAAGATGACACAACCATGACTAACAAGAGAAGTCAAAGCCACCATAAAAGCCAAAGAGAGAGCATATAATAAGACCATAGGATATGGGAGCAGAAGTAGGCCATTCGGCCCATCGAGTCTGCTCCGTCATTCAATCATAGGCTGATCCAGTTCTTCCAGTCATCCCCACTCCCCTGCCTTCTCCTCATACCCTTTGATGCCCTGACTAATCAAGAACCTATCTATCTCTGCCTTAAATGCACCCAATGACTTGGCCTCCACAGCCGCTCGTGACAACAAATTCCACAGATTTACCACATTCTGACTAAAGTAATTTCGCCACATCTCTGTTGCAAGTGGACGCCCTTCAATCCTGAAGTTCTGCCCTCTTGTCCTAGACTCCCTACCATGGGAAATAACTTTGTCATGTCTAATCTGTTCAGGTCTTTTAACATTTGGAATGTTTCTATGAGATTCCCCCTCATTCTCCTGAACTCCAGGGAATACAGCCCAAGAGCTGCCAGACGTTCTTCATACGGTAACCCTTTCATTCCTGGAATCAATCTCTGTTATTCCTGGTTAATTTGCAGGTTGAGTCTGTGGTTCAATTCAATGTGAAGTTAGATGATTGGAAAGCTTTTAAAAACCAACAGTAGGCAACTAAAAAAAGTAATAAAGAAAGAAAAGATAGAATACGAAGGTAAGCTATCTAATAATACTAAGGGGGGATACCAAAAGATTTTTCAGATACATAGTGTAAAAGAGAGGCAAGAGTAGATATCGGACTGCTGGAAAATGATGCTGGAGAGGTGGTCGTGGGGGACAAGGACATGGTGAATGAACTAAATAAGTATTTTGCATCAGTCTTCATAATGGAAGACATGAGCAGTATGCTGGAAGTTGGAGTCAGGAGACAGAAGTATGTAAAGTTGCCATTAATAAGGAGAAGGTTCTTGGGAAACTGAAAGGTCTGAAGGTAGATAAGTCACCTGGACCAGATGGTGTATACCTCAGGGTTCTGAAGGAGGTTGCTGAAGAGATTGTGGAAGCATTAGCAGTGAGCTTTCAAGAATCAATTGAGTTTGGCAGGGTTCTGAAGGAATGGAAAATTTTAAATGTAGCTCTGCTGTTCAAGAAGGGAGAGAGACAGAAGAAAGGAAATTACAGGGCAGTTAGTCTGACAGTGGATGGGAAGGTGTTTCAGTCAATTGTTAAGGATGTAGTTTTGGAGTACTTAGAGGCACATGATTAAAAAAAGGCCCAAGTTAGCATGGTTTCCTTAAGGGAAAATCTTGCATGTCAAATCAGTTGGAATTCTTTTAAGAAATAACAAGCAACATAGACAGAGGAGAATAAGTGGATGTTGTGTATTTGGATTTTCAGAAGGCCTTTGACAAGGTGTAGCTCATAAGTTAAGAGCTCGTGGTATTACAAGAAAGATACTAGCATGGATAAAGCATTGGTTGATTGGCAGGAGGCAAAGAGTGGGGGTAAAGGGACCCTTTCCTGTTTGGCTGCCAATGACTAGTGGTGTGGCACAGGAGTCTGTGTTGGGACCACTTCTTTTTACGCTGTACGTCAATTATTTGGATGAGAGAATTGATGTCTTTGTGCCCAAGTTTGCAGATGATATAAAGATAGGTGGAAGGGCAGGTAGTTTTGAGGGAGTAGAGCATCTATAGAAGGGCTTAGATGAGAATGGGCAAAGAAGGGGCTGATTTAAATACAATGTCAGGAGATGTATGATCATGCACTTTGGTAGAAGAAGTTAAGGATAGACTATTTTCTAAATGGAGAGAAAATTCAAAAATTTGAGATCCAAAGGGACTTTGGAGTCTTCATGCACAATTCCCTAAAGGTTAAGTAGCAGGTTGAGTCAGGGGTGATGAAGGCAAATGCAATGTTAGCATTCATTTCGAGAAGACTAGAATATAAGAGCAAGGATGTAAAGTTGAGGCTTTATAAAGCACTGGTTGGGCCTCACTTGGAGTATTGTGAACAAGTTTTGAGCCCCTTCTGTAAGAAAGGATGTGCTGACATCGGAGAGGGTTCAAAGGAGTTCACAAAAATGATTGAAGAACTTGTCATATGAGGAGTATTTGATGGCTCTGGGCCTTTACTCACTGGAGATAACATTGAAATCTACCAAATGTTGAAAGGCCTTGATAGAGTGGATTTGGAGAGGATATTTCCTAAGGTGGGGGAGGTGGGCAGTGCTTAGATCAGAGAACACAGTCTCAAAATAGAGGAATGTGGTTTTAGAATGGAGGAGGTGGAATTTCTTTAGCCAGAGAGTGGTGAATCTGGAATTTGTTGCTGCAGGTAGATATGGAAGCCAAGTATTTACGTATCTTTAAGGCAGAGGTTGATAGATTCTTGACTAGTCAGGGTGTGAAAGGATATAGGGAAAAGGCAGGAGATTGGGGCTGAAAGGGTAATGGATCAGCCATGATGAAATAACAGAACAGACTCGATGGGCCAAATAGCCTAATTCTCCTCTATCTTATGATCTTAAAATAGCCACTTAATATATATCTTAATCTTATTGTATGGGTCAATGAGGGCTAATTAACACAAACATTTATTTATTATATTCCCCTGTGTAGTTACAATGGTATAGAATCGGAACATCTCATGCAACGTCTTCCTTTGATGTCCTTTAAGTATCAGAGGAAGTTAAATAATGAACTTTTTTTTTAAATTGAGGACTGGCTCTTGTCTAAATTTAGCAAATGCTCCTCATATTCCATACCATCTGAAAATGTTCAAAGTAGCCTAACAGTCACAACTGCAGAATACATTCAGACAGAAAGCCTTCAGTTTTGTCATTTTTGCACTTTCCCTGCTGGACTCAAATAAGAGGTGTGGTCTGAATTTTGTGTCTTATGACAGAGTTTGGTTGTCGCTAGCAATTTTACTTGTCTGCACTGTTTTTTTATATTCATTTCTGGTTAACTTTTTAAATTTCTCTTTACCAAAGCCCACCTCTCTGCTTGCGCTTCACTCCAAATCACCATGTAATTAACGATTTTTTTTACATCCTTCATTATTTACCCCTAAGGCCAAATAACTACCTGCAATTCTTTATAGAATCTTCAAATTCCAATCTAATGTTTAACAACTTATAAACTTTAATTGAAGCACGTTTTAAAACTTAATTAGTACCAGACTTGTGGAATTGAAATAAAAAGTTTTCAACGATGGTCTGACATTTAAGTTTGATTTTACAGAACTGTCATACAATCTTAACCAAATGTACTGATGTTCTTGCTTTGTTAATCCATGGTATGATTTTTTACTTTTAATCCAAAAGACTGAGGGATATTCACATTTTCCATCTTTAGAAAGATGGGAGAATGTGTTCTTGATTTTAGCAGAGTGCAGTTA
Organism: Hypanus sabinus; assembly: GCF_030144855.1. Taxonomy (NCBI): domain Eukaryota; kingdom Metazoa; phylum Chordata; class Chondrichthyes; order Myliobatiformes; family Dasyatidae; genus Hypanus; species Hypanus sabinus. The sequence continues at coordinate 60,117,463 of NC_082727.1, read as the reverse complement.
ATGTCTGGTGCTGTGGATTTTGCAATATATCTCATTTACTAGTGGTTTTTATGATCATCAGTTGTTCTATTTTTTTCTGTTATTTTCCCATGCAGCTTTAGCTTTTCTTAACCTAATATAGAATTGATTCAGAAAAAGTTATGCAGTCATATAAAAGAGAACTTGACTCAACCCTTGTGATCAGGCCTGGCTCATAGTTGACTATGTTGTGGGTTCAAGACATAGACAAGCAATAAATTTTGAGCTGGGCATGCTCAAACTAACACGAGAGCCATTTTTGGTTTATGGCAACCCTTGGCTTGTTCTTGGTTCAAATTTTACCACCCACAAGGTCTCGATGCTTGTAAATGTGGGTAAAATCCCCCTTGTGAATCACTAAAAGATGTTTTGGACTGTATAATGCAGAGGTCAAAGTGGGGGGAGTGTTGAGGAAATCGAACCCTTGGTTTGGGGTGATGGAGACAGTGAGGGCACAGATGGGTGAACCTTTGAGGAGAGGATGAAATCCTTATGAGATGGTTCCCTTTAAAGGGCAACAATGATGTAATAAAGATAGAATATAAACAGGAAATACTGGAAATACTCATCAAGCTCTATCTGTTGGAAGAGAAACTGAGTTAACATTTCAGATTGAAGATTTTTGTCAGCAATGATAGAGACCGGTGGAGATTGCAGGTAGCAAAGGAAGACAAATCTGCCTCAATATTCAAGGCTTATGTCTACATAATTAACTTTTTACATAGGTGATGCTATATACTGTTCATATCACTGTTCATTCTCTATGAACCAACAGACAAAATTGCTGTCAATAATTTTGGTGGTGAGTCTTCAGTTCCAGTGTGAAAATAACAAATGTGAGAACTCCTGCCAGTGCTATGCAGGGCATTGATAGCTGGCCGGTGGTGTAGTGGCATCAGCAATGGTCCCGGGTAGTCCAGAGTTTGAATTTGGCCAGGTCCTTGCATGCTTTCCATAGGTGCTGGGTTGAGCATGGGGCTCGCAACTTGGCCTCATAAACATACAGACAAACACTAGAAAAACAGGAAGGGTGCCGCCTGATGCCCCACAAGGCACGGACAGGAACTAACTACAAGGGATTGATGAGTTGTTGGAGATGTTGTCACTTAATCAAGAGTTGAAACCATTGGTTTTCAGATTTCCTTTTTCTAAGGAAGCTCGTTTAATCAAATGATTCAGCATGCAGTCCAATATTAAGAAGTTGTCAAGTCAAAGATAATGACAAGTGCCCCTTTCCACATACTTTGAAAGCCAATGGTTTAAACAAAGGTTCTATCAGCCTGTTCATGTGAATATATTAAAAAAGGCTCATGACAGCATTGGGGAGAGCAGCAGTTTCCCTTATTAGCCAAGACAGATTTTTCATCCTACAATAGCACTGTCTTTATTGTTTGCAGGTTACCTCTATGTATGTAATTGGCTGTAAATAGCTAGGGATGTTAAAAGGTCACTTAAGGCATGACTATCTTTTGTAGTAAGAATTCCTAATAGCCACGTATTTATAATAATCAGTGGCTGAGAAATGGAACAAAGTTGCTGGAATCCTTCTTTACTAAATAAGTATCAATGATAAATTACTCTTAAACAACAATAAACCTATCTGAAAGGGGAAAAAAGATGAAATCTCAGCTTGTCCAATGTTTATGCACAGGAGTGATACTGAGGTTATCTATAATTTTAATTTTCCATCCCATCTGTCTGTGGTTTCCTACATTGTTACTGCAAGGCCCACTGCAAGCTTGAGGGACAACTTCTCATCTTAAATCTAGGTATGTTGAAGCCTTCTGGAATCAATATCAAATGCTCTATCTTTAGGTGTGTTACTGCCCATTACACATCTGGTGTTTAGGGCAGCAATGAAGGTCCTCCATTGCTGGCGGTGTTCAAGGCTTCCTTCATCATGTCAGTAACTTCTTCTTGGTTTTCACTACTGTCAGTCACGTAAATCCCAGGTGGAGACTCAGGAATACTGTCACATTCAGATGTGGAGGGATTCTCTTTCCTGTTTCCATAACAATTTGTTTTAATTGTCGGAACTGTTAACCCTGAACCTTGATGACCAGTAGACCTCTACCCTTCGACCTGTTTGGCATGAATGTGACCTTACCAAGAGCCAAAGCATAAAGCTCTGACATAGCTGTCCAGGTCATCATTAAGGCTTACAAACTTCCAAACCCAATGGCAAAGTCTGGTCCTCTTGGAGGCTAACTTTAGGTAGCTTATATTATCTTCAGTGTAAGTTAACATTTCAGGTTGAGGTTCTGTATCAGAACCGAGAGGGGACAAGGAAAGATTGTCGATATATGGTAGTACAAGAAGGGGTGGTAGTGATGGTGAGGCAGTAATGGGAAACAGTGTGGTAAGTGATAAGTAGAAGCAGATGGGGAAGAGGATAGGCTGATGAAACTGTGGTGGAGTGGAAAGAGATGGAAGAAGTGGACAAATGAAAGAAAACTAGGTGGATAGGGGAGTGTGTGGGAGAACCCCAGTTCTAAAGGTTACCTAAAATTGGAAAATTCACTGCACAAACTATTTGGCTGTAAATTAACAAGTTGGGAGATTTACGAGCAGGATGCAAATGTGGAGTTATATTGACTTTGATATTATCTTATTAGAGGACAGAGGTTTCGTTTGATTTAAGCCTGATATATATATATATATATATATTGGCTGCAATAGTTTTCCTTTGAAGAATATTAGTGGAATGAATGAATGAGGAAGAAAAAATCCTGCAGAATGGTTGAAGTCCGTCAGCATCTCTCCTTGGGTTCATTGCAGAAACACCCAATATCTGTTACCTCAAAATCCTTAAACATCACTTTTTTTAAAGGAGTGTTAATGAAAGTACAAATCAGAACATTTGAGAAGTCATTAATGAATAAAATTCTACAAAAAGTAGTGGAAGTGGCCCGGCCCATCACGGGTAAAGTCCCTCCCAACCATTGAGCACATACATGAGACATTGTCACAGAAAAGCCGCATCCATCATCAGGGACCCCCAACACCCAAGAAATGCTTTCTTCACGCTGCTGCTATCAGGAGGAAGGTACAAGAGCCTCAGGATTCACACCACTAGGTTCAGGAATAGTTACTACCCCTCAATCATCAGGCAATAACTTCACTCAATTTCACTTTCCCCACTATTGAAATGTTCCCACAACCAATGGACTCATTTTCAATCACTCTTCATCTCACATTCTTGATATTTATTATTTGTTTATTATTATTTCCTCTTTTGTATTTGGAAGTTGGTTGTCTTCTGCACTGTGGTTGACTACCCTAGTCAGGCAGTCTTTCATTGATTCTGTTATAGTTATTATTCTATAGATTTATTGAGTATGCCCACAAGGAAATGAATCTTATGGTTGTATATAGCAGCTTACATGTAGTGTGGTAGTAGGCTTACTTCAAACTTCATGAAAGCATTAAATTGTTAATGCATCAGCATTTTTGAATGGAAAGTTCTGTAATGATTTTCTTTATTTTCAGAATGTCCAGATGGTTTACTTTGTAACAGTACCATTCCAAGACACTACAAACGTTACTCCCACATGCTACTTGCTGAAAGTAGAGCTTTGAGCCAAAATGACACTCAAGCTGCATTATGCAATGGCTTAAAAAAGGATACCCTGGCTGTTTCCCCTGACTGTAACAACAATCACCAATCCTCCCAAAATGGTCAATCACTCCAGATTAAAGAAAGTCCAACAAACAAAACCCAAAATGCATTACTATTGCTAAAATCACCTGTTAACAAAGTTACTGGAAAAAGCACAAACAAATTCAAGTTTAGAAGAGGAACAAATGGGACACCCTCATCTAAAAAAGTTCCAAAGAAAAGCATGTCTGCATTGTCAACTGATAACCCTATCAGAGAATTGACTTGTTCAGAATCACAATTAACAACACAAGTAAAACCTGCAATCAATATGGGTGGATTGTGTAATGAGACAGCAATCAATGATGTAATTAAGGACCTGAAGAGTTTCTCAGAACATAATTCTGCTTTTGCCCTTGCTTCAAATACCAATTACGATGATGATGATGATATCAATTACTCTCCACTTTGTAGTGAAGATGAAACTCATAATCATAAATCTCAATCTTTTCCCAGGAAGCAGTTGTTTCAAGATCAAAGTATTAAACATTGTTGTAATAGAGAAAACATTATGTTTTCTGACTTTAGAAGTCAGGAGTTAAGTTGCAAATCTAGTGTCATTAAAGACACAGTCATACCTGGTATTTATGCTCTTAGCATGGGCCCAGACCCTGCCCTATTGATTGATTGTGTCAGTATTTCAACACAAAATGGAAAAGAGAGTGAAACAAAATTACCACACCCAAAATTAAATAATAAAGATAATAAAGGGGTAACTAATCAGTCACAATCTAATTTAACTGGTTGTGCAACCTTCATTAAATTGGAATCAGAAGACTCAAATTCTAGCAGTTTATTAATTCTCCCTCAAATTAAAGAGGAACAACAGTCTACTTTGCTTGCTGGCATGGAAGAATGTTTTGATAATCAAGTTAGCAATGAAAGGAAAGGTAATTCCAAAAATTCTATGGAGACCCCATCGGCTGGCACTCGGAGCTTTATTTCTGAGAAACTGGGAAGCATTATACAAAAGGATAATAATCCAAAAAATAGAATTTTGGAAGTGGCATCACTAAATTCACTGGAAAAAGTTTCTTTAAATACCCCCAAGAGGACTGCTTCTAATAAAGAATTAAAGCAAACTGATATTGGAGTTTTCTTTGGACTTCAACCAAAAATCAAAGATGAGAAAGAATGTCTCAAAAATGAAATTCAAGGAAAAACAAAAGAATTATTTTCAGAGCTGTCATGTACTACAAAGAGACAACGACAAAGGAAGAGGAAAATTGATAGCTCTGTAGGAGATGAAGCTTCCACAGGAAATGTAGAAAAGCTTCAACCAGACCTTATTGAAGAACAACAAAGCAGAATGAAAAGACGCAGGAGAGGAATAAGTTCATACAGCAAAAATAAGCAGTGTCCTTTTTACAAGAAGATCCCAGGTAAGCTATCAATTATTTGAACAGTACTCAAGACAAATTGTTGTAGATACAAATTAGGACTTAAGTTATAAGAGGTTTGTGGTATATTAGTCTAATGTTGAACTGTGCCTGGTCAGGATTTTTTATGTTTTTGAGCAGAAAACATGTTTTTTTTTTAACATGTTTCCATTATACTATACAGTTGCAAAATGCAGGAGATAGTTTTGAATTCTAATGAAATTAGATGCTGCTTAACTGTCCATTAGATAAGCAGCGTATAACAAACTGACCAAGAAGGAATATTGCTGCTGTTAAATTGTAGTTTTTTGATTAAAATATTGAAGTGGCAAAGTAGTAGTTTTATAGTTCTGGAATTTTCTCATGTTAGAGGCTTCTGGAGGTTGAATTATTAGAGTATTGAAGATGAAGTAGATATGTTTTTGGAAGATCAGCCATCAGAAAGAAGGTATAGGAGCCTTATGACACACCATGAGGCTCGGAACTGTTACTACCCCTCAATCATTATGCTCTTGAGCCAACGGGGTTAACTTCACTTGTCCCATAACTGAAATGTTTCCACAACCAATGGACTCACTTTCAAGGACTGTTTATCTCATGTTCTTGATATTGCTTATTCATTATTATTATTTTTTGTATTTGCACGGTTTGTTGGCTTCTGCACTGTGATTGAATGCCCAAGTTGGTGCAATCTTTTATTGATATGGTTATTAGTCAATACTTTTATTGAAAATACCCACAAGGAAATGAATCTCAGGGTTGTGTATGGTGATATATATGTAGTTTAATAAAAGCATTTACTTTGAACTTTGAAATGAGGGCTATAGAGAACTGGCAGAAAGAAACATAGGATAGATTAACTACGATCTTATTGACTGACAGGGCAGGCTGAGGGCTTACTACTATTCTTATCTTTGTTATGAATACTACAGTCTACACTTGTATAACAAGACGAGTTCTGTTCTGAATTTCTTGCATCTATCAAACTATATAGTAACAGTTTACTTTTCTCTTTCATCCTATTGCTCTCTAGTCTGCATTGTAATGAAAATAAAGCATGTTTTTACCCAGTTTTTGCATTCCTTCAAACTAAGTAAATTTGCAATGCCCCTTTTCTAATTCCATCTATTTCCACTTGGCAAAGCCTGCTTAAGCAAGTGGAGTCCAATATTCACTTTTATTAATAAAAAATGCCCTCCACAGACCATGTTTAGCCAAACTCTGAAAAGTCAGTAATAAAAGAAATGCTTGCAACACTTTGCCTGCCTAATAGGAATCTGATAAATATAACAATTATTTGAGAGGCCAAAAGAACAAGGACAGGACAAATTGGACAATGTGGTCTGAGTGAAAGTTAATGTGTCGTTTTTCCAATCAGCCTTATTTTCCCAAGGAGAAACAAATCAGATATTTTATGTAAGTTTTCTGCATGCTATTCTGAAAAATTCTCAGTATTGGTGTTATACTACAGCTAGCAATCTGAATTATCTTGTGCTTTCAGGAACTAATTTCACAGTGGATGCCTTCCAATATGGTGTTATTGAGGGTTGCACTGGCTACTTTCTTACTCACTTTCATTCCGATCATTATGGAGGTCTTAGCAAGAATTTCAGATGCCCCATTTACTGCAGCACAGTAAGTTTATTGCAAGTTTATTTAAGAAAACCAATGAAAAGTATGTTAAAATGTAAGTAACATTTTTGAAGTATGAATATTTGATCTGGGTTCTGCACATTTAATGATCTTAATCTGATGCCCCCGAGTTATTGGCAAGCCAGATATGGAAAGTAAATTTTGAAACAGTAAACAACATTAATAATCAATGTAGTAGCCCGTGTGATCTTAGTATTTGTGTAATTATTTTGTAAACCTCTATATATCATAGTTTGTAAGATGGCATGGTGAAAAGTGCACCATCATTTTGTTGAATCTTTTACTAAAAGATTGCAGGTGTTCATTAAAGGTGCACATTTACTCTAGATGTGTGTGCAAAGTATTTGTGCAAATTGTAGTTTGTTAGTCAAATGATATGATTTCCATGAAGCAGAATTGCACTGTATTAAAATACAAGCAAGATTTGATAGGTGCTAGTAATCTAAAATCAGTGCAGTCTGATCTGACGTTATAGCACGAAATCTTGTTGGTAAGTGCAAGCTATTGACAAGTAAATTTAGGATTTTGAGGCATCTACCTGAATGCATCAGTTTATCTGACAGATTCTTTGTAAGAATTTTGTATGTACTGTATGTTCCAAAATTAAAGCTTCTGGATGCTTGAGCAACAGGTATCATTTAAATAATTTGGAAAGATGGCAGAGCTGGACAGATTGGTTGTCAAGAGTTTGAATCATTGTCGTTGTGGTACAGGAAATTCAGCCCATGCATTCATGCTTACTTTGCAGAGTTATCCTCTTGGTCTAATTTTGCCAGCTTGTTCCCCTCCATCCAAACCGCCTGATCAATTTACTTTGGATCTCATCAGTCTTCTCCATTTACACAATCCTCATAGACAGTAAGGGCAATTCCAGATTATTAGCACGGTTCTTTTAAAGAAATTTCTTCCTCCTATTATCCTTGTCATTCTTTTCCAAAATCTTAAATCTTTTTAGCACTGTAAGCTAATCTTTTATATAATTTGTAAACCTGTTACAGTCTTGTATATCACCTATAAATGTTCTTTTCAAGCTCCTTTGCTCCAGAGGAAGTTATCAGATTTCAATTCAATCTGGTAGCTAAAATCCCTGATCTCTGTCTGAATCACTTCTGGTTAATTTCATTCTACTCTTTCAAAGATTTTAATAGAGTGATGACCAGAGCTGGATGAAATCAAAGCCTAATAACATCCTTGCTATATACTTGTACCCAGTGCTTTTATTAATGATGCCAAAAATTGCATGTGCTTTGTTAACTAGTACGTCAATTTGTCTTGCCACCTCTGACAATCTGTGTACATGAGTGTTGTGTCTTTCTGTTCCTGCATATTCTTTAGATCTGTGCCATTAATGTGACAAGTTTCCTGATCCTTTCTGCAAAATGCATCGCCATAAGATGTAAGAGCAGAATTAGACCATTTGGCCCATAGATTCTGATCTGCCATTTCATCATGGCTGATCCAGTTTTCCTCTAAGCCTCAATCTCCTGCCTCTTCTTCCCCACCCCCCCCCCCCCCCACATATGCCCTCATGCTCTGACCAATCAAAAAAATCTATCAACCCCTGCCTTAAATATACATAAAGGCTGTGGCAATGAATTCCACAGATTCACTACACTCTGGTTAAAGAAATTCCTTCTCATCTCCATTTTAAAAGGATGCCCACCTGTTCAGAGGTTGCTGCCTCTGGTCTTAGACACCCCCATCAAAGGAAATATCCTCTGCACATCCATTCTATCAAGGCCTTTCACCATTCGATAAGTTTCAATGAGGTCATCTCCTCATTCTTCTGAATTATAGTGAATACAGACCCACAGCCATCAAAAGCTCTTTATATGACAAGCCATTTAATCCTGGAATCATTTTTCTGAACCTCCTTTGAACCCTCTCCGGTTTCTCTCTAAGATAAGGGGCCCAAAACTACACACAATACTCCAAGTGAGGCCTCTCCAGTGCATTATAAAGTCTCAACATTACATCCTTGCTTTTATATTCTATGTTCTTGAAATGAATGCTAACATTGTGTATGCCTTCCTCACCACAGACTCAAACTGCAAACTAACCTTTAGGGAATCCTGCACAAGGACTCCAGTCCTTTTGCAACTCTGATTTTTGAGTTTTCACCCTGTTTTTTAAAAAAGTCCATGCCTTTATTCCTTCTATTAGAGTGTACCATAAATTTCATACACTATACTCCATTTGCACTTCTTTGCCCATTCTCCTGATCCAACTCCTTCTGTAGCCTCTTATTTTCTCAAAACTATCTACCCCTCCACCAATCTTTATAGTGTCTCAAACTTTGCAAGAAAGCCATCAATTCCATCATCCAAATCATTGACATATAATGTAAAAAGAATCAGTCCCAACACAGACCCCTGTGGAACACCACTAGTCACAGACAGCCAACCAGAAAAGGCTCCCTTTATTCCCACTCGTTTCCTCTTGCGAATCAGCCATTGCTTTATCCATGCTAGAATCTTTCCTATAATTCTGTGGATTTGTAGTTTGTTAGGCAGCCTCATGTGTGGCATCTTGTCAGAGGTTTTCTGAAACTCCAAGTATACAACATCAACCTATTCTCCTTTGTCTATCCTGCTTGTTATTTCTTCAGATAATTCCAGCAGATTTGTCAGGCAAGATTTTTTTCCTTGAGGAAACCACATCCTGAACAATAAACTGAAACATCTTCCCAACAACTGAGGTCAGACTAACAGACACATAATTTCCTTTCTTCTGCCTCTCGAAGAGTGGTGTGACATTTGCAATTTTCCAGTCTTTCGGGACCATTCCATAATCTAGTGATTCTTCAAAGATCATTACTAATGCCTCTACAATCTCTTCAGCCACCTCTTTCAGGACTCGGGTGAATACCATCTGGTCCAAGTGATTATCTACCGAAGAACTTTCTGCCTAGTAATGGTAACTTCACACACTTCGTGACCCCTGATACCTGAAACTTCCACCATACTGCTAGTGTCTTCTACAGTGAAGACTGATGTAAAATACTTATTCAGTTCTTCTGCCATTTCCTTGTTCTCCATTACTACCTCTCCAGCATTGTTTTTATGTTTAATATCCACTCTCACCTCTCTTTTACAATTTATGTATCTGAAGAAACTTTTGATAACCTCTTTAATATTATTGGCTAGCTTGCTTTCATATTCCATCTTTATCTTTGTTACCTATTTAGTTGCCTTCTATTGGTTTTTAAAAGTTTCCCAGTCCTCCGATCTCCCACCAATTTTTGCTCTATTATATGCCATCTCTCTGGCTTTTATGTTGGCTTTGACTACCCTTTTTAGACATGCTTGTGTCACCTCACAATTCTGTATTAAATTCTGCTTGTGAACCCTTTCTACCATTTTGGATACTGATGTGGGGTTGAATTCCTAGGAGAATACCATGGAGACCAGGTGACTGGCACTGAGCATGAGTCCATGGTAGAAGAGGGGTGCTGTGGTGATAGGGGACTCAATAGCTACAGGGACAGAATCTCCTCTGGATATGATCAGGACACTTGGATGTTATGTTGCATCCCAGGGACCAGAGTCAGAATGACTTAATTCATGTCCACAGCACTTTGGAGGGGGATCAGCCAGATGTCTTGGTATATATTGGTACCAATGACATGGGAAGGAAAACCAGAGGTCTCGAAGAAAGAATTTAGAGAACTGGGCAGGAAGCTAAGAAGCAGGACCTCCAGGATAGTAATTTCTCGATTGTTACCTGTGCCATGTGCCAGGAGGGTAGAAGCAGGATAATTTTGCAGATAAATGTGTGGCTAAGAAGCTAGTGCAGGGGAAGGGCTTCAGGTTTTTGGATCATTGGGATCTGTTCTGGATGGTATGACCTGTACAAAAGGGGTGGGTTGCACCTGAACTGGGGGGTGGGGGGGGAGTACTATTTTTTTCATGAGCAAGCAGGTTTGTTAGAGCAATTGGGGAGGGTTTAAACTAATTTGGCAGGGGGATGGGAAGTAGAGTGAAGGGATCACAGAGCAGATAATAAAAAGCAAAGGCAGTACGGTTGTTAGGAAGGGCATGCAGATAATAGGGCAAAATTGCAGCCAGCAGGGTGAATATCAGTTCATTAAGAATGCAGAATCAAAAAGGGTAACGAATACAGTACTCGGTGTTATATCTCAACACACAGAGTGCAAGAAGTAAGGGGGATGATCTTGTTGCACAATTACAGATTGTCAGGCATGATGTTGTGGCCCCCAGAGTCGTGGCTAATGGATGTTTGCAGTTGGGAGCCGAATGTCCAATGTTACACATTGTATTGGAGGGATAGTAAAGTCGGCAGAGGGGTTGCTGTTGCTCTGCTGATAAAGAATGGCATCAAATCATTAGAATAATGTGACAGTATCAGAAGATGTTGAATCCTTGAGTTAAACTGCAAAGGTAAAAGGACTCTTATGGCAGTTACATACAAGCCTCCAAGCAATAGCTGAGATCTGGACTACAGAATACAATGGAAATTGAAAAGGTGTGTTAAAAGGGCAATGTTATGATAGTCATGGGAGATTTTAACATGCAGCTAGATTGGGGAAAATCAAATTGGTAATGGATGTCAAGAAAGTGAATTTGTTGAATGCCTACGAGATGGCTTCTTAGAGCAGTTTGTTGAGCCTACTAGGGGATCAGCTATACTGGATTGGGTGTTATGTAATAAACTGGAGGCAATTAGGAAGCTTAAGGTGAAGGAACGTTTGGGAGGCAGTGACGACAAGATGATTGAGTTCAGCTTGAAATTTGATTGAGAGGAAGTATAGTCTGACATAGCAATATTTCAGTGGAATAAAGAAAATTACACTGGTATGAGAGAGGAGTTGGCCAAAGTAAGTTGGAAGAGGATGCTGGCAGGGATGACAGCAGAGCAGCAATGGCTTGAGCTAATGTAAAAACAAAAGAGGACATACAACAAAAGAAAAATTAGTGGGTAGAAAGAGGATTGGAAAGCTTTTAAAAACTACAGAAAGCAACTAAAAGAATCATGGGGGGGAATCATGAAAGCAAGCTAGCAAACAATATCAAGTGCATATAAAAAAAAAACTTTTTCAATTATGTAACATAATAAGATAGCTGAGAATAGATGTAGGACCTCTAGAAAATGAGGCCAGAGAAATAATAAAGGGGGACAAAGAGATGGCAGATGAACTAAATAGGTATTTTGCATCAGTCTTCACTGTGGAAGACATTAGTAGTGTGCCAGATGTTGAAGGGTGTGAGGAAGAAAAGTGAGTGCAGCTATTACAAGGGGGCAGGTCCTCAAAAGGCTGAAAGAGCACAAGTGCTTAAGTCACCTGGACCAGTTGAACTACACCCTAGGGTTTGAAAGAGGAAGCAGTAGATATTGTGGAGGCCTTAGCAATGATCGTTCAAGAATCATTGGACTCTGGTATGGTTCTGGAGGACTGGAAAATTGGAAATGTTGCTCCACTCTTTAAGAAAGGGAGGCATCAGAAAGGAAATTATAGACCTGCCTCTGTAGTTGGCAATATGTTGGAGTCAATTGTTATGGATAAGGTTACGGTGACACAGGACAAGATCAGACAAAGTCAGTGTGCTTTCCTTAAGGCAAAATCTTGCCTGATGAACCTGATGAATCTTGCCTGATGTTGGAATTCTGAGGAGATTACAAGTAGGGTAGATGAAGGGGATGCAGTCGATATTATATATTTGTATTTTCACACCTTTGACAAGGTGCCACACATGAAGCTGCTAACCAAGTTAACATGGTAGTACAGGAAAGGTACTAGCATGGTTAGAGCATTGGCTGATTGGTAGGAGACAGCAAATGGGAATAAAAGGATCCTTTTCGGGTTGGCTGCCAGAGACTAGTGGTGTTCCGCAGGTGTCAGTGTTGAGACCGCTTCTTTTATTCTGCATATCAAAGATTTAGATGATGGAATAGATGGCTTCATTGCCAAGTTTGCAGATGGTATGAAGATTGGTGGAGGGGCAGATAGTACTGAGGGAAAAGATAGCCTGCGGAAGAACTTAGACAGATTAGGAAAATGGGTAAGAAAGTGGCAATGAAATACAATGTTGGAAGATGTATGGTCATATACTTTGGTAGAAGAAATAAATGTTCAGACTATTTTCTAAATGGGGAGAAAATCCAGAAGTCTGAGGTGCAAAGTGACTTTGGAGACCTTGTGCAGAATACACTAAAGGTTAACTTGCAAGTAGAGTTGGTGGTGAGGAAGGCAAATACAATGTTAGCATTGATTTCAAGCGGTCTAGAATACAAGAGCAGGAATGTGATGCTGAGGCCTTATAAGGTGCTGGTGCCTCACCTTGAGTATTGTGAACAGTTTTGGGCTCTGTTTCTAAGAAAGATGTGCCGGTATTGGAGAGGCTTCAGAGGAGGTGCACAAAGATGATTCCAGGAAAGAAAGGGTTATCGTATGAGAAATGTTTGGCTCTGGGCCTATACTGGCTGGAATTTAGAAAGATGAGAAGGGATCTCATTGAAAGGTTCAAAGGCCTAGGCAGAAGTGGAAAAGACGTTTCCCATGGTAGGAGAGTCTAGGACAAGAGGACACCGTCTCAGGATAGAGAGGTGTCTATTTAAAACAGATGCAAAGACATTTTAGCCAGAGGGTGGTGAATATGTGGAATTTATCACAGGCAGCTGTGGAGGGCAGGTCGTTGGGTGTATTTAAGCAAAGCTTGATGTGGTCAATCAAGAACCTAACATCAAAGGTTATGGGGCTGAGGAGCGGGAAAGAAGGATCAACTATGATTTAATGACAGAGCAGACTCCTGGCTAAGTGGCCTAACTTTCCTATATTTTGTGGTCCTATCTTTGTTTAACATACTTCTCAGATTGGGTATTATAGTCAATTTTAAAATTCTTTCTGACAGGAAAGAATACATTTATGTATTTAATTTAACATGGACTCATTCTAGTACTAGCCCTTGGTTCAAAAATATTTCCTTGTTTTCTGTCCTTAAGGCCATCTATAAAATCCCAAGTTGACCCTCTAATTCCATGAGCATCACTTTTGTTAATGAGCTTGATATGAAGTAGGATTGGGACTAGGAGAACAATAGATGACCACCTCCATCTCCTTTCTCAATCTCTCTGTCTAAATCTCGAGGCAGCTTATCTACTGATGTCTATTACAAACTCACGGACTCTGGACTGTACCTTCTCCTACCCTGATACTTTTAAAAGTGCCATACCCTTCTCTCAATTCCTCCGTCTCTGCTGCAACTGCTCACAAAATGAATCTTCATTCCAGAATGAAGGAGCGCTTCCTTTCCTCACAATCAGCACTGCCCTCATCTGCATCTCTTCCATTTCAAGCACGTCTGCTCTCACTCTCCTCCCGCCACCCTACCAGGGATAGGGTTCCTCTTGTCCTCACCTACCACACCACCAGCCTCTGTATCCAGCACATAATTCTCTAACTTCTGCCATTTTCAAGAGGATCCCAGTGCCAAGCACATCTTCCCCCCTACCCCACCACCACTTTCTACTTTCCTCAGGGATCACACTCTATGTGATTCCCATGTCCATTTGTCCCTCCCCACTACACCTGCCCCTACACCACCTCCCTCACTACCATTCAGGGCCCCAAACAGTCCTTCCAGATGAGGGAACATTTCACCTGTGAGTATGGTCAAGTCATATACAGTGTCTGGTACTCCTGGTGCGGCCTCCTGTATCATAAACAAGATAAAATCTGCAGATGCTGGAAATCCGAGCAACGCACACAAAATGCTGGAGGAACTCCATGGGCCAGGCAGCATCTATGGGAAGAAAAAGTACAGTTGGCCTAAAACGTCGACTGTATATTTTTCCATAGATGCTGCCTGGTCTGCTGAGTTCCTCCAGAATTTTGTGTGCGTGGCTTCCTGTATATTGTTGAGACCCAATGTAGATTGGGAAACCGTTTTGCCAAGCACCTATGCACTGTCCGCAATAAAAAGCAGGATCTCCCAGTGGCTGCTCATTTTAATTCCACTTCCCATTCTGTTCCATGGCCTCCTCCACTGTTGTGATGAGGCAACATGCAGGTTCTTGTATTCCATCTGGGTAGTCTCCAACCTGATGGCATGAATACCAATTTCTCAAACTTCTGGTAATGGCACCCCCCCCCCCCCCCAAACCAATTTCACCATTCTCCATCCCCTTTTCCCCCTCTCACCTTACCTCTGCCTGACCATCACCTCCCTCTGGTGCTCCACCCCTTCTTTCTTCCGTGGCAATTTGTCCTCTCCTATCAGACTCTCACTTCACCAGCTCTGTATCTCCTACACCTATCAACTTCCCACCTCTTTACTTCACCCCTCCCCCACCCATTTTCACCTATCACCTTGTTTTCCCCTCCCCCCACCTTTTGACTCTACCCCTCATCGTTTTTTACCCAGTCCTGCTGAAGGGCCTCAGCCTGAAACGTCATCTGTACTCTTCCACAGATGCCGCCTGGCCTGCTGAGTTCCTCCAGCATTTTGTGTGTGTTGCTTGGAGTTCCAGCATCTGCAGATTTTCTCCTGTTTGTGACCGATTCCATATTGTTTCTACATTCAGTGGCCACTTTATCAGCTAGACCTGTACCCTACTCATTAATGCAAGAATCTAATCAGCCAATCATGTGGCAGCAATTCAATGCATTAAAGCTTACAAATATGTTCCAGAGATTCAGTTATGCAGACCGAACATCAGAATGTGATCTAAGTGACTGAATGTGGAATGGTAGTTAGTGCCAGGTGGAGTGGTTTGTATCTTAGAAACTGCTGGTCTCCTGGGATTTTCATGCAGAATAGTTTTCTAGAGTTTACAGAGAATGGTGCAACAAAGAAAAAAAATTGGTGAGCTGCAGTTCTGTGGATGAAAATGCTTTGTTAATGAGGGAGGTCAGGTGAGACTGGTTGAAGTTGACAAGCAGGCAACCATAACTCAAGTAACCATGTGTTACAACAGTGATGTGCAGAAGAGCATCTCTGAATGCACAACACGTTGAACCTTGAAGTGGGTGGGCTACAGTAGGAGGAGGTCAGGAATATGCACTCAGTGGCCGCTTTGTCAGGTACAGGGATTGCCTAATAAAGTGGTTACTAAGTGTATATTTGTATTACTGCAATCCAGTGGGAATTGAAGTTTGATTTTGGTGTGGTGTGAAGAATATAAACTAGTTCAACTATGTTCAGAACCTGCTAAAATGAACAAATAAATACACATTTCATAGTGGATCCGAATGCTTTGATCTCTATTTTGGTGTGGCAAGTCATTTGCTTTCATTGTTTATTATTCTGATATCAGAGTATTGTTGATTAAAGCTGAAGAATGCCTTAAAACATACTTACCCGGTAGTTTATTGAGCCAGCAGCTTCCAGTTCCCCTTTCTCAAGTTTTCTGTACCCTGGGAGGCTTAAATGGGAGCAGTTACTTTTGAATCAACCTCCCTGATGCACTCTCAGAACCTGCTTTGAATGCTTGTAGTGCATGCACTGAAACTGGTCCTATTGCCTTTAGGTTTGTATACAGGTTTGAAAATTCTTCCTTCATTTTGAAAGTTTGTCCTTGACCCCTTTATGTCGATGTGGAGAATACTGTCTACATGAGGGGATGAACATTAGAGTGATGATGTTTTCTCAGCTAATTAGTGATGCTCAGTACCATTCTCAGGATTTACTGAGTGGTGCTAATATTTTTAAATTTGGAAAATCTGAAAGCACACATGCCTGTAATAAATAATTGGATTTGTGATTTAAAATTTACCCTTTTTGTTACTTTCAGATAACACGCAATTTGGTGATATCTAAACTTAAAGTACAGGATCAGTATGTGATAAGTCTTCCCATGAACACTGAATGTATTGTGGAAGGTGTTAAGGTCGTGCTTTTGGATGCAAATCAGTAAGTCTTTGGCCATGTGTCCTATTTTAGTACTGACATTGCTATCACTTCAGTCTCTCTTAACTCTCCTACTTCCTACCTCATATCTTCCAGTTTTTTGACTTGATGTCAGATGTAGAATGATTTCTGCCCCTAATAAGAATGCTAGATGGTCTTTGTATCATGTTTATTCTGGTCAAAATAAGAACATATGTTTGCAAAATTTAAAATTCTGCAATCAGTAATTAAATATCTGGTTGCAACATTAAATAACCAATACAATTCTTACTGAGTTAATCCGTTTTATTTCTCTCATTTCCCTGCTGAAAGTATTTCTTTTTGCCATTCTAGATTTCCCAGCTGATTTCCTTTTTAAGTTGAATTGTGTGCATTTTAAACAACACTTAATATCAAAGGTGATCCAAGGGAAGGATTTGAAGTCCCAGGCACTTTGTAGATGGCTTACTGATTTCTTCTGAAGTCTTGGTATCTTTAAATATAAACTCTTATTCAGTGAAGATACAAGGTCTGTTTTGTGGATTTGGGTTCCTTTTCAGGAACTGATCATATAATCTAAACTGATATTGTGCAGTACAACATGTGGAGATGCTACTTTGCAGATAAGGTACCCCTCAAGCTGTCTTTAGATATTCTGGCAATGTTTATCATTTAGTTTTCAACTTGACTGGTCATTTATCCTATAACTGTTTATGTAACTTTATCATCAGCTGCTTATTAACTTCATCATCATTATGTGCCGTGCTGTATGATGTAAGCAATCTAGCCTTCCATCTATCTGAACTCTTTTCAAAACTTTTGTCCATCTCTTGATATAACTCATGAACATCATGCACTATTGACCATGACTTTTTCTTCCATGAGTTGTTCCTGTCACTGTGAGATGTTTGAGTTTCTCTTTTCCCAGTCCATGTCCAAGAAGTTCCACCTGCTGTTTCCTGATGAATGATATTGGCTCTTTTCATAATCTTATTTCAGCTTTTCACAACACTTCCCTCATTTGTTATTGCCTATCCACAATATTTTCATCATTCGTCTCAAAAACCACATTTCTGCAGATTCGAGTCTTCCCTCGTTTTGCTTTGATACTGTCCAATATTCACTCCATATGTTAGCGTTGAATGAATGTAGCACCACAACAGAGGTTCATACACATAGAAATTAATTGCTTCATTGAGCAATTGCTTAATTGTCCTACAACTCGGTGAGTTAATAGAGGTGGAAAAAAAGGAAACAAACTAGACATTGTCAGGATCATCTGGGAACTGATGGCATAAAAATCAAATATTGGGTTGAATTTCTCCCCTGCCTTCTCCCGTCTTGCAGCTTTTTCTTCCACCAAACCCAATCATCAAAAACAATATTGTTGGCTGAAGATGTTTAAGAATTTGATATGTTGATGAAAGCACAGAGGTAGTCTTCGTAGTCAGGCTGATGTGCAACAGTGATGTTTGCATTTTCATTTTGGGTGTTTTAGTTTTTTTGTGTTTGGGGATTACTGTGCTTTGAAGTACAGATGATGTTAGCTTGGTGGTAGGGCCTGCAGAATAAATGTATCTACGGTACTGTGCAGAAGTCTTGGGCACATGTGTATCGTTAGGGTGTCTAAGACTTTTGCATAGTACAGTGGTAATTTTTGTGTATTGCACTGTACGGCTGCCCAAAAAAAAATCATAACGTGGTAGATAATCTGATTCTGATATGGGTCTCTATTGTGGACTGAGTAGGAAGGGGACAGGAAGAGGGGAATCATGGTTGAATAAGAGTGGAGGGGACGGAGCAGGAAGTGCCAGAAAGACATTTGTAATGATCAATAAACCAGTTGTTTAGAATCAAATTACCTTGCTTGGTGTCTCAGGGCTAGGTGTACCATCCCCCTCTTGTGACATTCCACTCTCGCCATTCTCAATATCCTTTGCTCCTGCCAGATTTACAAGCCCATGTCATTGTGCAAAGGTATTTGGCACCCTAGCTCTAACTATATATCTATATCTAAGACTTTTGTACAGTATATGATTATTCAAATATTTGATGGACATAATTTGTATTTTATCTTTAATCGTAATTATTCTACAGCTGTCCAGGTGCTGTTATGCTACTGTTCCAGCTTCCTAATGGCAATACGCTTTTGCATACTGGTGATTTTCGAGCAAATGCCTCCATGGAACGTTACTCGCATCTGAAGGGTCGAAAAGTTCATATTCTTTATCTCGATACCACGTAAGGGAAATTACTTGCATATGTTTGTGAGATAAAGTATGTCCTAATTTGACTTGCCCACTAAGTTTGTGAATAGTAAATTGACAATGCATAATAAATACTGTTCTGTTGCATGTGTTTAAAATGTAGAAAAATACAACACAAGACCAGATCCTTCAGCCCACAATGCTGTACTAAACCAATGAAGCTACTTGACAGCTGATCCTTTAAAACTGCACATAGTTCATATCTCACCATTCTCTGCATATTCATGTGCCTGTCCGAAACACCAACGTCCTATCTGCTTCCACCATAATCTCTGACAGCACATTCTAAGCATCTTTCACTTCGTGTGGGAGAGCAGGGAGGAATTGCCCACAAATCTGCTTTGAACTTTCACCATTTTTGTTGATGGTAGGGATGGCTGGTGAAGATATCGTTCAATGCCTATATGATTTTTATAATTGAAATTTATAGATTTTATATATTTCTATCAAATGTCACCTTGGCCTCTGATGCTCCAGAGGAATTTCTCTAGAGGATGTTCCCTCTAATCCAGGCAGTAAACCTCTTGTGCACCCTTTGCTAAGCTTCCACACAATGGGGCAACCAGAATTGAATGCAGTACTCCAGATGGGGCCTAACTAGGGTAGTGTAAAGCAGCAAGCTAACTTCCTGACTCTGAACTCTGTTTTGGCTAATAAAAGCAGCTAAGCTATGCACCACATTTACCACCCTATCGACATGTGTGACCACTTTCAGGAAGCTCTAAATTTGGATGCTAAGATTCCTCTGTATATCAATTCTGTTCAGGGTCCTGCCATTAGCTGTACTTTCTCTTATTTTTGCTCTCCCAAATTACAACACCTTGCACTTGCTCAGATTAAACTCGATCTACCATTTTTCCATCCAAATCTATAACCGCGATCTATCCTACTGTATTCTTTGGCAATCAACATCAATTCTAGATTTCTCATCTGATATCCACAGCACCACTAATCTTTGTGTCAACTGCAAATTTGTTAACCCATTCATCCTCATTTTTATATAAATTATTTATATGTACTGTATGTATGTGTGTATTCACCAGTGATCCCAGAACGGGACTTCCAGTTAGAATAAGTCCCACCTACAACTTCCCTCTTCTTCAAATTGTGAATGAAGATCAAAGTCACCATGGATCCCATGCTGAATCTTCTGGATGAGTCTTCCATGAAGGGACCTTGCCAAATATGTCTGAAGTACTTGCTTTTGTGCCTTTCAGTTTTTTTGTGTATTTGACTGAGAAGTTTACTCGGAGAGTGGTAGCTGTGTGGAATGAACTTCCAGTAGAAGTGGTAGAGGCAGGTTCGGTATTGTCAGTTAAAGTAAAATTAGATGGGTATATGGACAGGAAAGGAATGGAGGGTTATGGGCTGAGTGCGGGTCAGCGGGACTAGGTGAGAGTAAGCGTTCGGCACAGGCTAGAAGGGCCGAGATGGCCTGTTTCTCTGCTGTAATTGTTATATGGTTATATGGAACATGCATCTGGTTAGTATATGAGAAGGGAAATTGAGCTATTTGGTGTATCTGCTCTAAGCCAGCCACATTAGCTGATCCAAAAATGAACAGTTCCATTGGTCAAGCTGTATCCAAGTATGTTCTAGATAGTGCCATAATTTTCTATGTTAAAATATTGCCCAGGACTACTTGGTGGGGTGGGGACAGGATACCCTGGAACTTGAATAATATATGCTCCGTCTTATAATTCAGCACAGAATTCCATACATTGGCAAAAGACAAATCTTTGGGCTGAATGACAATAAATGTTTATTAAGTATATTTAACTATTCTAAATACATGGTATTTGTGGTTAAAGTAATTTTGCTGTAGCCACCACACAAGTTGTTTTAAAGGAACTTGGTGTGCTCTCGATTGGAATTGCATTTTACTGGAAATCAGTTAATGTGTTGATTTTGTTGTCTTCAGTGGATGTTGTGCAAACTACTCAGACTATAATAAATCTGTTGATTGAGAACATGTGTAGAATATCCTTCAAAATGACAGCAATAGTAGAGATAAGTGTTTATACAGTGAATCATTAAATTGTTATTTGGAATATTCGTATTGACCACACGATAAATACTTTATCTTTGTGCAACTTTGTTTATTTGGTAGATATTGCAGTCCAGAATACACCTTTCCTTCCCAGCAAGAAGCCATTCAGTTTGTGGGAAATATTGCCTTTGAAAGTATAACAATGAACCCTAGGACATTAGTTGTCTGTGGTACATACTCAATTGGAAAAGAGAAGGTTTTCCTTGGTAAGAGCTCCATTTACCGTTATTAAAATGGGTGTAAGTGTTTTTGATTTTTCTTGCATGTTGCAGTTTGTTACAGAATAATACATGAAAATGTGCCCTTTGGCTCAAATTGTATGGGACAACCAAGGTGTCCACTAAGCTAGAATCCTGTGCTAGCATTTGGATCATCTTCCTTAAACCAGCGGCTTCCAACCTTTTTTATGCCACGGACCCCTACCATTAACCGAGGGGTCCATGGACCCCGGGTTGGGAATTCCTGCTCTAAATCCTATCCATATACTTGTCCAAATTTCACATAAATGCCATTGCACCTACCTCAGTTACTTTCTGGCAACTTATTCCACATAAACACCACCATTCAGCTCACCACTAAATCTGTCCCTCCTCTACTATGCTGTCTAGTATTTGGTTCCCTTTCCCTTAAGAGAAAGAACTGTGTGCATTCACTCAATCCAAGCCCCTCATGAATTTTGACACCTCTATAAGGTCACCCCTCAGTCTCCTATACTCCACGGAATAAAGTTCCAGCCTGCCTAAACTTTCACGATAGCTCAGGCCCTCAAAATCCTGGCAACATTCTTACATATCTTCTCTGTGCTCTTTCTAGCTTAATGATAGTCTTCCTAAAACTCTGTACAGTATTCACAAGTGTGCAATCACCAATGTCTTGTATGATAATCACAAAACTTTGCAGCTCCTACACTCAATACCCTGACTGGTACCAGCATTCCATACCCTTGCTTACCATCTTCTCAACCTTTGGCACCACTTTCAGTGAAGTGTGTGCCTGTACTTCTACGTCCATCTTCCAACACACTTCCCAGGAAGCTTCCATTCATAATTAATCCTAAACTGATTTGACTTTCAAAATGCAACACCTTGCCTTTAGCCGGATTGGATGCCATTTGACAGTCTTCTGCCCATTACTTAGCTGATCAAGATTCTTTTGTAATTTTTGATGACTTTCTTCACTGTTTATGATATCTATTTTAATATAGCTTACAAATTATGCCATATAGCTCCTCATCAATATTGTCCAGATATTAAAAATATATATATATATATAAACAGGTCCCATTCCCTGTCACTGGTCTCAATCTGGGAAACAATCTTCCATTACTTTCTGCTTCCTTCTGCTTACCATTGCACAAATTATGAATCCAGCTAGCTAGCCCCCTCTGGGTCCATTGTGATCTAACCTTCAAGACTAGACAACCATGGAGAACCTTGTCAAAGGCCTCACTAAAGTCCATAAGTCAGTGTCTGCTGCCCTTTTCCCATTTAGACACCTCTCTGAAAAGTTTTCCATGCACAAAGCTATGACAATCTCAAATCAGATAATTTCTGTCAAAATGATACTAGATCCAGTCTGTCAGAATCTAGTTCAGTAACTTAACCATCACTGATGTCAGCTTCACTAGCCTATTATGAAAATCTGCAGATGCTGGAAAACTGGAAAAAAAAAACCAGTAAAATGCTGTAAAACCTCAGCAGGTTAGGCAGTATCCTGGAATTCAAGCAGTCAGAACTGACAAAGGTTTGTAGAACCGTAACATTTCTTTCCAAAGATGCTATCTAACTTGCCAAATTATTAAAGCATTTTCCTTTTTAAATCAGCTTACCCACCTGGCAATGAGATTGCACAAATATGTATGCAATCAACTCAAACCCAACTACCAACTTCAGAAGATTTTGTTAGTGAAATAATATTCTTTAGGAATTCACATGTTTTAGTATTTTGATCATTATCTATTCTGGTTTAATAAATGGAAATATTCATGGTGTATCTTGTAATTTTGCACAAACTATAATGGCCCATTAATACTTCATTACCTTTTTATTCCTATACCTATTTCTTGAACCACAAAGGTTTACACTATCATTGAAACACAAGGAGTTGAACATTATGGTAGTGTACAACCAAATATGATATTTTGATCACATGCATTCTGGTTCAATAAATGGAGATCATCTTTGGTATATTTTGTGATTTTGATGTGCAAGCTATAATGGCTCATAATACTTCATCATTACCTGTTTGGTGAATCACAAAGGATAAGTGTGACCAATATATGATGGTGTGTAAGCAACTCGTACACACATTTCAAGTGAATGTTGTATTCTTTTAGCTGTGCCAGCGTGTTCCTTTTTGTAATTGCCTAGGAAACAAACTCCCAAGTCTTGTTATGTTTGCAGAGTCAGAGATGACAACGAGGACTTAATTTTTTCTGTAATTTTTTACAGCCATAGCTGAGGTGCTTGGATGTAAAGTCTGTACTACTAAAAATAAGCTTGATATTCTTCATTGCTTGGGTTGGGAACAGATAAATTCTGTTATCACTCTGGACTGGAAAAGCTCTCAACTTCACTTATTGCCAATGATGCAGATTACTTTTAAGGTAAGTTACCTTGAACCTTTTTTTTTCTCTAAGCGATAATTGACTTTGCCTTTAAGCACTGACTATGATTTGTATAAATAATTCTAAATATCAAACTATAAATTTTAAGGAAAACATGTTTTATAGCTTTGGTCAAATAGATACCTGTCTGCATGTAATATTCAGCAAACAAGCAAACATAACTTCTGTGCATACAATTCCAAAACAAAATGTTTAGTGCATGTAGATTGATTTTGCTGCCTAGGAACCATTTTGAAGACAGAAAAAATAAAATAGTTAACCTGAGAATAAGAACTATATGCTTCTTTACCAAGCTTTTCTTGGGTTCAGTTTCAAAGAGCAAAAAGTCCAAGGTACCATTTGGCTTCTCCTTAGCATCTAATATTATCCATAAAGTGCATGTACACAGCAAGTAGATGTACTTAAAAATGCTACAAAATGTGATATCTGCTTCTAGGCACCTGTGGAAAATGTTCTGAGAGAGCTTATCTCTCTGAAGATAGAAGCAGACACTTTTCCTGATAATTCAGCACTTGTTACAAAAGACAAATATCAGATGTGGGAATAGTTCCTTTGGCATGTTTTGAATCTAATCTGGTTACATAAGAACATAAATAACAAGAATCAGCTGTCTGTCCCATTGAGACTGCTCCACCACTCAATAAGATCATGGAGGATCTGTCTGTATACTGGGCTCTATCATCATGCCTTTTGCCCTGTAAACCTTTCATTCTGCTGCAATGCAAAAGTCAATTAACTTATTAAATATTTAATGAGGTAGCCTCAACTGCTTTCCTGGGCAGACATGTTAAACAAAGCAACTGTTCTACTACAATTGCCTATATGAGCAGACTGCACTCTTGCTTGAATAAGCAACCCAACCACTCTGTTCTCTGATCATTTAGTTTATCCTATTCATGGAAAAATCCTCTTATGGGTGTTTGCAAATAACCTGTTTAATTCTGAATGACATTTGCTGGTTTGAGGGTGAGATCATGTGTGGCTGAAATCCTGTTCCTTTCAGGTCCTGCCTATTTGTGTTTTTCCTTTGATCCCATAGATTATTTGAGATGCAGGTCTGCAGAGTGAAATTCAATCAATGACTGCAAATCTGTACTTGAATTTCATTGCTATTGTACTGAACTTATGTAGGGTGGATCACTTTTAGAATCAAATGTGTATTTGAAATCAAAGCTGTTAATTGCAACATGATCAGAAGACTGGAAGTATGGACATACATTCAATCTATGCATATGTTATCTTTATTTTTATGGTGTGTTTTTTTATTAGTGTTCTTTATCTCTTTTTGTGCTGCATCAGATCTAGAGTAACAATTATTTTGTTCTTGTATACAAGAATAGTTTCTTCCATTCTAACTGATTCCCATCTTTCTTGCAGCCCATTAAGTTTATGCACATTTTTGAGAATGTCTGGCATTTGCCTTTATGATTCTAGACTGCATTCACGGTTATGACTTCTTGTTTTCCATGAGAGTAATGAATGCATTTTGAAATTTCATCCAAGTTATTTGAAAATAAGTTATTTGCAATTGGTGTTTCATAAGAGCCCAGTAATTTATGGTGGCATCATGATTGTTACTGAATTAGTAACTTTATCCAGAGTATTTTTTAAGATTCCAACTTTGAGGCTGCAAAACTTAACTGTAATTAAATAGATCTAGATTTTGCCTTTTTTATTTATATTAAAAAAAACACACAAATATCTGTAATGGTGGCTGTGGCAAAGTCCTATCTGGAATGCTAATATCCTTTTATGGAAGAGAATCCGCTACCTTTACCCATTTTGGTCTATGTGAGCTTATACTACAGCACTGGAATTATTTTTGAAACCACCACTGAAAATGACCTAGCAAGGCATTTGGGAGCAATGATAGGTGAACATTTAATGTTGGCCTTTCCAATTATGTTCATATTTTAAGCTAATTAGTAAATGAAAAATAATAGTATATTACTTGATTGAAATGCAGTTTTGAGTGAGTATTAACCTTATAATCTCTTTGTCCAGCTTTACAGCATGTATTACTTAAAATAATATGACTAAGATTTTTCACCATTGTGAAATCAGCAGATAACTGGCATTTTTGTCTTGGATTTATTTGATTTTTTTGCATTTGTAATTATTACAAATAATGTTATTTAAATTCGTTAACCACCAAAGTTTCCATGACTTTTCTTTATTAAGTGATTATTTTTCTTCCCTCGAAACTATTTTTAAGAATAATCAACTGTTCTATCTTTGATTTGTATTAGTTTAATTCCATACCACACTGGAGAAACTGCATGTGCAATACTTAGACTGAATAATTTAAATTAAAAAGCATGGGCTAAATTAAATAATACATGCCCAGCATTTTTCAAAATCTTCAGTCATTTCATGTGCTTTTGTGGGTACGAAGCCATTTTCAGTTACTGTATGGCATCAGCCTTGGATAATAATGCATTTGTTTTTATTAAGTAATTTACTGACAATATCCTGTCCTTTTGCTCTGGCAGTAAAGGGGTCTCCACATATTAACAAATCTGTAATAAGTATACACACAAGGTGTAGCATCTGCTTAGCTTCCCACCCCCACCCCAAATTCAGGGTCAAGTGATGGGAGCAGGTGGTGGGTGGTCATATGAGCAGCTGTTGCATATCACAAGTCCTTGGTTATGCAACCACTGACGCCAGACAGACAGTCTCTGAAAGCGTATTGATAATGGCTGTGGTTACCCGTCTTATAAAGACACTGCCCAGAAAAAGGTAATGGCAAACCACTTCTGTAGGAAAAAATTGCCAAGAATAATCATGGTCAAGACCGTGATTGTGCACATCAATACAACATGTCACATGATGTATATCATAATAACATTAGTTGTTTTCCCCTCATTAGAATATGGAAATATTTGCCACTTGATTATGATGCAGACACTTTTTTGAGATGGAATTGGAGAATAGTTGAAAACCTGTCTAAAGTAATCTGTTTCAGTTAGGGCCAGCATTGATCAATGTTCCTCATTAATTATAAATACACAATACACTACATTTTGTTAGGTATTTATTCAAGAGGGTTAATTTCAAAATTGTCTTCCTCAGTAATGATAAATGTAAGATGTACAGTGTTGATAAAGACATGAAGGAAGAAAAATTTAAAATGAGGCCTATAAATGTCAAAATCAAGGTAATAGGGATAACTCCCCACTGAAGGAACAAGTTGGAAGTTGATTCATACATAACAAAAACAGGCCATTACAGTCAGCGCTCATCCACATGGGTCACCTCAGCTCCAGAACATGAGCACGATTGTTCGAAATAGTGTCATACACACACTTGTCCTTCCTCAGCTATTTCATCAGTAGCATTCTCTTCATCATGCTGTCAGAATTACCGTATGTTTGGTGATAATTCTGTTCAGTTTTTGTCGCTCCTTTGATAATCAAGTATTCCATGATATATAGCTATATCTAGATGTCTGTGGTCATGAACTGTTGAGTGCCAAGTAACGTTCATCTCACAAAAGTGCTAGGTGATGATTTTCTCTCAATAATAGACTCCCGTGAACTTGAATGCCATCACTTATCTAAATTCCCTACCATTAACATTCTGAAGGCCTGCTTTGACCAGAAGCATAGATGTATCATCCACAAATTCAGAGGTTTTAAATACAGCTTCAAAGCTAAGTACCCTAAAGTGCATGATTTGTGATAAGTCACACAAACTTTGGAAGTTTTTTAATTTTAAGATTTGAAGAAAGAATTTTCACCCCAATTGAGGCACGTGAAATTTCTATATAAAACCCAACTAAATGTCCTGAAGAAGGGTCTCAGCCTGAAACGTCGACAGTGCTTCTTGATACAGATGCTGTCTAGCCTACTGCATTCCACCAACATTTTGTGTGTTGCTTAAATGTCATTTAAGTTTATTTTAATTACATGTAGTTGGAAAATACAGGAAACACAGATGATGTGGCAGACTTTTTTTCTCGAGTGGCAGTTACCCAGATTTAGAGGCTCACTAATGAAAAGCCAATGGTGAAAATACTGTACATGTACTGAGGCTGGATCTTCAGGAGAGTAGGAAGTTCAGGGAGAGATAGAAAAACTGCATAAAGTTGAGGCATGTTTGATATGAGGTGGAGGATGCACATGGCTTTCAATTGCTAGCAGCACACTTGCCTTCTGGATATAGCTGTTCTCGCCTCCTTTCAGCTGTTTATCAAGCTCTGGAAATCTACTGCATTGCTGGTAACTGCAAAACTGTCTTGACATCTGAGGTACAGAAGTTTATTGTCATATGTAATTTACTAAACCATATCAAATATCTCTGAATTTTATCTTTTCCATCCCAAAGGTGTTTTTTATATATATAAAAAAAATCTTACCCTTCCCCCTCCTCCATTACCTTTCTTTTCAAGTGCCTTTCCTCCCTCTTAATACCCTTAGAACAGAGGTAAGGGTGTGTTATTTGAGTAAGTCCAGAGGAGGTTCACGAGGATGATTCTGGGAATGAAGAGGTTAACATAGGAGTGTTTGGAAGCTTTGGGCTCATACTCACTGGAATTTAGACGAATGCAGGGGGATCTCATTGAAACCTACCAAATATTGAAAGAACTAGATAAGGTGGATGTGAAGTGGATGCTTACTATGGTGGGGAGTGTCCAGAAGTAGAGGGTATTGCCTCAAATTTGAGGGGCAACCCTTTAGGACAGAAGTAAGGAGGTTTTTTTTAAACAGAGTAGTGAATCTATGGAATGCTCTGCCACAGACAGCTGTGGAGGCCAAGACCATGGGTATATTTAAAACAAAAAATTGGTAGTTTCCTGATTGGTCAGGGCATCAAAGGTTATGGTGAGAAGGCAGGTGTATGGGGTTGAGAGATCTGGGTTCAGTCATGATGGAATGCTGGAGCAGACTCGATGAGCTTTATGGCCTAATTCTGCTCCTGTATCTTACGGTCTATCAACTTCATTAATTTTCCATGGTAATTTGCAAGTTACAAAATGACTTTGTTTTTCTCTTCTTCATCTCTTCCCATGAGTTTATACAGGTTTTCATCTGCCATCCATATCCAGGTAATTCAGCAATTTTTATATAACTAATTGATTTGGCAAATGAAAAAATTTGCAAAAAGTAATGTAGAAAAATAATGGTTAAGTACAATTATTTTTAGGATAAATTGTCTATTTAGTCAGTTTATCCATTTGTGTTGTGACAATAACAGCGCAGAATGTTACCTTTTATAAGGTAGGAAAATTACCAAGTGGTAAGATTTTAAAGTACTTCATAGGAGAAGGCCACTCAACCCATAATATCCTTGCTAGCTAAAAATGTATTTTAGGTTATTGCATTTGTGGCACTTGGTCCATAGCTGTTCTATTATGAAGTTTCCAATTTTTTTGTATTTTTAAACATAATTGTTTCTATATGCAGCACTTTGAGGAAGAGTGTTCCAACAGACCACATATTTACACAGTATGGTAGTGTTGCGGTTAGCGCAATGCTATTACAGCTTTGGGCATTCCACAGTTGGCAGTTCAGTTGTACTGCTCTGTAAGGAGTCTCTGTACTGGGATGCATGGGTTTTCCCCAGGTGCTCCAGTTTCCTCCCATGGTGCAGGGATGTACCAGGTGGATAATTGGTCATTGTAAATTGTCCCGTGATTAGGTTAAGGTTAATTGGGGTGTCAGAGGTGGCTGGGCAGCTTGGCTCGAAGGACTAGAAGGGCCTACTCCATGCTCTATGGCTAAATAAATAAATTTGAGTGGTTTTTATTTTCTCAACTTTCAACCAATCAATTTTAAAACTTGTCAAATTGCTGACCTTTGCTAAGGGAAATAGAGTAAACAGTACAGAATTATCTGGCTTTGTCATAGTTCCATGCATTTTATTTAAATACCCTTCTGGCACCTTTGTTTGAACAAACACCTTACATCTCTTCAATTTTTCTAGTGCTAACACATCCATCCATAATGTGATGATCAGAAATCATATCTTACAGCAATGAAACAGAATCTTTTGGCTTGTTGAGTGCAATAATGCAAGCACCCATTTTCTCTGATTACGTTTCATTGTGTCCTCATTCCTTTGCAACACATCAATTTACCACTCACCAGTACAAAAGTGGCCATTTACAGCTGTAAGTCAACTGACCAACCCACTTTTCTTAGGGGGATGGTGGGAACTCAAAGAAAGTGAAAACTTTGCATAGCTCTGCCTTGCTGGAGTTGAGGCAGCAGCTCTACCAACAGACAACAACAACACAAAATGCTGGTAGAACACAGCAGGCTAGGCAGCATCTATAGGGAGAAGCGCTGCCGAAAGAGGTGTACTTTCAAATCTCTATCTTTCCTTTCAGTTAGTCCTGACGAAGGGTCTCAGCCCGAAAAGTCGACAGCGCTTCTCCCTATAGATGTTGCCTAGCCTGCTGTGTTCTACCAGCATTTTGTGTGTGTTGTTATTTGAATTTCCAGCATCTGCAGATTTCCTCATGTTAGCTCTACCAACAGTGCCACTTTGTGCACAGTATTCTTGCTATGGCTTAACTGAAGTTTTATTCAATTCTGTTACAACTTAGTTTTTTATCTATCACTTCACCAAAAATGACAGTTTGTTCAATCCTGTCTTAATCATCACATGTGCTTATCCTGCTACCTTCAGTTATTATGGATTTGCACTCCAAGATCCTTCTATTACTTTCTCCTTCATGGAATTCTGCCATTTATCTGTATGCCTAATTGCCATTCCAAAATTCACTTCTTCATACTACTTCAAAGTGAATTGTATGTACTCTTCCTGTGTTCATTTTGTAGCTTGCAACACTTTGTTACAGTCAGCTATATTTCCAACTTTAGCATTGTCAGTAAATTTCTTGGTTGTGGTTTAAATCCAAATAATTTATTTGTACACTAAAAAGTGAGGGACCTAGTGCTGAGATGAAAGCCTCACTACTATCAGCCCTCCTGTTACTAAATACACACCAACCATTATTTTTTGTTTTATTCTGCTGAGCAGGATGCAACTGGTACTTTCACCTGGATCCTAGGGATTTTATTTATTCAGTCAGTCATGTGACACATTGTCAGAGGCTTTGCTATAATCTTTCTCCTGTGGGCCACTCTCGTCTCCTATCAGATTTTTTTCTTCTCCAGGCCTTTCCCCTTTTGACCCACCTGGCTTAACCTATCACCTTCAAGCTTGTCCTCCTTCCCTCTCTTCCCCCCACCCACTTTTTTTTTCTTCTGGCATCTTCCCCCAACTTCTCAGTTTTGAAGAAGGGTCTCAGCCCTAAACATCGATTATCTGTTCATTTTCATGGATGCTGTATGACCTGCTGAGTTCCTCCAGCATTTTGTGTGTGTTGCTTTGGATTTCCAGCATCTGCAGAATCTCTTGTGTTTGATTTGCTATAATCTAGTTGTTTAAATCTGGAGAGGGAGATAATGGGTTTGGGTGCTGAATCTTAGTTTGGTTATCATTGGTGGAGTGAGAAGGTCTAGGTTCAGTTTGTGACATTTTCTGCTAACAAATTGTAAACCATGTGGAAACTATTGAATACTTGAACTAAACTACAGTTGTGAGAAATAATTGAGCAGTAATTTCATTATACAAGCTAATTTCTGTATGTATTTGCAGTGTTTCGTGCAAGATATTTACAGTCAGTATTGAAGAGGTTAAATAGTATGAGCTGGGATTTATTTCTATCTAATTCAAGATAATCCCTAACTAGAGAAAATACTGAAGTTATTTGGATCTCATCACGTGAGAGAGAACCTTAAATTTTACTAGTCTCTGTGGGATATCCTCTATTTACTTCCTGAGTTTGTTTTCCTGAGATGGCTGATAGCAGCTAATTAAGTTGTTTTAACAAGATAGGATATTTCTCCTATACAAAAGGATGAAAATATGAAATATTAAAACTTGGTTTTAAAATTTAATTAACACTATTCCTGTTCTGACTGGTTTAAAAAAAATAGAACAAATAATGCAACTAGATTTCTTATTCTTTGATTCTTTAGACTTTGGAAAATAGAATACATTGCACAACAAGAAAAATCATTTTAATCTCCATTAGCATAAAATAATGTAGACAAAATAGCTGTCTAACTGATGTAAAAATTGATAGGATATTTTCAAAATTATCTTCATGGTATGCTTGCATACTGCTTGAAGTTATGTATTCCTTAAGAGTTTGTCATTTGATTGTCCAACCTTAACGTCCATTTGTAATTAACTGTTATGTCAGTAGCATGTTATTTACTGCTACTTGTAAAACTTCAGAATTTATACTTGTATAAATCTAGAGAGTATGATCATAACCTGGAATTTAAGCATTAGCTATCCAATGTAACAATAACATGTCACTTAACTTATTTAATGAGCTGTTTTATGATATTAAATCCTGTCCTTTTAGCAGATACTAGGTTAACTGTGCCAACAGTTATCTATGCTGTCCTGGATATTTATCTCCAGAATTTTAATGCAGTTAATTAAATAATTGGTAATGTTTCTCGATTGTAGTGTGGAATTGCTCTTTGACATTGTAGGTAATTATAAGACCATTAAGGCCTTAAGATGTAGGAGCAGAGTTAGGCCGTTTGGCCCATTGACTCTGCTTTGCCATTTCATCATGGTTGATTCATTTTCCCTGTGAACCCCAATCTCCTGTCTTCTCCCCATATCCCTTCATACCCTGACTAATGAAGAATCCTATTAACCTCTTAAATATACATAACACTTGGCCTCCACAGCTGCCTGTGGCAAGGAATTCCTCCTCACCTCCATTCTAAAAGGACATCCCTGTATTCTGAGGTCTTGGGCTCTCCCATCATAGGAAGCATCCTCTCCGCAGCCACTCTGTCAAGGCCTTTCACCATTCAATAGTTTTCAATGGGGTCATCTGTCATTCTTCTGAATTCCAATGAGTAGAGGCCCAGAGCCATAAAATGCTCATCATATGATAAGACTTTCAATCTTGAAATTATGGTATACAGTTGTTAAGTATTAACCATCATTTTTCATGATGCCTATCAGTTTTCATCAGGACGCCTCAGACTAGGTTGACGCTCCACTGCTGTACAGAGAGTCGTATGCTTCTGAAGACACAAGTTTATAGATTGAACTTTCTCTGCAAAAGTTCCCATGGCATTACTTTGAAGTATTGTGGACAAGTTATCTGAGGTGCCAGTCCTTTGGTCACAATCACGAAAACCAGATTGATCATAATCACAAAGCTGTTGATGAAAGCTTGCTGTGTACATTATCTACAAAATTAATCATCAACAGTGGTTACATGGCAAAAGTTAACAGGAAACTGCTTTGGAACAGTGAGGTTAGAAAAGGTGCTAAAACCATGCCTATCTTTATGTATGTTTACAATAATAGTGCACTAATGAAGACAGAATATTCCTTTTTGTGATCTTTAATCTGTGTTTGCAATACTTTCTAAACCTTTTCATTTGGATTATCAATATGGCTGTACAGGTGTCTATATGAATTATCAATAGTGTGTTAGTTTAGTGGTCAGTGTTAAATCTTTGAAATTCAATTTAATAACATTTACTGAATCAGTAAAAGAACATGCTCATTATTAAATAATCTGTAGATATTCTAAATTGCTTCTGAAATTTTACTTTCCTGTAAACTATGGCAAGTATTTTCCAGACAACAGTATGATGAAAAACCAGTTACATTTTTGATGGTATTTGCTGAAAGTTGAATGTTGGCTGGAACATCAGAGGAACTTCCTGTCTTGAAAAAACACATTTGAATATTTTATGATTAGAACCTAAAATGGTGCATTTAACTGTGAATATTGCAAGAGAAGTTATTTTCTTAGTTTTTACTGATGGCTCTCTCCCCGCACCCATGTTGCTGATACATGAATTAGCATGTTTTCTTTTTAAAAAAAAAAGTAACAAATGACCAGCACATGAAAGTCAAAGAAACACTGCAAATGCTGTAAAACTGAAAGCTGAAAATGTTAGAAACTCTTGGGTCAGGCAGTATCTCTGGAAAAAGAAGTGGTTAATGTTTTAAATTTGAGGTCCTTTGTCAGAATTTGGATCTTTTGCTTCCACATTCAGTGGATCATACTTCTCACTTTTGGTTGGCCATCTCGTACAAGATTTCACCACTAGGAACGCCTGCCCTCCTTACTCCTTTCAATATTTTGTAGGGATCATTGCCTTTGTGACCTCTACTCTTTTATTTCCAACTACTATGTTGAGTATTATGGCATTTTCCCATGCAGCTACAGGGAATGCAATGCCTGTTCATTCACCTTTTACGTAAGAACATCAGAAATAGGAGCGGGAGTGCCTACAAGCCTGCTCCACCATTCAATAAGATCATGACTGATCTGACCATGGACTCATCTCCACCTACCTGCCTTTTCCTCAAAACCTTTAATTCCCCAACAATGCAAAATCAATCCAAACTTGTCTTAAATATATTTACTGAGGTGGCCTCCACTGCTTCATAGGGCAGAGAATTCCATAGATTCAACACTCTCTGGGAAAAGCAGTTCCTCCTCATCTGTCCGAAATCTGCTCCCCCAAATCTTAAGGCTATGTCCCCTAGTTCTAGTCTCAGCTACCAGTGGAAACAACTTTTTTGCCTCTATCTTATCTATCCCTATCATATTTTTATGTTTTTATAAGATCTCCTTCATCTGAATTCCAGTGAGTACAGTCCCAGGCAACTCAATGTCTCTTCACAGTCCAATCCCCTTTATCTCTGGAATCAACTTGGTGAACCTCCTCTGCACTGCCTCCAAAGCCTGTATATCCTTCAAGTAAGGAGACCTAAACTGCATGCAACACTCCAGGTGCAACCTTACCAGTACCCTGTACAGTTGCAGCATAACTTCCCTGTTCTTGAATTCAATCCCTCTAGCAATGAAGGCCAAGATTCCGTTTGCTTTCTTGATAGCCTGCTGCACCTGCAAACCAACCTTTTGTGATTCATGCACAAGCTTTCCCAAGTCCCTCTGCACAGCAGCATGCTGCAACTTTTTACCATTTAAATAATAATTCACTTTCATTTTTCCTTCCAAAGTGGATGATCTCGCATTTACCAACATTGTATTCCATCTGCCAGACCCTTGCCCACTCACTTAACCTAGCTATAGCTCTCTGCAGACTCTCCATACCTTCAGTACAATTTGCTTTTCCACTCAATTTAGTATCTTTGGCAAACTTAGATGCACTACACTCAGTCCCCTCCTCCAGATCGTTAATGTATATTGTAAACAGTTGCGGGCCCAGCACCAACCCCTGCAGCATACTGATCACCACTGATCAGAGTAACCAGAGTAACACCCATGTATCCCAACTCTCTGCTTTCTATTAGTTAACCAGTCCTCTGTCCATGCTAATTTATCACCCCCAACTCTATGCATCCTTATCTTTTGGATAAGTCTTTTATGTGGCACCTTATCAAACATCATAAATAATGTCCACCTGTTCCCCTCTATTCACTGTGCTCATTATATCCTCATTCCCATTCCCTAATGCACAGGCTTGGATGACTTGCACTGCTTCCAGTCAAGTATGCTACATTCTCCATTCACATTTGGGTGTACCAAATACATATTGGATGATCACTTTGCAGAGCCTCTGCATTCAGTCTATGTGAATAACTTGAGCTTCTGGTTGCCAGCCACATTAATTC
This sequence comes from Hypanus sabinus, assembly GCF_030144855.1. NCBI lineage: Eukaryota > Metazoa > Chordata > Chondrichthyes > Myliobatiformes > Dasyatidae > Hypanus > Hypanus sabinus. Next base: position 60,082,318 of record NC_082727.1, on the reverse strand, counting down.
ACCATCCTTCCATTCTGCCTTCTGCTTCTGGCCTGCTTGAGAAGGCTCTTCCAACCTGAGCATATTACAACTTTCCAGATTCAGAGTTCTTCTACTTTAGGTAACTGACTCTTTTCTGTCTCGATCAGGACTGACCACTTCTACCAGTCATCTATCTATAAATTCTGACTTGTGTTTTCTTTTCCCCTTTAGCATGACCAGACCTGTTGAGCATGATGCACAGCCCTGACTATTAGTAATACGTGACATAGACAAAGAAGCATCTTTTGTTTCTGGTGCCCATTTGTTCACATTCTATTGCCTTATCCCATACTCTCCTCTCCCCCTCCCCCCACCCCCATCTTCCTTGCACCAAAATCTGACTTGTTTTCTCTTTCCCCTGGTTCTGCTGAAGGGTTTGAATGTGAAATGTCAACTGTTTCTCCTTCCACAGATGCTACCTGACCTGCTGAGTGCTTTCAGCATTCTCAGCCTTCTCCATGTGGTCCATGTAAGTGTGGACCAGCAAGTTGGGGCTGCAGTCAGGGTCTTTAAATATGCTGCAATCAAGTAGTTAGAATATTATTTTAAAATGTCTGTTTATACCACTGTTAAAGCAATGGACTATACCATGCATTCATTCATGTGAATGTAAGAAATAAATCCATTCCAATTATTTACCTGCTCCACCATTTATTTAGATCTTTTACCTTGATGCCATTTTCCAGTATTAATCCCATTTCCCTGAACCATAATTCCTGTGAATCTTTATTGTGAAAACAATGAGAGCTTTCATTAACATATTCTATTTGAATGCATTTGATTGTAAACATCTATGAAACAAAATTGATCAGTTCTCCATCTGACTGATAGCATATTTTCTTGTCATTTAAGAATAAACACAAAATATTTTCTGTTGAAGATCCTAAGTAATATGACTTGTGTCTCATTTGTGAGCATCTTTCATGACTTCAGAAAATCCCAAGGCACAATGCAACTAATGTTGTACATTTGAAGGATAATAAATGTTGTGGTGACTTGTTTCCTTTAACAAATAAGGCAAGGGTTAAAGACAACTTACAGGCAAGTTACAGTGGTGTGCAGTCAAACTCAGACAAGGAGACCTTTGACGTGAGACCACTGGAGCCAATCTTACTACATACAGATAGGTGAGAATTACTGTGGCAGTATGTAATCAACATAGAAAAAACATAGCTTCCCTTTACACAATAGTGGATGCCAGAGATAGACATGATAGGAATAATGGAAGGATGTGAAATACACCCAATAACTAAGAGATGATTGCTTTACTAACATCAAAATGTCATCGGTTGCCAGCTTGTTTCTATTGATTCAACATCTCTATTGTGAATGGTGACTGATCTTGCAAGTAAGGAATGCAAACATGTACAGCTTGTCAAATGGTCAATATCTATAGCAGATAAGCTAATTCTGCTAAAAACAGCAGTTTTCTGTTCAAACTTGGAACAGTCTAGGTGACGGGCCATGCTGGTCTCCTTGTAGATAAGTAAATAAAATACGTTTGAGTCCTAAGAGTGTCTGTGTTCTGGGGCCAGTAATTTTAACAGTGTATTGGTAGTTGGATAAACTGCACGTTTATTTTGATTAAGAATCAAATAATGGCAAGGAGACTGGCGATAAGTTACTGTCTTCAGCAAAACTCCAATAATTTCTATTGTATGTAGAAATCCTGATGGTTTGACATCAGGGTCACAGGTAAGATTCCTGTTCTTCCCTTGAACTTGGCAAGGTGCTTCTTTCAATTCATGCTATAAATCTAACAAAGAGACTAGGTCTTGTAATGTGTTAGAACCTCTAGCGATATGTAACAGAAGAAAATATAGAAACTGCTGCACGATGATAATTGAGAATCAATACAAGTGAATGTATTGTTGAACTCTAAATGAAATGATTGATTTTTTTGTAGTTTGTTTTGTGTAGTGCTTAAACTGCTTTCTTTTTCTATTTTAGGGTTTACAAGCTCACATGAATAAATTTCCTGGGAAATATGACCAAGTTGTAGCATTCAAGCCAACTGGATGGACATACTCAAGCCAAAATGGCACAGGTCTTGACATCAAACCTCGGGTCCAAGGAAAGATTGCTATTTATGGTTGGTATATTTTCATTAGCGTTTTTTTTCCCTCCACGTTCTTTAAGAAATTTTGTGTTCAGCAAAAGTGCAATAGGAAAGCTTTTTGATCAATTATGGTTTAATTTTGGAATGTAAAAAAACAATATTTGGACTGTAGACCATATTCATGGCAACCTAAGTGATATGATAAATAGTATTACTTTTTTAAAACCTAAAATTTACTACCCAGTCTCACTTCATGAAAATCCTTTTAAAATTTTATTCTAGTCATGTTTTTGTGAAGAAATGGAAGTTTTATTGTGTTGCATTTACAGTACTGTGCAAAAGTCTTGGGCACCTGAGCTGCATGCATGTACCTAAGACTTGTGCACAGTATGGTATTTGTCAACATAAAGTGAAGAGCCAGTTTGTAAATCTAGCAGGAGCAAAGAATGTTGGGTATAGTGAGGTTGGAATGTCATGGGATGGATGTGGGACAGGTGGCAGAGAAGGGGTGACAGGGTGGGGGGGGGGTGCAGGTGCAGACACACCCAGCCCTTAGACACCAGGCAAGGTCATTTGTTGCAAACAGTTGGTTTATTGGTCATTACAAAATGTCTCTGTGGTACTTCCTGCTCCTTCCCTTTTTCCCAACTATGATTTCCCTCTCCCTGCCCCCTTCCCACTCTCAGTCTACAATAGCGATCTATATCAGAATCAGGTTATCATCACTCATGTCTATCAGGAATTTTTTTTTATATAGTAAAAACACTACAGTACTTTGCAGATGTCTTGGGCACTAGCTATATACGTGCCTAAGACTTTTGCACAATACTATAGCATAAGGTGCTAGCAAAAAAACCCAAAATTAAACCATGATGTTATTCATCTTGTTCAACGTTGAGCACAATTTTAAAAAAATTTGAAATCGTCAGGGGATTGCCAAACATATAACAAAATGTTTGTGTGTAATGTGATGTATGTAGAGATGATGTATTAGCGTTCACCCTATTACTAATCTGAATTCCATTCTTGAAATTCCCATCGCTTGCAGGGGTGCCTTATAGTGAACACAGCAGCTACCTTGAGATGAAGAGGTTTGTACAGTGGCTTAAACCAAATAAAATTATTCCTACAGTTAATAATGGAAGTTGGGATGAAAGAAAAATGATGGACAAAATATTTAAGGAATGGATGACTGAATCTGTGCAATAGAATATGATATTTAAAAGTATTGTGAAGATGTTAATGATTTATTCTACTTTGAATTCATCAAAATCTTTCAGAAAGGTTTTAGAATTATTGAATGTATTGAGTTTTAAGAATGTAAATGTGATGTAACTGTAATGCCTTAATATTTAAAACTGAACAGATTATTTAGGATAAATCACCTTGAATGATCTGCCACACGAGTACAATACATTAATATAATAGTAAACTTTTCTATATTTTAAAGAGTACTTGTACCTGAATTATGAAAGCATAGCGGGCTTAGTAATATAGATATTAAGGTATGGTTAAAGTATTCTTTTTAACTTAAGATTTGATAAATGTGCAGCAAAATGTCACATCTCTTTATTTCAATTATTTATTTTGATTTATACTGGAATACTGGCTACATTAACATTTTAGCAGAAGAAATATATGCAAACATGTACATTCTATTCATTTCTTGCTAATAAAGATGAGCTTTTTGAGACATTTGACTATTGCCCTATAGTTATGTGTCTTATGCAGGTAAAATGTTTTTTGTCTACAGATAAAGGCTGTTGAAAAGCCAGGTATTTCCATACAGGGATGATCATCTCCATTGATTATTTTTGATTGCATCAGATGGGCCATGTACTGAAAGTAGCACATAGCCTGAGAAGGATTTTTTTAATATAAAGGATTTGGAGAATCTTGATGTGGGTAAGAGGTGAAAAGTTGGGAAAAGTCTTGACTGAAGTTGATAGTAAGGATAGAAATTTTAAAATTTGGATATTGTCAAATGAAATTAATTTGAATTAGAAAACACAAGGGAATTGGGAGTGCAGGGCATAGTACAGTTCATATATTGCATTTTGGTTAAGGTAATTATGTAGGATGGAAGATGCAACACTGAAATGGAAACATTTTGAATAGTTCAATCTGTTAATAACAGAAGCATTTTGGAAGTTGTTAAACTGAGGGCAAGAAGGAATTGTGCAATGTTATAGGAGTGAAAGCAGACAGTTTTGTTGGTAGATTTGTGATCAGAACCTCACCTGAGTCAATGTTGGGAATGTTCAAGTTCAGCCTTTAAACAAGGTAAAGAATGGCCCTTAATATTTCACATGCCTGTAATTTTTGTTCTTTATTTTTGTTGCATGCTCTCAGTAGTCAAAGTGGTTGTGGATAACATGTTATGGATTCAGTGGTCTAAATGGTAAAGAAGAGTCTGTGAAAGGACAATATACAGTTATTAACAATCTGTCAAAGAACATGCTTAAATCTGCAATCAAGATGAATGCTGATAGTACAAAGTATATTGATGAAATGATCAACTTTATAAATTGCAAAGAGATTTTTAATAAATGCTGAATGGATGCATTCTTATCCTATGCTCAAGTTATTATAAGTCCATGGACCTTGTAGTCCTGGAACAACATCACTGAAGACCAAAATCCCTTTTTCTGCTACTTACTTGAATTCCTCTTCCAGGTGATGCTTTCAAACAAGCACAGACTAACCAGAGCATTGAGGCCCTCCATTGGTTGAGGTTGACTATGAATGTTGTGTCCCAGCTGTCCACATGATACGCAAGATGGGGCAGTATGATATGGAGAGCAAACTGTTGCTCATCCAGCAGGCTTTCCCTCTCCACGCAGCTGACGAATCCAAAGGAATGGCAGAGACAGTTTGGCACTAGTGGCATCACAGGAGTTGTCAGTCAGTGTTGAACCTCAGCATAGGACTGCCTTAGGGACTTCAGTTCTGGATTTTTCCTCTGGCTTTACTCCTGATCCTTTCCCATGAGTGGGTGTAGCCACAAGACAGTTGAGGTTTGAGATCAGAATTTTTGTTCCCCTGGATGAGCTGCCAACCTCGGCTGACGAGCCCCATCTGCTCAAAGCAACTGATCTTGAGGCGCCAGTAAGCCACCTTTGCTCTTCCTCCTGTCAGTAGAAATTGTTCCATTGGGCTTCATTGTTTAGCCACACTTGAAAGCCAGGAGCTGGACTTGCTTGCCAGAGTCTATTTGTGGCTCATGCCATTGGGTGCATTTAATAGGTAGTGGGAGTTTTTATTCCCACTGCTACCCCTGGCTGTAAAAGCCTTAAGGAGCCAACAAAGCATTAGTGTTAGGTTTATCCTTGTGAACCAATCAAAATATAATCTGCAGCATTACCAAATAACTCAGTTCCAACCCTGGTGTCCATTCTCATCCCTTTTTAACTGCTGAAATCTTCATCTACAGCAATCTTATTTTATGCCATGGAGCCTTGCCATTAACTGAAGGAGCTGTAGATCTGAACAACAGTATTTATTACGGTTAATCTATTTCAATTCCAATGAAACAGTGTATTGGGATCAAGGATGACTTAATTCCACTCCAGTTCTAAGGTGGTCAATTAAGCCATTGTGGAACCTACAGATACTGTCACTGATGGGCAGTAAGTTCTTGATGAGGTAAGCTGGCAAATTGTTTTGGAAGTGTTGTGCGTACTCCTAAGATTTTGTACAATATAATAAACTTTGTTTTGTCCTTTATTTGTGAATAGTTGTAAAATTGTAATGCTTAAAGTATGATGGGAAACATGGCTGAGCAAATTAAAGATTAAAACTCATGACAGGTTCTGTTAACTGCAGTAACGTTCTTTGGTTTTGTAATAATCTGAGAAGTTGCCGCAAAACTAAGAGCTTGGTAATGTGATCTTTTTGTGTACAATTGATCGCTTGGGAATAAAAATGTGGCTAGCAAAAATACCAGTTATTGGGGGACTAGAGGTGATAGTCAGCAGCTTTAAATGCTAGTTGTTATTTCAGAGGATCTGTCCCAGTCTAGCACACATGTCACTTGGTTTTATTTGGTAAGAGGTGGTAGCATTCAAGCTTGTCACAGCCATCAAGCATCCTTCTGTGATTCCAATTTTGTCTGGAATTGCCACTTTGCATGTAAGATGTCTTTTTGGAGGTCATACCTGGCCCTCTTGTATTTTAAACATAAAGATTCTGCAGATGCTGGAAATCAAGAGCAACACACACAAAATGCGAAAAGAACTCAGTATATCAGGCAGCATCTACGGAAGTGAATAAACAGTCGAGTTTTTGTGCCAAGACACTACTTCAGGACTATTGTTGTATCCCTGTTCTTCCCTTGGTCACCTGACTTAAATGTCACTGATCTAGCCCTCAGAAGATTGCAGGTCTTTGTTCATTGAAGGGTTGTATATGCAATGTTTGTTCATTATGTGCTGTTTTGTATGATGTTGGTGATCATGGTCTTTTCCATGACCATGATTGTTCATGGCGATTTGCCATTGCCTTTTTCTGAGTAGTGTCTTTACAAGACAGGTGACACTAGCCATTATCAATATTCTTCAGAGATTGCAACAGTGATCACATAAACAAAACTTGTGATATACGCCAGCTGCTCATATGACTTAATATGACCCTGATCAGGGCTAAGCAGGTGCTAGTACACCTTGCCCAGGGTGACCTGCAGGCTAGTGGAGGGAAGGAGCACCTTGCACCTCTTTTGGTAGAGACATATCTCTGCCTTGTCACCTAAGACACATGTGCATTGATAACGCATTTACTTTGAAGCTCCCTAGGGGATGAGGACCAATCATTTATTTGATTGGAAGCCTGCAGGAAGAATGGAATTGTAATGGATATGAATATCACATTAGGAAAAAATGTAATTCAACAGAGATTGGGATGATTTACTTTTCAGTGACAAATTGACAGATTAAAAACACAAATGACTAACTGAGGAAGATGGTGTTAAACCTTGCTGCTGTTCTGTGGACCTGGGCAAAGCTATGTATCAAGTGAGGTTGTGAACAGCTGTGGTCTTTTTTAACCACTGGAAGCAGTGAATCCAGTGGGCTCAATATTTAAACATTGATGTTTGAATGAGAAGTTGGGGATGAAGCTAAGAACACTGATTTTTGCATTGAAAAGTTTAAAGCAAACTTCTCAAAATACGTATACAACCCAATACAATTTTCTTGTGGGCATACTCAGATAATTCAAGAGTCATAATAGAAACAAAAAATCAATATGTAAAAGACAACAAATTTTGCAAATACGAAAGAAATAATAATAATAATAATAATAATAATAAGCAATAAATGTTGAGAAGATGGTGAAGAGTCCGTGAAGGCGAGTCCTTAGGTTGTGGGAACAGTTCAGTTATGTGCTGAGTGAACCCCTCTGGTTCAGAGCCTGATGGCTGAGGGGTAATAACTGTTCCTGAACCTAGTAATGAGAGTCCTGAGGCTCCTGTACCACCTTCCTGATGGCAGCAGTGAGAAGAGAGCATGACCTGGATGGTGGGACTCCCTGATGATGGATGCTGCTTTCCTGTGACAGCCTTCTGTGTAAGTGTGCTCAGTGGTGGGGAGGGCTTCATCCATGATGGTCTAGGCCATATTTACTACTTTCTATAGGAGTTTCCATATAACGTCATTGGTGTTTCCATATCAGATAGAGAAGAAAAATTTGAAGAAAACATCACAGACCCCAGAGGCCAATGGTTGAGAACTACTAATTAGCTGTTAAGTGTAGAATTTGTTTTTGATTCACTTGGTGCTCTTTTGCCATAAGAGTTTTAAATAAAGTGTGTATTTCTGTTCTACATGGGTTGTTGTTGGGTTCGCTGCTTTTCACATTATATGTTAATGATCTGAAAAACGGAATTTAAGGCTTAGTGGCTGAATTTGCAGATGATATACTCTTCAAGTATGTCAAGTGCAAGAGGATAAGACATGAGAGAATAGAACCTATCAAGTGTGACATTGGAAAAGTGTGTATGGAACCGGAGGAGATAGCAGAGGTACTTAATTAATACTTTGCTGCAGTATTCAGTACAGAAAAGGACCTTGACAATTATATGGATGACTTACAGCAGACTGAAAAGCTTAAAGAGGATGCTCTGGAGCTTTTGAAAAGCATCAAATTGGATAAGTCACTGGGACCAGGCAAGATATAGGCCAGGCTAAAATGGGAGGTGAAGGAGGAGATTGCTGAGCCTCTGGCAATGATCTTTATATCATCAATGGGGACAGGAGGGTTAAAATGTGTGGCCACTGGGAGATCCTGCTTTCTCTGAAAAAGAAATAAGAAAGCAAGATCTCCCAGTGGCCACACATTTTAATTCCACGTCCCATTCCCATTTTGATGTGCTTATCCATGGCCTCCTCTACTGTCAAAATGAATCCAAACTCTGGTTGGAGGAACAACACCTTATATACCGTCTGGGTAGCCTCCAACCTGATGGCATGAACATTGACTTCTCTAACTTCTGTTAATGCCCCTCCTCCTTACCCCATCCCTGACATATTTAGTTTTTTCCTCTCTGCCCATCACTCTGCCTGTTCTCCATCTCCCTCTAGTGCTCCCTCCTCCCCCTCTCTTTCTCCCGAGGCCTCCCGTCAGATGATCCTTTCCCTTCTCCAGCTCTGTATCACTTTTGCCAATCACCTTTCCAGCTCTTCGCTTCATCCCACCCCCTCCGGTCTTCTATCATTTTGCATTTCCCCCTCTCCTCCCCCCCCCCCCCCCCAAACTACTTTCAAATCTCTTACTCTTCCCTTTCAGTTAGTCCTGACGAAAGGTCTCGGCCCGAAACGTCAACAGTGCTTCTCCTTACAGATACTGCCTGGCCTGCTGTGTTCCACCAGCATTTTGTGTGTGTTGTTTGAATTTCCAGCATCTGCAGATTTCCTCGTGTTTGCTTACTAAAGTAAGTACATGTTCACCACAGTATTGTGGGCCAAGGGATCTGTACTGTGCTGTTCGTTTTCTATGTTTCTATATGGATATAAGTGGAGGGGCAGCTAGTGTTGCAGAAGCAGGAAGTTTGCAGGAGGACTTGGACAGCTCAGGAGAACGGGCAAAAGTAACGGATAGAATACAGTGTAGGGAAATGGTTAGGGAGCAAATTCAGAAATCGGGTGCAAAGGGGCTTGGAAATCCTAGTGCAAGATTCGCTGTAAGTAACTTGCAGGCTGAGTCAGTAGTAAGGACAGCAAATGCACTTATTTCAAACGAACTAAAATATTTTTAAAAAGGATGTAATGCTGAGACTTTAAGGCACTTGTCAGATCACACTTGAAGTATTGCAAACAGTTTTAGGCCCCTTATCTAAGAGGATGTACTGCCATTGGAGTGGGTCCAGAGGAGTGGATGAATGGAAATGGAAGGGTAAGGGTATGAGGAGCATTTGATGGCTCTAGTTCTGTACTGTCTGTAGTTTAGAAACCCACTTATATTGAAAGGTGTAGATAGAGTGGCTGTGAAGATGTTGCCAATAGTGGAGAGTGTAAGACCAGAGGGCACAGCCTCAGAATAATGTCTCTTTGGAGCAGAGATGAAGAGGAATTTCTTTAGCCAGAGGGTGGTGAATCTGTGGAATTCATTACTGCAGATGGCTGTGGAGGCCAAGTCATTTAGAACAGAGTTTGATAGGTTCTTGATTAGTAATGGTGTCTAAGGTTTAGAGGAGATGGCAGCATTGGGGTAAGAGGGGAAAAACAAGGTAGCCATGGTTGAATGGCAGAGCAGGTTTGATGGGCCAAAAACCCTAATACAGTTTCTCTGTCGTATGGTTTAAACATTCATAGAATATAATATAATATGAGGTGGATTGAAAAGAGTGATATTGCACTTTCAAAGTGACCATATGCTGGCCCTTCTTGTCCAGCATATTCTGGGTACTAAGTGTGGGACTAAATGCCATAGCCTGCCAATTGTAATTGATGTCTTTTCATCATTTCTGATAAAATGATGCACCGCAAGATCTCCCTGAGTATTTCCATCCTGAAATGCAATTAATCAGAGCGTGATCTAATCACTAGACAATAGTGATTTTGCAATTCACTGTTCCCCATCCACTGCTAGACCTTTTTTGGATGCAGTTTTCTCCAAGATGGAAATAGTTTCCAGGAATAACAGTAATGACTGAGTTTGGAAAGTTTTTTTTGGTGGCATCAGAAAATAATTTTACTAATTGAATTAATTTAAAACAAAACTTTATATTGTCATCCAATAATCTTTTAATTATAGTACGGTAGCATAGTGCTTTGCAGTGCAGGTGACCTGGGTTTAATTTCTGCCACCATCTGTAAGGAGTTTGTACATTCTCCCGATGACTGTATTGTGCTCTGGTTTCCTCCCACAGTCCAAAGATGTACCAGTCAGTAGGTTAATTGGTCATTGGAAATTGTCCTGTGATTAGGCCAGGGTTAAATCAGGGGATTGTTGAGTGGTGCAGCTAGAAGGACCTATTCCACATTGTAGCTCAATAAACAGATTACACTTCAAATATAAGATAATAGTTTAGCCATGCTGTTATTAAAATTCAAAAGAATTTACCATATGTTGGCAAAATTTATGGTGAAAAACTTTCAGAACAAACATGTGTATGGATTATTTGAGTCAACTTTAAGCAACCATTTTTGGGTCTTTGTCAGAATTTGCAATCAATTTTCATTGGTCATGTTGGACGCAGGTGGTAGAGTTATCTTAGAAGTGCATTCTGTTTCATGCTGTATTAAATTAATAAATTCTGTGCAATGTTTTGTATAATAAACTTTGCTGATTGCATAGACCTTTTAGTAACCTCCTGTTATGAGCATTTTTGTTATGATGCCAAGCAAATCTTTGCATTTTTCTTCACTGAAACCATTTAGCTTTATTGAAATTTGTTACATACCTTTAACTATTGCCTGATTTCACTATCATTGTAGCTTTAGTTTAAATTAGTTGTCTTACTGGTTTTTTGCCTTGAGAAAATGTAATTGCTTTTAGATTGCTTTGAATACTTTGATTTAATTACGATGGTAATTGAAAATTGATTGACAAAAACAAGAACAACTTGTCTAACTTGGTAAGATCTTGCAAGGTACATGGCAGAAGAATTCCACAAAAGTCCTGAGGAAGGGTATTGGCCCAAAACGTCGTCTGCTTATTCTATCCCATAGATGCTGCCAGAGCTGTTGAGTTCCTCCAGCATTTTGTATATTACTCTGGATTCCCAGCATCTGCAAAATCTCTTGTGTTTAAAACAAATCTAACACCAGTCCACCCAATGATGTTTGAGGACACATGATAATAGCTATACTTCATTTGGCGTTTAAGGAGATTAGTTATTTCACTGAAGACTTTAGCAAATTTATACCCATGTACTGTGGAGAACATCCTAACTAGCTGAATCACCATCTGGTACGAAGGCTCCAATGCACAGGATTGAAAAAAGCTGCCGAGGGTTGTAGACTCTGCCAGGTCGATCATGGGCACAAGCCTCCGCAGCATCGAGAACACTTTCAAAAGGTGGTGCCTCAGGAAGGCAGCATCCATCATTAAGGATACTCACCATCCAGAATATGTCCTCTTGTTATTGCTACCGTCAGGGAAGAGGTGTAGGAGCCTCAAAATGCATACTTAATATTTTAGTAGCAGCTTCTTCCATCTGCCGTCAGAGTTTTGAATGTTACTTCACTATTTTGCTTTCGTTTTGCACTACTTAGTTTATATTTCTTATTGAGCCCGATAGTATTTTTAATGTATTGTACTGTACTGCTGCTGCAAAAGATTTCACAAGTGTTGGTGACAATAAACCTGATTCTGATTCAAAATGAGATTGAAGGTGTGTTTTGATGGAGGTGTCTAAAGGACAAAGGTTACAACTTAAGGAAGAGGAATCTGAAGGCAAGCTCGCCATAGATGCAGCAAATAACATTGGGAATGCGGTCTAGACTTGAATATGTACAGTCAGCCCAAGTGCAAAAGGCAGGAGGACATTAACAAGGTAGAAGGGGAAGGCTGAGAGTTTTATAAATGAAACCATTGTAGACCACTGTTTAGGCTTTGCTAAAGGAATGTGGAGCAGGATGCAAGGATCCATATTCCAGTTCATCCCTGGGAGCTTTGTATCAGAGCTGTTCTAAGTTGTCCTAGCAGTACAAACTGAGTCAGACGTCAAGTGCTGCTGGAAGGTTATCAACTTGAGGAAAGAAGCCCTTTGACCTGGCTGAACTTGTTGATCTTCCAGTATACCTGGATGCCAATGCACACACTAAAGCTTGGGGTAGCAAGGCTACACTCCTTCTGCTACCACATATGGGCAGTCAAGAGTTACAGTTGGGAAGGAAGTCCCCAAACAATGAAAGGGATAATACCTCCTAGGGCCATATGATTGCAAATGATTCATTCTCTCTCTCGCTCTCGCTCTCTCTCTCGAGCTGTAAGGAGCTCCTTCCCTCTGCCAGCCTGCAGGTCACCCTTGGGCAAGGTGTAGCATTTGCTTAGTTTCTTCCCCCCCCACCAATCAGGGTCGTGTTGAAACCAAGAGAGCAGATGATGAATGGTCGTATGAGCACCTCGTGCATCTCACGAATCCTGGTCATCTGACAAGCACTGGCGGCAGGCAGACAATTGCTGAAGGGTCTTGATAGTCACCTGTCTTGTAAAGACAGCCTAGAAGTAGTCAATGGCAAATCACTTCTGTAGAAAACTTTGCCAAGAACAATCATGGTCATGGAAACACCATGATTGTCCACGTTGTACGATATGGCACATAATCCTACAATGTATGCAGCAAGATGTTGGAAATCTTTTACCAGTCTGTTGTAGCGACTGGAGTCTTTGTGCCTTTATGTGGGGTGAGCAGCATCAGTGTTGGATACAAAAAGACTGAATAAACACAACAAAAAGGCTGGATCCGAACTTGGCTGCAACCCGGAATTAGTGGTGGAGAGGAGGTCACTAAACAAACAGTTATCCATGATAGACAATCAGTCACATCCTCTCCATGACCTACTGAATAAGCAGCGGAGCACCCTTTCGAAAAGATGCAATAAGGAAATACAACAGTTCATCTGTGTGACAGGAGAACACACATCATAGTACAATAATCTGTTGTATTATTTCATATGTTATTGCATAGTATTACACATTATTGCATGTTGGTAAATTATTGTACATTATGTATTAATATATTGTTACTAATTTTGTTTTTGAATGTTGCTGCAGTAATGAAATAATTTCCCAGGTGGGATCAATAAAGTGCTTATTATTTTTAATGATGACTATATTGACCAAGAATGTAAAGGTTCTTTTGCACTATTTCATCTTGTATATATTTATATACTTATATATATTTATATATATATTTGTATATATTTATTATCATGATATTTATTATCATGAATGAAGTATATTTCAGAAATAAACAAAATGTCTACAGGGTTCTTCTACACACATGGAGGAGAGTTTTAGGTGGGGAAGCTCCTCATACAATGAAAAGGTGTGTCACCGCAGAGCCATATGACTGACTGTCCACTGTTTTCTTTGGAAGTTTATACTACTGAATGTAATGACGTTGCACAATGACGATGGTGACTATGGAGTGGAATTAGCATGAACGTATAGGTCTTTTACACTGTTTCTCACATAGTGGCTAGTGCATCACTAATACAGTTCAGGGTATCCAATTTCTGAGTCAGCTCCGGCGTCCTCTAAGAAAGTTTGTATGTTCTCCCGGGGACTTAGTGGGTTTCCTCCGGATTCTCAGGTTCCCTTCCACAGTCCAGTAAATTGTCCTGTGATTAGTTAGGTTAGGGTGAAATCGGTGGGCTGCTGGGCGGTACGGCTCGATCCGTGCTGTATCTCTAACTAAATAAAGTCTATTATTGGAATATAAAAAGTAAGTGGGTATGAGGTAATATAAAAAGTAAGTGGGTAGGCAGGATCGGGGCGGATAATTCTGTATAAGACTAAACATACATTGTCAATGGCCACTTATTTGTCTTTGCCCCTGCTATGAAATATCTGAGCAAGAGCTTTAAGTCTGACTTTCATCTCCTGTGATTTTACCCATTCTGACATGTCACTCCATGGCGTCCTCTATTGCCACAATGAGGCCACACTCATGTTGGAGGAGCAACACCTCATGTTCCATCTGGATAGCCTCCAATCTGGATGTCATGAATATCGATTTCACCAACTTCTGGTAATTTTTCCCCCTACCCTTCCCTTTTCTTCAATTGCCCACACTGACTCCCCTCTTATCCCTTTTCTTCTCACCTTCCTATTACCTCCCTTTGGTGCCCCCTCCTCCCCTTTCTCCCATGCTACACTGTCCAATCAGATTCCTTCTATTCCAGCTATAGACCATAAGATCATAAGACATAGGACAGAATTAGGCCATGCAGCTCATCAAGCCTATTCTGGCATTTCATCATGGCTGATCCCATTTCCCTCTCAACCCCATTGCCCTCTGCATAACCATTCATGCCCTGCCTTATCAATCTCCTTTCACCCTAATTATTAATCTCCACTTTAAATGCACCCAGTGATTTGGCCTCCACAGCAGCCTGTGGTAACAATTTCCACAGATTCGCCACCCTCTGGCTAAAGAAATACTTCCTGATCTCTGTTCTAAATGGGTATCCTCTATTTTGAGACTGTGTACTCTGGTCCCAGATTCCCAGCCCTTTAACTTCTCTATCTATCACCTTTCATCTTCTTACTTCAAAGCCCTTCCTCTCCACCCACCTGGCTTCACCTTATCTCATTTAGCTTGTCTTTCTTCCCCACCTTTTTATTCTGGCTTCTCCCTCACTTTCTTTCCAGTCTTGATGAAGGGTCTCATCTCAATTCATCGAATGTTTAACTCTTTCCATAGATGCTGCCCAACCTGCTGAGTTCCTCCAGCATTTTGTGTATGTTGCTCTGAATTTCCAGCAACTGCAGAATCTCTAGTGTTAATTTTACTGAAAGATCCATAACACTCCTCTTACTTGTGCACAAATGGATAGTTTTATAAATTGAAAGACTAGGTCTCAATTCGGAGTGGAACAATCTACCGTGAGTAGATAACAGGAAGAGAAGCAAAAATACGTAAAATGCAGAATAACTGAAATGTTAGAAGCAAGATAATTAGAAATTTGATTCAATCCTAATTTTGTATGACATATCTTTTACCTAAAATACAATTGAATATTCATTTATCACCTAGATGCGACTGGTGTAATTTGATCCTTGAACTGATTTAGCTTTAAGTTAATCAATATGAGTAAAGCATATCAAGTAACTAATGGTTGCCCTAGTAACCACCTTAGACAAACATGTTTCGTTACTGATTAGACTCAAAAGACTGGGTTGAAATTTCTTGATAAAGCAATTGTAGACATCAGCCAGCATTAGTTCTAATTAATCAGGTTCCATTTCATCACTGGCTAGGTAATACTTGATGTACTTTCCTTTTCTGGTTAAATTTATTTTGATTACATTTCTCTTTCTCATGCTCACACTGTCCACTCCCCTACCTCTACTGATAGACAATAAAAGAAATTCTTCAGCACCAATTTTCTGGTCTTGAACAAAAAAGGAATTGGGAAGAAATACATTTTCTTTCTTTTGAAATTAATCGTGTGTTCGAAAAAAGATAAAAATTTATCCTTGCATTTAAACAGGACTTGTACAGTGCTTGTCTGATACAAACATATTCTTACTTTCTCTTTCTCCACTAGGTATTTTACAAAATATTTAAAGCTGTACATTACAAAACTTTTCTTTAGCCTAATATTTTGTGCTACAAGTGGTGCCTATCATATGATTTATTTGGCGACTGATTTAAGTTAGGTTTTTGCAAATAAAATGATGTGAGGCATTTTATGTTTAAGAAAAACAGTAACAACTCACTCACTGAACTCCAAAGAACTGAACACAAAACATGGTAAAAGCCTAATTATGTCATCACGCAGACCAGCCTCTTAAAGTGAACCCCAGGTCATATTGGTGGTTGTGAATTACATATGTTTGCACCAATTATGTTGCTCTACACCCAACCCACTAATGATTTGTTTCAAGCACAGAAATGCTGGTAATTTATTTGAATGTTTTTGGTTTTGTCCATGGCAGATTCCAAACATATTGATTTGTTTTTCCTTTCATTGCTCCATCAATTTCTAAATTGTGGTATTCCACACGTTAGTACTGTACAATAAGTTCAATTTCCATTCATCCATACACATGTATACTGTCAAATGAAACAACATTTTTCCAGACCAAGGTGCACGGCACAGTACCTATAACCCATAAACAACACAAAATATTACCAGAAATTAATTAACAAACGAGTTGAGTGGAGGCCTCTGTCAGTCAGGCTCAACTATGGATGGTGTGTCCTAGCTGTCTAGATACACAGGCTAGGGCCCTACAATAAGGAGAGCAAGCTGTTGCCCATGTAGCAAGTTTCCCCTCTACTTGCATCTGATGAATCCGAGACTGTGACAGTTTGGCACCATCCGTGTCTTAGGAGATGCCAGTTGGCATTGAACTCAAAGTAGGTCTGCCTTATGGACTCCAGTTCCAGATTTTTCTCTCGGGGTTTACTCCCAAAGTTATCCCTATGAATGGGTATAGCTGCAGGACAGTAGAGGTTTGAGATCAGGCTTTTCCTTCTCGTAGATTAACTGCCAACAACAGCTGACAAGCCTTATCTGTCCCAAGCAATGAGTTTTAAGGCAGCAGTAACCTGCCTTTCCCCCTTCTCCAGTCAGTAGAAATAGTTCCGCCAGGGTTAGTAGCTAAGCCACACATGAAGGCCAAGAGTTGTCAGGGGTTATTTGAGGTGCATGCTATTGAGAGCATTTCATAAGTAGTGGGAGCTGAGCCCTATTACTACCCCCGGCTATAATAACCTTAAAGAACTAAATTAACAAATAATAAAATATCTTCCAGAAGATTGATATTTAGCATAAGGTGCATTTCTGACACAAGTTAAAAAGTATGAAGTAAATAGTAAACACTACTGGCACTTCATATGTAATGAGACTGGTGTAGTGGCAGAGAATTTGGTAGTCTCACACCCTGGGGGAAGGAACTGCTCCACATCCTAACAGTTCTTGTCGTAATGCTACCATGCCTCCTGCCTGAAGGTGGGGGATCAGAGAGATTGTGGGATAGATGTGAGGGATCCTTGACAATGCTAAGCGGCCCTGGGTATGCAGCATGCTGATAGCTATCTTGGATGGGTAGAAGAAAGATCCTGATGATGTTCTCAGCAGTCCTTGCCATCCTGTGTAGGGTCTTGTGGTCGTATGTCATGCAATGCTTGTACCAGATGGTAATGCAGCTGCTCAGAACACCTTCAATGATGTTCCTGTAAAAACTGGATAGAATGGATGAGAAAGCCTTACTCACCTCAATCTCCTCCTGAAGCGCAGAATCAGATAACAGCATCATTATTGTCAAATGTGGAAATTGTAAAACAAAAGCAACACAAGAATGTGGAAGCAGGAGGAGGCCAGTTGGCCCCTCTAACCAGCCTAGCCATTTAGTATGACTTATGGCTGACTGACCCAGGACTCTGTTCGTCTTATATACCAGCTCCACATAGTCCTCAAAAAACTGACCAGACCCAGGCCTCGACTCCTCTGTGTAACCCTCAATATCCTGATATATCAAATATTTAAATACCTCTGGAGATCCAAAATCTCTGTGGGTTACACAATTCCAGACTAGATTTTGGAAACTGTCAATAGCTCAGGCAAAATTTGTTCATCTCCATTGATGCTGCAAAATCTTCAGACTGTTTTCTCTGCTTAGCAAAAGCCTAAAAGGTGATATTGGTATTGGTTTATTATTGTCACATGGACCAAGATATAGTGGACAACCTGCCTTGCATACTGTTTTCACAGATCAGATCATTACAGAGAGCAGTGAGCTGGAATAAGGCAAAACAATAACAATGCGGAATGAAGTGTAAAAGCTACCGAAACAATGCAGTGCAAGTAAACAATAAAATGCAAGATCATGACGAGGTAGATTGTAGATTGTGAGGTCAAGAGTCCAACTTATCACACAAATCATTGATTCAATAGTCTGATAACTGTGGGATCAGTGGAATAGGAACTGTCCTTGAGCCTGGTGGTACATACTTTGTGTAGGAGGGAGGGCATAAGATTTTTGAACAATGGGGTCTCTTCCAGGGAACGTGGGACCTGAACTGGAGGGGGCTATTATCCTAGCAGGAAGGTTTGTTAAAGCTGCACGGTGGGATTTAAATCAGTGTTGCAGGGGGGTGGGAATCAGAGTGTCAGAACAGAAAGTGGAGGGGTTGTGGAGGCAGATGTTGGTAAGACCTCAGACAAAGTCAGGAATCAAAGCGTTGAGCATGGTGTGACTATTGTCCTGAGCTGCCTGTATTTCAGTGCAAGAAGTATCAGAGGAAAGGCAGATAATAGTGCTGAAGATGAGGTGGCTGGTTTACAAACAGAGGCAATGTGTAGTGAGGAGAGGCTGTTCCTAGGGCAAACTTGCAGCCAACAGGATGAGTTGCAACAATGGCTAACTAAAGAAGTCAAAGCCAACATAAAAGCCAATGAAAGAGAATATAATAGAGCAACAATGAGTGGGAAGGTAGAGGATTAAAAACCAACAGAAGACAACTAAAAATGTCATGAAGAAGGTAAAGATGGAATATGAAAGTAAGCTAGCCAATAATATGAAAGAGGATACCGAAAATTTCTTCAGATACGTGAAGTGTAAGAAAGAAGAGAGAGTGGATACTGGGCCATTGGAAAATGATGCTGGAGGTGTAGAAATGGGGGTCAACGAAATGATGGATGTCCTGAATAAGTATTTTGCATCAGTCTTCACTGGAAGACACTAGCAGTATGGTGGAAGTTCCAGGTGTCAGGGGTCATGAAGTGTGTGAAGTTACCATAACTAGAGAGAAGGTTCTTGGGAAACTGAAGGGTCTGAAGGTAGATAAGTCACCTGGATCAGATGGTGTACATCCCAGGGTTGTGAAAGAGGTGATCATGGCAGGATCAGTAACTATCGTTCAAGATCACTAGATTCTGAAATGGTATTGGGAGTTTGGAAAATTGCAGCTGTCACTCCACTCTTCAAGAAGGGAGGGAGGCAGAAGAAAAGAAACTATAGGCTAGTTAGTCTGACCTCAGTGGTTGGGAAGATATTGGTGTCAATCGTTAAGGATGAGGTCTCAGGGTAGTTGGAGGCACATGATAAAATAGGCTGCAGTCAGCATGGTTTCTTCAGTGGAAAATTTTGCCTGGCAAATTTGTTGGAATTCTTTGAAGAAATAACAAGCAGGATAGTCAAAAGGAGAATCAGTTGATGTTGTGTACTTTGGATTGACAAGGTGCCACACATGCAGTTGCTTAACAAGCTACGAGCCTATGGTACTACAGGAAAGATTCTAGCATGAATAAAGCCTTGGCTGACTGGCAGGAGGAAAAGAGTGGGAATGAAGAGAACCTTTTCTGGTTGGCTGCTGGTGACTAGTGGTGTTCAACAGGGGTCTGTGTTGGGACTGATTCTTTCGTAGTTATGTGTCAATGATTTGGATGATGAAATTGATGTCTTTGTTGCAAATGATATGAAGAAAGATGGAGGGGCAGGTAACTTTAAGCAAGTAGAGAGGCTATAGAAGGACTTAGACAGATGAGAATGGGCAAAGAAATGGCAGATGGAATACGGTGTTGAGAAATATGTGGTCATGCACTTTGGTTAATTATTTTCTAAAAGGAGAGTAAATACAAAAAAGAAACTGAGGTGTAAAGGGACTTGGGAGTCCTGATGTAGGATACCTTAAAGGTTAATTTGCAGGTTGAGTCTGTGGTGAGGAAGGCAAATGCAATGTTAGCATTCATTTCAAGAAGACTAGAATATAAAAGCAAGGATGTAATGTTAAGGCTTTATAAAGCACTGATGAGGCCTCACTTGGAGTATTGTGAAGAGCTTTATCTTAGAAAGAATGTACTGAAACAGGAGAGGGTTCAAAGGAGGTTCATGAAAATTATTCCAGGATTGAATGGCTTGTCATATGAAGAGCATTTGATGGCTCTGGGCCTGTATTCACAGGAATTTAGAGGAATAAGGAGGTGCCCTCATTGAAACCTATCGAATGATGAAAGGCCTTGATAGAGTGAGTGTGGAGAGGATGGTGGGAGAATCTACCAGAGGACACAAGCTCAGAATAGAGGGGTGTCCTTTT
This sequence comes from Hypanus sabinus, assembly GCF_030144855.1. Classification (NCBI taxonomy): domain Eukaryota; kingdom Metazoa; phylum Chordata; class Chondrichthyes; order Myliobatiformes; family Dasyatidae; genus Hypanus; species Hypanus sabinus. The sequence goes on along the minus strand of NC_082727.1, from coordinate 60,062,027 downwards.
AGAACAGAGATGAGGAGGAATTTCTTTAACCAGAGTGGTGAATCTGTGGAATTCTTTGCCACAGGCAGCTGTGCAGGTCAAACCACTATGTCAGGTCATGAAGGGATACAGGGAGAAGGCAGGAGATTGGGGCAGAGAGGAAAATTGGATCAGCCATGATGAAATGACAGAGCAGAATTGATGGGCCTAATAGCAGCTCCTATATCTTATGGTCTAAAAATACCTAATTACATGGAATGTTAGTTGGAAAATTTCAATTTTTTTTTGTTTTGGACTATATCTTATCAACTAACCTCAATAAATACACCTGATAGGTATTTGACGTTCATTGGCTCTGCACAATCAGTATTTTCTCATACACTTGCAGAGAATTCATAGTGCCACGGTCATTAAAAGTGACAAAGGTTCAGATTAAACAAATCTTAAAATGCAAAGAAGAGGCTACTTACTGTCTGTTACGCTGCTGGTGTTTGGGGCAACAATGAGGGTCCTCCATCTCTGGCAGTGCTCAGAGCTTCCTTCATCGTGTTAGCAGCTTCGTCTCGGTTTTCACAACTGTCAGTCATGCAAGCCCCAGGTGGAGACTCAGGAATACCGTCGCACTCAGATGTAGAGGGATTCTTCATTACTGCACAATAAAAAAGGAAAGCAAGGACAAAAGGGACAGTCTGTGAAAGGGGGTGAAAATAGAACAAGAAACAAGATTAAAGAGACCTGATCAAAGAATGTAATGAAAGAGAACTGCATTTTTGAAAATATTATCAAAAGATGCTAATGTGTATCAGACCTTCTTTGTCAATCCAACTGCTTCTTCTAAGCATTCATGCACAGATAAATTGGTCATTCTACTCTTTAAAGTTCAAAGTAAATTAATTATGGAAGTACAAATATGTCACCATATACGACCTTGAGATTCATTTTCTTGCAGGTATTTACAGGGAATTAAAGAAAACAATAAAATTCATGAAAAACTATAAATAACAAAAACTGAAAAATAACCTATGTCAAAAGAAGACAAATTGTGCAAATTATTTAAAAATGTAAATAAATAATACTGAGAACGTAAGGTGTAGAGTCCTTGAACATGAGTCTATAGGTTGTGGAGTCTCTTCTTCATTGAGATGAATGAAGTTATCCACACTGGTTCAGGAAGCTGATAGTTGTATGGTAATAACTCCATAATAAACAATACAATAAACTAGTATAATTTAAATAATATGCATTCTAACTCTTCTCCCTTTTTCCTGAAAGTGAAATAGGTTCTGAGTATACATTCTACCACACCAAATAGTGGCACAGATTTCAGCAGAGCACAAGCCTTGAATGGTTCTTTTGAAGGAATGTGTTAGAAAACTCCTTCAGCGAGCTGTGACGGAGTAAGTGACAATTACAAGGAAGGCCAAGAAAGATGCGCGATGAGTCAGGTCAACTGTCAGCTCTATTGAAGCAAAGGGAAGCATAGACCATTAAGAAATTGATTTATAAATGCCAAAATTATTGTAGGCCTTTGATGGCCTATCAAACAGTTAAAAGTATAATGATAACTACAATGGTGTCATCTACTATGTGTTTTACTGAGATCCATGGCATTGAAAATCTGCAGAACCATGTGTTGGAATTGATTGTTTTTACTACTTTTTAATAAGATATTAGTTAAATTAAAGCAAGAGTAAATTTATCATTTCAATCATAGCCTTTTTACTGATATAATCTATATTTTTAACAATTTGTATTTTTAGCAAACTCGTATTTTTCACAGTATGTGATGGTTTGTTTCCACTTACTGGCACAAGGCAGTATAGCAGTTACATATACCTTTTCATGTTTTAATTGGCTAAATATTAACACTTTACCCTAGTGCTATGATTGTGCAACCAGTGATTGGTTTATTCTTATCTGAGGAATTTCTGTTAATTCGAATATAAGTGTGATAGATTTTTCAAAGGCGCCATCTTTATATTGAATCTGCATTGCTTCTCAGCTACTTGCTTAGTTTCAAATGCTCTGTATCTTAGTTTAAACTTTAAAATAAACAATCATGAAGAATCAATGAATCAAAGATTCTTACTCATTCCTAAATTTCTAACAGAACCCAGGGATTAGAAATTACAGACACATGGAAAATATTTATTGAAGCTACTTGCGGCAAAGCCTCCCGTCCCCATGACTCAATTAATAAAATCTAGATGGGATGTTTATACTGAAGTCAAACATGTTCAGCCACCTGCTCTGTACTGGGTCAGAAACAGGAGCTTCAGACAGCTCATTAATCATTAAAGTCAAAACGCTGTGTGCCGAACACAGAGAGCAGCAAATGACACACTGGACTTCAGGGAATCCTAATATCTGAGTAGGTAGCACCATCTTGATGTTTTGATGATCCACAAAGCTGTAGGTAGGACATCAGTCATCCAGTTAATTTGCTGTTGTATTGATAGTCTTTGACAGTGAGAGCAACCAAGACAAGGAAAATTAGAGATCTTAGTTGCAATGTTTGTTCTATCAGCTTGTTGCAGATATAGGTTATCACTATCATCATCATGTGCCACGTCATATTGATGTGGACAGTCAGGGTCTTTCCATGACTGTGATTGTTCTTAGCAAATTTTTCACTGAAGTGGTTTGCCATTGCCTTCCTCTGGGAAATGTCTTTACAAGACAGGTGACCCCAGCCATCATCAATACTCTTCAGAGATTGTCCTGCCTGGCATCAGTGGTCACATAACCAGGACTTGCTATATGCACCAGCTGCTCCTATGACCATCTACCATCTGCTCCCATGGTTTCACATGACCCTGATTGGGGGAGGTGCTAAGCAGGTGCTATACATTGCCCAAGGGTAACCTGCAGGCTCCCAGAGGAAAGGAGCACTTAACACCTCCTTTGGATAGAGACTATCTTCACCCCGCACCCAATGCAGATGGGGGTAAGGCTCACATTTATTACCATTCCCCAAATACCCTCGTTCTAAGTTGCTGCTGGAGCAGTTAGGAATCTGACCGACGACCATAGATTCTGGGTCACAAGTGGGCCAGACCAGGTAAAAGTGACAGATTTCCTTCCCTGAAAGATATTAGCAAACAGTTGAGTAGTTTCACAATCCATGTTATTGGCACCAGATTCTCCAGCTGCCAAACTTGCATCTTTGGATCCTCAGTAACATGATCACTAAGAGTTCTTGTCAGCTTGAATCTGACGGGGTTCTGCATTGCTTTAACTGACTAAGGGTCTAGTACAGGAGCACCAAAGAATGGAAACATTTATTTTACAAAGGCTATCATTAGGTAAACTTTATTCATTTGCTTATTTATTGAGATACAGTGCGGAGTATTAAATTGTGCTGCCCATTTACCAACCCGTGATTTAACCCTAGTGTAATCACAGGACAATTTACAATGACCAATTAACCTACTAGCCAGTACATCTTTGGACTGTGGGGGGAAACCAGAGCATCTGGAGGAAACCCACATGGTCACAGGGAGAATATATAAACTCCTTATGGACAGCAGTGGAGATTGAACTCAAGTCTGGTACTATAAATAATTGTGCTAACCACTACAATGCCATGCCAATTAAATAGCATCTGAAAGAGAGTGAGGAGGAGGGTAAAAATATTTTTCATAATTAAAATCAAAAATGATTTTATCACTGGACATTGGGCCATATATCCGTACAATGTTGGCAAACTTACCAGCTACACAGGGGAATGAAATAGTTTAGTTTTCATTCTAAAGGTATCATTGATCAAACTTCATAATGAAACATCGACCTACAGCACCTCTCTTGGGTTACAGGATAAAATCACACTGCATAACACAACACACTCTAACTGAATTCTTCAATGATACTTCTTTTTCCAGCTTCTATGAATTGTTCTTAGAAGTTAGTAGGTCACTGAGTTCACAGGATGTTCCTCAGGAAGAAATATTAATTTAAAACTGTGCATTGACCAGCTGGTGGAAGCATTTGCAAAGTCCAAGATGTAGTAGTATTGGTAGTATTTTAATTTGTTATGTATTTCAGTTAAGTACATAATTTGTTATTCAGTTAAATGGTAGTTTGTCTTTTTTATACCTTTTTAACTATTTTCATGAAACTGGCTAATTGGCACTCCACTTAATTGTCCAAAATGTACAGGTCCTGATGTCTCCCATTTACAGTGCCTATAAAAAGCATTCATCTTCCTTGGAAGTTTTCATACTTTGTCATTTTACAGCATTGAACTACAGTGGATTTAATTTGGCTTTTCTGACATTGATCAACAGAAAAGGACATTTTGAGTCAAAGTGAAAACAGATATGTACAAAGTGATCACTGGAAAATGATGCCAGTGAGGTAGTAATGGGGCACAAAGAAGTGGCAGATGAATTAATGAATACTTTGCATCAGTCTTCGCTGTGGAAGACACTAGCCGTGTGCCAGAGGTCCATGAGTGTCGGGGAGCAGGAGTGACTGCCATTGCTGTTACAAAGGGAAAAGTGCAAGGCAAGCTCAAAGGTCCTAAGGTGGATAAGTCACCTGGGCCAGATGGACTACATCCCAGAGTCCTGAGAGAGGTTGCTGAAGAAAAAAAATTATGCATTGGTCATGATCTTTCAAAAATCACTTGATTCTGGCATGGTCCTGGAGGACTGGAAAATTGTAAATGTCACTCCACTCTTTCAGAAGGGAGGAAGGCAAAAGAAAGGAAATTATAGGCCATTTAGCCTAACCTCAGTGGTTGGGAAAGTGTTAGAGTCTATGGGTGTTAGAGAATGGGATTTCAGGGTACTTGGAGAGTAATGGTAAAATCAGTCAGAGTCAGCATGGTTTCTGTAAAGGGAAATCTTTCCTGACAAATCTTTTAGGAGTTTTTCGAGAAAGTAACAAGCAGGGTGGTCAAAAGAGGGGCAGTAGATGTTATTTATTTGGATTTTCAGAAGGTATTTGATAAGACTGCTTTACAAAATGAAATCTTATGGTTTTACAGGAAGTATACCGGCATGGATAGAGGAATGGCTGACAGACAGGAGGCAGTGAGTGGGAATAAAGGGGGCCTTTTCTGCTTGGCTGCCAGTGACTAGTGTTCCTCAGAGGTCAGTATTGGGACTGCTACTTTTCACGTTGTTTGCCAGTGATTTAGATAGTAGAATTGATGACTCTGTGGTCAAGTTTGCAGATGATACAAAGATAGCTGGAGGGGTGGGTAGTGCTGAGGAAGCAATGCGATTGAAGCAGGTCTTAGACAAATTGGAATTATTATTGTTATGAGCAGAGAGACAACATCAGCCAGAAGTAAATTCCTTGTATGTGCACAGGTACTTGGCAATTAAAGTCTGATTCTGATTCTGAAAGTGGCAGATGGAATACAGTGTTGGGAAATGTATGATAATGCATTTTAGTAAAAGGAACAACAGTGCGGACTACTGTCTAAGTGGGGAGAAGGTTCAAACATCAGAGATGCAAAGGGAATTAGGAGTATTTGTGCAAGACTCCTAGGAGTTTAATTTATAGGTTGAATCTGTGGTAAGGAAGGCAAATGCAATGTTGGCATTTATTTCATGGGGAATAGAATATAAAAGCAAGGAGATAATGCTGAGGCTTTATAAGACACTAGTCAGGCTGTACTTTGAGTATTGTCAACAGTTTTGCAGAGTCCACCCTGAGGCCCTGCTCATAGTCATTCCCCACCACACTGGCAATGCCAGAACCTCATCCACTGTCCAGAGACAATCATTTCAGCCCACATGGGCATCGTCCCAGAAATAGCAGATCCCACGGCTCTGATCCTAAAACCCTTGGCCAAGAGTTTAGTTTAGGCAGGAGCAGGGAGGGACGAGTGAGGATAGTTTTAGGGTGACAAAATAATTATCAAAAGCCATTCACTTCAAGATGGTACATTTAACTGCAGCCAGCCATGGGTGTACGTATGCAGTGATGTGCTGACGGGGCTGATGACTGTCGTTCACATGCAGTCAAACTGCGCACAGACATCATCCCAACAGAATGAGTTCATTCAGTAGCCCTGCTCTGCTGCACAACTAACCCCAGTGCCCAGGGGTGTGAAGTTGCCCCTCTCCACAGACCCCCACTGCTGTCACACAACTTCTTGTTAGGCATCTTTGCTTCAAGTTCAAGTTTAATTCTCATTTGACCATACATGAATACCCATGAGTACAGCCAAACCAAACAGCATTATTCTGTGCAAAACACGTATACAACAAGGCACATATAAGATATATCAGTAAAATACAGTCACACAAAAAAATATATGGTCAAAGAGTCCATGAATGTTGCAGCAGTCTGCGGTCATACACATTACAGCTTATGTTCTGCAGAATGAACATGCCACTCTGTAGCCAGCAGTCTGGTGGTGCACACCGACTCCAACACCTCACTCCTGGGGTGAACCGTTGACACTGCAGCTTGAGGTGTAGACCTCACTACGACCAAGGCCACAGAGCCACCCTGCTGTCTGCAAATTAATCAGTAAATCTGGCTTTCAGCACTCTGCATTCACAATGTCCACCTGGGTCTTGCAATCACAAACAAAGTGACTAAGATAATCACTTGATATTAGGTTGCACTCTGCCTTCGTGTTCCGACTTCTCCAATATCTCTCTAAGTATAGTGTTTCACCAATGGATGTCAGATGACAAAACTTTAAGGGAAATGTCCTGGCAAAGCTGACAACCCTTCTTCCTTCCTGATTGTAATTCTTTTGTGATAAAGCCTGGTATCCCATCTCTGTTGGAATAATCTAACTCTTTCAAAACTGACCAAAGGAGCTTCTCCTGACTCCATGGACTTAGCAGAAGACAGGACAGTTTTAGGAAAGTGTATCCAATCATTTACACCATGTCAACACATCTGCATTCTCGTAGATCTAATCATTTATGGCACAGTAGCCTAGTGGTTAGCATAACACTTTACAGTACCAGCAACACGGGTTCAATTCCCATTGCTGCCTGAAAGATGCCTGCACGTTCTCCCCGTGACCACATGGGTTTCCTCCCACCAACCAAAGACCTATCAATTGGTTATTAGGCTGGGATTTAATCAGGGGACTGCTGGGCGGTGCAGATCAAAGGGCCAGAAGGGCCTATTTTGCACTGTATCTTAATAAAATAAAATAAAAATAAGTGTATTTAATCATTTGCATATGAATGCACACCTGTATTCTACTGAAGCTAATATAACATTAGAACATTACAGCACAGAAACAGGCCTTTTGGCCCTTCCTGGCTGTGCCAAACCATTTTTCTGCCTAGTCCCACTGACCTGCACCTGGTCTATATCCCTCCAAACACCTCTCATCCATGTACCTGTCCAAGCTTTTCTTAGATGTTAAAAGTGAGCCTGCATTTACCATTTCATCTGGCAGCTCATTCCACACTCCCACCACTCTCTGCGTGAAGAAGCCACCCCAATGTTCCCTTTAAACTTTTCCCTCTTCACCCTTAACCCTTGACCTCTGGTTTTTTTCTCCCCTAGCCTCGGTGGAAAAAGCCTGCTCGCACTCACTCTATCTATACGTGTCATAATTTTATACACCTCTATCAAATCTCCCCCTCATTCTTCTACGCTCCAGGGAATAAAGCCCTAACCTATTCAACCTTTCTCTGTAACTCAGTTTCTCAAGTCCCGGCAACATCCTTGTAAACCTTCTCTGCACTCTTTCAACCTTATTAATATCCTTCCTGTGATTTGCATATGAATGCACACCTGTATTCTAGTGAGTCTGATCGTTTGCACCATGTACACACACCTGTGTTCTGTGGAGTTTTAGCCCCATATCATCTGCCCCTATTGTCGAATTATTTTCTTCCAGACCATTTTCAGGGACACTCATGTCCCTTTTCAAATTGTTGACTGGTTTATGGATGAAACCTTCCACCACAAACATGGTAATAAACCTTGTCAATAATCTTTAATTTTCAAGGCAGAAATAAACTCAAAGTTATGGCAATGGATCCTCAAACATGTAATAAACTCCAAAACAAAAAAAAATTGAAATAATCTTAGTGGATTTCTCATTGTAAAAGGAACAATCCCCTTTTGTTTTGTTAACAAGAAAAACAAGAAATGAATTTAGACTGCTGTTTGAGTGATTATAATGGCCAATTTGTTGCTGGAGACTTTTGTTCTTCGGTTCATTTTTGACCCATTACATCAAATGGGTCCTAATTAACAGATGGCGCTGATTGATTAGGGTTAAGCAGCTTCAGGCAATGTTGGAAAGAAACCATAGCTTTGATACCTTCAAATCGTATTTTTTAAATTGAAAGCTGATGTTATAAGACTATATTCAGAAATACACACTTAGCTCATTCTATCAGGTCTGTGTTGTACGTGTCAAGCAGCAAGCTTCTTAGATCTTTACATGGCATGGCGTACGCTAGTATTACTTTATGTTCTCTTGCCAGAAGTGCAGCAAGCTCTGCAAAAATTAATAATCCTAAATTATCTTTTGCTGCTTGAATGCAAGAAAAGACCTTTATAAAGCTGACGCACATTTAAAAAGCACATTCAGTTTTGGTACTAATATCGTAATGATAATATATTTCCAACTTAATAAATATAAATAGAAAAAGATAGGTATATGGTGAAGTTTAATGAGTTGGCACCTTATCAGTAAAATAAAAACAAGTGTATCTAATCATTTACTCCACGTACGATTGTATCTAGTCATTTCGAGGATGAGCTGACATTGGAGATTCATGAAAGGCTTATCATACGAGGAGCATTTGATGGTTCTGGGCCTCTACTCACTGGAATTCACAAGAATGAGGGTTTCAATCTCATTGAAACCTATCGAATGTTGAAAGGGTTTAGTAGAGTAGATGTGGAGAGGATGTTCCCTATGATGGGAGAGTCTAGAGAATGCAGTCTCAGAATAGAGGGGCGTCCTTTTAGAATGGAGCTGAGGAGGAGGTTCATGAGTCATTGGGTATATTAAAAACAGAGATTGATAGATTCTTGATTACAAACAAGAGAAAATGTGCAGATGCTGGAAATCCAAGCAACACACAAAAAATGCTGGAGGAATTCAGCAGGTCAGGCAGCCTCTATGAAAAAAAGTACAGTCAATGTTTCTGCCAAAGGATCTCAGCCCGAGTGGAGCAGAGAGCGAGCTTGAAAATCTGGCAGGAGCAAAGAATGTTGGGAATGGTGAGGGTGGAGTACCATGAGAGGGATGTGGGACAGGTGGCAGAGGCGGAATGTGGGTGCAGATAATCCGAACCCTGAGATACCAGGCAAGTTCATTTGAATCCAAGTGATTGGTTTATTGATCATTACAATATATCTCTCTGGTGCTTCCCTTTCCTTCTTCTTTTCTCATCCATGATTCCCCTCTCGCTGTCCCCTTCCCACTCTCAGTCCACAATGGAGACCATATCAGAATCACGTTTATCATCACTCACACATGTCATGATTTTTTTTTGTGGCAACAGCACAGTACAATACATAAAACTACTACCGTCCTGGGCAGAAGTTTTAGGCTCACCAGCTATATTTGTGACAACTATATAATTCAAATTTTGCACAGTAATGAGTGTATATAGACAGACACACATACACATATACATTCATGTATATATATATATACACTCAATGAAAGACAGTTGGTGAGGGAGTTAAAATGCATCTTGCTTAATGGACTGACAGCAAATGGTAATGAAATAGTAAAATATTTGTACTGTCTGGTTCCGATACGCTAAGGGAGTTAAACCAATTTTGTGGTACACATGTTTTAAATGAGTACATATCTTTCAGTAACACACCATGCAATCTGATAGCAAACACGAGGAAATCTGCAGATGCTGGAAATTCAAACAACAACACACACAAAATGCTGGTGGAACGCAGCAGGCCAGGCAGCATCTATAGGGAGCAGCGCTGTTGACGTTTCGGGCCGAGACCCTTCATCAGGACTAACCGAAAGGAAAGATAGTAAGAGATTTGAAAGTACACCTCTTTCCATTATTTTCCTTGCCTTTGGATAATTTGGTACATCAGCACATTAAAATAGAATGGAAAAATTGTTATTTAGAACACATGGCACAGAAACATGCCCTTCAGCTCAATGTCTCCTCTGCCCATGAAGTGGCAGAGCAGAATAATGGTTGGTGTAATGTTATTACAGCAGACCGGGGTTCAATTCTACTGCTGTCTGTAAGGAGTTTTTTACTTTCTCCCCACGATCATCTGGGTTTCCTCTGGGTGCTCTGGTTTCCTCCCACAGTCTTGAAACTTGAAATTGCTCACTCTTTCCACTTCTGATCCCTTAATGAGGATTGGCATGTGTTCCCTCACTTACCCTTCTGAAGTTCACAATCTGCTCCTTGGTCTTACTGACGTTGGGTGCAAGGTTGTTGTTGCAACATCACTCAACCAGCTGACATACCTTGCTTCTGTATGCCTTCTCATCTCCATCTGAAATTCTGCCAGAAATAGTGTCATCAGATAGCGTTTGAGTGTGTCTAGCCACACAGTCATCAGGACTGGAAAGGAAGAGGCAAGACACCAGAAATATTAAACATTTCTCATCAACAGTATAACAATAGAATAGCAGAATATTTTTCTAAAAATGTTTATAAATCATTGACCATTAATAAATATGCAAATGATCTGCCATTGTTATTTGTAATACTGTCTTTTCTTGTATTCCCATTCTGGACAGTAAAGGTTTGTATCAGGATTATGGTACTTGGTAAAATAGTTGAGATAATTACTCAGTCCTAAGAAAATAAAGGTAAAATGCAAATGCTGAAAATCTGAAAAAAAAAGTGGTGGAAAGACTGAGCAGCAGAGGTGGCTTCTGTGAGAAAGGAACAGGAATTAATGTGTCAAGCTGAAGACTCTTGATTGGTCTAGAGTTGAATATCTTATTCAGCCAGTGGATTTGGAATATTTTACAGTTTATTTATTTATTGTATTTAGAGACATGGTGCGGTAACAGGCCCAATGTACCTATGCCATCCAATTACACCCATGGGCCAATTAACCTGATTTCCCTTCGTAACATGGGAGAAAACCAGAGCATCAGGAGGAAACCTGGAGAGAACAAACAAGCTCCTTACAGACAGTGGCAGAATTTTTTAGGGATATTGCAGACAGGTGTACTTTGCAGCAGAATATCTTTACTAAATTGAGTAGCATTTGACCATTTGGACAAGTTGAATTTAGGTTAAACTTGATTTAGTCTAGTACATTGGGATAAGTGATTTGGCCTGAGGTCAATGAGACTCAGAATCAGGTTTAATGTCACCTGCATATGTTGAGAAATCTGTTGTCTTTGCAGCAGCAGCACAATGCAATACATAATAATAGAGAAAAAACTGTGAATTTCAGTAAGTGTGTGTGTGTATATATATATTTTTTTTTTAAATTTAACTCTTTAAATATATAAAACAATTAAATAAGTAGTGCAAAAATTAAAATAGAAGTAATGAGTTACTGTTCATAGGTTCAATGTCCATTCAGAAATCAGATGGCAGAGGGGAAGAAATTGTTTCTGAATTGTTGAGTGTTAATACTGATCAAAATAATAGTGTAACAGGTAACATGATATGCCATTGAAGGCATGGTCTTCCTTTACACGTACATTTCTGAAACAATGACTTACAACATTTTTATTACTGATTATAGGAAAAACTAATTTGTTATATGCAAATCCTTCGCTGATAAGATCCAAACATTTGGCATTAGTACTAGCTTTAGAACATGTTGTCTTTTAAGTAAATCTTGAAAAGAACACGTATCAGATTACTCTGATTGAAGACTGACAAAATGCAGCTGTAGAAGATGAGAACATGGTTGAAAGAGAGACAAAATGTTCATTCTGGTCCCTTTGTTAAAGTTTCAGGTGAAGAAGAACAGATGGCTCTGATTAGGTTTATCAGGGAACAATACGAATGTGTTTGAAAGATGGCAGTGATGCAGTGATTCAAGATATTCATTGCATGTCTGGGGGAGGCTGCTTTGTTACAGATGTCAAATTTTAGACATTAAAGCAAACTGTCTAATTATCTGTTCAGTTGCAAGCCACGGTAGCGTTGCAGTTAGCACGATGCCATTACAGTTCCCAGTTCAAATGCAGCGCTGTCTGTAAGGAGTCTCTGTACGTCCTCCCCATGAAATACCTGGGCTTTTCATGGGTGCCCTGGTTTCCTCCTTCAGTCCAAATTCATACCAGGTAGGTTAATTGGTCATTGTAAATTGTCCCAATGTTAGGCTAGGTTTAGTCGGAGTTGCCATTGTCTGCTGGGGCGGCACTGCTCAAAGAGCAGGAAGGACCTGCTCCACACTGTATTGCTAAATAAATAGGATTCTCTGTTGTTACTTGAGGAAAGATAACCACAGAATCTTACAGCATGCGAACAGCTCATTTGGCCACACTCAGTCTATATCAACTATCACGTGCCATTTACCCTAATTCTACATTGATCTCACACCATTCTCCATCAATTCCCAGCAGAAGTTCAAATCTACAGTGGCCGATTCACATGTCCTTCAGTTGTGTGAAGACACAGGAGCATTGCAGAGAAACTCATGCATCCTCAGGGGGAATAGACAAACACTAGCATTGGAGGTCGACATCTGAACCCAGGTTAGTGAAGATGTGCAGTAGTTCTACTGGCTGCATCACTATGCTACCATTCAGGTACAATGTGTCTCCTGCAACCAAGTAATCCAACAAACTGTCTTGTTTGCATATATAGGACTATCTTTTCAGATGCATGGATTGGTTGCTGCACCTCCTTAGTTACTGGAACAAACTACATCGGATAAAAGATTGCTGTGAAATACTTTGATATTTCCTGAGGGGTTTCTCAGGTGATTATGTGCAAGCTGCACATAAAATATACAGACATTAAATGCTATCACTGTAGCACTGGCACTGAAATTGACAAACCTAGCAAAAAGAATTCAAACCTGTATTCTGCAAGATAATAGTAATGGAAATTCAACAATTGCATACAACCTATTTTTATTATAACTTGCTCAAACCGAAAGGTAGTAAATCAATTTGCTTACTCCTAATCTGAAATGCTGGGGCTGAAAGTACTTTGGCTTTTTTTAGTTTGGAATATATAATGAGTTAATTTGGGATCAATATCATTCCTGATGCATTCCAAGGTAGCACCATGAATTTATGTGCTACCAGTAAGCAGTCTTTGTCTCACCCTTGTTCATCACACATATGTAATTAACAGTAAAAATTATTGCCTGCCATTAATATGATGAAAATATAATGTTTTCAGGGTAACAAAAGCAGCCCAGCAGTAACAGAATACCTGAATTAGCTGTTGGACAACTACATACACCAGGAAGCTTTCACTCTCCATCACCAATGATGTGTTTTGATTAAGAAGTCACAGTACACTCTATCTGTAGGTTTTATGAAGGTATTGTAGACTTGTTCTGGTGTTAGGTTTTCGTCAGCAGCAATCTCAGCAAACTCAGCAATGAATTTCTCTGCTGCTTTGTGTTCAGCAGACGCTTTAAAATGTAATGCCATGGCTTTTCGTAAATATCTGCAACCAGCTGTCTGAATATTCACAAATACCTTCAATTTTCAGTTTGTCATGATAGATCTTTACTTGTTTCATAATCAGTACACTGTTAAGTGGCACACGTTCACTCTGACGCTGATGAATCCCCTCTTTCAATACATAATCGAGTGCTTCACTTTTTGCTTAATGCAGTGTTCTATTTTTCATTAACTTCTGGTCACTTCTCAGAACTGGCTGTGGTACACAAAGACCTGCGCTTTGCCTGGAACCTCCCCATGCCATGTGGTATTTTCCATTTCTGACATCATGTCAGTGCCCAAAAATAATTTCAGATTTTGATGTTTATTGGATTATAGATTTTTGGATGAAAGGTACTCAACCTGCACTTCCATGAATGTTATATCTTATAAAAAATAGAGTTTCTTTCTTCATCTAATTTTCAGGATCCAATCTGAAATCTTATAAAACAGATATAGTATGTTCACATGGAATAACTTCAAAACCTACAGATGATTATGCAGTAACATCAGCAATTTATTGTTTTTACATTGAAGATTTGTTTACATATTCAGAATATTTGCATGATTTTCAAATTAAATATCATTATCCTTCATCCTGGATGTACTCCAACCCCCGTCAGGCCAGAAAGTTGTCCGATGAGTCAGCAGCTCCGTGAGCGTTCTCTTCAAGACTACCCTGACATAACATAGCAAGCAGTCAGCTCGGACAGCCCTTCAGCGACCCTCTGCCTGAACCTGTGAATGACCTTCTTAACCAGGACCAGGAGTTGACCAATGAAGAGAGCTACTCACATACCCTCCACCACCCTTCTCTCGGTTACCACCTACCCCGCTCCCACACACTTGGTGCCAAAGGCTGACGTGCACCAGAACCAGACCAGCTGCCTTGAGCACTCACTTGAAGACTGCAACCTTTCAAATTCCATGTAAACTCAGAACACAGATTTCTCTCAGCTGCAAAAACTGGCAAACAACCCAGGGAGGCCTTGAACCAAGTAAAACTGCTATGACACTATTCTATGCAACGCTCTCCACTGCTGGTCCCCAATGTAAAGGGTCAAGACTCCCACTTACCCACTTAGAGAGACCACCACCATGCCTCCCCCCACCCCCACTGTTAGGTCGTAGAAGCGACTACTGTGGCATGTCCCGATGGAAGATAAGGGTAAGGAAGTGGAGAGTGTGTGGGAGCAGCTTGTACTGTGTGGTGTGGAATGGCACTGAGGATATTCCTAAGAGATGGCTCGTGTGGAACTGGCTACCATAGTTTCAGAGCCCAGCTCCAATCAACATCTCTGACTAGATGGGAACTAGAGTGACTTTATTTATGAAGGCTTTATCTTGCCTGGAACATCTTAGAAATATTGACAGAGGATCAGGGACACCTCATCTGAAATTTGGCAGAAAAATCCTGGATGAGCACAGGGTTCTCACTGCACAGCTGTCAGTAAAAGATTATAGATACTGTATATTTCTTGCCCATGGATCCAAATGAGATGTTGAATGGTGCAGTTATATAAACAAACAGCTTGCAGCAAGCAAAACACCAAGAGCCAGATGGAGATAACCACCCAGACCTAATTTGAAAATCTCTGTTTTATACAACTTGAAACAATTATACTGTGATTTGGAATAATGGAATTTAGAACTAAAACTTAACAGATTGCTTTCCTAGCATTTTTCGCAAAAAATGTAAATCCTTTCAGAACTCCCAGTTGATCTTTTTTGCAGTACCACATGCAATTTATCATCTGTCCTATGTGCTTGGTCATAGACTCTGCTCAAATATGTAGCCTGAACTTACGGTCTGTTATATTGTTTATGCAGCGAGCAATCCCAAAAGTAAGGTATTCAAAGTGGTATCAAAACTCCTTCAAGATAAGATAAACAGATAAGATGCAAAGCAAACAGGAACAGCAGGATAAATGCCTTTTTAAATCCTCATTAAGATTATGTTCCAAAATAGAACATTTTTCCATACTTGCAACTCATGAGTAAGTATTATATACTTCTAAATTAGGTACAAGAATTAGGTCTTGGAATTTCTGAGCTGGAAGCGAGAAAGACCTCACTGAAGAAGAAACAGTAAGCCAGACATTCAGATTGTTGCAGTTTAATTTTCCTACGAAAACTGAAAAATTTGAGGAGTTCGGCTGGAAGTGAACAGACTTTAGGGTCTGAAGACTGGACAGCAGTAAAATTACACTGAGTGCACATGAATCTATCTATTTATTTATCTGTCTACCTGTTTATCTATTTCTTTCTTTCTTTCTGTATTTGCATAGCTTGTTGTCTTTTGGACACTGGTGGAACGGCCAAGTTTGTGTGGTCTTTCATTGATTCTATTATGGACTTACTGAACATGCCTGAAAGAGAATGAACCTCATGGTTGTATATGATGACATACATGTACTTTGAAAACAGGCTTGCTTTGAACTTTAAATGTTTGATGGTTATCAGTTTTGTGGAGATCAATGTGAAGCTGTGCATTAAAAATAAAATTAGCACAAATTTTGTTGTTGGCAGCCACTGGTCTTGAAGTAAACTCTCAGTAAACATCTGACGATCTCCGTGGCATTGAGCTTTCCATTTCTAAACTCAGTCAGTATTTGGCAGTCCCTGACAACCAGCCAATCAAACTAAAGAATTCTTCCCGACAGCAAGCCAGCCAGTAGAAAATAAATTTTTTAAAAATTCTTCAGCTGCGAGGTTATGATTCAAATTTAAATACAAATAATCTTGGCATATTGTTTTAAATTTTAAAATACTTATTTATATGGATAGCAGTGAAGAGTATGATTGACTCTAAATGTGGCCTTAGTTTAAGGGCAATTAAGGATGGAAGTTCTATGCTGGCAATATCAGTAATGCCCACGTCCTATGGATGAATATATACTTACAAATACTCGCACACAAAAAAGTGGATATTTACTGGTAAAGTTTGCTAAGCATTAACAAAAAAGAGAACATTATTATAAGCTCATGCAACAAAGCCTAATGTTTTAGTTTGTTTTACTGAAGGAACAGTTAGCAAGGAATTACTAACTGGGAGTTCGGAACACTGTTGTTTGCATGATTTCTTTTTGCCTTTCTCTTGCACATCGAGTGTTGCCCTTTTATTTTTTATTTTTATTCCTTAATGGGTTCTTTCATGTTTTTTTCTCTGTGACTACCTGTGAGCAAGCAAATCTCAGGGTTGTATAATTTATACATTCTTTGATAATAAATGTACTTGAATCTTGAATTGAAGTTTTCAACAATTTCACTAATTCAGGAATGCCATGCTGGAAGAGGACTTAAAGCAATGAATGCTGTGGAGCAGTTTGGAATTACTAACAGCAGCTTTTGGTTTCTCTCACTGAACTGTATATGTGCATAGTTCAGAAGCTGCTGTCAGCTTTACAGTCTAGTAACAGCAAATACAAAGTTTGCTATTGTTAACCCAGTGAATTTCAGTCAGATGTACCGTGGAGAGCATTCTAACTGGTTGCAAACAGCATCTGATACGGAGGAGCCGATGCATAGGAGTTGGAAAAAGCTGTAGAGATTTGTAAAGTCAGCCAACTCCATCATGGTTATTAGTCTCCCTCAGCATACAGGACACTTTCAAAAGGCAGTCTCAAAAAGGTAATATCCGTCATTAAGGATCCCATCACCCAGGTCTTCTCATTGCTACCAGCAGGAAGGAGGTAAAAGAGCCTGAAAACACACACTCAACTTTTCAGGAACAACTCCTTTCAGTCCACCATCATATTTCTGAATGGCAATGAACCCATGAACACCACCTATTTTGTTCTCTTATTGCATTATTTATTTATATAGTTTTATGTTTCTTACTGTAACTTACGGCATATTTTATGTATTGTCCTGTACAGCTGCCACAAAATAACATATTTCAAGACATACGGTATGTCCATAAGACCGTAAAACATAGGAGAAGAATCAGACCATTCAGCCCATCGAATCTGTCCCACCATTTCCATCATGGCCGATCTGTTTCCTGCCTTCTCCCTGTATCCATTCACACCTGGCTAATCAAGAACCTATCAACCACTGCCTTAAATAAATCAAATGACCTGGACTCCACAGTCACAAATTCCAAAGATTCACCACCCTCTGGCTAAAGGAATTCCTTCTTATATCCATTTTAAATGGGTGTTCCTCTATTCTGCGGCTGTGTTCTCTGGTTCCAGACTCCCCACTATAGGAAACACTCTCTCCACATCCACTCTATCTGTGTCCTCTGGTCCTAGACTCCCCCACTATAGGAAATATCCTCTCCACATCCACTCTATCTGTGTCCTCTGGTCCTAGACTCCCCCACTATAGGAAATATCCTCTCCACATCCACTCTATCTGTGTCCTCTGGTCCTAGACTCTCCCACTGTAGGAAATATCCTCTCCACATCCACTCTATCTGTGTCCTCTGGTCCTGGACTCCCCCACTATAGGAAACATCCTCTCCACGTCCACTCTATTGAAACCTTTCAGCATTTGATAGGTTTCAATGAGACCCGTGCCTCCCTTCATTGTTCTAAATTCCAGTGAATCCAGACCCAGAGCCATCAAGCACTGCTGACATGATAAACTTTTCATTCTTGTGAGTCTCCTCTGAACCCTTGTCAATGTCAGTATGTCAGTGATAATAAACCTGATTCTAATTCGATCTCTGAGAAACTTTATTGTTTCAAAGTCTTGGTGTTTTTTTTTTCTTGGGCTCGGTTAGCTTGAACTGTTTGAAACCAATGGAAACAAATACAGCTGCTCCACAAGTGAACTATGCACTGACTGACGAGCTTAATGGGACTGTGTTATTTTTTAGTGCGTAGTAACGGCAAAGGTTTAAACGTTATGGGATCATGAAGCATTTAAAAAAGCAAGGTGAAAGGGAAGAGAGGTAGTTACATCACAATAAGTTGCTTCTCTAATCCCCTCCCTGCAATAAGTGAAATGTCAGTAAAAATATCCAACTTTCTGAACTAGTCACTGTGTTTGTAATCACAATATTGAACTGCTAAAACAGCTCCATTTACATGTTACACACACAAAATGCTGATGGAACAAAGCAGGCCAGGCAGCATCTATAGCAGGGGTTCCCAACCTGGGGTGCGAGATGGAATTTCAGGGGTTGCAACAAAGAGTGGCTTGTGTCCTTGAGTAATGAGCCAGTGTGCCTTGAGAAGTGGTAGTAACATTTGCCCCAAGCACACTCCAGTCTCCCGCTGCCTGAATCAGAGTTGAGGAGTCTCATCAGTGTTAGCTAGAAGTTTACATCTCAGAGTTAAAAATCATCTCATAATGCCAAAATCTTTATATATCCCGAATCAACCATCAGAGTAACGACCTCACATTAAAACCAAACCCGCAGACAGTAGGTAAATTGTTCAATTATAAAATTTTAAAAAGCCGCATTTTGATAAAAAGCAGCTGAAGTCATTCATTTGTATTTGTCTCAATGCATTAAAGAAGTTTTTGAATTTCAAAGGTTTTTTTTCCTCTTAAAAGGTTTTTATCTTGAGTCGTTGATAATTTTGAATTGTGTTAGTTGAGGAGGTATCATGGTTAGCACTGAGGACTTTGAATCGTGTGATGGGAGTTCATATCTCCGGTAATCATCAGAAATAGGTGTGTAAATTCAGTAGAGAGTAGCCTGATAAGTTCCCCGTAGCATTTCCACCTGATGATTTATCTTGGCATAACTGCAGATAATATAATATAATATTCGAAAGCATATTTCTCACAATACTTTGCTATAGGCATGTCTGGTTGAGTAAAATGATCATCCCTGACTTAGTCAGATAGTTTTTCTCATATTAGCTCATATTTTTCTCTTTACCCTTAACCCTTCATCACATCAAAAAGAGGGAAATGGAATGATGACTATGTGTGCTTTGGTTTCACTTGCACAACAGGAAATGACGGCTTGCAAAAACCCCAGTGCATTATTTGTAGTGTTGTGTTTTCCAACTCAAATCTGAAGCCATCCAAGTTTCAAGAGCACTTCAGGAACCAGCATGGCAGAGCTGATGTTGAAGGACATGGTGTTGGGTTATTGAAAATCAAAACAGCTTGTTTTGATTCACAAGGAACTCTTCCAAAATTAGGTTTCTTTTCTGTTGAAAACCCATGACTTCTTGCTTCATACCAAGTGGCATATAAAGTTGCCAAATCCAAGAAGCCCCATACAATTGCGGAAGATCTCATCAAACCATGTGCACTGGAAATGGCAACAACTATCCTGGGCAAAGAAGCAAGAAAAAACTATGAACAGGTGCCCCTATCAAATAATGTCATTCACAACCGAATCAGAGATTTGAGTGAAGATATTTTGGACCAAGTCATCTCAGATGTCAGAGCTAGTTCTCTTAAAATCTCTATTCAGTTGGATGAGTCAACTGATGTCTCCAGTTGTAGTCAACTCATCACATTAGTGAGGTATGTCAATGATGGTGCTGTGAAGGAATTTTTCTTGGTTTGTAAAGATCTGAAAACAAACACAACTGCAAAAGATGTGATGCAGCTGGTGAAAGATTTCTTTGCCAAACATGATTTAGATATCAAAGTCATTGGTTCTGTGTGCACTGCTTGGAAATAAATCTGGCTTTTCTGCATTGATGAGAAAGGAGATTCCAGACTTGCAAGTTACCCATTGTTTTCTTCATCGGCATGCTTTGGCATCAAAAACATTGCCTCCAAATTTGAAGAAAGTCCTTGATACTTGTGTGAAGATCATCAACTGGATCAGGGGGCGTGCTTTGAACCATCGCATCTTCAAATCATTTGGTGAGGATCTGAGAAGTGAGCATTCAGTTTTGCTTTACCACACAGTAGTCGGTTGGTTGTCATGAGGACAAGCTTTAACCCACTTCTTTGAACCGCGGGAAAAAATTAAAGTTTTTCTGGTAGAGCGTGAATGTGATCTGGATGGGGCAATGGAATCACAGGAATTCGCCCAAATGCTGGCTTGCTTAGCTGACATTTTCACTCGTATGAATGACCCGAATGTTTCTCTTCAAGGAAAAGGGATAAACATATTGAAGGCTTGTGAAAAGTTGAATGCCTTCAAAGAAAAGTTATGTCTTTGGCGTTGAAGGATGGAAAGAGGCAGTCTCTCAAATTTTCCTTCACTAGAAGAGATGGTTGATGATGCTGGATCCATAACTCCTAATGTGCGTGAAGAAGTTATGGCTCATTTGGAAATGCTGTCAGAATCATTTGATGGATGTTTTGCTGTGGGAGACCTGAAGATTTCATGAATCCATATACCCACAATTTGGAGAAAATGTCAGATGATAAGGAGCTGAAGGAAGATCTTATTGATTTGCGGACAAATCGAGCTCTTGAAATGCAATTTGAAAGCAAGACTTTGGAAGAGTTTTGATGTGCGGCTCTGGATATGTTCCCAAGACTTGGTGGAAAAGCACTCTGTGTCCTCATTCCATTTGCAACAACATACTTGTGTGAATCTGGATTCAGTTCTCTTTTGTCAATCAAGACAAAATCTAGGAATTGCCTGAATCCACAGGCAGACCTCCGGATCGCAGTCAGCAAGAAAGTTCCATGTTTTAAAAAAATCATGAATGAGAAGCAGGAGCAAAGAAGTCATTGAATTTTATGTTCACAAATGGGATTGATTTTACTTTTTTCTGAATAAATTAGAACCTCATTGCTCAATTTATATTTGCATTTTATGCACTGAGTTAAAAGCTTATTTTTTTAAGTTCAATTTGTTCACCTGCAGTATTGTATGTGGTCCAACTTGTAGTTCAAAAATTAGAAATTAGACTTCATCTTCAAATGTGATATTACTTTTGTAGGGGGTGCGAACATTAATCTTACATTTCCTAGGGGTGTGGGGCATAGAAAAGGTTGGGAACCACTGATCTATAGGAAGAAGCACTGTTGACGTTTCGGGCCGTGACCCTTCATCAGGACCTGCAGTCTTGACGGAGAGTCTCGGCTCGAAACGTCAACAGTGCTTCTTCCTATAGATGCTGCCTGGCCTGCTGTGTTCCACCAGCATTTTTGTATGTGTTGCTTGAATTTCCAGCATCTGCAGATTTCCTTGTGTTTCCATTTACATGCCCCTTACAAAAGAGGTAGGATTTGGTAATCATAAGGGAGGGCAATTGAAAGATGGCCCTAGTGACCAACGCTACCAAAGGCGACATCCCAATAAGGGTCACAATGCATTTCTGTTCACTTCTTTTACGTCTTTCTATTTCAGATGTGGTTCTACTATTGTTAGAGCCTGTTATATACAGTCTGGTGGTGTGATTTTGGGCTGATTAGGCGATCGGGCGCTTTGCTGTGTCCGAGAGAGTTCCATGAGAATGTGAGCAAAGTATGCAGCATGGAGGCCTGAAAGCCTGGAGACCATAATCAACTCCATCGCTTGCTGATCTCGCTGATTAAAGTGCCAAGGAAGATTGAAGATCGAGGCAAGTGGGAAGTTAGAGGAAAGAGAAGTTTTTAAAAACCAACAGAAGGCAACTAAAAAAGCTATAAGGAGGGAAAAGATGAAATATGATGATAGAAAATAATATCAATATCAAAGAGGATTCCAAAAGTTTTTTCAGGTATATAAAGAGTAAAAGAGAATAGATATCAGACCACTGGAGAATGACACCGGAGAGGTAGTAATGGGGGACAAGGAAATAGCAGACAAATTAAATCAGTATTTTGCATCTGTTTTCACTGTGGAAGATGCTAGCAGTATAACAGAAGCTTGAGAGTGTCAAGGGGCAGAAGAGAGTGCAATTGCTATTATTAGGGAGCAGATGCTTTGGCAGCTGAAAGGGCTGAAGGTAGATAAATCACCTGAACCAGATGGACTACACCCCAGGGTTCTGAAAGAGGTGGCTGAAGAGATTGTGGAAGCATTAGTGATGATCTTTCAAGAATCATCAGATACTGGCCTGGTTCTGGAGGACTGGAAAATTGCAAATGTCACTCCACTCTTCCAGAAGGGAGGGAAGCAGAAGAAAGGAAATTGTAGGCCAATTAGCCTGACCATAGTGGTTGGAAAGATGTTGGAATTGATTGCTAAGGAGGCACATGATAAAATAAGCCAAAGTCAGTCTGGTTTCCTAAACAGAAAATCTTGCATGACAGATCTGTTGGAATTCTTTGAGGAAATAACAAGCAAGATAGACAAAGGAGAATTGATTGATGCTGTGTACTTGGATTTTCAGGCGGCCTCTAACAAGGTGCCACATATGATGCTGCTTAATAAGATAAGAGCCAATGGTATTACAGGAAAGATATTAGCATGGATAGGGGATTGGCTGATTGGCAGGAGGCAACAATTGGGAATAAAGGGAGCTTTTCCTGGTTGGCTGCTGGTGACTAGTGGTGTTCTGTAGGTGTTGGTATCACTTCTTTTCATGTTATATGTTAATGATTTGGATAATGGAATTGTTGGCTTTGTAGCTAAGTTTACAGATGATATGAAGGCAGGTAGTGTGGATGAAGCAGAGAGTTTGCTGAAAGACTTGGACAGATTAGGAGAATGGGTGAAGATGGAATACTGTTTAGGGAAGTGTATGGGCATGCATTTGGTAAAAGGAATAAAGGCATAGACTATTTCCTAATTGGGAAGTGAATTCAGAAATCAGAGGTGCAAAGGGAATCAGGATTCCCTGAAAATTAACTTGCTTAAAAAAGACTAAAGATTTAGTTGGCATTAAAGAAGATAAATGAAATGTTAGCTTTAATTATGAGGGAACTAGAATATAAATTCAAGGATTTGAGATATTGGTCTGACCAGAATAGGTGTATAATAAGTAGTTTTGGGCCTCCTATCTAAAAAAAGATGTGCTGGAGAAGGTCTGGTAGAGGTTTATAAGAATGGTCCCAAGAATTGGAAGGTTAATAAATCTAAAACATATGATGGCTCTGGGCTTGTACTTGGTCAAGTTTAGAAGATGAAGGATGAATTTCATTGAAATCTATTGCATATTGAAAAGTCTAGTTAGAGTGGATGTTTCCTATAGAAGGAGAGTCTAGGACTAAAAGGCACAGAGTCAGAATGTACGGGCATCTCTTTAGAGCAGAGATGAGAAGGAATTTCTTTAGCCAGATGATGGTAAATCTGTGGAGGCCAAGTCACTAGGTAGATTTAAAGCAGAGATCGATAGGCTTTTCAGAGGTGTAAAAAGTTATGAGAAGAATGGGATTGAGATGAAAAATAAATCAGCATTGATTGAGTGGGTTGAATGGCCTAATTCTACTCCTATACCTTATGGTCTTACGGTCAATCTATCTAGAAAGGTTCAACAAAAGCAGGTGCAATTGAGCCATGTAAGGACATGGTTATTCAATTTTTTGAAATAATTTAGCTTTAATTATTTAAGAGTATTTCTGAATTTTTGCATCTTTTCATTTTAATATTTTTAATGTTTTAATTGCTTAATTGATTTTAATACATTTTGGGTCTTAATGATTTGGGGAATCATTCAAACTCTTGGCAGGTTTGATAACCATTCAAACCCAAGGATTAGCAAACTGCCAGAGTTTATTCCAGGTGTTTCATGAATGTTGCTCATACTGGCCAATTCCCATCACAGCGGCCAACCCCTTTCGATGGCTTGACATGTAAATCAATGGTGAGTGTGAGAGGCTTGCAAGTACTGGTCAAATATCAGCTGTAAGATAAATAATGGCTATTTCTCTGGGAATTCATCTCATTTTTTAAAAAGTCACATGAGAATTCCCTTTGGCTGTGCATCTACATTGACCAATTTGATTTCATCTGAAAGAAAATGACTGACAAGGCACCTTCCTTCATAATTGCAGTTTGGTTGGTTGATTGGTTGCCTGTCGTATCTGACGATGACAGAGCGCAAAAGAACCTGAGCAGGGGATTTTCTAAAGTGGAAGAGTGTTGCACTGGGGCAGTTCCACTCTCTGGGTCTTGTGAGTCTGGGTCCAGTGGTAAAGTTGTTGTCTCAACATCACTTCCTTGGTTGCAGTGGGTGACCATGATTGTCCAAAGGAAATAACTACACTCACTTGCCCATACACTGAGATGTTCCCACAACCGATGATCTCACTTTGAGGAATTGTATCTTGTTATTTCATGTTCTCATTATTTATTACCATTTAGCTAAATTTGTATTTGCACATTTTGTTGTCTTCTGCACTCTGGTTGATCTTTCACTGATCCTGTTATAGTTACTATTCTAGAGATTTGATAAGTATGCCTACAGGAAAATGAATCTCAGGGTTGTATGTGGTGACATTGATGTACTCTGATAATAGAATTTACTTTGAACTTCTTCTGTGCCTTATCAGACCCTTTGCTCTCCATTGAGTTTTTGCAGAACTGCCGTCCTGGCCATTAGATCTCACTTTGATCTCATCTGTCTAGTCCACCAGAGCTGAATTCATATGCTCGTGAAGTCATGTCCCTACCTCACTGGGGTATGAAGCCCGCCAACTACACTCATCTGGTCTACCTGGTCTAGTTGAAGTGATGTACTGGGGTGTGGCCACTGTTGTTTGCAAACAGTTATTGGAGCCACAGGTGAGAGCTGAGTGTCTGGTGGGAACCAAAGCTGAGTGAGCTGCCCAGAGGACACAACAAGCCCCTTCACTAGAGGTACTACCCCTCCCTCAACACACCACACATCCCATTATTGCAATAACACCATGATTAAATTGGAGGAATATTACCAACATCCTTTTCACTTCGATAAAATCTTGAGCCTGAAATATTAGAATATCATCAGAATTACGAAACTCTGTCAAGCATTGCAAGGTTCAAGACCCTCTTACCACATGAAAACCTTGGTATTAAGTGCTATATATATGTTGTCATTGAATAATAGTTTTTGGCAGCTTGAAGCTTATATTAAGCTGATGGGAATGTACATGCCTGTCCTGATGTTAATGTCCAATAAAATTTTTTGATCCTCCTGCTGTGCCGTTACAATCCTTTCCAACTGTATTGAATTACAAAATTCCATCTTTGGTTTGAATCCTAGACTTCCAGGCTTGTAAATCAACAAAATTGTCTGTGTCTCTTTAACAAGCTTCAGAATTTCTCAGTTATATATTGCAGATCAAGTGCTCATGGAGTGGTCAATGAAGACTGCCATGAAATAGAATTCTTGATATATGTTTCATATTGAGGCCCAAAAGCAATTCGCTGATTTATTAACACAAATGTTCTCAGCAATTTATATCAAAGCTTCTGAAGAAAATTACTTCATATCGATCCTTGTTGTCGTTTTGAACTTACTGGGAAAATGCCGTTAGTGTTTGAAGGTTCGAGGTGCCCAGTTAGATAGAGTATCATAACTGTGGTTGTACGGGCATTAAATCAAAAGTCTCACTTTCCTTAAAGAAGCAAGGTCACATGTTGGATGGAGTTAATTAGCCATCCAGTGCATCTCCTCTCCTGGGATGACTAGGCCATGAAATTTTAGGGTTTCTTGTTTATCACAAGTCTGATTAAAATCTATTTGCTTTAGAGGCAATCTGTCTAATTTTGAAGATGATTCTGTTTATTTCTAAGTAGATCAAAGTAAATAGCACTAAACAATTGAAGCTATGCTCATTGAATTGACATAACTATCTCAAAGGCTGTTTTTTTGTGCTTGAAAGGAGATCAGAGGAGATCATTTCCACCTTTGCAAATTCGTAACAGAATGAAATGTTGCTGGGTCATATTTAATAGTTAAGTACGGAGTACATTTCTTATCCTCTGTCACTGAAACACATTGTAATTCTGTCCTCCAAGGAGGATTTACTACTTATTTGATAAGAACGGCATGTTGGAGTCAATGTATACAAGCTTACAACCAGATCTGTGCAGCAGTTTGCACTTAGAAGGAACTGCTTTCTGATTGCCACCTATCAGGCTGTTAATGAGGGGCTAAGACGGGTCATTTCATCAGTGTGGATGACCTATGTTTGTAAGGCAAATGGAACATACTGTGCAACAGTTTGCCAAGCTGTAATTCGAGATGATTGTGTATTTTTAACATATGCAAAATGTTACTATTGTATGATGGAATGATTCCTGTCTAGGGCGACACAGTAGCATAGTGGTTAGCACAATGCTTTACAGCATAGGTGACCCAGGTTCAATTCCCACCGCTGTCTGTAAGTAGTTTTGTACTTTCTCCCCGTGACTGTGTGGGTTTCCTCCAGGTGCTCCAGTTTCCTCCCACAGTACAAGGACGTACCGGCTGGTAGGTTAGTTGGTCATTGTCCCGTGTTTAGGCCGGAATTAAATCTGGAGGGTTGCTGAGTGGTGTAGCTTGAAGAGTCAGAAGAGCCTGTTCTGAGTTGTACATCATTAAATAAAAAATAAATAAAATAAATATTTTGGCAGGTTAAAAAAACTATAAAATACTGACTTCTTTCAATCTTATGTCAGCAGCAGAATATGGTGCCACGGCATGAGCATCTAAACTAAAGCAGGCCACTGGGACCTTGAGTTTGTTCTTCCATTTAATGAGATCCTGGCTGCCCCTTTATTATCTCCATTTACTTGACCTTAACTCTTATTCCTCAATGCTTTTACTTCATAAAATCCTCTCCTTCTTTTAACTTGAAAAATGTCAATTGACACAACATTCACAACCTTTTAGATGGAGAATCCTACATTTTAGTAAAAAAATATTTACTGATTTTCCTTCCAACAGGCTTCAAGTTCAAGGTCAATTTCAACTTGTTCTAAAGTTTCCAATTTCACCTCTTCTCCTCCCTAGTGCTGGACTGCATCACTAGAAGAAAATAATTTCTCTAGGATGCCATGGGGAAAAGAACTGAACAGTGAGGTAATTATGTCATACAAAGCAAATGTTGACACTAGAACATAGTCCCAAAATGAGATATTGAAACAAGAATGTGTACTTATTCTTCTTTTTAATTAGATCCTGGCTGCCCATTGCACCAACTCCATTTACTCAGTCTTAAGCCTTTCCCTTTGTTACCCACATCTAATAAAAGATACGCCACTCACTGCCTGAAAATATCAACTGACGTGATGTATGCATCCTTCTGTGTAGAGAATTCTCAAACTTTATTTCATCATTTGAAAATAATTTGATCATCCCTCAACTTCTAAACTCAAGGGAATAGAAGTCAAGGTTAAACATGCAGTGGCCATTTTATTAGGGGCATTTGAACACCTGCTTATCAATGCAAGTATCTAATCATCCAGTCATGTGGACACAACTCAATACAGACATGGTCAAGAGGTACAACTGTTCACACCAAACATCAGAATGGAGAAAGACGTGATCTAAATGACTTTGACCACGGAATTATTGTTGGTGCCAGAGGGGGTGATTTGAGTATCTCAGAAACTGATGACCTCTGGGATTTTCATGTGCAACAGTCTCTAGAGTTCACAGAGAATGGTGCAAGAAACTTTTTTAAAAATCCAGTGAGTGGCAGTTCTGTGGCCAAAAATGTTTTCTTAATGAGAGAAGTCAGAGGATGACCAGACTGGTTCAAAGTGACAGGAAGGCATCAGGAACTCAGATAACTATGCATTATAGCAGTGGTATGCAGAAGAGCATTTCTGAACGCACAACACATCACACCTTGAAGTGGGTAGGCTACAGCATCAGAAGACCACAAACATTCACTCAGTGGCCACTTTATTAGAAACAGGAGATACCAAATAATGTGGCCACTGAATGTATAATCTGTTTTTGTAAGTGAATTCTAAACTCTGGCCTTTGTGAACCTGTGTTGGTCCCCAGCTGGGACTCAAATATTTTCCCAGTGGTGTTGTGCCCATATCCGAATACAAGATCAGATGGGGACTACTCAAGACTTTATATTATATCCAAACCATGGCAATGTTTTATTTGCTGGGTTCTTCCATAAATTCCTTTAAAATATGAAATAGTGAAATCAGAGATATTTCATAAGTCCATAGTAAATCACTATGTGTAATATATAACTGATGGCTAATAAAACGTACACAGTGAGGAATTTATGTGGGGTTACTTTGTGTGTCCAATAAAATGTTAGCAGAAATGTGAAAATCTTGTAAAATTTGTCTAGGTGGATTTGGTAAGAACATAAGCAAATACAAAACAAGAACCAAAGTAGAGACAAATATACTAACAAATAGTAGTAAAAGAACAAAATGGATATCAGATACAGACACTTTCACTTGAAGTGCCTAAAAATTATAGCGTTGATTTGCTGAGGCTTCTGAGCAACCATAGATGTCAAGAACACTCAAAGGATTTACAATTACCAGATTCAGAGCACGATGGACTATAAATTTTACATGGCACTTGATGGATTTGCAAGCGACAGCTCTTAAAATTTATTAAGCAGTTTCTGGATGTACCCACTTTCTGTATAAATGATGCAGTTTTTAAGATACTTTGTTTGTGAATCACTGTAAAATAATTTTAAAAGCTGAAGTCAAATGCATTTGCAGAAATAGCACGGATGAAGGAAGCTTTTCAACCCAGAACATGCCTTTTCAAATTTTGTCTCTGATATCTGATCTGGAAGACCATTGTATAGGAGTAACTGTCCAAAGTTCAAAATACATTTATTATCAAAGTATGTGTTCAGTATACAACCTTGAGATCTGCCTCCCTGCAGCCAGCCACAAAGCAGAGAAACACAATCGAACCCATTCAAAGAAAAATCCCACACAAGACCATCAAACACTCAATCTGCGAAAAAAGAACAAATTGAGCAAACAATCGAAAGTAAAGAAATAACATTAACTGTAGAGTCCCCAAAAGTGAGTCCTCTGCACTGTGAAAATGGTAGTCTTCTTTATGAATGAGAAATTATGTCTGAATTTTTCATAGTTTTAAATTGTTGTAGAGTGCAGAAAAGTGAAAGAATGTATCCATACTGTAATATATAGAAGGGCTGGAAAGGATAAATTCTGGTATTTCTATTTGCTCAGAGTTACTTTTCTTCATGGGTTCTTTTCTGTCTTCAGAATAATTGTTAGGAGCATCACCAATGATCAGGGCTCTTTGGAGACCATGCCATCCGAAACCATATAAAAAAATCTTAAGTCTTTTACACAGTACTGTACCCCCATCAGAAGAAATATTCTCTCAGCACCCACACTGTCAGACCCGCTCCAAATGTTTCATAAGATCACCTCGTATTTCCAAATTCTCTTCCCTGCAATGAGTATTGACCCAGCCAACTCAACCTTTCTTCATAGATCAACTCTTTCATCCTTCTGAACCTACTTGCAATGCAAACACATCCTTAGTTAAATCATAGGATTAAAACTCAGTGCAGTGGTCCAGGTGCAGTTTCACTCATGCCCTGTAAAGTGACTGCTCTGATGCTAGTTTTCCTAGAGTTTCTATGGCATGCAGTTTTGCAGCCTTCCCACGTCCGCTTATGAAAGGTGGTGAACAATTAAACATCTTACTGGAGGAGGAGATGTCAAGAGCATATTCACCCTTGAGAAACATTCAGAGAAGAGCCCCAGAAGATTAAGTCCAGAGCTTGGGCTAAATTCCAAGGAGAATATAATTCCAAACGTCAGACCCCAATGAGTCCTGATGAAGTGACTTGGCTTGAAATGTCAACTGCCTTTTCCATAGATGCTGCCGGACCTGCTGAGTTTCTCCAGCATTTTGCATATGTTGCTAGAATATAATTCCAGCCTGAAATGAATTGCTATTCAGCAGGTATACAGGTAAATCCTCCCGAATTCTTTTTGAACATCTCATGGGGTCATTTTAATACCAGGGAAAAACTAATGACATCACTAGCCCTGTCTTTTAACTGGTAAAATGCTGTTAAAATAGCATCCTACATTTTCTATGTATATAGAAAAGGAAGGAGCTAAGTATAGGAGTAAAGAGGTCCTTCTGCAGCTGTACAGGGCCCTGGTGAGACCCCACCTTGAGTATTGTGTTCAGTTTTGGTCTCCAAATTTGAGGAAGGACATTCTTGCTATTGAGGGAGTGCAGCGTAGGTTCACAAGGTTAATTCCCAGAATGGCAGGACTGTCGTATGTTGAAAGATTGGAGTGACTGGGCTTGTATACACTGGAATTTAGAAAGATGAGAGGGGATCTGATTGAAACATATAAGATTATTAAGGGATTGGACACACTGGAGGCAGGAACCATGTTCCCGCTGATGGGTGAGTCCAGAACTAGAGACCACAGTTTAAGAATAAGGGGTAGGCCATTTAGAACAGAGATGCGGAAAAAGTTTTTCACCCAGAGAGTGGTGGATATGTGGAATGCTCTGACCCAGAAGGCAGTGGAGGCCAAGTCTCTGGATGCATTCAAGAGAGAGTTAGATAGGGCTCTTATAGATAGCAGGGTCAAGGGACATGGGGAGAGGGCAGGAACGGGGTACTGATTGTGTATGATCAGCCATGATCACAGTGAATGACAGTGCTGGCTAGAAGGGCCGAATGGCCTACTCCTGCACCTACTGTCTATTGTCTACAGGAGCCTTAGATCCCACACTATCTGGTTCAGGGACTGTTAGCAACTTTCAGTCATCAGGCTCCTGAACCAGCATAGATAACTTTCTTCACCTCAACACTGAACTTATTCCATAATCTATAAACTCACTTTCAAGGAACCTATAACTCTAAATGGAAGGATGTATTACCAAGGCTTTATAAAGCACCGGCAATGCCTCACCTAGGGTATTGTGAACAGTTTTGGGTCCCTCATCTAAGAAAAGATGTGCTAACGTTGAAGGGTCACAAGAATGACTCCGGGAATGAAAGGGTTATCATATGAGGACCAATTAATGTACTCACTGGAAATCTGAAGAATGAGGGGGGATCTAATTAAAGCCTATTGAGTGTTGAAATGCCTCGATAACGTGGATGTGGGTGAGGACGCTTCCTATGATGGGAGAGTCTAAGACCAGAGGACCCAGCCTCAGAATAGAATGGTGTCCTTTAAGAATGGAGATGAGGAGAAATTTCTCTAGCTACAGCATGATGAATCTGCGTAATTCATTGCTGCAGGCAGCTGTAGAGGCCAAGTCATTGGGTATATTTAAGGCAGAAGGTGACTAGTCAGAGCATGAAGGGTTATGTGGGGAAAGCAGGAGATTGGGGCTGAAAGGGAAATGAATCAGCCATGATGAAATGGTGCAGTAGACTCAATGGGCCAAATGGCCTAATTCTGTTCTTATATCTTATGGTCAACCTCATATTCTCAGTATTATTTTTATTTATCTATCTATCTATTTATTTGTTTGTTTTTCAAATTGTGCATTTGCAGTTTGCTTTATTTTGCACATCGGTTGTCAGTGTTTGTGTCTAGTTTTTCATTGATTCTATTGTATTGCTTTGTTCTACTGTCAATAGAAAATGAACCTCAGAAAATTGTAGAGTGATGTACTATACCTTGATAATAAAATCTACTTTGAACTTTGAAAGCAACAGCCAGGTATTTCTGAATATCTTGGCACTCACTGCTTCCCACTGAGCAGACATTGGTTGCAGATCTCATGTACAATATATTCACATTCCATTCTATTATTATAAGATGTTCCATATAAAAGAAATGCCCTGAGAACTCACGCATATTTCAACTTGTATTGCCAATTCAAGAAAATAAATATGAGCTTCCTCATCTGAGTGTACTATAATGGCTGATAATATCTCTTCCTTTATATTCTCAGCTGCATTTAGGATAAAAGCAAGATTAACACAGGCAGAGTGGAAGTGCCAGTGTAATTGCTGCTTCTAAAAATAGTAGTCATAAGTGCGTGTTTTCCTTCTACTGGAGCTCTATCCTCAACAGCTTGTTCAGTCCTCTTTTAAATTAATTATTCTTTGACCTACGATTATGCTGAGTTATTGAAAATTATGATGTCAACTCTCATGGTGAACTTTGCTACTGTACGACATGAACTGAATGGGTTGGACTTGCATGTGTAGTGTTAATTTCTTCCTAAAATCCAATTAATTTTTAAATGAAGATTGAGGTTTGTTAACTTTAATGCATTACCTATGAAAATTGTTGTGTATGAATATTAGCACTTCATAAGATTAAATGCATCACTGGGGATAATGGAACACTCCAGCTTAATTATAATTCCTGTGAATAAATTCTTGAATAAAGTAGTTTCTGTTTCTGTTTTTTAAAATTCACTTTTACAGATTGATGCAATTGGGTGCTCAAGATCACTAAAATAAATCCCTGAAATGTTGTTGCTTTCTCGTGTTGAAATGTGGTCTCTGCATCAGTGCCAAAACCCTCTAAATGACCATATCAGTGACTCGCGGCAATTTTGCTGAAGAATGCTTGACACGCCTCTGTGTCGATAGGTCGTAAGGTCAGGTTTTACTCCACAGACTTGAGCACATAATTGGAGCTGGCAATTTAGTGTTACACTGGGAGAATTCTGCTATGAAAAGTGCTTTGGGTTATGAAACCCATTTCAGTTCTACTTCCCATTCTGACATGTCAGTCCATGGCCTCCTCTACTGTCGTGATGAGGCCACACTTAGGTTGGAGGAGCAAACCTTATATTCCCTCTGGGCTGCCTTCAACCTGAAGGCATGAATATCAATTTCTTGAACTTCCAGTAATTACCCACCCTCATCATTTACCATTCCTGCTTCACTCTCTCGCTTTATCTCCTTACCTGCCCATCTCCTCCCTTTTGTGCTCCTCCTCCTTCTCTTTCTTCTATGAGCTTCTGTCCTACCTTATCAAATTCCCACTTCATCTCTCCTCAGCTCTTTACTTCAGCAACTCCACCCCTCACTGGGTGGTGCGTGGCCAAGTGGTTAAGGTGTTGGACTAGTGATCTGAAGGTCGTGTGTTTGAGCCCCAGCAGAGGCAGTGTGTTGTATCCTTGAGCAAGGCACTTAACCACACATTGCTCCAGTCCACCCAGCTGAAAATGGGCACCGGCAAAATGCTGGGGGTCAATCTGGCATCCTATCCAGTGGGGATTCTCATACTCTCAGTCGCTTCACGCCACGGAAACTGGCGTAAGCACTGAACTGATGAGCCTGTAAGTCTCAGGACAGACTTTAACTTCAATGTTTTCTCTCCCTCCCCTCCCCTCCCCTCACCTTCTTACTCTAGCTTCTGCCTTCCCTTTCCAGTCCTGATGAAGGGTTTCAGCCTGAAACATCAACTGTTTACTCTTTTCCATAGATGTGTGTGTGTGTGTGTGTCTTTGTTATTATAAAAGGTGCTGTCATCTTATTAGGTGTTGAATTATGTGTTTTGAAGTAGGTGCAAAAAAAAAGGCAAGGCAGCAATTTTTAAGAACATCCAGAGGATTTAAGCACTGCTGACAAGGGCAGTATTTATCATACATTTCTAAGAGCCATTGCGATAACAAAAGTAAGTATCCTTATTCAGGTATAAGAGTCCATGGAGGTGAAAGTGTTGTTGAGGAGAGAGTTCTGAGATTTAAACCTACCAATTAAGAAGTAGCAATAATTTTTTCTGAGTGGCTGGATGGATATAGACAATAGACAATAGGTGCAGGAGTAGGCCATTCGGCCATTCTAGCCGGCACTGCCATTCACTGTGATCATGGCTGATCATACACAATCAGTACCCCGTTCCTGCCCTCTCCCCGTATCCCTTAATCCTGCTATCTATAAGAGCTCTATCTAACTCTCTCTTGAATGCATCCAGAGACTTGGCCTCCACTGCCTTCTGGGGCAGAGCATTCCACATATACGTCTCTATCAAAGGAGGAGTAAGGAGCTTCTTCCCTCCACTAGCCTGTGGGTCACCCTCGGGCAAGGTGTATCACCTGCTTTGCCCCCCTCACCCGATCACGGTCACGTGAAGCCATGGGAGCAGCCAGTGCAGATCACAAATCCTGGTGATGCGACAACTGACACCAGGCAGACAATCTCTGAAAAGCATTGATAATGACTGAGGTCACCCGTCTTGTAAAGACATGGCCCAGAAGAAGGCAATGGCAAAGCATTTCTGTAGAAAAAATTGCCAAGAACAATTAAGGACCATGAACAGCCATGTCATACGAAACAGTACATAATGATCAAACAAGTAATTTTTCCAAGTCAGGAAGCAGAGCAACTTGCAACTGGGAGCATTCTGGTCCATGTGTTCTCCTCTCTTCTACGTGATGGAGGTCTGAGGTTTTCAAGTTGCTGACAACGGGTTTCTACAGTGCAATTTGTAGGTGATACATGCTATTGAAATGTATTAAGTTTACATCAAAGGAATGGAGCATGCTCTCAACCAATCAATGTGGGTATTTAAAAAAAATCTCCACAGAAGTTGCATCAGATTCAAATGATATAATCTCAGTGTGTCAAAATTACCTTGTATTCCTTTTTTCCTGAAGTGCTCATTTGGCTTTCAAGATGCATTGGCTTCTCTGCTGCTTGCCTCGTTTGCTGGATGTGATATTGAGTTCCAAAGTGAAAAAATCCTCCTGAATTTTGTGTTACTGATGACAGGATAAACAGGGGATCCTTCCCAGCGTCCTGACTAATGTTCATGCCTCTCATTATCATCATTATGTGCCGTGTCATGTGATGTAGGCAATTATGGTCTCATGACCATGATCGTTCTTGGCAAATTTTTCCAAAGAGGTCATTTGTCATTGCCCTCTTCTGGACAGTGTCTTTACAAGATGGTGACCCCAGCCATTATCAATTCTCTTCAGAGATTGCCTGCCTGGCGTCAGTGATCTCATAACCAGGACTTGTGATATCCAAGGCTGCTCATACTACCGTCCACCACCTGCTCCCATGTCTCACATGACCCTGATCGGGGGGGGGGGGGGGGGGCTAAGCAGGTGCTACACCTTGCCCAAGGGTGGCCTGAGGCTAACAGAGGGAAGTATGTATACTTTCTACAACCTTGAGATTCGTCCCCTTGCAGGCAGGAACAAAACAAAGAAACCCAATAGAACCCATTAATGCAAAAAAAACATTAAACACACAAAGTGCAGAGAAAAACAAAACAACTCATGCAAAACAGTACTAGTAAGCAAAGAACATTCAGAACTGAAGTTCACGGAAGTGAGTCACAGACACAAAAACGGGTAACATTGCAACTGATTCAGGAGCCTTGTTGTAGGCCACAGCATCAGTTTAGCACAGAGATGAGTATTACAAATGTTAAATGAAGCTCAGTAGAATGTTTCTAGCCATTTAGTTACTTTCTTCTGGCTTTTTATTTCTGATGCTAAATAAAGCTATAATATGGATTTATTACTTAGAATCATGGACTCATAAGTCATAGAGCAAGACAGCACAATAATTGATTATTTGATCCAACTCTTCCATGCATCTCTCTATGCTATTTTCATTTTCCTGTATTCGACCCATATTCCTCCATTCTTTTCCTATCCTCGTAGCTATAAAAATTATTTAAAATGAAATGATTGTCCCTACCTCTCTAATTTCCTCTGCAGCTTGTTTTGTATATCCATCGCCAATGTCCCCTCCAGCTCTTTTTTACAGATGCATGGAGCAGCTATTGCTCTGAACAGAAAACTTTAACATAGTCTGAAATCTGTGTGGCATTTTGTATATCTTTTTGTAATATGAACTTCAAACAAACATCACCAGAATTCACAATGCAAGTAGATGATGTCAGGCAGTCAAAACAACTGACAGGCACAATGGCAAAAGTAAAATGTTTTGACTAGATGATGCCAGTGTTTAGCAAGCTGATGGTTTATGAACAACAAGCTACTGACTTCCATTCTGTGTTTATTGTTGCAATTTGTAACAGTGTTGTAACTTGAAACACTGGCAATGCAAATACATTGAAGCTCCAAAATGTTTCGAAGTAAGGATTGTGGTATGTTTATTATTTTGAAAATTTATGGATTTTATTTATCAACACAATTAATTACAAGGTATTTCACAACTACATGAACATAGATTTCAAAATTATATTGATATTATACAAAAGAAAATGCCAGCTGCATGACAACAAAGGCTGTAGGGGCATTTCAGTTACTGTGTGGCTGTGTGCCTGCACAGCTTCAAAGGAATAGTGTTCACCAGCCCTTGTGGAAAACTTGTTCCTCAGGTCTCCTTTAAATTTTTGACTTCTCACCTTAAACATATGTCCTCTAGTTTTGGATACCCCTACGTGTAATGAGCTCTTCAGAACTGTGCAGGGTGCCAGAGAGCATTGGGCCCTGCAGCTTTCAGAGCACCTGAATTGGTTAATTGTTGTTTAATGAGTGTTATAAATTGTTTGGAGTTGCTTGTGTTTTTCCTGAGCAACCCATTCTTTGTGATGAGGTCTCCTAGTGCATTCTGTTTAAACTTGTTAAGCTTATTTAGATAGGCTCAGGGGTTCCATGTTACTCGTATTATTTAAGTGGATGTCCGACTAGCACTAATCACGGGTTTCTAGTTTTGAGAATGTTAACAACTTGCAGTGTTGCTCAGTCAAGCATCGAAGTTCTTATAGATGCATTAAGAATAAACTCCCATTACTGTCTCCGCACTTGAGTTCTGCTATAACCACCACACATTGTGACACCCACCCTTGGATAAAGATTGTCAATATCTATTCTGTCTTGTGCTTCTCATAATGTTATAAACTCTATAAGGTCACCCCTCAGCCTCCAGCTCTCCAGAGTGAATAATCCAGCCTACCAATCACTTCTTCTAAGTAAAGTCCTCCATTCCAGACAACATCCTACTGAATCTCTTCTACACTCTTTCTGGTTCTACTGTATCCTTTATGGTACATCAATATATTTAAATAGCAGTGAAACTTCGGAGTTTTATTATAAATACTTTCAAATATATTAGATAAGTATCTAATGACAAGGATTTAATTGTACCAGCCAGCCCCAACTAATAAACCAATTGAGCCAAAGTCTGTGGAGCGTTGTCATGCAATTACTTCCAAAGTGCCTTGTGCTTGTCAACATTGCATTATACCGTATTTCTGCTTTTCTGACACCGCAGCTTCATTGTGGTGTCAATTGTAAATTTTTGACTCAGATCCAGTACTATGCAAAAGTCTTAGTCACACACACACACACACACAGAGCTAGGGTGCGTAAGACTTTTGTACAGTACAGTACTGTAGTAGTATTACGTATTGTACTGTACTGCTGTCGCAAAAAACAACAAATTTCATGACATATGCGAGTGATGACACAGACATTTTCAATCTGTCTCTGGCCCAGGCAGTTGTCCCCACAAACATCAAGATCGCCACCATTGTGCCAGAGCCGAAGCATTCCACTGCCACAGGCCTGAATGACTTCTGCCCAGTTGCACTCACCCCCGTTATTGCAAAGTGCTTTGAGAAACTGGTTCATTTACATCTGAAATCCTGTCTGCCCACTACCCTGGACCCCCATCAATTTGCCCATCGCACCAACAGGTCAACAGCAGATGCCATCTCCACGGCCCTTCACTCTGCCCTGACCCATCTGGACAGCCTCAATTATTACGTCAGAATGCTGTTCATTAACTTCAGTTCGGCATTCAATACTGTGACCCCCTCAAAGCTGATCACCAAACTTCGCCAGCTTGGTATCAGCTCATCCCTCTGCAATTGGACCTTGGACTTTCTGACTAACAGAGCCCAATCTGTTACGTTAGTCAACCTCTCCTCCTCCACTCTCACCCTGAACACCAGCGTGCCTCAAGGCTGTGTGCTGAGCCCTCTTCTGTACTCGCTTTTCACCTATGACTGCGTTCCTGTACATGGTTGTAACTCCATAATCAAGTTCACAGATGACACCACGGGGATTGGCCCAATCAGACGGGATGACGAGACGGCCTACAGGAATGAGGTCAAGCACCTGTCCACGTGGTGTGCCGACAGCAACCTGGCCCTTAACACCCAGAAGACCAAGGAGATCATGCTAGGCATGCTAGGACCCACACTCATGTCCCCATCTACATCAATGGAGCTGTAGTGGAGCGTGTATTAAGCTTCAAATTCCTTGGTGTCCACATTTCCGAGGATCTCACCTGGTCCCTGAACTCTTCCATCCTGATCAAAAAGGCACAACAGTTCCTTTATTTCCTGCGGAGCATCAAGAAAGCTCACCTCTGTCCCAGGATACTGACGGACTTTTACCGTTGAGAGCATACTCACCAACTGCATCTCAGTGTGATATGGCAATTGTCCCGTATCAGACCGCAAAGCACTCCAGAGTGTGGTGAAAACTGCCCAGCGGATTATCTGCACCTAATTGCCCACCATTGAGAACATCTACCATAAATGCTGCCTGGGCAGGGAAAAAAGCATTACCAAGGATTATCAAGCATTATCAATTTTATTCTCCTCCCATCCAATAGGTGCTACAGGAGCCTCCGCTCCTGCACCAGCAGGCACAGAAAGAGTTTCTTCCCTGAGCCTGTGACCCTGCTGAACTTCACATCACAGTGCTAAGCAGTATTGCACCCATATTGTACTGTCTCAGTACTTTTATATTTGTGTGCTGTAGCGCTTACTTTTTATTCATAGTTATTTTGTAAATAACACTATTCTTTGCATTTCTGGTTAGGTGATAACTGCATTTCATTTGGCTTTGTATCTGTACTCGGCACAATGGCAATAAAGTTGAATCTAGTTGAAATCTAATCTGGCTCTGATATGGGTCTCTGTGGTGGACTGAGAATGTGAAGGGGCAGGGAGAGGGGAATCATGGATGGAAAAAGGGCAAGGGAGAGGGGCAGGAGTGGGAAGCACCAGAGAGACATTCTGTCATGTTCAATAAACCAATTGCTTCAAATCAAATCACCTTGCCTGTTGTCTCAGGCCGGCTTGTGCCTGCACCCGCACCACCTCACACCCCAGCCACTCCTTCTCTGCCACCTGCCCCATACCCCTCCCATGGCGCTTCACCCTCGCCATTCCAGCATCCTTTGCTCCTAGCAGATTTACGAACTCACTCTCTGCTCCACGTTGACAAATACAGTATTGTGCAAAAGTCTTGGGTACCCTAGCTGTATATACATGCCTAAGACTTTTGCATAGTACTGTATCTGCTTAGTAGGCATCAAGCTAAACCCAGATATTCTCTTGATCTTGTTAGGATGTGGCCATATTTAAAGTGTTAGTAATGCAGCATAAACAAGCATTGTCCAAGGAAATGTTGAGCTTACAAAGGTGTATTTCTTCTTTGGATCAGAAAATTTAAGGTGCTACAGTACACACAAATGAAGAAGATTTTCAAATCTAAATCTGCCATGCTTATACAATAAAGATATACCAAAAGGACAGAAAATACGGAGCTGTCTCCATTAAGTAATTTTTTTGATAAAAAGCTTGAACAGTTACAACTAAAAGAGCAGAAATATGTAATTTTTCCAGCTGTTGAGCATCTGGGCATGACATTGAATCATCCCATGAACAAGGCTGTTTGGGAAACTCTCTCATCTGAATGTTGGTGGATTCATTCAGGTTAGGTGGGCAGTTGTATTAGGTTGGGGACTCCTGGATAAATGATCATGATGCATGATCATGATCTCTGTTCAAAATTTCACTATATGTTTACAAGTTTGCAATTTACTTACTCAGTTTGATGGAGTTGGTTGGGAATGAGAAATCTGGGCACAAATTTGGAGGAATTTTAAGCTTGTTATCTTTTTAATATGATCTGAAAGTGCTGGGAATATTCATTAGGTCAGGCTTCTCACATTGTATCATTTTTCCCTCTTTTCCATCTTCTCACTTAGATTCACCATCATCTGCCGAATCCTGCTCCTCTCCCGCCTCCTACCTGTTACCTTTTGTAACTTCAAAACACTAAATTAATTCAACAAAAAACATGCGAGTCCAGGAATGCAGGTGTAACTTCCAGTTTACTATAAGCAAGGTGTGCATGTATCACATGGTAGGGTGACAACAAATGCAATTAATGTATTTTACATATAACCCATAATTAATTACTTAAATGAACAAGAATGCTTAATCAAACAATGCATATCCAAAATTATTCAAATATTACTAAAATATTAAATAGACAACACCACCATTTTATTCTGGCCTCTGATGATTTCCTTTCCAGTCCTGATCAAGAGTCTCAGCCCAAAAAGTTGACTGTTTATTTCCCTTCACAGATCCTGTTTGACCTACTGAATTCCTCTAGCGTTTTATGTGCGTTGAAATGGAGTCAATGTTTCAGTCTGGAGACCCTCCATCCCAAATCAGGAGGTTCTAGAGGGCCCTCAGCCTCTTCCTTGAACAATTGGCGCAGTCTTTCATTGATTCCATTATGGTTTTGTTCCAGATGGATATATTGAGTATAACCACAAGAAAATCAATCTTGGTGTTGTATATGGTGACATATATGTACTATGATAATCAATTTACTTTGAACTTTAAAGCCCATCCTGTCTCACTAAAAGCACACTCATACCTTTTTAGTTTCTCCCTTGCCTTTTTCCTTTTAAGATGATAATTTACCGACATTCGTCTCATCCCAACACTGATCGCACCTTTCCATCCATTGTCAGCTCTTTCAAAATTTCTGTCCTTAATCCATATTGCTTTATTTCTCTTTTATCTCCTGTCTAAATGCTCCTATTTCAACTCCCGAAATAATAATCCATTTAGTAAAAGGAGGCAGAATCCATTTCCTCCTGGAAAGTCTTTACCTTCCATTAGATACTGTATATGTGACTAATGTGTTCTGAAGCTGGAGGAAGTCAAATGACAGAAGCATGATTAGTAGCAACAGCTTACCTCTCTGTAGCTGTGGCTAAGATAAGTTTGATCACTGCATTTTGTAATAATGGTAGAAAGACATTTGATAACAGGGAATCATAATTATTTTCCTGACCCCTCCTCAGCGCAGTGGTTTCATATTGGAAGTTAAAAGCACTTCACTGACTTTTTAGAATCTTGAGGTGTTATTGTTCGTGATTATGATTCATCAGCTTGGGGTCAGCCATTCAGTTGCAATTTTTCTTGGTGTGCATTTTCTTACAAATTTTGCTTAACTTTAATTTATTGGACCAGAAGAATAATAGACAATAGGTGCAGAAGTAGACCATTCGGCCCTTCGAGCCTGCACCGCCATTTTGAGATCATGGCTGATCAATTACTATCAATACCCGGTTCCTGCCTTGTCCCCATATCCCTTGATTCCCCTATCCATAAGATACCTATCCAGCTCCTTCTTGAAAGCATCCAGAGAATTGGCCTCCACTACCTTCCGAGGCAGTGCATTCCAGATCCCCACAACTCTCTGGGAGATGTTTTTCCTTAACTCTGTCCTAAATGACCTACAGCTTATTCTTAAACCTGCCCTCTGGTACTGGAATCTCCCAGCATCTGGAACATATTTCCTGCCTCTATCTTGTCCAATCCCTTAATAATCTTATATGTTTCAATCAGATCCCCTCTCAATCTCCTTATTTCCAGTGTGTACAAGCCCAGTCTCTCTAACCTCTCTGCATAAGACAGTCCAGACATCCCAGGAATTAACCTCGTGAATCTATGCTGCACTTCCTCTACAGTCAGGATGTCCTTCCTTAACCCTGGAGACCAAAACTGTACACAATACTCCAGGTGTGGTCTCACCAAGGCTCTGTACAAATGCAAGAGGATTTCCTTGCTCTTGTACTCAATTCCCTTTGTAATAAAGGCCAACATTCCATTAGCCTTCTTCACTGCCTGCTGCACTTGCTCATTCACCCTCAGTGACTGATGAACAAGGACTCTGAGATCTCTTTGTATTTCTCCCTTACCCAACTCTACACCATTCAGATAATAATCTGTCTTCCTGTTCTTACTCCCAAAGTGGATAACCTCACACTTATTCACATTAATCGCCATCTGCCAAGTATCTGCCCACTCACCCAGCCTATCCAAGTCACCCTCAATTCCCCTAACATCCTCAACACATGTCACACTGCCACCCAGCTTAGTATCATCAGCAAATTTGCTGATGTTATTTTCTATGCCTTCATCCAAATTGTTAATGTAAATGGTAAACAGCTGTGGTCCCAATACCGAGCCCTGTGGTACTTCACTAGTCACCACCTGCCATTCCGAGAAACACCCATTCACCGCTATCCTTTGCTTTCTATCTGCCAACCAGTTTTCTATCCATGTCAATGCCTTCCCCCTGATGCTCTGAGCTTTGATTTTACCCACCAATCTTCTATGTGGGACCTTATCAAATGCCTTCCGAAAATCGAGGTACACTACATCCACTGGATCTCCCCCATCTAACCTCTTGGTTACATCCTCGAAAAACTCCAACATGATTTACTCTTGGTAAATCCATGCTGGCTCGGCCCAATCCTATCACTGCTATCTAGATATGCCACTATTTCATCCTTAATAATGGACTCTAGCATCTTTCCCACCACTGATGTCAGGCTGACAGGTCAATAGTTCTAATGACAGATGTAGGAGCAAAATTTTTGTCTGTAAAAGGAATCTTAAGAAAGAGATTAGAAAAGCTAAAAGAAGATACGAGGTTGGTTTGGCAAATAAGGTGAAAGTAAATCCGAAAGGTTTCTACAGTTATATTAAAAGCAAGAGGATAGTGAGGGATAAAATTGGCCCCTTAGAGAATCAGAGTGGTCAGCTATGTGTGGAACCGAAGGAGATGGGAGAGATTTTGAATGATTTCTTCTCTTCGGTATTCACTAAGGAGAAGGATATTGAATTGTCTAAGGTGTGGGAAACAAGTAAGGAAGTTATGGAACCTATGACAATTAAAGAGGTGGAGGTACTGGCGCTTTTAAGAAATTTAAAAGTGGATAAATCTCTGAGTCCTGACAGGATATTCCCCAGGACCTTGAGGGAAGTTTGTGTAGAAATAGCAGGAGCTCTGACGGAGATCTTTAATATGTCATTAGAAACGGGGATTGTGCCGGAGGATTGGCGTATTGCTCATGTGGTTCCATTGTTTAAAAAGGGTTCTAGAAGGAAGCCTAGCAATTATAGACCTGTCAGTTTGACATCAGTGGTGGGTAAATTAATGGAAAGTATTCTTAGAGATAGTATTTATAATTATCTGGATAGACGGGATCTGATTAGAAGTAGCCAGCATGGACTTGTGCGTGGAAGGTCATGTTTGACAAACCTTATTGAATTTTTTGAAGAAGTTACAAGGAATGTTGACGAGGGTAAGGCAGTGGATGTAGTCTATATGGACTTCAGCAAAGCCTTTGACAAAGTTCCACATGGAAGGTTAGTTAAGAAGGTTCAGTCGTTAGGTATTAATGCTGGAGTAATAAAATAGATTCAACAGTGGCTAGATGGGAGATGCCAGAGAGTAGTGGTGGATAATTGTTTATCGGGATGGAGGCCGGTGACTAGCGGGGTGCCTCAGGGATCTGTTTTGGGCCCAATGTTGTTTGTAATATACATAAATGATCTGGATGATGGGGTGGTAAATTGGATTAGTAAGTATGCCGATGATACTAAGGTAGGAGGTGTTGTGGATAATGAGGTGGATTTTCAAAGCTTGCAGGGAGATTTATGCCAGTTAGAAGAATGGGCTGAACGTTGGCAGATGGAGTTTAATGCTGAGAAGTGTGAGGTTCTACATTTTGGCAGGAATAATCCAAATAGAACATACAGAGTAAATGGTAGGGCATTGAGGAATGCAGAGGAACAGAGAGATCTAGGAATAACTGTGCATAGTTCCCTGAAAGTGGAGTTTCATGTAGATAGGGTGGTGAAGAGGGCTTTTGGAATGCTGGCCTTTATAAATCAAAGCATTGAGTACAGAAGTTGGGATGTAATGCTAAAGTTGTACAAGGCATTGGTAAGGCCAAATTTGGAATATTGTGTGCAGTTCTGGTCACCGAATTATAGGAAAGATATCAATAAATTAGAGAGAGTGCAGAGACGATTTAGTAGGATATTACCTGGGTTTCAGCAATTAAGTTACAGAGAAAGGTTGAACAAGTTAGGTCTCTATTCATTGGAGCGTAGAAGGTTGAGGGGGGATTTGATCGAGGTATTTAAAATTTTGAGAGGGATAGATAGAGTTGACGTGAACAGGCTGTTTCCATTGAGAGTAGGGGAGATTCAAACTAGAGGACATGATTTGAGAGTTAGGGGGCAGAAGTTTAAGGGAAACACGAGGGGGTATTTCTTTACTCAAAGAGTGATAGCTGTGTGGAATGAGCTTCCTGTAGAAGTAGTAGAGGCCAGTTCAGTTGTGTCATTTAAGGTAAAATTGGATAGGTATATGGACAGGAAAGGAGTGGAGGGTTATGGGCTGAG
The DNA here is from genome assembly GCF_030144855.1 of Hypanus sabinus. Taxonomy (NCBI): domain Eukaryota; kingdom Metazoa; phylum Chordata; class Chondrichthyes; order Myliobatiformes; family Dasyatidae; genus Hypanus; species Hypanus sabinus. The sequence continues at coordinate 60,017,373 of NC_082727.1, read as the reverse complement.
TGCGGGTAGGTGGGACTAGGTGAGATTAAGGGTTCGGCACGGACTAGGAGGGCCAAGATGGCCTGTTTCCATGCTGTGATTGTTATATGGTTATATGGTTATGTGGTCACCTATTTTAGGTGCTGAGAGAACATCTCCAAATTGACCATAAAACCATAAGCCGCCCAGTGGTATGGTGGCATCTGCACCTAAATTTGAGACGAGTGGTCCTGGTCAGCCACTTGCATGCTTTCCATCCATGCTGGGTTGAGCATCGAGCTAAAAAACAGACAAATGTTAAAAGAAATGGCAAGGTTGCTGCCCAATGTACCACAAGCTGCAGCGAGGAACTCAACGCAACGTAAGACACAAGAACAGAGCTCGGCCATTATGCTCAAAAGTCTGGTTCGCCATTCCATCATGGCTGATTTATTATCCTTTTCAACCCCATTCTCCTGTCTTTTCCCTGCAACCTTTGATAACTTGACTAATCAAGAACTTGGCAACCTCCACTGCAAATACACCCAATGTCTTGGCCTCTACAGCTGTCTGAGGCAATGAATTCAACAGATTCACCACCATGGATATGCCTTCCATGAATCCATGTAATAAGTGGGGCTGGTGAGTCTTAATTAACCAATAGATTAGCAAAGAACTCAGCAGATCAGGCAGCTGCTGTGGAGAGAAAAAGAGAGTTGACAATTTGGGTTGAGACCCTTCCTTCTGGGAATAGGGGTTCCCTACCTTTTCCATGCCCAACCATTAACTGAGGAATCCTTGAGTTCCAGGTTGGGAATCCTTACTGTGGAATAACTGAAGTGTTAACTGACCACGGTGGATTACACCTTAGTGTAGGAAAATGGCAAAAAGAACATCAATTGGCAAATTTGCAAGAAGACAAGTTGAGAGGCAGAGGAGAATGAGGAAAGGAAAAACAGAAATAAAGTGGTTTCTTCCCAAGGAAGTTGCATGAATTTGATGGATGAAATGGCCTCATTCTCCATTGTTAAAGGTGAGTCAGTGGTTTAGCTGTTGTTAAAGAGAGTGACACCTAGGAATTTAAAGTATTTGACCAGCTCCACCTGTTATCCTCCGATGGCCAATTGGGTAATCCAATTGGTATTCTTCTCCTGAAGTCCACAATCAGTTCCTTGGTTATTGACATTGAGTAAGAGCTTGTTGCTATTACACCACTTGGCCAAGTCTTCAATCTCCCTCCTGTATGCTGATGCATCACCCTGTTTGATACAGCCCACAACACTAGTATTGTCAGCAAACTTGTATCTGGTGTTGGAGCTGTACTTAGCCACACAGTCACAGGTGAAAAGTGAGTAGAGCAGGGGACTAAGTACACGTCCCTGTGGTGCTGCTGTGCCAATGGAGATTGTGGGGGAGATGTTTTTGCCAATCTGAACTGACTGGGGTCTACAAGTGAGGAAATCCAGGATCCAATTGCACAAGGGGGTATTGAGGCCCAGGTCTTGGAATTTACTAATTAGTTTTGACAGGATGATGATGTTAAATGCTGAGCTACGATCAATAAGGAGCATCCTGGTGTACATATCTTTGCTGTACAGGTGTTCTAAACTTTGGGATATGTGACTAAAAACTTGATAAAATGATACCGTGGTTTAAAGTTGTCTTAAATTAGGAAACATGGTTAGTTAGGTATGGAAAGATACAGCAACAAAATTCCAGAGATTAGGGGTTTAGATGAAACAGCAAAGCAATGGCTTTTCACTAATATTGTAAAATATCAATAGCAGATTATACTTAAAAAATAGTTGATGCATTCATGGTGAGAAAGTTTCTTCCTCCCAGACTCAAAAACATTTTGTCTCAGTATAATTAGCACACTGGAAATGTTAAAGCTCATTCAGCTGGCTTGCAAACAGCAGCCTGTCTTGTCTGATAGTGTTTATTACCGGCAAGGATAACCTTTTAAGCAGACTTGTGATTTTTGGCACAAGAACTACTTGAACTAAAACCGAGAGGAAATCTAAATGCTCCAATGTTGATTTTACTCAAATATGGTGGTTTCTGATAGCGTCTTTAGTGCTAATTACTGTTTTAAAATTATGCTAACATTCAGAAGCATTAGTCAGGAAAGATAGAGCTTTTGCAAATGGGGGAGGGGGATCTTTCATAATTTTGTTTTAAGTCTCTGTCGTAAGTCTACTACATCCAGCATGACCCATGCATTGTGTGCTTTCAAAATAAAATTGGAGAGAAATCTTTCAACGCAGGAGCCTTGGCTCTCCTATGCTCTAAAAAGTTATTCTAAAATATAGCTCCCTTTGTGAAAATGAGCATTTCTAATGGCTAATGTTATCCAAAGGAGGTAGTTACACACTCAGCAGAAGAGATCTGTTATTTTGCTATGTCCCGGAATGGCCACTGACTTTCTGTCCAACAGTTAAATGTACACCCCTGTTGCCCAATGTTTCCAGAGATGATTGAAGTTACAGGGCCTCAGATTTGTCCCACCTACCTGGTTCGTTGTTGGTATTGCAGAATCAGGTTTATTATCACTGACGTATGTCAGGAATTTTGCTTCTTTTGTAGCTGCAGTAAAATGCAAGACATAAAAAATCTGTAAGTTTCAATAATAAATATGTAGATAGATAAATAGATGAATAAACAGTGCAGAAAAAGCGTAGTCACGTAGGGTTCATGGGTTCATTGTCCATTCAGAAATCTGATGACGGAGGAGAAGGAGCTGTTCCTAAAATGTTGAGTGTGAGTCTTCAGGCTCTTGTATCTCTTCCTTGACGATAGTAATGAGAAGAAGCCATGTCCTAGGTGGTGAAGGTCCTTAATGATGATGTAGTCTTCTTGAGGTAGTGCCTTTTGAAGATGTCCTTGATGGTGGGGAGAATTTGATAAATTTATGGAATGAACTGGCATTAGCTGTTGAATTATTCAGTAGTGGAACTTGGGGAATCCGAAAGGCACAATTCCCATTTGTTGGTTGTACTTTGGGACTTGGTTTTGACAGCGGACCCTCTGTAATTGCAATTCAAAGATCAGACTCTCTGACGGACAGCTTGACAGGTTTGTTGCTGGTAAGTTTAATTCTGAAATGGCTGAGCAGCTGATGCCTTCCTTTGTATGGGGACATCATGGTGTGAAAGTTCTTTCAACAAAAGCTCCAACACTAGAGTTGATGAACTAAGGAAAGAAGCTACCTGCAAAGTTGGACCCTCACAAGATTGGCTTGGTTCTGCAGGAGACAAATGTCTACATTATTTGAGAGTCTTTGCTGCATGTCATAATCAGAGGCAGGTTTTATATGGTGTGAAATTTATTGTTAGAGAAGGTGCTATGACAAGGTTTTCTGTTCTGAGCCTCCAGGAATTAATAGTTTCTCATAACCTCCTCCTAAATAAGGTGGGACTCTCCAGAGGAGGCTGAGGACAAACTAATTGAGGTTTTTAATTAAATGATAAGGCAGCAGTAAATATACGTTTTCACTTGTCAGGCAATTCAAATCTAAAGGAACATGAATGTTAGAATGTTTTAACATTTAAACAGGCACATGCGTAGGAAAGGAAATGGGCCAAACACAGGCAAATGGGATGAGCTCCGGTAGACAACTTGTTCAGTATGGGTGAGTTGGACCAAAGGGCCTGTTTCATGCTATAATACTCCATGACTCTGAAATAGTTGCAAATCAATCCAGAAAATAATTCAGGAGATGCTTTCTTAACAATTTACTAAAATGCAGGAGAAACAATACTTAGTACAATTCTTAAGTAAAACTGGATTTGACCCAGTCTATCACTGGCAAAGCACTCCCAATGATTGAGCACATCTACATGAAGCACACTTACAGGGAAGCAGCATCCACCATCAGAGACACCCACTACCCAGCATGTGCTCTCTTTTCACAGCTGCCATCAGGAAGAAGATACAGAAGCCCTGGGACTTGCACCACCAGGTTCAGGAACAATTACCACCCCTCAACCATCAGGCTCTTGAGTCAAAGGGGATAACTTCACTCAACTCCACTCGCCCCATCACTGATTGCTCCTACAACCAATAGACTGACTTTCAAGGATACTTCACCTTATGTTCTCAGTATTTATTGCTTATTTACTTATTGTTTATTCTTCGTATATTGGTTCCTTCAGGTTCTTATAGTTGCGATGGTAATAAGGACAAGCTCCCACTACCTATTAAATGCTTCCAATGGCATGCACCTCAAATAGCCTTTGGCAGCCATGTCCAGCTCTTGGCCTTCACATGTGGCTCAGCTGCTAAGCCTGTCAGAACCATTTCTACTGATAGGAGAAGGGGCAAAGGAGGGTTACTGGCACCTTAAAAGCATTCACTTAAGGCAGATGGGGCTCATCAGCCATGGTTAGCAGCTCATCTAGGAGCAGGAAAACCCTGATCTCAAATCTCTGCTGCCGTGCAGCTTTACCCACTGATGGGGAAGGCTTCAGGAGTAATCCCTGAGAAAGAAGTACAAAGCAGGAGTCCCTAACACAGTCCTACGAGGAGTTCAGTGCTGCCTGGCAACTCCTGTGACGCTGCTGATACCAAACTGTATCGGTCTCTGCCTTTGGGTTCGTCAGATGCATGGAGATGGGGAGCCTGCTACATGGGCAACAGTTTTCTCCCCATATTGTACTGCCCACGCTTGAGAATCTAGACAGCTAAATGCCACATCCATGGTCAACCCTGACCAACGTAGGCCTCACTCACTATTTGTTGTCTTCTGCCCTCTGGTTGAATGCCCTGGTTGGGTGACCTTTCATTTATTCTGCTATGGGTATTATTCTGTAGATTTGTTGAGTATGCCCGCAAGAGAATGAGCCTCTGGGTTATATGTGGTGTCATTTATGTACTTCAGTAATAGCATTTACTTTGAACTTTGAACTTAGAAAATAAACCAGAAACAATTTCCCCAATAAATAACTAAAATGCAGCAGAAACAATGCATGGTAGAATTATGTAGTAAAACTGGAACAGTCAAAGGTTTCAAAGGTACATTAAATGTCAGAGATATGTATACAATATACATCCTGAAATGCTTTTTCTTCTCAACTATCCACAAAAACAAAGGAGTGCCTCAAAGAATGTTAGAACCCCAGAGTCCCCTCCCCCCCGGTTCCCCTCCCTCCCGTGTGTAAGCTGCAGCAAGCAATGATCTCCCACCCCATCGGCACCCACCACCGAGCACTCAAGTGTGAGCAAAGCAACAGCAAAGACACAGACTTGCAGCACAAAGACTACTCATTCACCCAGTATTCGACATACCGCAGGCTCTTTCTCTCCCCCGATAAGGGAGAAAGAGGAGTCTCCGTTTCAGAGTGAGTGGGGAGACATGACAAACAACTTGCTGGTTTATGATGTTAAAAGTCTGTTGCGTAACTTTTTCTGAGCTCTGTGCTCAAAGATCTCGGGTCTCTGGGCACACAGCCTTAGATCTTCCATCTCCCACAACACACCAATCTCCCGCCTGGACACCAACCTCCAATCTCCCCATCTCCAGAGCCATGAAATCTTGCACCTCCAAAGGTGAGTGAAGATTTTAGGTCATGCCCTTGGCGAGCTGAATAACAGCCAGTCATTAAACCCCGAGAACGGGTCCCGTTCCCACAAAGAACGTAGTCAGCATGTAACTCCAGGGCAGGGTCTTCAAAAGTACCCTGAAAGGGAAAAATAGAGATATTAAAGATGGAAATAGATGCAAGCAAAGGAGTTGCCATTAGCTGTCGTTTTGGAAATAGTCAGCAATTAGGCAGCATCTGGAGGGGGAAACGTAGTTAGCAATGCAAGTTCGAAAGTTTTTATTAACTTTGTTTCTCTTTCCACTAACAGTGGCCTGAGCTTCTGTGTGGATCTGGCATTTGCTAATGTGGGAAAATTCAAGTGGCCTTTTCATCAGAACAGGAAGCAATTGGAAATAGTTTATGATGCAAGATGTGTAAGACACTAGTGAGGCTGCACTTGAGTATTATGTTCAGTTTCGATCACCCTGTTATAGGCGAAATGTCATCAAGATGTGAGAAGCACAGAGAAGAGAATGTTGCCAGGATTCAGTGGCCTGAGTTATGGAAAGGTTGGGCAGGCTGGGCCTTTATCCCTTGGAATATAGGAGACTGAGGGCAACTTTACACTGGTGCATAAAATCACAAGGGGCAGAGATAGGATGAATTCACAGAGTCTAAGGAAATGGAACCAAACACTAGAGGGCATAGTTTTAACAATTTAAAAGGGACCTGAGGTATAACTTCTTCATGTAGAGGTTGGTGCATTATGAGGAATGAGCTGCCAGGGAGAGTAATTGAGGCTGGTACAACAACGGCATTTAAAAGAGCTTTAGCTAGCTATTGGGATAGAAAAAGTTTAAAGCAGTGATTCCCAGCCTGTTTTATGCCAATACCATTAACACATGGACCCGAGGTTGAGAGCTTCTGGTTTGGAGGGATATGGGCCACATGTGGGCAAATGGCATGAGCTTAAGTGGGAACATTGGTTGGCATGAAGAGGTTGGGTCAAAGGGTGTATTTCTGTACTGTACTATTCTATGATTCTATAACAACAGATGCAGAGAACGAGGGGAGAGCATGAAAGAACTAAAAGGAAGCTGGTTTCCTTTTGACAGCAGAATTTTGTTAGTGACAGTTTCAGTCACGGAGTCATACTGTAGTATCTGTAATATATTGTGGACACTGATCTCTGCTGGATTCCTTGCTGTTGAAGGCCCTGGGCTCAAGCCTGTAAGAAGCTCTCTTGTCTGCATTAGAGTCATTGAAAAGCACAGAAATTAGCCCCTTGTCCCATCTAGTCTGTGCCAAACCAGTTAAAATGCCTACTCCCCTCAACCTGCACTGGGACCAGAGCCCCTCATACCCCTACCATCCATGCAATTATCCAAACTTCTCTTAAACATGGAAACTGAGCCTGCATGCACCACTTGTATTGGCAGCTTGTTCTACAATCTCATGACCTTTAAGTGAAAAAGTTTCCCCTCATGTTCTCCTTAAACTTTTCACCTTTCACTTTTAACCCATGACCACTGGTTCTTGTCCCACCCAACCTCAGTGGAAATAAACCTTCTTGTATTTACCCTATCTATACCCCTCACAATTTTGTATACCTCTATCAAATCTCCCCTCAATCTTCTACGGTCCATGGAAAGAAGTCCTCACCTATTCAATCTTTCCTCATAACTCAGGTTCTCCATTCCCAATATTCAGTAAACTTGCAACGTTGTGGAAAAGCCCTGAAACACGGACTGCCATTTCTTATTTTGCTTTGGAACCATCCCCACATCTACGAATAAATACACTGAGAAAACCTCTGATAGCAATGAGACAGCTGGAACAGAGTGAACAATACTCCTCTGTTCTCTGTCCTGTTGATTCTTTATCTCTGACTCATCTTGCTCTTGTTTAAGTGGGATTTGGACAGGATTGACCAGTCAAAATATCAAAAATTTAACAATCAATTATAGTCCCTTCTTTGACAGTGGCATAAGAGGAACAAAGAGCTTTCAGGGTAATTTGGTTCCTATCCAGACACGAAAGCAATGCATCATGTTCTCATAGGGTGAATCACTTATAATTCATAGGCTGTCTGCTCATTGTATTTATTCATTTGGAGAAACCGTGCAGTGTAGGCCCTTCCAACCCTTTAAGACACGGTGCTCCAGCAAACCTGATTAACCCTGACCTAATGATGGGACAATTTGCAATCATCAATTAACCTACCTACTACATCTTTGGACTGTGGGGGGAAACTGGAGCACACGGGGAAAACCACACACTCCGTGGGGAGGACATACAGAAGCACCGGATTTGAACTATGAACTCCAGACACCACGAGCTGTAATAGCGTTGTACTAACCGCTATGCTACTGTGATTAGAATTTTTCTAATTGGTATCGAAACCAGAATGCTTGATCAGTACACCAGAACTGAGCTCAACATTCCCTCTCCAATTCCAAGCACTCCAAGAGTAGGGCATTGACCTAAGTTTATTCTGAGAAACACAGGATTAATGTCCACTGTGTAGAAGTTAGACCTGCCGTGACTTCAAGACTCCTTCAGTGTGAGCCCACACCTGAATATCTTCCATTATCCCTTCATCTTCATTGGACTAAAACCTTGAGTCCTTCACCAGCATAGAAAATAGAATAGTACAGCACATTACAGGCCCTTCGGCCCACAATGTTGTGCCGAACCTCAAACCCTGCCTCCTATATAACCCTCCCAATTTAAATTCCTCCATGTACCTGTCTAGTAGTCTCTTAAACTTCACTAGTGTATCTGCCTCCACCACTGACTCAGACAGTGCATTCCACACACCAACCACTCTCTGAGTGAAAAATCTTCCTCTAATATCCCCCTTGAACTTCCCTCCCCTTACCTTAAAGCCATGTCTTGTACTGAGCAGTGGTGCCCTGGGGAAGAGGCACTGGCTGTCCACTCTGTCTATTCCTCTTAATATCTTGTACATCTCTATCATGTCTCCTCTCATCCTCCTTCTCTCCAAAGAGTAAAGCCCTAGCTCCCTTAATCTCTGATCATAATCCATACTCTCTAAACCAGGCAGCATCCTAGTAAATCTCCTGTGTACCCTTTCCAACGCTTCCACATCCTTCCTATAGTGAGGCGACCAGAACTGGACACAGTACTCCAAGTATGGCCTAACTAGAGTTTTATAGAGCTGCATCATTACATCATTGTTTGAAGTGAAAGAGTCGTTGGCCTCATGATTGCTACAATTTATGATGAAGGTCCATGCTCGTGATTTGTAGATGAGAAATAAACATGGGCCTTCCACGTGGTATCATCCCAAAGCAGTGTTTTCACAAAACACTTTCAACAAGTTCATGCTGTGTTCCTTGCAGTCCTAACACAGGTTCTCGGCCCAAAACCCCAACTCTTTATTCCTCTCCATACACGCTGTCTGACCTGCTTAGATTCTCCAGCATTGTGTGTCGGTTGCTCTGGACCTCATGCATCTGCAGAATCTTGTGTGTGTCTGTGTTCTTTGTTGTATTTGTTCATTTATTCTCTGCCATGTCCTGTGATGTGGACAACCATGGTCTTTACCATGACTGTTCCTGGCCAGTTCTTCTACAAAAGTGGCTTGCCATTGCTTTCTTCTGGACAGTGTCTTTACGATATGGGTGACCCCAGCCACAATTACTAATCTTCAGAGATTGTCTTCCTGGTGTCAGTGGTCACATAACCAGGATGTGTGATATGCACCAGCTGCTCATACGACTGTCCACCACCTGCTCCCATGGTTTCGGGTGACCCTGATAAGGAGTCTTACACCTCCTTTGGTAGAGAAGTATCCTCACTCCACCACTCACTTTGTACTATACCGGAGGCAATCTGCTGTTAGTAAGTCTCTGCTGAACCTCAGCAAGAAGTCCTACTCCAACATTGACGTATACCTCAGCCTGGACAACAGCAGTAAATGAATCAAGATGAAGCCATACTGCTACTGTGCCATTCAGAAAGATCTTGTTGATCCATTGCCTTGCCCCTGATCCAGCTGCATCTTCTGTCCCACTTAACTGAGAAGTTGCAGTCCTCTGGCAGAGAAAGCCCACAAGCTTTCATAGAGAAAGATTCCCACATAACTGACCCCTCACACTGTGTCTCTGACTTCTATTAAAAATATTGCTGTTTTAATATCCTTCCTGACAAATTAACATTTTCCTGTGTGTGAAACAAGAGATTCTGCTGATATTGGGAATCTTGAGCAACACACATAAAATATTCAGGCCAGATCAGACAGCTTCAAAGCAGGGGACTAAGTAGTTGACATTTCAGGCTGAGACAGCGACTGTTCATTTCCCTCCATTTTCTATGTGTGATCTGAAAAGTCAGTATTCTGATTTTAGACTTTCCAGCTAAAAGGAACACTTTAAATATTGCCTGTCAATTCTTCAGATGTTTTAATGGCTTCCAGGGAACAGAGACCATTCTGACTCAATTTCTCCCTGAAGGACAAAATACTCACCCCAGAAATCTGTTACACAGCTTCCAACAGAGGCATATTCTTCCTTAGATCCAGAGATCAAACTCCACAAGGCTGGCATCCCCAGACTGGTTCACCAATCCTCATCGTGCTGCTGCCTTTTAAAATGCTTGTACAGGAACTTGTAAAATTCCTTTGTTTTAACTTTCTAAGTATAACACAGATGGCCATTCTGTCCATCAGTTCAATGAATGGTCCAGAGTAATCCCCTGATTCCCATTTCCCCCTTTTCT